>NC_060267.1:127725279-128380251 GCF_021613505.1 Equus quagga
CACCCATCCATCCACCCATCCATCCATCCACACACCCATCCATCCACCCATCCATCCATCCACTGAGCATTTACACAATGTGGCCTCTAAGCTAGAAACCTGGAGTGAGGGAAGGAAATAATCAGGAGAAAAATGCATTAAGGAATAGCCCAGAGTTCCAGAATAACGGAAAAGAGAAACCTGTAATTATCGATACTTTATGGTTAAATGCCATCATTGAGATACACACAAAAAATCAAAGGAGCCCTGGAGAGTCTGAAGGCTACATGGAGGAGGCGACATTTGAACTGGCTCTAAAAAACTGAGGCGAAGTGGAGAGAAGGAAAGGGAAAGGAGCTGCATGTAGAGGGAAGAACACTTTTAAATTTTTCCTACTGAGACTGTACTGTAAACACAGCAGCTACAATGATAGCTGATAAAATACAAGGGTGACAAATCCTGAAACGTTTTTTATATCTCTTGAAAGTCGTTTTATTTATTTACTGGAGGTATCACTGAGGCGCTGGCCCTGCCGCAGCAAGCAGAGCTAGTTTCACAGAGAACCTCTGGCCTCCTGCACGTGGAGCTGCACAGGAAGACTCTTTACCTGAACGGTCTACCGGGGCTTCCACCTGTCTTGTTGCATGAGCATAACCTAATACAGCAGGAATGACCATATGAGGTTTATCATGGTTTTGTAGATCTTGCTTGAGTTTGTCAACTTTTTTAAGGGAAATGATTATAAATTCTACTCTTTTCTTGCTGAACCATTTTAAGAACCAAAGCTGTTATGTTACTGAAAATCAATCATTAGCCAAAAGATAACAGAATATTTGTACAAGACTGATTCTTACATTTATAGGAAATCTGTTGTCTCGTGGGCCTCTCTTGCAGGAGTGCTTAATAGCCTAAGGGCGAGTGGTATGTGGGGTGGTCGGCTTGTCACTTCTGCTAGGCTGTTTTTACTTCTGCAAGAGTGCTGATAGTAAGTGTCATACCTGGGCCTTGGAATCGAGCAAATCTACTTACTCTACCTCCCTGGGCCTCGATTTCTTCATCTCTAACTTCTCTCATCTTGCCTCATCTGGGAAGTGCTAGAGATAAAACCAGCATCCTAATGCATAAGATTATTGTGCGGACTGTATGAAATATGCAGACAAAGTGCTTAGACCAATGCTGGCATATTCTAAATAGTCAGTAAATTCTAGCAATTGCTTTATTACAAGACAGAAGTTCTGAAAATATTTTTGACAACCTGCTTCTGCTGCACCCCGGAAGGCTTGGTTCTGCAGCAAGGCTTGCTAAATATATTCCCGTCTGGACCATCGCCAACCCCAAAACTTATGTTTTCTTCATGGTTAGATTCTGCCTTACTTGGTGTGGGGAGGCCTCAACTTCTTTTACTAAGTTTCGGGTCACCATGAAAACACTGCCAGCTACTTAGTTCCAAAATAAATGTTACTAGAAGCACCGGTGCTCACAGGGCCTTGAGGACACCTTGACATGGCCAACTCAAGTATAAATTAAAATTTATAAAGAATAAAATTAGTGGGCTTTCAAAAGGCACAGGCCAGTGGTGGTTCCTGACCCTCTTGTCAACGAGTTCTTTCCTTTAGAATATCGATGATGCTGAAGCAGCTGGCATGCTTTTCATGAAGAAGAGGAAACACAGTGCTTTCCATGTGCCCATACTGTCCCAGTCAAGTTGAAAAACTTTAAGAAAAAAAGGTTAAAAACCAATTCAGTTTCAAAAAAAACCTCCCAGAATTTGTGGAAACCCTCCCAGAGTTTCGTGGCTTAACAATTGTGTTTTTAAGCCATACATCACCGGAGATGCTCCAATTGTGAGTTATAATAATCTATCATGAGGGGGATGGGGCTCTCATGATATATGGGTGCAGTACATCATCTCAGCATCCCGGCTGCGATGATGTATGGCTCCAAACCACAATGAGAGTTTAAAGGAGCTTTTAGCAACCAATCAGCTTTAAATTTCAGATTTTCTAAAAATTAAAGTCTTTTCAGTTCAAAAAAGAAAGATGATGGAATCTGATGCTGTGTAAAGTGTCGCTGAACTCTGTGAGCTTGGGTGTGTGTCTTCTCCTTTTGGCTTTAAGCTCACAAGGTAGAAGTAATTGGCAGACTCTTCTTCAATCCCTCCTGCACGAGAACAGAAGCCCAGGGCACTGAGCAAACATGAGCCAGTGTCAATGCATCTGTTTTGCCCATCAATTTCCCCATCTTCCACACTGCAAGCCTGAGAGTAGCCTGTCTTCATCCCAAAGTACGAGGTCACATAAGATGCTGTGATAGACATTGGGTAAACCCAGGAGAGATTATTTTTGTTCTCTTTGTTTTAAGGAGCTCTTTCACTGAAATTCAGAACAAAAATAACAGATAAAAAGTAGATCAACTTCCTTACCCAGTGCTCACAAATTCAAAACAGAGCATCCAGGAGGAAAACTCACCTTTTCTATCATTTGTTTTTATAAAGTAAGGGAAGCACTGATTGCAAATGAGAAGAAACATAAAAGGCGAGTGGCATATGGGCTGTTCCTCCCAGCAGGAAATGGGAGCTAGTGTCATAGTTCCATCACCTTTCCTGTTTTAACGATGTGTTTATAAGATGGTAATGTTGCTTATGAGAATGTGCCCACTTTGTTTAAAAACCACTCACTTTGGGGGGCAAGGGAATCATTATCAATTAAGCAAGCAGGTGCTGGGAGAACTTCTCCTCCTCCTCCTTCTTTTTTCAGTTCTACTGCAAAACACAAAACAAAATGAGAAATCTCCCTACTGTTTGTGTAATAGACCCAAACAGGAACAGCAAGAGGGAGACCATTACATTTCAAGTGGCTTCTTCCATTTTCCTTTACTCAGTGAATTAAAGGGGAGACTGGTGGGAGAGTTACTGCCATGGGGAGAGAGACATCTGGGCACGAGGAATTAACAGTCTCCCTTCCCATTATCTTGCCTCTAGCTTTTCACTCCGTTGGCATCCTCCAGTAGATTCTAACTCGCAAATTACTACAGATGTTTGGTGTCCATCTACTATCCCTCCCTGACTTGCAAAGGGCAAAACATCCCGTTTCCACCAAACAGAACCATTTACTGTCTCACCTTCTTTTCTCCTATAACAGTAGCTTAATTATATAATCTAGGTAACAAAGACATGGAGATAAATGCATCTCTCGCTACTCGGAGGCTGTCAGCTGAACAATATGAATGAGGCAGGCCTGGTGTCTAGAGAGGTGTGGGCTATTTCATTGGTTGTTAGAAGAATCCCCCAAATTTAGTCCACTTGCTGAAAAACACCAATATATCATTTAATTGTTTATTTCTCATAAGGTAAAAAGCTTTACTTAGGGGCTGGCCCCCTAGTGTAGTCGTTAAGTTCAGTGTGCTCCACTTTGGCAGCCCGGGTTTGCGGGTTTAGATCCTGGGCATGGACGTATACCACTCGTCAGCCATGGTGTTGTGGTGACCCACATACAAAATAGAGGAAGATTGGCATAGATGTTAGCTCAGAGCTAATCTTCCTCAAGAAAAAGAGGAAGACTGGCAACAGATGTTAGCTCAGGGTGATTCTTCCTCAGCAAAAAAGCAAAGCTTTACTTACACATTTCTGGTACCTATTTTTAAATTATTTTTAACTATAACATTAGTTACCATTTATGTGGGAACATTCTATGCTAGTAACGGTGCATATATATTTGCAAGGGTGGCCTCCTGAGAGATGGTGTCATTTGGTAGCGAAGAGCAAATTCCAAGAACAAATTCTGACGACAAGACTCAGGTTCAGATTTCAGCTCCCAGTCATTCTCAGTAGGACCCTGGGCAAGCAACTTAACCTCTTTGGGTCTATTTTGTCACCTGGAAATGGTGATGCATTTATTAACTGCCTCTTGGGAATACTGTAAGGATTAATTGAAATGGTGATATAAATCAGCCCAGGAACTGACATGTAGTGAGCTTTCAATAAATGTTAACAACAACAATTACTACTACTAATGGTAATAATAATAATTGTAGAAATTAGTAGGCTTAGGAAACTTAAGCCAGTATTTCCCCAAAATTAATTTACTCCCTTCTCTGCAGCTACTGCTGTTGATTTCTTTGCAAAACTCCTTTTCCCTGCAAAAGCTGTCTGTGCTTGTTTATATCCCTTTCTTCATCTTCCATTGTCTCTTAAATCCACTTCGTGGCGTTTTTTTTTTAATAATAGCTTTACTGAGATGTAATTCACATACGATAAAATTTACTCTTTTAAAGTGTACAATTCAATGTTTTTTAGTATATTCACAAAGTTGTACAACAATCACAACTATCTAATTCCAGAATATATTCACCATCCCAAGAAGAAACCTCATGCCCATTAGCAGTCACTCCCCATTTCCCCTGACAACCTCTAATTTACTTTCTGTCTCTATGAATTTGCCTTTTCTGGACATTTTATATAAATAGAATTATACAATATCTGGCCTTTTGTGTCTGACTTCTTTCACTTAGCATAATTCACTTAGAATAATTCTTTCACTTAGCAATACTTTATTCCTTTTTATGGCTAAATCATATTCCATTGTCTGGCTATACCATATTTTGTTTATCCAATCATTACTTGATGGGCATTTGGGTTATTTTCCCTGTTTAGCTGTTATGAATAATACTGCCATAAAAATTCATATATAACTTTTTCTGTGGACTCATGTTCTCACATCTCTTGGGTACATACTTAGGAGTGGAATTCTCGGTCATATGGTAATTGTGTGTTTAACTTTTTGAGGAACTGTCAAGCTATTTTCCAAAGCAGTAGCACCATTTCACATTCCCACCAATAGTGTATGAAGGTTCCAATTTTCCATATTCTCACCAACACTTGTTATTGTCTTTTTTTTATTGCCATCCTAGTGAAAGTGAAGTAATATCTCAATGTGGTTTTGATTTACATTCCATTAGTGACAAATGATGTTGGGCATCTTTTCAGTTAAGTTTCTATCCCTCCAATTTCACTGAAACCAACTCAAGCTTTCAACAGCTCTGAGACTGTTGATTATACCTTCCTTCTTGAACTGTTTTCTTCTCCCCACTTTAGAACTTACCCTTTAAGTTTCTGGATTGCTAACTGAACAAACTTCTCCAAGTGTCTTTTATGTGGGTCTTCTCAGATACTTTAATATGCTAATGAGCATTGTGAAATTTTACTTGACTGAAAAATTTTTTGGTGTGGAATGTGTCCTGGATTTTTTTAAATACTCTTCCAACTCAAGCAGCTACACTGCTTGAAACCCTAGCAAAAAATAAACCCTAGCAAAATTTTGGAGAACTTTATTAATTAGAGCTTTTGTGAGCACTTAGAAAACTAAGTTGTGATCACCAGTGCACGATATGAATTCACTAAGAAC
The DNA here is from genome assembly GCF_021613505.1 of Equus quagga. Lineage (NCBI taxonomy): Eukaryota > Metazoa > Chordata > Mammalia > Perissodactyla > Equidae > Equus > Equus quagga. Next base: position 127,730,661 of record NC_060267.1, read on the forward strand.
AAGTTATATCAAATTATCCCCATCTGTGTTGTTCATGGGTTTTTATCAGAATTCCACTCTATTGGAAGACCATGGCAATTCCTTCACGTGGCATTTCCTTCACAACAGTGAGGTTTTGAGCTGACTTTATCATGATTCCCTTTTCTGAGAAGCTGAGTGGTTTGTCTGGATCTTGTGATCAGTCTGTCACTTAAGAATTCATGTCAAGATATCAGGCTGGGTTGAGATCTATGCCTTTGGGGAAAATCACCTATACAGGGAGCTGTTTGCTGTCGTCAGTGTCACAGTGAATTTCAAGTGATTACCAATGATCAAGAGTGGCATTTCCAGGACTGAGTGCTAGCAGAGCCTATAGAAATAGCCCTGAATGCTAAACCCAGGCAAGCAAGGTAAAGAAAAGGAGGCATGGGATGGGCCTGATCCCAGGAGGTTCCCCTAATGCGAGTTCACAGCCAGCCATATGTCATTAGTGGACAAGAATAGGCGTATCCCTAAGGACAAGGCATGGAGGGTGACCAGAGTACAGGAAGCCAGGGGAGTATTCAGTAAAAGATCTCCCATAATGCGATAGGGCAGGTAGAACATTGAATGACCTGGATGCCCAGCTTCTCAAAATATGGCCCTGGACCAACAACATTAGCATCACCTGGGAGCTTGTTAGAAATGCAAATTTGGGGGGCCTGGTGATCTGTGATTCACCAAGCCCCAGGTACATGCTTAAATTTGAGAACTGCTAGTGGAAGCAACAGAAACAAGCTTTAGCAACAGAGAAACTTTAACTGTGCCTCGTTCAAGGAGCTTCTTAGATGTCTTCCCTGCTAAAGTGGGAACCAATCCCTGAATGTGATCTCTACTTGGTCTGCAGATTAAAAAAAAAAAAAGATAAATAAAAAATAAGAGAAATACTACTGCAGCTGTGTGAATTTAGTGCTATGTACTAAGCAGCACGTTAGGCATATACTTAGCAGATTTTATCCTCTGAACAACTCTGTGAGGTAAAAACTGTTGTAGTCTCCATTAAAGATGAGAATACTGAGCTGTAGGCCTTACAAGTCAAGGCCACATAGCTAGTAAGTGATAGGTCCAGGATTTGCATTAGTCAGTTTGACTATAGAACACTGATCTGGAATACCTGGTTATTAGAAAGTACAAGGGCAATGATGGATGGATGGATGGATGGAAGTAGGGAAAGAAAGAAGGAAAGGAGGAAAGAAAGAGAAAAGGAAGAAAAGAGAAAAGGAAGAAGGGAGGAAAGGAGAGCAGCAGGTTTTGGAGTAAAGAGTAAGTGAAGGCTCCTTATAAGGGTGGGCTATTTCCTTGAACTGCGGCATCGTTCTGGGCTTGCTCATTGACTTCAATAAATTTCAGCCTGGGCCCGTCCTACACTGCTTTATCCTAAGCATTTGGTTCTATGGGTAGTTTGTGATTTATTTTTCCCTGTTTCTCTTTTCTCCCTCTCTCCCTTGCTCACATAGTCTTTGTGACTTAGGCATACGCTTGTCCTAGTTGCTGAGGAATCCGTGACTGGCTTCTTCATTGATTGGAGACTAGTCTGGCAAAGACATGTCACCCCTTGGGGTCTGTGTGCTCAGGGGCTGAGTCAAAACTCCTCTCTGCTTCGCTCACCATGAACAGCCTTGTTTTCTGCCTCTGCTTTAATAGCATATCATTTCCCCTCCTTCAGCAGCAAAGCCACAGGGACGCTTAATCTCACATCCTCCGGAGGCCCTTTGGAGGCTTGGAGCCTGATGCTGTAATCAAGAAGGGCTGGGTGTGGTCAGGGACAAGGTTTGATTCTTTGTCTGCCTCTCCACATTGAGGCTTTTCATTTTCACATTCCTCCCCATGGTTTGTAACGTGGTAACATAGCTCAAGGGCAGGAACAGATTTGACTTCCTCCTAGGTACAACAGAGGCTCTTTGGAAAGTAAAACTCTCAAATGGCAGTTTAGCCTTAAAGAATGTATTGAATGAGATATGCTGTGTGCCTTGATTCATGATCTCTACATAATAGCATTACTATGTATATTACCTGGGTGCTTTAGTAGACTAGGAAATGGGCTGTTTAAAAGATTAACTTCACAGAATCAGTGCATGTGGTGATAAAGATGGGGACAAGAGCTGGAGGATCTGGCTTCTTGTGCTGGCTCCGCCACTTCCTGTGGGGCTGTGACATCTCTGAGTATAGATTTCCTCATCCGTAAAATGGAGATCATAGTAGAACTTTCCTCACGGGATTATTCAGAGTATTACATGAGATAAATGCCAAGCACAGAGCTTTCTTATCATAGTAAAAGCTCAATAAATGAGAAGTGTTTATATTATTATTATACGATTATTATTTGAAGGCCTGATTCTATAGTTTGGCCCATCCTCCTTCCCACTCTCACTCATTTTGCTCTTTACTTATATAGTTCTCTGTTAGCCAGTTCTTATTTCTTGTCAATTTCAGAGTCTCTATGGTCACCTTTTAAGATGTGCTGTCATTTCAAAGTGCTGGCTAAATACAACTAAGACTGACAACTATGAATAATTCCACAGGGCCCCTAAAACACTCTGGCACTTCACTCAGACTCTCATATATGTCACCAAGTCATTCTCTCTTGTTTTGTGCCTCCCTATTCTCTGCAGATTTCAGATATAGTTACCGAAAGTGAGCAGGCGAACATCATCTTCCTCTGAAAAATAATCCAGCAGGAACCAGTGTGGAGTAATTGGGTTTCATGTGAGCATCACTGTCAAGTCTAGAAATATATGGGGAGATAATCACTTTTATTTTTTTCTTGCTCATTTTCAGCACGTTCACATCCACGTTCTTCCAAGGAAGGCTGGAGACTTTCACAGGAATGACAGCATCTATGAGGAGGTGGGTCTGCTCTTTCTGATCTTATTGTTTGATCACAGGGGCTGTCGGTGTGATGAAATCAACCTAAAGAACCAGGTATCACCCTGAATATAAGGTCTTAAATGGAATTCCAACTAATAATACTCGGGAAGTGACAGTAGAGGCCGAGGAGTCAAGAATGGCCATTATGGGAAACAAGGACAAACGAATTTATAATAATTTTCTTTTTCAAACGAAACGAGGGAGAAATTAAGTATCCTTGTGATATCTGCCCTGTTATTTACAGGATGCTAAATATTTGCATGGAAGTGTGGCACAGAATCTCCATAGGAGAAAATCTATAGCGCCACCAGTGGAAATCATGATATATGACTTTTTTAGTCAAATATCACATCTAATTTTAAAAATACTTTGGAACGCGACTTGTGTCTCCTAATAGCATTTATTCAAAGTGGAACTTTGAATTATTGTCAGTGGAAACTACGTTAGTTTGAATGATATGAGTGTAACCCATGTATCATAAACATTTTAGCAGTTAGCTGATTTCTGGATGCTTCCATTCAAAGATACAAGAAACCACCACAAGTATGAATCAGCAAGAGCCAGGTGATCTGCTCCTAAGGTCTTGTGTACATAAGAGCCTTCAGGTGTCTGTCTGTACTATGTGGAGCATAGAGCTTATGATGGATAAAGCTGGTATAAAATAGATAATTTCACTTTAACTGTCTCTTCTAGCCTGGGTAGAGCAAATATGTTCCCTACACGTAAAAGCTGATCAGATGGCAGTGATGCCCTGGAGAGCTTGGTTGGAAAGGGCTTTGTTGTTTCTGGATGCAGCAAGGAAAAGTGCTGTGATTGATTAGCAATGTCTACCACAGATGTCAAACAGGAAAGAGGGGCCATTTTGGCCATGTATTTGACACTCTGTTTCTAACTCCTTCAGAATAACGTTCAAAGTACATTTTTTATTTTGGTTCTTTACTTGTGGCTCTACTCCTATGATTATCCCCACTTGGTCAGATAGAAACTATTTGTATTTATAGGTGTCTTATTTGTATTGATGCATCTTTTTTGTATTTAGAGGGATTCTTTGCAGTAACTGGGTATTAAAATGGCTACCCAGACCTTGAAAATAAAGAACAAGAGATCAGCCGTTAATAATGAGACATAATTAATTTTTCTGCAACTCAGTGGCTCCTTTGAAGTGACTGTTATTATGCCTTTGGGACACTGCTCACTATTTTGTGCTTCCTGTTTTCCAAGAGCTGCGGTAGACCTGTGTAGAGTGGAAATACTCTTGTGACTGGTCCCTAAGTTCTGGTCTGTGGACCAATTGCTGCAAATCGCAGTTCCCAGGAGGTCCCATCCCTAGTGATTCTGACTCAGTAGATTGCAAAGGCACTTAGGAATCAGGAAGTATAAGGTATAAGAAAATCCCGAGGAGATTCTGATCCATGGCCAGGTATGGGAATAGGCTCTCTCCCAAATTTGTGCTTTCTCAAAGCTATATACTATAATATTGTAATTTGAACTCATTTTCAGTGGATGTGGAATGCGGTTGGTAAAGGCTTAGTTCGAGCAGGAAGAAAATCAGAATTATGGAGTAATTATAAAGAGATGCATTTAAAAAAATACAAGTACTGATCTTATTAGCATAAACTAAGGTTAATAAAATGTTGCCAAGTACAAGCTATTTTAATGAATAAATTAGCACATGATTTATATACAAGTGTATACTGCTAAAGTGGTATTAAAAGTGCTTGAAAACACTGTTTTCTTAGGCTGGACTGTCGCCTTGAAATCTTGTTTATATTCCAAATGCACTTGTGACAGAAGCCGTGGGGCTACATTTCAGTCCAGTGCAGGACACGATGTCCAACACTGGGGTTAGTGTGTGGCCTTTCTCTCCTCCCTTACTCTTTTGTCCTGTGCATGCTGTCACAGTGGCTCAGCCCCACACATGTGGCAACACATGTTCCTACCTCCTACCTATTTGGAGAAGATCGCAGGAGAAGTAATTACTAGAAGAGTTCTTGTTTTGAATCAACTGGTAAGTCATATGTACTACATACAGTACCCACTAAGGGAGACTGTGGTATAAGACTATGAATAAATTGAACTTTGGTGGGGGCCGGCCCTGTTGCTGAGTGGTTAAGTACAGGCACTCCACTTCTGTGGTCCAGGGTTCACCGGTTTGGATCCTGGGTGTGGAGCTACGCACCACTCATCAAGCCATGCCATGGCAGCATCCCACATAGAAGAACTAGAATGACACACAACTAGGGTATACAACTATGTACTGTGGCTTTGGGAGAGAAATAGAAAAAGAAGAAGATTGGCAACAGATGTTAGCCCAGGGCCAATCTTCCTTATCAAAAACCATTAAAAACAAACAAAAAAAGAATAGCCTATAGAGTGAGCCATCCAAAAAGAAAGTGAACTTTGGAAAGAAGGAAAGAAGCAGAATTAAGTTTAAATTCCAGTGCCACTTAGTAACTGTGTGACATTGGATGAGTCACTTAACTTCTGTGTTTTAATTCCCTTATCTTTAAAATGGAGATAATAATACATACACTTTAAAAGATTGTTGTGTGTAAGGTATGACATACTATACATGAAAAGCTTGTTGCAGGGATCGGTGCATACTAAGCATTTATAATAGGTAGCTGTTTGTGTTCTTATTATCGTTATTAATTTTGTTTTTAAAAAACCAGCAAACATGGGTAAATGGGGAACCTGGTTTCGCAGCCAGGTCCTTGGGTGCTCCCAGTCTGCTCTCTTTCCAAAGGTCAGATTTCCCATTTTCCCTCTGCCTTTAACCACTCATTCTCAGATTCATCTTCCCCTTTGTACAAAAATACTCCTCCAGTTTGAGTACATAATAAGATAGTGTCTAGAATGTGACATGAGGAGCATGAAGCATTGCACAGGCATTATTGGTACAAGGCATAACGTACATTAGACCGAGTGAGCTTAACCAGAAATGATGGGGCAATGAGGGACAATATTCTTTATACTGATGGGAGCATTCACTCCAGATTATGCATCAGTCCATGAAATACAACAAACAGAGTGCCTTGGAGGGCGGGGAGTGGGGAACAGGGACAGCAGGGGATTGAGCGCCATAAAATGTAATTGTATTCCTACTCCTGCAGAAATAGAAAATGATGCCAGAAGAAGCCCTAGATTATAAATTGGCTAGGAGTGTTCTGTCCTCCTTGGGCACCATTGGAAGAGGGATAGTGACACACTGGAGAAGGTTCACAGCAAGGTGATTGGGGTGACAGGGTCTGGAAACAGTGATCGGGGAGTAGTTGAAGGTGGAGATGTGTTGTCTGGAGAAGGGAAGACTGGTAGGGGGAAGGTGGTGACAGGGTCCCTGGTTCTAAATATCTGAAGGGCTGGCAGGTGGAAAGGTATTAAATATGTTCTGTGTGGCTCCAGAGGGCAGATCTGGAACTATTCATTACATGGAGGCAGCTATCAGCTCTACATAACAACAGGTCAAATTGATAGAAACTTCTGAACACTTAGAGCGCCTTGCAGGGGAGTGAGCTTCCCATCGCTGGATCCATGCAAGCACAGAGTGGAGGGCCATAATTCTTCAGGAGGACTTCAACATCCAGTTCTTGGGTGGACCACGTGGTTCTGAGAGTCCTGACTTTACGAATCTGGACTGTTTGATCACGTCTCCATTTTTAGGCTATGCAATTTCCATAACAAATAGTGTGGGTTTTTTCTTTTGTTGTTGTTATTAGCATTACAGCATTTGGGTTACTGTCTAATAAAACAATCTTTTTTGTTTAGATCATGAAAATATAACTCTTCCTTTGGCACAGATGTTAGTTCAATGGCAACCTTCCTCAAGCAAAAAGAGGAAGATTGGTAACAGATGTTAGCTCAGGGCCAATCTTCCTCCCAAATATCTATCTATCTATCTATCTATCTATCTATCTATCTATCTATCTCTTCTTGACTTATGGGAGACCATGCTTTAGTGATTTTTTCTTTCCCAGCCTACTTCCTGTTTTTCCTCCAGCTCGGTGTTGCTGGATGGTCCATGGGTTTGCATGTCTCCTCACGTGTGTTTTCTTTTGCTTGCAAAGTATTTTTTTATTAAGTCTGAATGCTATTAGACATGTCACTCATTCTCTAGGTCACTATGTTCCCACCACTCCCTTTCTCTTACTGAGGCTTGCCCCACTCGTCTATCCTTTCTGCCATAAATGCCCAACCCCTGAAGGCATTTGAGTTTGAGATCCCTGCTTATTTCATGGGCATCTCCTATTCTCTCTACCACTGAAATATTTCTATTCCCAAGTGTCCCCTGTCTAGTCCACTGTGTGTGCACTTATCTGTAACATCCATTTCACCTCTTTGCTTACTCATTTATAATGATATGGCCGTGGATGAGTTCTTTAACTTCAACAGTGGGTCCTGCCTACCTCCCCAGCTCCTGTTAGTCTCATTCTCTCTCACTGCTTGCTTTTGTCAAATACATTATTCTTGTTCTCACCTCAGGGCCTTTGCACATATTGTTTTCTTTTCCTTAACTTCTTTCATCTTCTTTTCCCCTTCATGTAGCCTTCATATCTTCTTCCAAATCTCAGCTCCCCCATTGTTACTTCCTCAGAGTCCCTTTCACTGGTCGTCCTACCCCGTCTAAGACAGCTAATCCCCTATCCCCTCCATGGTAAGCCTATCATATTACCATGTTTATTTCCTCCTTGACACTTACAACACTTGAAATAACTTATTAGTTAACTATTCAATGCCTGCTTCACACACTACACTGTAAAGCCATGAGAACAGGGACCTAATCTGGCATAGAGTGGGTCTTCAATAAATATTTATTAAACGAATGAATACCTGAAAGAACAAGATGTTGAACAAGATGTAGAGGAACTTGAAATTCCCTCTTAATCCTAACATAATTTAAAAGGAGAGAACATCTTAGTTTTTCAGAAGGTCAATTTATTAACTCATAGCTACATCAAGTGAGATTCTGACATCGTGATGTCAGCCATCTGAGGTTAATTTAACGGAGCATTGATGGAATGGAGTCTCTTGGTCAGACCTCAGTGTGCAGATGGCTGCAAATTGTGGCACATCAGAAAGGCTTGGCAAAGTAATTATAAACCTTGTCTGATTGCTAAGCAAGTCTCGTAGGTACATGTCAAAGTTGATAAGTAACTTGCCTCCACCAAAACCCAGATTTGTGTGACTGTAACAAATACAGATGTGGGATTTGCTGAAAGCACGCTCAAGAGCTTCCCTTCCTTTCTTTCCGACCTTGATCATCATCTCTGAGTTTATCTTCACTTGCTCTTCCTCCAGCTCTCTGTCCTGGATTTGTCTTTATGTGTTTTGTTTACTGATTTATCTTCCCCATTTCAGAGGATGAGTCTCTCTTCTCTCCCTCAAAACTGAGTCCAAACTCCACCCTTTCCAAGACAGAATCTCTTATAAAGCCCTTTCTTAATGGTTCTCCATGCAGATCTTATTTATCTGTTGCTCCCAAATCCTTCTTACATCTGTGTTGTTTAAATTTCCATGAATTATGTGAGGCCTTCTCTGAACTCAGTGGGCCCTCTGTTATCTTGACAAGTTGAAGAAGATTGTGATAATGACATAAATGTGTCCTTGGATAAAAGAGCATGTAAAGCTAACATGGGGGAGGGGTACAACCATTGCCTAACACCATGGTACATTATTTTATTAACTCGGTAAGGCTTACCCTACCTGTGTCTCAAATAAGTAACTCTCATAACTGTATTGGGCAATTCATCAAATGTTTATGTGTGACATTGAATGGTTGTGATTGTATACTGTATATAAAACCAATTACTGATGAAGGAAGTGACTATTTAAAGCAAATGGGAATAGCAATCAGCAGTTGGACAAATTCAACCATGAATTTCATAGACAGAGCAACTATAGGTTCAAGCATGTCATGGGAAACAATTGCTTGGCTTAACACAATGCATGAAGAAAATCAATTTGCTAAAACACAGGTCATTTGGCCCTGAGGGCTGGAGAGAAGTATTATATAACTAATAATATTTATTGTGGAACTTGGATCTCTTTTGTATGCCCTTTGACAATGGGCTCAAAGTCCATGGGTCCCCACTTGACTCTCCAAAAAGAAAGGAATGTTTCGGTGAGACAGTTAATTAGACTTTTTTCCTCTGGGTTCAATGATATCTTCATGCTGAGGGATACGTTTTTGAGTGTTTGAGAATTTGGAACAAAGAGAAAACTTTGTTACCTCTTGTTAAGAATAAAATAAGAACTCCATGGGTTCTTCTAAATTCATGAGAACTTTTAACTCAAAAAATCTGGATGTGATATAACCAACAAACAAAGTATAGTAGTGATAGTTTAATCATCTGTGACCTCAAATTCTCCCCAAATGGATCTCTGAATGCTCTTTGCCTAACTATTTTAATGATAAGAGAACAGGGTAGACATCTGGTTTACCCTTTTCTTTGTCAGATTATTACTCTGTTAAGGCTCTATGTCCCTTGGAGGAGAGGAACATAAAATTAGCAGAGAAGCATTTATCTGGTTAAAAATTATTCCTGCACATTTTTCCTAGTAGAGATACGAATTCAGGGAATATACAATTCAGATTAGTTCCATTTGATGGAGTCAACCACATGTGGAATCTTGAGAAGCATGGAGGGCTATTATGGTGGTGATGGTGGGCTGGGGGCCTCCAGAGAAAACTATGAAGTCATTGGATAGTTAAGGGAAAAAACAAAGCAGAGGACAGAAGAGTGGCTGATGATGAGAGGACAGGTATCTACAGGATGAGTCCCAAGGCATAGGATGCCCCCTCTATGGGTTCTCCCGGAGTTGGCATGGAGAACTGCTACCCTGGGTGTTTTCCCAGAACTGCTCTCCTCTCTCATTTGAATATGCTCAATTGCATGTTAGTGAGAAATAAGCAAGGAAAAAACTAGATGTCAGTCTATCCTTAGTGCCAAAGTAAAACCACTCCATCAAACCGCTCCCTGCTGTCTGTCCTCATTGTTTTCTACACAGGGCTTTGTTGTAGAGTCCTATCTGCCCTCCACAGTGAACTGTCTCTCCAACAGACATTCCAGCAGAAATCTATAAGGTGCTTGCTAGTGAGTGGCAAATGCCTGCTCCACGAGTCCTTGTTGCTGGTGTCTATCTGACTTCCTACCTGCTTCTCACAGCACTGTTCTCAGTCACACAGTGACTGCAGTCACGCCTCAGTTAACATCAGTACTTGAAGATTGGGCCATTTGTGTATTTTAAAAAATCTTAATTAGATTTATATTCAAGGTTCTTGACATAATTATTAATAAACAGTCACTTAAGAGGAGTATCCAAAAAGTGTTGGTAAATTTGGGTCCTGTGACCCACTAAAGCAAACTAGCAAGATCTCACATAAGATACTTTTCTGATCAGTTTTATTTAGGGAGTGTGGGAAATAGGGATTGGAAAAAAGTTGTAGGAGAAATAAATTATGAGCAGAAATGGAGAAACACAGCAAGAAGAAAAGAGATATGAATTAAGCATTGACACTTTTCTATCAATATAAATTATAATGGCCTCAAAGAGAAAAGCCCCCAAACATTTGACTTGATCTCTCTTTTAAAGAAGAAAAGCAAAATAGGCAAGAATTAGGGGGGAAAGGTAGATAAAAACTAACATATAATTTTAAAGCGCCAAAGCATTTGAAATGTTTTTGCTTTTCAATTATCATCTGCCGTTAATTAGACAAAAGACTAATAGACTTATTTTAAATAACTTTTATAAATAAATTCCATTACCCCTTAGCTTGGAGCAAGGCTCGTTCTTTGAAACTTTCATATGCCACTTGCCAGCAGACAAGAACAATAAGGCCTCCAAGTTGCCTGCTTCAAAGAAGGCACATACAGCCCTGGAAACAGTGTGGCATTTGGAATCCCAGCTTGTACACCCAAAATGTGGTTGTACTTCTGTTACCATCAGGTGACGTCTACCATCAATGTCCCCAACCTGTACTTTGTACATTATGTTTTAGAATAGAACTGCCCAATAGAAATATAATGTGAGTTACATATGTAATTAAAAATGTTTTAGCAGCCACATTAAAACAAGTGAAAAGAAATAGGTAAAACTAATTTTAATGATATAATTTTTAACTCAGTAGTGCCAAAAATTATTATTTCAACATGTAACCGATATAAAAAGTATTGAGATATTTACATACTCTTTTTGTGTAAGACTTCCAAATCCAATGTGTATTTTACATTTCCAACATATCTCAAGTCAGACTGGCTGCATGTGGCTAGTGGCTACCAAATTGAACAGTGTAGTGCCAGACTTTCTTTAAATCCAAACAGCTTCATTAGTTTACATAAAGCATAATTTTTATTGATGCAAAATCTCTCAATTTTTTCTAGATTTAGCCCTACAAATCAAGATGACAGTAATTTATTTTTCCTGGCCCTGAAAAGCATAAGATAACACAGGAGCTGTGTCATCAAACAATTGAATTAGGTTCTATCATCCCTGATCACAGAATTTGTTGAAGTTTAAAAAACAAAATGACCTCAGTCATGGATCCCTCCACACAGAGTTTACTTTTATTTTCTATATTTTTGCTACTAATTACACCAGAGATACTCACAAAATAATTCATGGATTTTAGAGGGCAGACAAGCCACCATTTTGATCATTGTTTTGTAGACCATTGCTCTTCTTCCATGGGTGGCCCAATGAAGTATTATTCAGGTGGCTGAAACTTCTTGATCCAGTTTTGGAAAGAAACCCATTAAATGACCTTTTGAGGCAATATCATTTAGGGGTTAAGACTGGGACTCTGGATCCAGATTACTTGGTGTTCAGTATCAGCTTTATGTCCTTGAACTAGTTGCCCATCTTCTCCATATCTCAATTTCCTCCTCTGTAAAGTAGGAATTATGATGAGGCTGCTGTGAGAATTAAATGAGTTATTACACATGAACCCTAGAAAAATCCTGGTAGGAGTTAATGCTCAAAAAATGTTAACTATCATGATTTGTATAATTATTAACATTATTATTGTTGTTATTATTTTCCTAAGGGCATGTCAGAGAGCATTCTAAGGAGTTGGTGGGAATGAGTGAGGAGTCAGAAGCTGGAGCAGGTGACTGGCCAGAGGCCACCTTCTCTGGAGACCCAGGAGGTTTTCCAACTCCCAGGAACCCATCAAGCGGAGATCATACAGTGTCATCACCTATGACTGTCAGCGTGTTTGCCTGTGGGCCAGCAGCCTTCAGAGACACAGCAGCTCAATAATTTGTGAGCACATGAAACTTTTAAGCTGCCAAAAGTACACAGCCCACGCTATTCTGACATTCAAATACAATGAGGAAATCTCTTCTGGAAAGAAAGTCTGACATTATTTTATTTCAAGACTTTCAAATTGCTTTAGCTTACCGATAAGTGACTCCTTTTGGAGATGATGACCCCACAGATTTAGAGGAGCAAGTTGAGAGATGCCAGATTTTCTTTCTAATCAAGAAAATCTAGAAAAGTCTGCTATACCTACATAGCTCTAAATTCTACATATCTGGTGAATACAGTAATCTATTACAAGTGCCTTAATGTTGAGCTTGCAATTTAAATCTTAATATCTCTCATGTTTCCCATATTTGAAATGAGGAGAAAAAAATCTAATATCATTGGGCTTCTTGATTTAAGTTAACAATAATAAACAATTCTAGTTCTTAATCTTTGTTCCTAGGGAGAGGACTAATAAAAAAGTAATAGAATAAGATTATTATTGTCATTTAATGAGAATCCACAATGGGCTGGACTCTGTGCTAGGTGCTAACATACATTGCTTTAATCTTCATAAACCTTGCAGGGTAGGTATTGTTAACACCATTCATTTGAAGCTAAACCTCACAGTGGGTAAGTGTCTGTCTCAGGACTTTATAACCAGCTCTTGGCAAAGCTTGTTTATACCAGTCTGTTTGACTACAAAGCCTTTCTATTTCCGTCACTCTTCTCTTTGGTCTGAGTGAAATATTATCCTTCATTTTTATGGCAAATTCAAAGACAGTGAGGTAAACTATTTTCTTAGAGACCGTGACGTCCAGTTTCCAGATCCTGTTAAGCCTCACAGACATTCACATAGACACACACACCCCACGTCCTAAATTTCTGCTAAAATCTATGGGTCCTGGACATACCGCTGCTAATTAAGCATGTAAGACAGAGTGTAGGAAATTGGCATTTTCCAAAGTTAGATATTTTCTCTGCTTTTAGGATACAACCCACTAGTCCCCAGCAATTCCTTTTTATAGTTTTTTTTTAAAAAAAACGCAAGGAAGTCATCAACATGCTCCAGCCAAGCTTCTACAATTCCCAAGGTCATCCTTTCTGAGCTCGTTTTGTGCACTGAACCTCTTAAATACTTTTGCATGCCTTATAGTGTATTCATGTCATGATAACATACTAAAATATTGAAAAGAAAATTGCTTCCTTTTTTTTTTCTCGAAAAGAAATAGTCCTTGCTTACAACTCTCAATGGAACATAAATATCTTCTAGGCCAGCTGCAACAGTACCTGTTGGAAATCCTTCTTACATTAGCAGTAACTAAGGAACTCGTAGAATATTCCCTTTGCACTGAAATGCAGCCTTGCTCCAGCATCTTCTTTTTCCTTTAAAAGAATTTTGGTTCTTCTTAGAAAACTCTTCAGAGTTATTAAAGAGGAATTCGTACAGTTGAGTCAGATCCATGTATGAACTTCCACTTGGCTTCTCTGGTAATCTTGGCCATTATCGATTGATGTGAAGAGTAAGGCTAAATTTATTTTTAGCAACCTGAAATAAGCAACCTAACTTATTTTCTTAAACTACTTTCCGTCCACATGATGTGTCTACCATTTACATCCTTCCCTGGGTCACTGGGATATTTTCTTCTTTCAGATCTCATCTTAAAATCAAGAGAATGAGGAGCTTGGGGGGGGGGGGCGGGTTTCATCTTTTAGAGATCTGGTATAAGGCTGAATTAGACTTCTTAAGAGAGATTAGAGAAAAGATTCTCTTCAGTCGGTGATAGTGTCAAATAGAGAGGGAGGATATGGTGTGATTATGACACCTGCATGCTGATGAATTTAACACAGCCAATGACATGCAAGTTGGGGCAGTGAGTTATGTTTACCTCCACTGGATCATAAGAAAACTGAGGCCCAGAAAGACCTGGTAACTTTTCTGAGATCACAGAGAGAGTAAGAAACAGACCTGGAATTCATATTCAGCCTATCTGGCTCAGAGTCTGTATTCTCTTTCACTCTGCTGCTTCTGTGAACTCCCAGAGGTGTCTTAATCGCCTTTGTCCTTTCTACCTCCTCACACCCAATAAATTCTGCTATCTAATGGACTAGGGTCTCCAGAGATGTGTGTTGGGCTGAATCCCCAGCCCTCTAAATTCAGACCCTAGTTCTCCCGTTCCCTCAGCCCTATGGCTTTCCTTTATCAGTGCAATTTCTCCCCTTTTTTGGGTACTACCTTCCTTCCTGACAAAACCTCCTCTCAGGGAAGAACCTGTACCTTAATTATAACAACAGTAGTTCACATTTTTAACTTCCAAGAGATGAGAAAGTATTTTTTAGGGGCCGGCCCCGTGGCCGAGTGGTTAAGTTTGTGCGCTCTGCTGCAGGCGGCCCAGTGTTTTGTTGGTTCAGATCCTGGGCGCAGACATGGCGCCGTTCATCCAGCCATGCTGAGGCGGCATCCCACATGCCACAACTGGAAGGACCCACAACTAAGAATATACAACTATGTACCAGGGGGCTTTGGGGAGAAAAAGGAAAAAATAAAATCTTAAAAAAAAAAAAGTGAGTATTTTTTAAACTAGCAGAAGCTGATGAGCAAAGAGTGGGATTTTAAAGCTGGAATATAAGGCCTTAGTCTAGAGGTACAGTGGGACTTTGCTGGTAACTCCAGAATCAAATCACAAAGTCCAGCTCTGGACCTTAAGCTCATTTCTGGAATCTATCTGAAATTAGTTTAAAAAATGGCCACTGAGAGCCCCCACTAGCCCTCTCTAAGATAGACCAATACAAGATAGAACAATCCTCATGCCCCTTCATATTTTGGAATTGTGTTAACACTCTGCCAAGAGAATAATAGGTATTTCTATTTTATCCCCCTCTAGGCTCAAAAATGTTATCTATATCATAGTTTCCAAATTACCTCAAATATATGTCTATAAAACTTATATAACATCTATTTAACTTGAAAAATCTCTACCTGGGAAATAATTTAAATGCCAAATGACAGAGGAATATATTTTAATGGAATATATTCATATATATGAGTGAATGTTTTAAAATAATTTTAATGATATAAAATATTAGGGTATCATATTGAATGAAAAGAATGGCATATAAACCAAACAGAATGGAAGTGCCTGAGCCTAGTAATTAAAAGGGATTGTGGCTGGATAATGGAATCATAGATCACTCTGCCTCTTTCTTCATACTCTTTTGCATTTCCCAAAGTTTATATAAGGAATGCACAATAATTCTGTAATTTAAAGAAAACATTACGGGTCATTTTTTAAAAGTAGACATTCTATGTTCTTTTTCAATCATCGGCAGAGACTAACATTTACTGGTAGCTGGTTGATGAATGTAGTGAAAGAAATTGACTTTAGTTTTGGTAAAGACCTCATGGGAAATACTTGTATATGACCTACCACTTAAATTGAAATACCCAGAGAAATGGCCTTTTGGGGGTTTCCACTCTCTGGTTTGTTAGGAAAAAATATTCTCCAGGACAACATTTCCCCGAGTTCCTGCTGAGAGGCAGAGGGAAGGACACATTAAAATGGTTGATCATACTGAAGAGATACTCTGCAGGCTCGTGTTCTCCATCCATGTTGTCTTGTCTCAGGGTTCTTTTCAATCACCACGGCCTCTCTTACTATGTCTGAGGTTCATTTGAGTAGCCTGTGTTACAGTTATTAATTTCACAATCACCAACTTGACTATATGAAATTGAAATACTCTTTATTCCCAAAGTTCAGTTTAATTTCTGGCTGTGATAGCAAATTGCTTCATTAGCCCAGGGCCAGGTTCTGCTCAGCAAGTTCAGTGCTGTCTCCATCAGTTCAGCCCCCATAATTCAGCCCCGTTCTGATTTACAACCTCTTGGTTCATCGTTCTGCTCCCTGGCACCATTATTAGCCACATGTCGTGTGGAGTGGGCAGTGGTCTTTGACTGTTGTTTCTTTGGCATCTGTTGTCCAAGTAATCTGCCTTGCCTGGTCCTTAGGTGTATCTGTGATCCGTGCTGACACCCATAACAAGGGAAATCATCCTTTGGGGGATGGTGATCATTGGCAACTTGCATCCCTGGGGTGTCCATGGTCCTGACGTGGCCTCTGGTCATAGCACATGAAGGACACTTATTCTGTGCCCCTTACCAGCTTTGTAGCATTCTTATGGACGCAGAAAAGTCTTTCTGTTTTTCCACTTTCCCGAGGTCTGCAGGAGATTAAGGATTCCCTGACAGACACTCATGTTATCATCACAACCTTTCATCCCTCTCTTGGCAGAGCTGTGTACTACCAGAGTTCTAGATGGGAAAAGCAGAGTGCGAGTCCACTCTACTCTTGGATTGCCAAATCCAAAGGGAAGGTTTCCAGCAAATCACCTGTGAAAGGCAGAATAATTGCCTCCCAAGGGCATCTACCTCTGAATCTCCAGAACCTGTAAATATGTTACATGACAAAGAAGAAGTAAGCTAGCAGATGGAATTAAAGTTGCTAACCAGCTAACTTTAAGATAGGAAGATTATCCCGATTATCTCAGTGGACCAAATATAATCACAAGGGTCCTTGAATGTGGAAGAGAGAGGCAGAGGAGTCAGTGTCAGACAGACGCAGCATGAGAAAGACTCCACTGGCCGTTGCTGGCCTTGAAGATGGACGTGGGCCATGAGCCAAGGAATGCAGGCAGCCTCTAAAGCTGGAAAAGGCAAGAACACAGATATTCCCCCAGAGCCTCCGGAAAAGAATGCAGCCCTGCCAACACCTGATTGTAGCCAACCGAGCCCATTTTGGACTTCTGATCTCCAGAACTGTAAGACAATAAATTTGTGTTGTTTTAAGCAACTGAATTTGTGGAAATTTGTTACAGCAGAAAATATCAAACTAATGTATCTCCAAGCCTCTGGATTGAGCCTGGGGTTGAGGGGAAGGGCAGGGGTAGAGCACATTGCTTAGTGTGCCTTCTCATGCTCTCTCTCTCTCAGCTCTGTCCCTTCTCCAGTTTGAAACTCTTTTTTCAAGTCTGGGGATGGGTAGGTAGAGCTATTCAGCCTCCTTATCCCTGTGTGAATCGTTTCTCTCTCACACGGGGGCCGTGCCTTTTGCCCTCAGAAGCTAAGTTGGTGAGGGCAGGAGACTACTACTAAGCAGTAGATGCACTTCCATTTAGTCAGGAGAGGGTCAGGAGGGAAATGGCACACCAGTGATTACTTTGAAATGCCAACTTGCCTCATATGGATAAGAACCGAGCAACAATAACTATGGAGAGAGTAGAAATCTAAGTACCATGGGGCAGTGTGCTCTGACAAAGAGCCCTCAAATTCAGGGAAGGAAGTGACCACCTTCCCTCCTGTAGAGGCTCATGTCCTGGCTCTATTGCTAATGAGACTTCGGTCAGCTCCCTTTGTCTGGGGCTCAGTTTCCCTATCCTCAAACTGAGAGGCATTCATCTCATCTCGGTCACCTCTAAGCACATGTGCAGCTCTGATACTTTGTGATTCCATGACACTAACTAGTTCAATTGAGAAAGAACTACTTGCCCTGAGGACTCCCTCCCTTTGATTTCTACATGGAGGCCACATTAGCATAGCGGAAAGGATATTGACACTGCAGTTGACTTTTAAAATTCAGTGAGAAGGGGAGATAAAATGAAAACACTGCAGATGGGATGTGAGTTCCCTACCATTTCAAAACGTAGACATTTCCACTAAATGTTGGCACAAACTTAAAATTAAATATCATCTTGAGTGCTATTTACAGTTTTCAAAGTGACAACAATCTTCTCTGTCGAAAGGAGGAGGGGCCGTGGTGCTAAGACTGATTGTTATACCTTTGGAATTTTATTTCGTGGATGAAAATAGTAAGAGAATAATTAGTTGGATATGAAAATAATAGGGAGGGGAAATCATGCAGGCAATTGAAACACAGCTGTGACCCCACCCCTGAGTGACTGGGACTTCCCGGAAACAATCTCAAGAAGCGCTATGAATTTGGCTCTTCATCTCATGCAGATTCACTGAATAAACTTTCAGTGTTTGCAATTTTTAGGGGCCCCACATGCTGTGGTTCTTGATACATTTTGAGTTACAAAGCCCTTTGAGAATGCTGCTAAAAGCGGGAAACTCCCCAGCTAAGAAAATTTTAGAAATATTTACACAGATACCTTAAAGATTTGCATTTAATATTAGGATTTTTTTAAGTCCCAGGTTAAGAGCATCCAACTTGAGGTAGAGACAAAAATGTTCTGAAAGTCTAGGAAATTAGTAAGACTGATTTTGTGCAAGAGGTTTTGTACACATACATGTAGGCATACATACATAGACATGTTTACACACACATATTTACACACAAACACACAGAATCAAGGAATTGTGTTTCCATCCTCAAGGCTCACTGTGTCTACTCAAGACCCAGCTCTCTCCACCTGAGAGCATTCGACAGTTCAGTTAACCTCACATAGAGCAAATGTCAGCGACACACAATGTCAGAATATGCAAAGAAGAGGATGGGGCCTTTTGTTTTTCTTTTTATTAAGATTATGATAGTTTACAACCTTGTGAAATTTCAGTTGTACATTATTGTTAGTCATGTTGTAGGTACACCACTTCACCCTTTGTGCCCTCCCTCCACCCCCCTTTCCCCTGGTAACCACCAATCAGTTCTCTTTGTCTATATATTAACTTCCACCTGTGAGTGGAGTCACACAGAGTTCGTCTTTCTCTATCTGGCTTATTTCACTTAACATAATACCCTCAAGGTCTGAGGATGGGGCCTTTTGTAAAGGAAATATTCATGGGCTTCATTAGGGAGCCCATGATTGAACACATCCAGTGGTTGAATCTCTCTCTTTTTAACTACAAGTCCAGTTCCAGAGTCTCACAGTAGCTTTCAGAAAACTGGTCATACAGTTCCACAAAGCATTAGTATTTGCCCTTTTTTTTTTTCACTAGGAAAGATTCACCCTGAGCTAAGATCTGTTGCCAATCTTCCTCTTTTTTTTTCTCCCCAAAACCTCAGTACATAGTTGCATATCCTAGTTGTAAGTCCTTCTAGTTCTTCTATGCGAGCCACTGCCACAGCCTGGCTACTGACAGACAAGTGGTGTGGTTCTATGCCCGAGAGACCTGGACCCGGGCAACAGAAGCAGAGTGCACTGAACTTTAACCACTAGGCCATCAGGACTGGCTTGGTATTTGCACTTTTAAGTTTATTTATGAATTAACTTGATTTCTGATGTTTGATGATTATATAATATCATCATGGTATAGGAAACGATTATCTTGAAACTTACTTATCTTAAATCTTTTTGAAGTGTTAAATGATTTTTAAATAAGTTGTAAGAATTGTATTTTTTTGTCCTGTCTATAATTGGAGGAAGTCACATATTCAATTTCCCTATTCTCTAATATACTTGATTATTTTTAAAGTGCAAGATGACTCATACTATGGCTCTGTAATATCTAAAAGACAGTTTGAAATTTAAAATTTTTAAAGAATCACAGAACTGGTTGATTGCAGAGTGGTTGAAAAAAAGTGATTTTTTTAAAATGTCTGAGTTTACAGATGCATCAGTTTTTCATCTTCAATTAACATTTTATATACTGTCACCTCGTTCATCCCACACACACCTATTAAAGGCTTGCTGCTTGGAAGGCTCTCAGTTAGATTGATCCAGACATCCAAATTCAAGAGATAAGTTGCTCAGACTTCATGCATCTGAAAATAGAATGCATCTCTTCTCCCATAAAATGCCCCCTCTTCCAATCATCCCTACTGTTGGCACTCCCGTTCTGAATAATCCAGGCCAGAAAACTTTGTTCATCTCCAGCTCATTCTTGAATTTCATCTTATGTATACTATCATTCACCAAGTTCTAGTTTGCTGCCAAACACCTCTCATAGTTATTCCTACTCTTGGCTGGGCAGAAGTCCTGGGATTCTGCTTTCCAGGGGTTTTCTGGGGCTTTTGCAAAGCTGCCAAGTCATATCCTTAGTCTACTTCTCTCTCGATTGTGGGTGAAATTAGAGAGAAATCGCATAATTTTGTCAACTCATATTCTTTCCCCAAACTTCTTCTGAAGGTTGGACGGGACATTTTGATGCAACTCCAAATCACCCTCAAATCATCTTCTACTTGTTTTTTTCTCTCCCTCCCTCCTTCCTTTCCTCCCTGCTTTCCTTTTCTTATTGATTGCCTCTTTTAAATCCTGTGGCATGGGTTTTTACTTGATTCTCTATTTAGAGGTTACTGGTAAATTTCTCCTGGTTTTCACCGTTATTTTGTGGTTGTTATTGTTGGTTTTGTTAGGTGTTGAGGAAAGAGGGTGGGATATTATACCTTCTACACTGTCACCTTTATGATGATGAAGCAGCCATTATTTTGTACCGTTTCTTTTCTATTCTCAATCTTATCCTCTTTCTTTAGGCCCACACCAGCTGGTACCTCCTGGACTCTCTTCCAGCCACCCCTATTTATACCCCATAAACTGGCAGGTTAGTTTTCCTTAAATTCAAATCCCAATATTCCAATGCTGGTGGGAGTCCAAACTTCTTGACCTACACTTTCAAGGACCTTTGAAATCTAATTTTGCCTCCTCATCTAACTTATCCTTTGCATTCATGAACCGTTTGCTTAATCAAACGGCCTTCCTTATGGGTCCAATAGAGAACCAAATCTTTCCCAATTTTGTGCTTTTGGGTTGCTACTTACAGTACTTCTGAAATCCCTTGCATCCACTCTTGGCCTTTGCAAACTTCTAGAGGGATTTCCTGACTACTCCAGTCCACAATAATCTTCCTTCTCTAGACCTCATCACACATACGTTTTAGCTTTAGATTCTCGGAATAACAAAGTTGAAAGGCTCCAGAATAATCTACTGCATTTTAAAAATGGAGAAACTGATGCCCAGGTGGGTTAATGATAATAATAGTGATCATTTTTAGTTCTTACTATGTGCCAAGCACTATGGTAGGAACCTCCCACATTTTTTAAATAACAGCTTTATTCAGATATAACTAAAGTACCATATAGTTCACCACTTTAAAATGCATAATTCATTGGTTTTGAGTGTATTCACAGAGCATGCAACTGTCACTGCTATTTAATTTCAGAACATGTTATCACCCCCAAAAGAAACCTCATTCCCAATAGCAGTCACTCCCTGTACCTTCCTTCCCCAAGTTCCTGGCAACTACTAATATATTTTCTGTCTCTATGAATTACCTATTGTGGACATTTTACCTAAATTACATTGAACGTTATGGTCCTTTGTGACTGGCTTCTTTCAATTAGCATCTTATTTTTAAGGTTCATATGTCATGTACCATGAGTCAGCATTTCATTTCTTTTAATTGCCAAATAATATTCCATTATATGGCTATACCACATTTTGTTTATCTGTTCATCAGTTGATGGACATTTTGGTTGTTTTTAGTTGTTTATGAATAGTGCTGCTTATGAATGCTGCTATTCATGAGTAGGTGTTTGTGTGGATACACATTTTCATTTCTCTTGAGTGTATACCTAGGAGTGGAATTGCTGGATCATATGGGATCTCTATGTTTAACCTTTTAAGGTAGTGCCAGACTGTTTTCCAAAGCACCTACACTGTACATTCCCGCTAGCAGTGTATGAAGGCTCCAATTTCTCCACATCCTCACTAGCACTTGTTATTTTCTAACTTTTTGATTATAGTTATCCTAGTGGGTGTGAAGTGGTATCTCATTGTGGTTTTGATTGGATTAGCCATCCCACGTGACTAATGATGCTGAACATCTTTGTACATGCTTATTGGCCATTTGCATAACTTCTTTGGAGAAATGTCTTTTTGGATCTGGTGCCCACTTTTTATTTGGATTATATGTCTTTTATTATTGAGTTGTAAGAAGAATCTTCCTCATTTAACCCATTTGATCCTTGCAATACTTTTCTGGGATTGGCATACTTGCCTTTATTTCATAGTTGAAGCAGTTGAAGCTCAAAGATGTTCACTCATTTGCTCAGAGAGTCCCACAGACCACAAGGGCAGACTAGGGCTGAAGCTCTGGGTGTCTGATTCTGAGCCCAGGATATTTCCCAATGCTGTGTTCACTCATATTCTTCACTGTTCTTACTTGAAAAGTAAAACAATGTTGAGTAAAAATGATAATAAAATATATTAGTATAGTAAAGTTCAAAAGATAGTATAGAAATGAGCAGACAATACTGTGAGGAAAGCAAGTTTAAAAGAGAACAAAACCATAGGCATAAGGACAGTGAGGGATTGGTGAACAGACAACAGAGGAAGTAAATTTTTCCTTCTTTGAATCATGTTGATTACACACTTGGAAGTCAAGCAACCAACCTCAGGATCATCACACTGTGGAAGGACTTCACAGGCTCCAAACAATTTGGCCTAAGGCAGAATCCACCTCTAGTCTTGATGTAAACAGGGTAGATAAGGAGTGAGTGGTACAAGTACAAGTGGACAGTGGCCCCTGGGGGGAATCAAGGAGGGTACAAGGGAAGGCGAGGCATTTAGTTTCGTGTAAATGTATAAATCTAAGCATCCTTGTGTGGCAACATCCTGGGTACTGTAGGCCTGTCGTCTGTTGACTTGATTTAATCCAAGTGTTAATATGTCAGGGAGTTGAAGGGCTATGTTGCCTCACCTGCTGTGCTCTCCAGCCTGCACAGTTGCTGGAGGAACCACTCACTGGAAAAAAGCAGAGATTCACTGTTCTCATGTCCTGTGGGGATAGTCTGAGACTGGAGCCGCTGAGGGGCTGTTGCTTAAATCACCGTCAGTGTGTCTACCTCAGAGGGTAGGAACTATGTAGAGAGATGAATCCAGTTGGCATCATCTTGTACTGTCCCTGTTATTATGCTAGATGATGGTGAAGAGCAGGTACAATGTACCCTGCTGAGCCTCTGCTCTGCCTCCATGGTACCAAGCTCAGGAGTTGGCAAACTATGGCCCGTGGACCAGAGCCTGGTTTTGTAAATAAAGTTTTATTGGAACACAGTCATGCTTGTTTGTTTACAAATGCCCTGCAAAGCCTAAAGTATTTATTATCTGATCTTTACAGAAAAATTTGCCAATTCCTGGCCTGGCACAATACTGGGCCTACAACTACTGATTCTTAAACTCTCTTTTGACTTGCATCCTTTTGATGCCACCTAAATGGCAAAAAAGTTACAAGCCACCTTCAAGAAGCCGAATTTTTGCTTTACTGAGACATTCTCTCCCTAGGTGAGGGTTCCTTGATGCTCAAGGCTGGGTGCTAGCTGAAGTCACAATGCCATTGTTTCCTTTAAATGGTTAACGCCTCCCTACTCCAGGTGTGTCAGCCTTCCCAACCATCTGCCTACTCAGATGAGATCATTTTCCATTTGTGAAAATGTCTGAGAAGATCAGTGATTCACCTACAACGTCTCATGTGCCCACATGTGCCCCTGGAGGTAATGTCAGCTTTAGCTCCTATTTCTGAAGTTCATTGCTAGTGGAGGAGCAAAACAGAGAAAAGTTATGTCACTTGCACAAGGTCCGCCTTTGTGACATGCTCAAAGTCTAAACCCAGGCTCAGAAAAACGTGGAAGGATGTGGCTTTATAATAGAGTGATGGCTACAAGGACTCTGGTGACAGTCAGACCTGGGGATAGAACTTCCTGCGGATTCTCAGTGTCACCTTTTGGAGTCTGTCTTATCATGGATAAAATGAAGCTAAGAATATTTTCAAGGTCATTACATAATTTAGAAGACTCCTTCTGATAGTGTGATTAATTGCCTATAGAATACCTGTCACGTGACGCTCAATAAATACTAGCAGCCATTATTATTGTTGCTGTTGTTGCTATTTTTGCTCTTACTGTTATTATTTTACTATTGTAAGTAAGAGATCAGTGTCTGAACTTAAGCTTTGTGTCTCTTGATTCAGTGTCTGAAGTTATAAGATCAAATGCCTATAGAAGAAAGACAGACCACAAATGACTCAAGTTGGCTCGGAGTAAGAAAACAAAATCTGTAGGTTGTATTTATTACCTAAAAGATGCAGTTGCACGTTCCATTCTGTTTCATTGTTGCCAAGCAGGAATGTGGAACTGCCACATCTAATAATGGTTCCTGGAAATATAAGAAATCCTAGTTTTTAACACTGGAAAACAATTTCCATAAAAAAAATACACATGGCACAATAATACAAAATCTGAAGGTCATGTCCGGTCTGCAACTTCGTGTACGAAGGCGGTAAAAGCTTCCCTGGGGAGGAATTTTCCTGCAAAGCTCTGCTTGTGTTTGTTCACATCCAAAGAGGGTTTCACTGTGTCGCTTAAACATCCAGCAAATAGTTGTCAAATAATTCTTGTGTGCCGAGAACTCAACTAAGGATTTAGAGATGAGCCAGACAGAGTTGCGGCCCTCAAGACCTTCTCATCTAGTGAGAGGATCAAGATCGTGAAACAATCATAATAGCATGTGATAAATGGATGTTCTCAAAGTATATGCACCCACCACAGAGGGAACAGGAACAAGAAGGTCATTCTGGAGGAGGGGGCATTTGAGTTGACTCTTCAAGGATGAGTAGACCAATGTGGGAGGGAGTAAAGGAAGCCACTAGGCCTGTGCTGTGCAATATGTTAGCCACTTGCCTCATGTAGCTATTTATATTTAAATTCATTAAAATTAAACATTTGGTTCCTCAGTTGCACAAACCACATTTTAGGTGCTCAGTGGCCACATGTGGTTAGGGGCTACCACATTAGAGAGTGCGGAATTAGATCATTTTGTCACTATAGAAAGTTCTGCACTGAATTATGGTGTCAGTAAAGGCACAGATGCCCCAAGAATCTAATAGGTTCAGAACAGTGCAAGTTTTTGGGTGTTGGAGGAGTAATAACAACTGGAGTTGAAAAGGTAGACGGGAGGCAGAGCGAGAGGAGGTATGTGTGGCAATTCAGCAGTGTTCTCTCAACCTTGACTCTGCTTGATTCAATACGCCATCATCCACCCACTCTCCCAATCATTGCCAACATATTTCTAGCTTCTTTTCTTTATAGCTAACATGCATTCAAATATATCACATGGTCCTAAAAAAGCGACATTACACTTGTATATGTTCCAGGTCTCTGCAAGGGATGGCATACTTGTATTCTTGTCTCAGATACTGCCTGTGAATATTAAATATTTTAATGATTTTTTTCACAGTAACAAAAATTATAAAAGGAAAACAGACTTAAATTTATTTTTATACCATGCCCATCCACATTGCTAAAGCATATTTGGAAACTTACAAAATCATTGCTATGTTTATATATTAAGCATTATTAAATTATTGCATTGTACTTTCATTTCATTATTTCATTGCCTCTTTGCTTGTTAGAGATTTAAAAATATAGAATGAACTTTAATTTAGTGCTCACGGAAAGAATGAGGGAGACATATGAACAAACTGCTAATTTCATTTCTGAGTTATATTTGGTGATTGATGCACATTAACCACTTTTCTTTATTATTCTGATGATTAGTCTTACATTGAGTTGATCTCAGTTAAACAAAGGATGAGATTTGGGGTTTAATTTGGAAATTCTAGCAGACTCTTTTGCAAGAGACTGTTCACACATATTTCCTTTCAGATGATGGATTTTTTTCCCTCTTAGTAGTTCATTTACATATCTATTCATTCACCCTTGAGAAATCTATTCATTCAGCAACTGTGTGTTGACCCCTGATGTTGTGCCAGGCACCGTGCTTGAGAGACAGCAGAGAAGAGAGCAGATTCCCTGCTTTCACATTGCTGACACTCTAGTGAGGGAGGAAGGGCCACTATGCAAGTATAACTGAACAAATAAGATCAGGCTCTCATTGTGTTCTCATAATCGGAAGACGATAAAACAAAGTGAGGTGACGGATAAAGAAGGGAGAGGGCAGTTCTTTATCCTGTGTAGTCACACTGTCTCTGATGAGGAGACGTTGAACTGCTTCCTGAAGGACGTGCAAGAGCCAATCATGTGAGAATCTGGAGGAAGAACATTCCAGGCAGGGCAGAGGCTCTCAGGGAAAAAGGAACTGGACGTGTTGGTTAAGTAGCAAGGTGGTCACTGTGCTTGAAGTGCGAAGAGGTGGGCAGGTGCCAGACTGTATAAGGCATTCTAAGTTCCAGTAAGGACTTTAGAAAGTCTTGAACACAGGAGTGATGTATTCTGATTAGCACTTTTAAAAGGACATCTGGTTGTTACTGTGAGGGGAATGGATGTTGGTGGTCAAGAATAAAAGCAGGGTGACCCATTAGAGATGTTGATGATAGGGTTGATGGTGGTAATGATGGAGAGAAGTGAGTGGATTCTAGAAATATTTTGGTGGTAAGTTGACACAGCTTTCTGTCAGGTTCTAGTTATGGCCACAGTTACTGCTGTAGGGAAGATGGGCGTGTAGGAGGAAGGGACAGGTTTATCAAAGATGTCTTATGTGCTAGGTGCCCAAATAAGCAAAATCATGTTTGGCTATGTCTTCTCTTTTCACCTTACTTTATGACTTTGAAATGGAAGAAGTGCTTGCTCTGCTGGGAAGAAAAATGGTGACCTGCACTGTTTTCTACTGTCAGAGTTCATTCGCTTCACAAAAATTAATAAAGTCCCTATTAAGTACTAGGCACCTTGCTGGGCACTGCAGATGCAGTGGTCCCCGCCCGTGTGGAGCTTCCAGTCTAGTGAGGGAAACATTTAGCAAATTCGTCCACACTGATCTGTGTTCCAGAGTAGGTCAGGGTTTTACCTCAGCATTATTGATGTTTTAAACCAGATAATTCTTAGTTGTGGAGTGGGGGCGGGGGTGGGGACTGTGCATAGCGGGATGTTTAGAAGCATCCCTGGTCTCTACCCACCAGATGCCAGTAGCACCTTCCACCCAGTTGTGACAACCAAAAATGTCTCCAGATGTTGTCAAATATTCCCTGTGGGGTAAAATTGCCCCCAAATGAGAATTCATGCCCTAATTCCAATTCCTGATGCGTGATGACAGTAGCAAGCAGAAGCCTTAGTACAGTCCAATTCAGAAGGCTGTTCTTGTCATCTGCCAAGTATGAGAGTGTTTCCTTGCCTATTAGTGGTAGAACCAAACTTTCAATATGAAATGGCAGCTTGTAACACTTGGGGTGGAACCAGTCTCCTTTTGATCCTTTATTCAGTTTGTTTGGACATAGGAGATGTGGGTTTGCATGTTATCAGCAGTTTGGGAAGCCTGTAAAAAACCCAGTGTGATTGTTTAAATCAGGATGCACCAATTTTGATCACTTTGCAGTGCCCTGAAAATACGATTCATTGAAAGACACTTTGATCTTTTATAGTCCAAAGGTGTTATGACACCACCGTTACAACATGTTGCATTTTGGAGGTTAGTTCTATCAAATTCATATATTCAGTCATATGAAGAACTGTATAGATTTGACTTATTCCACTACTCCACTGCCACCTTGACTTCAAAGTGTGGTGCTTGTCAGTTCTACGCTTGAGTTGAGGAGCAGATTCTAGAACACAGACAGCTTGATGGGCAAAAGACAAGCCACCACTCTACTCTGCAATGCCAATTAGCAACAGTGGCAAATATCCCTGCTAGTGATGGTGCTGATGTTTATTAAATGAAAATTATGTGCTAGACATTGTAAAACTTGTTTGATATTTATTTAATCCTCATAATAACTGTATAAGATCATTGTTGTTATTTTTATCATTTCGCATGTGGTGAATTGAGCTTAAATACCTTGCCCTGCTGGTAAGTTATAGAGCTGGGATTCAAACATCAGTAAGTCCTCAGAATCCATCCTGTTAACTTCTATGTGACACTACCCCTTCAGGCGTTATTAATTGATCATGTTATTCTTTTCCGCTGAGTCCAGATATGGTCTCAGAATCCTCTTCAACATGGGCTATTTACTGACAGTTGATCAGAGCTGGTATTTGCAGTGAAACCTACCTTCCCATCAATACTTTAATTCTCTCCCCTCGAGTATTAGGTTGTGAGACAGAACATGGGGTTGCTGTAGATACATGTGAGTTAATATCCGGTGGACCTGTAATAAAGGAGAATAAATGGTTGAAATATATCCCATAAGTAACATGTCAGGCTCCTCTGAACTCGAATCAATAGAGCTAGTTTTTTCTCCTCTCTCACTTTATTTCCCTTTTTAATTTTACAAAGACAGACAGAGCAACCTTTCTACAAAAGTTGCAGCAAACTTGTGATGTTGCCACATTGGTGGTGCCAGTCTTTGGCTCTTGGGGGAAATCCCCAAGTTTCTCCAGAAGTGGGAGATACCTTTAAGGATCAATTCTAGTGATTTTTTTTTTCCATATTAGAGTATGCAAAATCCAGTTTAGCTTCCTACATTAATTCAGTTCATCATATAGTCTTTTCTTCTTCAGGTGGGAAAAGCTCAGTAAACAATCTAAACCCTGAAGCCTGTAGGGAGATGTCTTTCCCTCTTATTCTTGCCATTTTGCTCTTTATCAGACCACTCACTGGCAGAGTGAGAATGGCTTGTGTCACCAGTTGGCACCTTGAAGCCTGAGAATGATTCTCTGTGCTACTAGTAAACACGCCAGTAATGAGTTTGCTCTCTTTCCCTGTGGATGGCCCAGGAACATCAAATAAAACAAATGGACTAACAAAAAGCTTTGGTTAGATGAAAAGTTAGATCAAAATGTGGTCACATAAAGGTGATATCATTAACTGACCAACACAACTGACTATGTAATTAAGAATTTTATAGATATAGTTTTAAAATATAGTGTGTTATAATAACTGTGAGTGATTCAGCTTTTAAAAAATGGTCTTAAGTCTAGTTTAAAAGTATCTGTATCTATTTTTATGTGAAATACAAAAGCACTTTTCAGGCATCATGTTTTCAGGATGGCTAAATGTGACCAAAGAACAGGTTTTGTCTTTTCAACGTTAGGTAATATTTTTTATGATTTATGAGTAAGTGATTCGTGTTTTAACAAAATCTTGAATTTGGTTCAGTTTGATCTTTAAGGATTTCCCACCTCCACCTAAGTTATATTTCTATGGCATAGGGCATTGATTAAGACTTTTTTCCCTTTTAAAAAAGTGATTGAATGATTTCCTAGCATTAGTAACACTGATTTCCACAAGTCCAAAACACTCTCTGAGGAATACTAATTTGTAAGTCTTGCTTTTCATGTCTGGCTTAATTTTCCAGCTGTTGACTCTGCCTGAGTATAATCTGCCCCCTCACCTTTTTGACGCTAGGGCTCAGGAAAGTATGATTTTAAATTTACGGTTGTTACATAGATTGTTAATGACCAAAAGAGCCTATCAATCTTACTGACCGGAATTATAATTAACAAAAAAGATGGCTAATTACTGAACTCTTTCATTGATGGTTATTTTGATCACCCTGACTGCCTTTCTTGGCATGGAGAGCCATTAGGCAGGAGAGACAGGAGACAAGCCATTGTGGCAAAGTCGTGCTGATGCCAGGAATTTGACTCCGGAGGGCAATTTGTCAGTTTGCTTAGGAGGTTCGAAACTTACTTTGTTGTGTTCAAACACCACTGTTGGTTGGGCTATGTACCTCCTGATGATGTGAAAGTCTGTTAGTTTCTCTCTCTTACTACTCTTCAACTTGCATATTATTTAGGGCAGACAAAGCCTGTAGGCAACACCAGGGTCTCAGAAGAGACAGACCTGGCTAAATCAATGTATAGATGTGACTATGATTTCACATCAAATCATTGTCAAATGCCATCTTTAGCTTGTGTTTACTTTCATCTTTTTCTCTTTAGTTTGAGAATAATGAAGTTTTAATATGTCTGCTTTTCAATATTTCTCTAAACTCAGTAGTCCTCTAAAAGGAGCTTGAATTTGGTTCAGTTTGGCTCCTCTGTGATGTTCTGGGGGATGAACAACTTAGAAAGGCCTTCCCCCTCATATATGCAGCCTCAGTTCTTCTCCTCATGCTGCTTACTCATCTGTCACCTGGCAAACCCACCTGGCAAAACTGTTCTGTTGGAGCCTAGGTCAACAACCACCATCTTTACCAACTTTTCTTTGCCCCTCATGCAAAATGAACCTCCTCTTTTTCCGTTTCACACATGTCATGGCTTATGGTTAGTTGTCTATGACTCTGTCATGGTGGCCTCCGTGAGGGTGGAGGCCACATCTTACTCATATTTGTCTCCCTGGTTCCTGACATTTCGACTGCCACAGAGTTGGCTCTTGACCTTAACTGGACAGCTGGAAGGATGCCTTAATAGTCTTTAGCCCATAGATTTTGGGGCTTCTGGAAAGTGTTTAAGTCCTTGAAGGGTTGTAGCGCATATGCCACCCATTTGGGAACCTACCCTTGAAGAGTCCATTACCTTTATTTTGACCTTATGTTGGAGAAATGCTGAAGGTATGTTTATGTAGTTACATCAAAATTGATGGCAGACACATAATGCAGGGTACAGGTACAGATTACCTTAGACCATCACTTCCCAAAGTATATTCTCTGGAATGGTAATGGATTGAAACAATGGAGGAAAAAATGAAAAAAATTCTGTGGTAAATAACCCTGGGAGATGCTTGGCTAAATACAATTCAATTCAATTCTTTGTTTTTTTTTTTAAAGATTTCTATTTTTTTTTAAAGATTTCATTTTTTTCCTTTTTCTCCCCAAAGCCCCCCAGTACATAGTTGTATATTCTTCATTGTGGGTCCTTCTAGTTGTGGCATGTAAATTCAATTCTTAATTGCAGAAATTCTCAGACTTTAACATTCTTCATGAAACTCCAAAAAGAGATATAATTGGCAGCATTTCCAAAAGTATTTTGAAATATGGTATTTTCCTTCCTTCTTTCTTTCTTTCTTTCTTTTTTTTATTTTGGCACAGCAGTTCTATGGTAATAATATTTCAAAGACTATACATGGGAAATGCTGATTTAGACTGCTAAGATTCATTAACTGGTTTGGCTGATTTCAGAGTAATAAAAGAGAATGATTGAATTGGTTCTCATTGTGTATATGAATTAAAGTAACCATTTTGCCTTGGGAAGCTAATAAATGAACTTCAGGACTTCCCCAACAGGAAATGAAGTGAGGCAGCACTGGTTATTCAGAGACCCAAGGCTGAATCTCAACAGTGAAATAGGAACTAGCAGGATAATGGGCAGCTCTTTCTAGTCCAGTGGTTGGCTCTCTAAACAATCTGAAAAAGAGTCCCAGAGTGATGCCCAAGACTGTATTTATATTCCTATCCTATCATGAGGAATATGAAAAGTGGAGAACCAGCTACGGAGACCACCAAAAACTCAGGTCCAATTCCCTCCGTGGAGTCCCCACAAGGAAATCACCTGCTCAGACCAACTGAGGCCTCCCAAAACCCTACCGTCTTTACCCTCTCAAAGAAGTTAATTTTATTCTTGGAAATAATGAAATTACTGATGGATCAGGCTGGACTCTCTGGTATTTAATATCGTCCCCATCTCTGTGCCTTGTGACAATGCTGTCGATTAACTGTAATGTGGTATTTTGAGCACCATTTAGGTATTAATTATTTTTTAATAACCTCTTCATTGAAAGCCTAAAGCTTTTTCTAGAATTCTAATGAAAATTTTCACATGAAAGAGAGGGATAATATTAAACAGACGCTAATAAACCTCCGAAGAAAATTCGATATAGTATCTTTGACAAAAGAAAGGAAGGAAGAAAAGAACAACACACATTTCCAGCAAACGTGTGTTCTCTCAATAGAATTTTACATTCAGTACCGCACCATCGCTGCAAATTATTCTCAGTTATGTATGTGCTTATGAACCCATGAAGAATTAGTGTCTTCTTAATGAGCACCAAAGAATGTATGTATTAAAAATCCTTTAACCCTCAGGTAAGAGAAACCATTTATTACCAATTATGTCTTGAGATTAGAAAGTATTCTTCTTTAGAAGCATTCAAAGCACATTTCAGTGTCTTTTCTTACTTGACCTTTCAACATGGCTTTGAGGGAGAGCAGGACCAAGGCTGCCATCTCTATTATGTAGGAGAATGGCTTTTCTAGAGAACATAAAAGACTTGACCATGGTTGCCCAGTGAGTCAGGGACCATGATAAGGGCTTCACTCCTGTGGTGTAATGTGAGGGCATGGAGAGGCTTCATTCAGTCTGAGAATAGTTCTCCTACAAGCGTCTGGCGCTTGTACTGGAATCATCACCACTAGAGATTCATGAATTGTCCTTTTAGGCATCCAGTTAAGAAGGCAAATCCTTGGGAAGGGGCCTGTATTATCATCAGAACCTTTGAAACATCTGGGGTTGGATGGATATATAGGCAGCGTGCACCAGAAAGACTTGACTGGCTGTTGATTCCTGGCATCTGGTCCCATTCTTATTGGCCAGTATTCACACATCGTTGACCATTTTTTAATATCATCCCAAACAGTTGGAACAAATTGAGATAATGGGTACTCAAGGAAATAGGATGAGAGAAACAAAGACAAACTGTGAGTCGTCCAAAAGTTCATACTGGGCAGGCCAAATCACGGAAGTATGGTGACTAGGACCCAGTCCTATCCCAGTGGTATTCGCCCAGATCTCTGGAGGAAAATAAACAAATAAGAACAATATCTTTTCTAATGTGGAGCTGTTGTTTAAAAAAAAAGAGTCTTGATCTTTTCCCCCCGATTTCACTGCACAGTTAATGGTGTATTTACCATTAAACAATATATATCCCTTATTCTAATGATGAAAATAAAATGAATATAATAGTAATTATTGTATACCATTCACTTGCATCATCTCTTTGCCATAATTTCGCCCTTTTAACTGTTATTTCATTCCTGAAAGGAATTTGCTAAGCTTCAGTTTCACAGACAGTATAGACACACCTTTATCCTTATTAAAAAAAAAAATCACATTCTCTTGGGACTGGCCTGGTAGCATAGCAGTTAAGTTCACATGCTCCACTTCAGAGGCCCAGGGTTCACTGGTTTGGATCCTGGGCATGTACCTACCTACCACTTATCGAGCTATGCTGTGGTGGCATCCCACACACAAAATAGAGGAAGATTGGCATGGATGTTAGCTCAGTGATAATCTTCCTCAAGCAAAAAGAGGAAGATTGGCAAAAGATGTTAGCTCAGGGTCAATCTTCTTCCCCAAAAGAAAAAAAAAATTCACATTCTTCTTAAAAAGGTAGCTCTCCATATACACTGTGTATGATTGTTTAAAAATTATAAATTAATTGGTTAACCTGGAATACGCAGCAACTTGGCTGCACTAGATGTCTGAGTATAGTGAATTTCCAAATCTGAATTATTGGGTCTGAACTTATTAAGAGGCAACTTGTTAAAGAAAACAGACTCCTTTCTTTCTTCTTACAGAATCCCTGATGGCAACAGACTCCTTGAAATCCTCAGGGAACAAATTGGGGATAAAAGTTAGAAAGCACACCCAGCTTATTTTTCAAGCTCTGAGCAGATCCAAGAAGAAAGACTGAATTTAATCAAAAAAGATTTTATTGATGAAGGTATTTCTCCTTCAGGCTAAACTTTGGACCTTGCATGCTAATAAAGCCATCTCGTTTCTCAGAAGTAGCCTTCTGCATAAAATCCAGGGAGAGACCATGGACAGAATACATCTTGGGGAGACAGACTTGAAGATGATCAATCAGAAGTTGGCAAGGTCCCCTACCGTCCCTTGCTGAGAGTTAGGAGGCACTTGCCTCTGTCTGGGCTGGCTGATTTTTAAATCGTGGACAGTCATCTTAATGTCTTTTGATTCCTGGGATAGTGCAGGTCATGCCACTGGTTCTGGCTGCCTCCGCGGGCTCCTGCTGGCTGAGCCCTCAGCCATTGCTCTCTGCTACTTTACTTCCATGTTACCTGCACACGTGGCAGTTTTACTGCCTGATATGAAGATGAACAATCTGGAGCCTCAAGTTTTTATGACTGCTAATTAGTACCCTGTTTGTGCCCTTTTAATCTGTTATTATAATAGGATGGCATGACACGCCGTCTTCTTTTTTTGGCTTTCTGGTTGCCGCAGCCAGAGGGGGCTGCATTTTGCACTTTCTCATTACCTGTGTGCTTGAAGAATATTAATAAAGATGAGTTTAAAAGGGCAGGTTGTGTTCTGAAACTTTCTAGTCCTCACCTTAAATCTGGAATTCAGGTCCTGTTCTTCTCACAGCTGTGAAAGGAAGCTCTCGCCCCAAAGATGAGGCTTAGGCTCCAGTGAATGAAATCAGACTGTGGAAAGGTTCCTCAGCTACTATTTTTTCTCCTGTTCATTGTTTTTCCTGGAGAAAATTGTGGGGCTGGGGAGGGAGTGGTGGGGGAGGGTATCTCCAAGGCTATGCGGCTGGGTGAAGTAGAAAGTGAATAGGCTAGAATTCAAATTCAGGATCTTCAGCTTCTTTTCTGGGTGTCCTTGGGCAATTTCTATTCTCTCTTTTCTTTTGTTCCTATGCTGGCCCTCTCCTCCTTTCCCTGTGTCCC
Organism: Equus quagga; assembly: GCF_021613505.1. NCBI lineage: Eukaryota > Metazoa > Chordata > Mammalia > Perissodactyla > Equidae > Equus > Equus quagga. Next base: position 127,765,252 of record NC_060267.1, read on the forward strand.
TCCCACTTAGCCAGCCAGCCACCCAGCAGTTATTTACTGACTGTCTAGGCATAGCTTCTCTGAGCTCCACTGGGATGTAAATTCTGATAGGTCAGGGGCCATAGCTTTTTCTTCTCTGGAAACTCGCAGCACGATTTCCCGGAAGTAGTTGATGCTTAACACACATGTATTGATTTAGCGAAGGAGTCTTACTTTCCTGATCTGTAAACCAGGGATCCAAATGCCACCTCTGCAAGGCTGTAGGGAGATTAGTTAATGACGTAATATTTCCAAAGTGCCTGGTAAATAGTTGGTCCTCAATTTTTTTAGTGCAGGTGAAGTTCCTTCTTTCCTCTGAGCCCTGTGAGCTGAGATGCTCAGGTGAAAAGTGACTCCAGGCTTGAGAGTGAAAAGAGTAGCTAGGGGAGATAAGACCACGGGGCAGGGCAGGGCATTGCCAAATGATCACCTTGCGGAAGGGTAGATTTCCAGGCTGTCATGTATGATAGAATGTTAGATAGGATGATAGATAGGTCCTTGCTTCATCTTGCAGTCTTCATGTGCTAGAAAATGTTAAGTGGTACCGTAGAGCCATAGGAAGCCACTGTGGGGCTCTGGCATTTGGAGGCAGAAAAAGCTGCCTTAGAACTTCCTTGCCAGAGTTTGCCCAATAGAATGGTTTCTCCTAAATGTGTCTTTGTGCCTTGATCCCATGACCCTCCTGTCCTTGCAAGTATAAATGCCTGGCACTGCCTTCTCTTAGGGTTAGAGTTCTGGAAATTTCAAGGAAAACCAGCAAATGTCCTCTTGGCTGAGACCTGCCTCCCTGCTGGTTTGACTCCTCCTGAGTGTGTGTCAGTTCTTATAAACCACAATGGAGAACCTGGCATGTGTTCGGAATTCCAGTAGAAAGCTGATTCTTTTGGAAAATGAAAGCAGTATTCATGTCCTTCGTATATGCCTTGAGGCCTCCATGGAGGGAAGTCAAAGAAGAAACCCACCTGTTGGTGACACCCCAGGCATATGTAGGGACTGGAAAAAAAGCAGCATTCAAATAGCAAAGCTTTGCAAGGAAGATGCAGTTAGAATGTGAAGCTGGATCTTGGAAAGTGCATGATCAGACAGAGCACTGTACTAAAGTAAAATCCAATAGGCTGCAGCTGCTCTTGTGCTCATTCTATTACAGACGCGAAGAAGAGCTTGGAGCAAATCAAATCAGAGAGGTCAATGGTTTAAAAGAAAAAATACAGTACCAGGTAGCATGTGGTTGATGTTCTTTTCTAGAAGCCCTTTGGGTCTCTGTTCCTGAGGGCATTTTTCTTCATGAGTTCGCTGCATCCTTCAGACTCTCTTGAGCAGAGGCGACTTGTGGCTGTCTCCCTGTGTTCATTGGTGCCTGGTGTTTCTTAGGCAGTATTTATGCTTTGGTGAACCTGTGGCCTCCAGCAGCTGAGCCTAGCGCTCGTCCTGTTTCCCCTTCTCAATGATGATAGTAAGTGTACTTTGGGTACTTCTAAATGACCCTAACAGTCAATTGGTGAGCTTTCTTATAGGACATGAGGTTGATAATAGAAAGAAGGATTTAAAAATATCTTTACTGGGAAGCATTAAAAAAAATTAGCAAATCTGTTTTGGTACCCCATTTTTGCTTTATTTTTGGTTTTGGTGAATTTTTTTTTTACTGTTTCCTGAAATGTAAAACTGCAGGGAATAGTTGGCTTAAGAGCTCTTCTGTCCTTGAAACTAAATGAGTTACAGGTCTAAACTATTTTGAATACAATCAAATACTGAACAGAATCTTTTACTATTATTTCCACTCATAAAAAGTACACATTGTCCCCAAAATTGCATGTTAATGACCTTTTGGTTCAATACTTTCTATTATGTCCAGTAGCTACTGCTCACCAGTCCACTGGCAACTGACAAGGTGTTGGTTTCTCTCATTCTTTCCTCCAGTCATTCCTATGGTGAATTTACCTGCCGTCTCCTGGCAAGTCTCCCCTATTGACCCTCAAAATGAGAGAGACTTCAGATCTCTCACCATCTTGGTAGGCTTGCTGTTTGGGATGTGGCTGGTATAGCTTACCTTACAGCCAAACATAGGTAACTTTAGAATGTAAAATAACTTAACTGAACTTTAATGACCCAGTAAACCTCCTAGCCTCTAGTTTCCAATCATAATAAAGTTGTCCCTGGAAAAGTTGGTCACCTTTTGCTAAGTATATTTATTGTTGTATTTATATTTGATGGTGTACTAGTAAGTGGTGAACAACCAGCTCTTCAGGGAAAAAAATATGTATGTGAGTATCTATATCTCCATATATGCATATAAGTTTATCACAAATATTACTGATATAAAGCATGTGTAGCACACGGTATGATTCTCAGAGACTGCTTTAATTGACGTTGGCTGAATTCTTATTTTCGTAGTCAACCTGTGGTTGCATTCAGCCATGATTTGAGAAATTCAGATGAGGAATAATGCTTGCTATTATTTAATTCAGCAAAGTTGCTAAGTTCATTGACAGACAAGTGTGCTTTGGACATGAATGTTGATATTTTGTTTATATTAGCCCCTAAGACAAAAGTGAAACGATAACAATATATGCCAGAGCTTCACTCATTCGTCATTAACATGAAAGACTTTTTGCAGAATGAGATAGATTTAGAATACTGGAAGAATGTTTTCTCAATTTCTTTTTCTATTCACAATGTAACAGCGATAGACACAGCACACTTTTAAGTTTAATCTGCATTGTTAATATCTTGTCCATCACTTCCTCAAGGCTAGATAACCAACAAAACAATAAATCTGTAGTGTTTGCCAATTCTGTCATATAAATATGCCCATCACAGCTGATTTCAGACTCTAAACTTGACATCACTGCACAGAGTTGGAAAGAGAAGTGCAGTAGCCCACTGTCTCTTAGTATTTCCACCATACAGAAACATAAATAACCTAAGAGCATAGATAATGGTAAAATGTACTGAAGTAATTAGGAAGTGAAGAGTTTTAAATATTGTATTTTCTTTTAATATTTATCTAATTATAAGTTAGGAAATTTAATTTTTAATGGCTTTCTAAACAACCAGCTTGCAAAATTTCTGAAGATTTTACAAACAGCTCTTATGAGCCAGTACGAACCAGCACTGTATCCTATTTATGTGGATCCTAAAATAAGCAAAAGCACCAGAAAGTCTGGAAGGAATGGAAGTTTGCTGACCTAGTAAGAACGCACCCAAGAAAATAATTTCCACTGAAAACTTTATCATCTCCCTCCTCTCAACAGCACAGTCGTGGCCGAAGTCAATTTAGTTTTGCCTCTTATGATCTTGGGAAACTCTCGATCCGCTTCCAGCTGGTGTGTTCAACATTGAGGACTATGCCTGTTTCTTTAGTGACAATGGAGGACAAGCAGGGCTGATATAGGAAAGAGGGTCACGCATTTCTAGGAAGCAGCACTGTTTGTGACAGCATCTGCCTCCCTCTTCACAGTGTTTCAGTTTTCTAGACATTCTTCCCCGTAATCTGAAGCTGTTTGAAGCTCCTAACCTCTCTGCACCTCCACCCACTAGCCTTCACAGTCTCCTCCGGAAACTGCTTGCTTTGTGGGAAAGTGAAAGTCATCGTCTTGATGGAGATAACGTAATTAAAGGGAAACTAGATCCCATTGCCAAGTCTGGAATTCTCCACCAGGTACCACCTGAGAAATTTCTCAAAACTCAAGTACTGCGTGCTTTGCTTGTCAGCAAAAACCAGGTGCTGTTATGATCCCTCCTCCCAATAATTTGGTTTCTGCGCTTGGGTATTGTTAATACTTTTTTTTCTTTACCCCATTGAAGATTTAGGTGAGGACATTTCAATAGCATGACTCACAAAAATTATTTCATAAAGTATGTAACTGTGTACTTATGAACACGTTAAGGCTTACATGTATTTTAAATGTTTTATCTTTCATACCTACATAGTTTTTATGCTGAATGCAGACATTTTAAAAGACTCCTATTTTGATCATGCATCAGAGAGTGTACAGTGTTTAATTTGAATGGTAGGCAAGATACCCATTTCGCATTTGAGACTGGTTGAAAGTGAAAGAAATATTTTAGTGAAAAAAAGTAGGAAATAGTTCTTCATGTGAATAACTTCAAAGCACTCGATGCTAAAATTTTTCCTTGTATCCCGTATTGCTATAATTTAGGAACTGAAAGTTTGCCTCATCTAATTTGTTGGGGGAAAAACTGACACATTATTATCTATTCAGAAATTATACAGTGACAGGTTTGTCTTTATCTTATTTCAATTTGCATTTAATTAATAAAAATTGTATTATTATATGTTAATCAAAGCAAATATCCTTAGCTTTAGACTGTAGCCAAGCAAAGATCTTTTAAACTCTAATATTCTGCCCTTATATTTTAGCTACTTCTTTTTTTAAGCTTAATTTTATTTTAATTATTTTTATTTGAAGAAGAAATGGCTGTATATAAAGAAAGTGAGGGCGATTTGAAGTCTTTACAGAACTGGATTTTTACTCTGGAGTGGGTGGTTCACAGAATGACTTTGGGAAATTCTTCAACTCCTGGAAATTATATGTGAACATCTATGTGTATATGCATTGGCCTCAGGGAACCATTGTTTTTATCAGAATCTGATAGATGGCTTAAGATGCTCAAAAACTTAAAAACTGCTGTCTCACAGGGGTAGTGGGGCCAACTTTCTTCCCACTCTCCCCACCTCTCTGAAATGATTTTTGTTAATGAACTGTTGCCTACCCCTCCTCCCTTTATGTCTCTTAAAAGATACCGTTTATCCCAAATTCTAATCATTGGAAGGATAAATAATCAAATACATGAAAATAAAAAAGGTTTAAAAACTGGGCCAATGTAGCAGAAATAATACATATGGTCAATAGCTTGCAGTGGGTTGAAACCTGGCCTCTTTAGGAGCAGGTATCTCTCTAGCCAGGTGGTCTTCCTATTGTTTCATTCCTGCTACGGGGCCCATTGGAAGCATTCAATTGCAGGATTATGGAGTGGATGAAGAGATAAATTATTGAGAAGTGGGAGCCAAAGGTACAGTGTCACTGACCATGACAAATGTTTGTGCATCAAACATGTTTGTTGCTTTTAGGGAATAGACCCATTAATCCATTTTTTCTTTCACTTTTAAGTGCTGTTGAGATGTCCAAATGAACAATGGCTTTGCTAGTCTAGGTGCTCTCAAATTGGAAGTGACTGATTGTATTTATTGGCACTCCTTAAAGGGACTTAAAGACTAGTACATTCTTTCCATTTGATCTGAGAATATGGAGCAAGAAAGAAGACAGTATTGTTTTGGCTAACGGTAAAAATAAAGACTTGTAATGAAGATTACTCATTGATCTAACATCCATTATCATGAATTAACTCACTTAAATGTGTCAGAATTACCTCTGTTCTTGCAATGATAACAACAACGATAGCTAATGATTTTTGATGGCTCCCTATATGCCTGATACAATCTAAAGCTCTTTATATGAATGATTTCATTTAGTCTTCAAAACACTGTGATTAGTAAGCATTGCTGTTCCCCTCCTTTTACAGAAGAGGAAGCTGGGGCGCATAGAACTTGAGTACTTGCACAGGGTTACATGTCTGCTAAGTTCTGGCACCAAGATTCAAAGCCAGGCAGTCTGATATCCTAGAGCCCAGGTCTGGGCTGTGCTTAATCCCTACTATGTGGCAACCAATGTACTAGAAGCTTAGAAATGACAGTGATCCAGATAGACATGGTTCTTGCTGCCATGGAACAAGAAGCCAGATAGAGACCAAAGGGGCTGGGAGTGGAGGTTGCTTTGAAATGAATGGTCAAGGAAGAACCTCTGGAGGAGATTTAAGTTGGAGGAAGAGAAGGAGCCAGGGAAGAGAGAGAGCCCTGACAGAGAGAAGAGTAAGCACAAAGCCCCTGGGGAGGGAAGGAACTTAGAGTATTCTAGAAACAGCAGCAGCCAGAGTGGGCAAAGAGTAGTGAGCAAAAGGGAGAGACTTGAACTGATGCTGTCCATGTGAGAGTGTCTTACTCTTAAAACCTAAACAGATGTAGCTATGACGTAGCTCTTTGGCAGTTTGAAGCCATACTTTTTTTGTCTGCGTGACCTGATGTCATGATGATGTTGTAGGACTTCCCTATCTTTTGTTTGATTTCCCATTTCCTCTTATTTCCACTTGGGCTTCTCCTTCTTTTCTCTATTGGTTCCTTTGGTGGGGCACTTGGCTATAATTCTAGGGGGGCAAAAATGATTTCATTAGTTAAACCACCGAATTCAAGTCTCAGAAATAATGTGGTCTAAAGAGTCTTAAAGAACACAAAAGTACTGGAGGAAAGTCCACTAAACCAAGAACTAAGCCAGTCTTTATTAGCATCCTATGAGGAACCTTCCAGTAATGCTGAACCCAGGAATTGCTATGATCGTCCCATTCCTAGCAGTGTCTAATGTAATGATTGTATCTGGACTATGTTATTAACTTTATTTTCCATTTATTTGACCATACAGAATGTTAACTCATTTGTTTTCTGTTTGTTGTTGTGTTTTTCTCCAAGCAGTTCAATTTTGTCCGAGCGTGCATCACATGGTTAAGATTTCATATCTTTGCTTCATCTACCCCATTATGGCAAATGGCAGTTGATTAAGGCTTTCTTTAGATCATTATCAATTGTTTTCTACCTTGCAGATAGTGCTGTTAGGATGAATCTATCATATCCCAGAGATCCTATATAGCTTGTTATTTCCAGGTGATTTATTACTCTCACCGTGGAAATGTTGTTAGTGAACATTGGGGAAGCAGAGGCTGTATTGAGAAATATCAATGTATCCTCATGTTCTGGCTTGCAGTGACAGTCAGAGATCCATCTCGCTGACAGTTACCTTGTTAACATTTTGATCAGATGGCAAATTTGTCATTTTTCATGGTAACAAGTATAAGTTTGCACAAGAACCCTGGATAGATGGGGAAGATAAAGCAGACCTTTCTTAGTTTTTCTGTGTGATGTAATCAGTAATCTTTGGGAGAAGTGAAATAATTACTCTGTGAAAAACTCATCCACTGGAAAATATGTTTATTGTAGAAAGCTCAAATTTTTCTTCATTTAGATGGAATGTGCCCTTTTTTTATGCCTTGGCTGACAGTTTGATTAACATACCAAGCCTCTGTGAAATAGTGAGACAGAACAAAAGGGTTTACAGTCAGGATGTTTCAGTTTAATGACAACGTAAGATGTGAGCAAGGTGGGTAAAAATAACTGTGTGCAGAGTTCTCAGGTATAGTGCATTAGCAGCCGTGGGGATGGGGTTTGAGTTTTTCCTCCTTCCACACTTTAAACTTACTCTGAAACCCTTTCTTGCTAGCGTCAATATCAAATAATGTATGTTCTTTTCCAAACCCCTGTCAAAAACTATGCAGTCACCCATCTTGATGCCTCACTTGTGTGTGATCGCACAGTTGATATCGTCTTTGTATTGTTTTCCTCCTATTTTCTCCCAGGCTGTGTTCCTGAAGCTGTGATGTCTTTAAACTCACAGCACTTTTGAGAGCTCTGAGCTCTATCTGGTGCTCAGAAGGTGAGTGTGCCTGAGAAAGAATTCCACTTTTACAGGGAGCATTTCTTTACAGTGCCTGAGAGTCAGACATGAGCTTCGGACCTTCCCATGAAGATAACAGTCCTTGGTACAGTGGACAGCTGTCAGTTAGAGCTCATAAGAATCTATGACAAACCAATATTCTTGAAACTCAGGTGAGACTGGCGTTAAGCGTGCCTGGCCAGCCACTTCAAGCAGGAAGGCAAGGCTCTGGATGTCAAATATGAGTTTCTCTTCTGAACTGTCATACAACTCACACACACATGTGCCTGGAAGTCCAAAGTACAGTTGGTTTTCAAATGCTTCTGCCAGGTAGCCACGGCATTTGGAAAAATTATGTTTTTATAATTGCAGTGGAATGCAACCACAGAGAGGAAAATATGCCAAGTGTAATCAATCATTCTTTTCCTTACAATATTTTTTAAGAAGCAGAAAATGGTCATAGCTGCATTTCTATGAGCCAGGTTTTCCAGTAACGGTGCAACTATTAACCTAAAATAAACTTATTTTTTATTAGTTTTGCCTAAATGCACACATTGCAATGAAAAGTTGAAAGTAAGCTGTTAAGATGAAAACCATGTTTTTGACCATCCTGTTCTGTCTTTAGCACTTGGTGCAGGTCTGAGCGAGGGATTTGGCATTCTCATTCTCATCTGACTCACCATGCGTGGTTTATAGCTCATTTCAGGGAGAGGGGGTGGGACTTCCTTCTATTTGCCTGTATATACCAGTTTGTATTTGTCATTCTGATGATTAATATCTTCATGGAGAATATGCAGAGAGATATAAGAAGTCACATAGGAATCTCTCATTCTCTTGAAAGGAGATTCTGTGATATTCCTTCCAGCCAATGTTATCTAAATGCCTCCAAATTTTCCATCTTTCAGCTTTTACTTTTTCTTTTATTATCTGATAATGGTAGCACAATCCTTTTTCTGCACGTCTAAACGAGGTCGACATCTTCAGTGAATTCTCCTCTGCTCATACTTCGTAAGACCCCTACAGCTTGTTACATGTCCCACAAGTCTGTCTCTGATGTCATTTGTCACTTCATGCTATGGGTCACTGCTCTGAGCCTCCTTTCTTGTAAACTCTTGCTGTTTATAACCATGTCTTCATGTCCTTGAGGTTCTTCTCAAGGCGACTTCGTCCCCCTATGGTCTTTAGCCCCTTCTTAATTCTACAGAGGCTGGGATAGCGCGAGACTGTTATTTCTAACAAACCTTTTTTTGATGACTCATGCAAAACAAGAAGGGATTACAATTCTGAATCAGTTAAGTAAAATGTTTTTGGCTGCACATTATAGAATTCCTGATTCAAAAAGCTCAAACAATAAGAAGTTCAAAGGTAGGATGTTCCATGGTTGGTTATCTCACTGGCACAAACATCTTCATCAGGAATATTATTTCCTCCCTTCTTTCTACTCTGCATTCTCTCTGTGTTGGCTGCTTTTTCAAGGCTAGTGAGCTTCATGGTCATAAGATGCCTACAGTTGTGTAGCCATCCCATCCAGACCCATTAACAGCTGGAGAAGAGTGGTGTCCACCTCTTCCTATGTTTCTCTTTTGATATACAATGAGCTCTTTCATAGATGTCTCCCTGCTAGCTAAGCATGTCAGTGGCCAGAATTGTGTCATCTGCTTATTCCCATGAATGGTTTAGATCAATTCACTTCAGGGTGGGATTAGCTTCCCATGGAGACGATGAACAGATGGAGAAGGGTAGATACCTTAACAAAACTGAAATTCTTTTAGCAAAGTAAAAAGGTGGAACAAAACCACTAATATTTGCTACTAATGCAGGAAAATAAAGCTTAAAGTTGCATTTGAGATATTGTTGCTCTTAACCCTTAATGAGTTGAGAGTTCCCTACTAGTTATCTCCTCCTTCACCTCTAGCTTGTTACTATGTTTCAGGTGCCCATTTACTGCCAAAGCAGGAATGCCCTCCACCTCTCTTTACTCTTGATGTCTGTTTTTGTGCCCCAGAATGACTGACAATAGGACATTTGTTTCCTTTGAGAGAAGCACCATCCCAATCTCTGGAGTAAGGGAGCAGATTCTGCTGCTCCCCTACTCCTGCTCTGCCCCAGTGGGGAAAGCGTGCAGTCAAATACTTATCTCAAATTCTCGCTCAGTTTTAGATAACATCTGTTAATAGACATTAGAAATCCATATGAGATGTTTTCAAGCCTGCTACAATGCATATTGCCATTTAGGAAAAAATAATCTCCATAAGATCATAGTTCCTTGTTCAGATAGCCAATGTATATATTTTTGTATTTTTTATTATTTTTAAAATTGTAGTAAAATACACATAACATAAAATTTACCATCTCAATTATTTTAAGTGTACAGTTCAGTGGCATTAAGTACATTCACATTGTTGTGAAACTGTCACCACCATCCATTCACAGAACTCTTTTCATTTTGCAAACCTGAAATGCTGTACGAGTTAAACAATAACTCCTCATATTCCCCTCACCCAAGCCCCTGGCAACCACCATTCTACTTTTTCTCTTTATGAGTTTGACTACTCTAGATACCTCATCTAAGTGGAATCATACAATATTTGGCTTTTTGTGACTGACATTTCATTTAGCATAATGTCCTCAAAGTTCATCCATGTTGCACCATGTGTCAGAATTTCCTACCTGTTATGGCTGAATAATATTACATTACATGCATATAATCCATTTTGTTTATCCAATCATCTGTCGATGGACACTGGGTTACTTTTACCTCTTGGGTCTTGAGGATAAGCCTGCTATGAACATGGGTCTACAAATATCTGTTTGAGTCCCTGCTTTCAATCCTTTTGGTGGTATACCCAGAAGTAGAATTCCTGGAGCATATGGTAATTCTATTTTTAATTTCTGAGGAATAGCTATGTTGTTTTCCACAGTGACTGTACCAGTTTACATTCCCATCAGTAGTGCACAAGGGTTCTAATTTCTTGTTATTTTCTGTTTTGTTTTTGTTGCTGTTGTTGTCATTCTAATGGGTGTGAGGTGGTATCTCATTGTGGTTTTGATTTGTATTTCTCTAGTGATTAGTAATGTTGAACATCTTTTCATGTCTAATTTACATCTTTAAACAAATTTCTTAACATCAGAGTCTGAAGCATCTGTGTTTAGAATACTTTGCTTATTGAAGACTTCCCCAACTTTTCTCCCGAAAGGAGGCATATGCCTTATATTTATATGACTAGAAAACGTTTTCCAAAGTAATCCCTTCCAGAGCAAGGATACATCTGCCCCAAGGTCAAATCCAGATTCTTTTCTAGAACAAAGACATTGCAAAAGATTTTTCCTGCCTCCCAAATGAAATATTTTTTCCAGCCTCACCAATTTTGCAATCCAGACTTCACCTCCGAGAAGAAATTGCTGGAATGGTTAAAATAACAACTTATTCTTATAACACCAAAGCCACAATTCACACAGCTCACACCCCACACAGCTTAAAGAAATAGCAACAAAGAACAATAAACACTGTGGAGGAGATCCCAGGCCTAATGCACGTAAATGTCAGTGAGGGGATCCTCAAAATGACCCAAGAGCATTTGCAGCTTTTTCTTCTTGCCTATTTCAGCAGCTTCTCCTTCCTACGTGCTATACTGTATCAGCACTCACATTCCATGCTTGCTATGAGTCAGGGAGATATGATTCCATGGAAAGCCAAAGACACATTACTCAGTGGTTCCTTTATAACCTGAGGAAAGATCAAGCATATGAGCTAACTCTACTTGTATCTACCAGGGATCCCCTTTGTGTGTTTGACTGACTATGTTCTTTTTGTTTCTGTTTCTCTAAGCTGGAAGAGAGAACCTCTGCAATTTGGAATTTATGCAATTCTTGAACTCAAATCATTTTTCAGATGTTTCTAGAGTTGTTTCTGATCCTAAGGGCATATGTGCTTGGGAAAAACTCTGATATCTTAGGATATTATGTGATGTGTGGCTTACATATGTATGTTATACAAATCTATATGAATATGACCCGTGGATCCCATGTAAATCCATGTCATGAGCCATCTTTCCAGAATAGAGTACTACTAAAATTAGTTCCCCTTCTACTGTCGAACTGTGGTTAGGTCCCTGGTAGTTAACTTGAATAAACCCATGAATAACTGTCTCTAAAACACATTTTTAGTTGTAAAGAAAGGTAAATTTTCCTTCCCTAAAAATTGAGAGTAAGCAAAACCATCCGCATGTTCCTAATATCACAAAAATATAAATAGTTATTTTAGAGGCTTTGCCTTCACTGCACAGGAGGGATTACAAATCACAGGACATTTTCTCTATTCCTTGAACAAAGATAATAGACCCAGAAAGAGCCCAGCGTGAGACAAGTGTCTTGATGACTCCAGAGAGAATGCCTTGGCCCACGCTTCCTCTGCCTTTCCAAATGATGATGAAAAGGTAAGCCGGAGCAATGTCTTCCCTGGGAGATGGAAACTCTTAAAAAGTAAACAGTGAGGAGTAGTTAAGGAGAAACAGCTGACACTTCTGGCAGTCGCCTCAGAGGTCAACGAGAATGTAGATTGCTTTCTCTCAGGCCTTGGTGACAGTGACAGAAGAAAGGAAACGTCCTAAATCATAGTCTGAATTATTGTTCCCTGGAAATAAGTCTGAGGCACCTTCAGACTTGGTTATCAGTGTTGGAGGGAAGCATTCTCTCCTCAGGACCTGAAACAAATGAGCAGATGCCCCTCCTGTCTCCAGAGGGGATAAGATGTGACTGGGATGGACCATGCTAGTAAGGGTTTTCTACGGAATGATCAGAGTTACAGAAAAAAGGAAGCACTTGCCGAAATAGGAGATGCTTCTAGAAACTCTCAGCTTTCCATTTCCTTTTGTTATCCTGGCTTCTTTGGTTTTGACTTTGAAAAATGGGTCCTGTCTTATGGGGATTTGGAGAGTGATTGAAGGTGCTGATTAGCAGCTGATAAACAGAACAGAGTGCTAGAAAAAATGGAATTGGAGCCCACAGAAAGCTTTCATCTCTAAAAAGGGAGGCAGCAGGGGAGGGGTCAGGGCACTGAAAAGAGGCTGTGTCTATCCTGTTCTCCCTGAAACCCCAGAACCTAGCAGGGTGCCCAGCACAGGCAGGTGGGGGATAGTTTTCTTCAGATTAACTGAAAACGAATACCTGAACAAGCTATTTGATTAAGACTCTTGACATCGCTCCTCAGTGCCACCACCCCTCTACCCCCACACACCACCCAGGCCCCAATATTGAATGCTTCTGTCCGTGAGGGTATAAGCAGGGGGCAGCTGGCATCTTCTAGATCACTGGACCAGCAGCATCAGCATCACCTGGAAACTTGTTAGAAAAGCAAATTCTCGGGCCACGCCCCTGATCTACTGCAATCTGAGATGGGGCTGGGCAATCTCTGACTCAACAAGCGCTCCAGTGATTCCGATACACAGTAAAGCTTGAGAGGCGCTGCACTAGTCAAAACTGCTGATCCATTTTAAACTTTGTGAACTTTTTAACCAGGTGCGTTGGCATCTCTCATGAGTAGAGAATGAGCCCTTTGCATTAATGTGTGGAACAAAATTGTTTCTTGGCTGGGAAAGAAATTGGATCAGTGGATTTAAGTGCTTTGAACTTCTTTTCAAGGCATTTGGGGTTAGCATGACATAGCAGGGTATCTATGGGATATACGACTTTTGAGAAAAATTGCAAACATTTATGTAATTCTTTTTTGAGAAGTGGGGTTGTTTACATTTCCTTCATATTTCTCTGCAGAAAGGTTGTGCCAGTTTTACCCCCAGAATTGCATATGTGAAGGAGAAGAGAGAATTTTATGTATATATGTATATGTATATATATATATATATATTTAATAATCTGGATATTTAATATTATATCTTATTTTTTATTATCTACTTATTTTTTTCTTGAGGTCTCATTGGTTTATGACATTGTATAGATTTCAGGTGTATATCATAATTTGACTTCTGTATAAATTGCATTACGTTCACCACCAAAAGTCTGGTTTCCATCTGTCACTGTACAGATGACCCCCTTTACGCATTTTGCCTTCCCCTCACCCCCCTTTCCCCTGGTACCCATGAAACTGTTCTCTATATCCATGTGTTTGTTTGACAATTATATTCTTTAAAGAGGAGATCTTTTCATCACAAGAATGTGTTCCTTGGAGACTGGTTGTTTCACACTAATCTCTTGCTTCAGTCTTGAATCCCCATGAGAACAGAGCAAGGTCAATGACTCAGGAGACAGCAGTAGGGAGATAACATAGTCTGTCTTCCAAGCTGGGACTTATTTGAAAATGAAGGGAGATACCATTAGCAAGTTCCCTGGGACAACAGGTGTAAACTGGGCCTCACTGCTAAACCAGTGGTTCTCAACCAAGTGATTGAGTGATTTTGTCGTCTCCACTCCCCCTCACCCCCTACCCCCATCTGCCACTCCCTACCTCCCACCAACCTTTAACCTTGTCTGGAGGTATCTACGGTTGCCACAGCTGGGCTGGAGAGGTATGCTACTAGCATCAAGTAGATAGAGGCTAGGGATGCTGCTCAACATCCTACAACCAACAGGACAGCCCCCTGCAACAAAGAATTATCCAGAACACTGCCTAGAGTTGAGCCAACCCTGTAATTGTGTTGTTGACAATGCAATTCTTTAATACCAAAGCATTCTTAGGTGGCTTAAATTGATAAGTTTTGCTGTGTTTTAATTTTTATTCCAGCTATCTCAAAGGCTTGTCTTATCATCATCAATTCACCCCATCCCACTCTGCCCCCAAAAAGGGATTCAACTCTTCTTTGGGAAAATAAAAAGGCATAAATTTATACCTCATGCTAATTTGTCAAGAAGCAGCTTCTCATCTTATTCTTTTTTTTTCCCAAGTACTATTCTATTGTGCTCTATTTAACTCCATCACTTCCTAGGATTGTAGCGAATAACAATGGCTTTTTAAAACATATTTGAACAAACATTTTGCTTATAGCCTAGATTCATGATGAGCGTCTTTAGGAGTATAGTAAGTTTCCTTCCATATAAATTCAATAGGATCATCTAATATGGACAGAGGTGGAAGTGATGGAATAATCCTATTCTTTTCTTTTAAAGATTTTATCTTTCCTTTTTCTCCCGAAAGCCCCCCGGTACATAGTTGTACATTTTTAGTTGTGGGTCCTTCCAGCTGTGGCGTGTGGGATGCCACCCCAGCATGGCCCAATGAACAGTGCCACATTGGCATTAAGGATCCGAACCGGCGAAACCCTGGGCCCCCAAGGCGGAGTGCATGAACTTAACCACTCAGCCATGGGGCCAGCCCCTGGAATAAACCTATTCTATCAGGAAAATACATGCTTTTGTTTGCTAGGAAGTTTGTATTATAGTTCAGGTTTTCCTGAAGAAACAAAGATACAATTAAAAATAATGCTTACTTGTTTGAAAAAATTGTTTATATTTTCATTTCAAGGATGATTCCTATACCCTTGGATTTGAAACATCTCCTTCATGGTCTTCTATTTTATTTTTATTTGATGTTAATGCTATCCAAGACCAAAATGAGCTGAAATGTATTAGTATTTATTGAGTTGAAGATGAGACTGGGAGCACGGATTGCAAGCCAGCTCTGGGTCATCGTCAAGGACTTGACCCTGGCAGGGCAGGAGGACCTGGGCTCTCCAGTACTTCTTGCCCCCTTCCCAACCCTCCCTTGAGTCTGATGTGGTTTGAGCTTGGCAGGGAGGAGCGCTCTCGATGTAAACCAGTCCCCTGGACTAGAGCTATGGGTCCTGGTGGGAAGGCAGTGGCTGAAGGAGAATGTTCTGAAGTTTTGTGGGAGTTTGAGTCATATTTTATAAACAAAGAGGAGGGGCACTCTTCATCCCTCCCCCAAATGAGAAAACTTACCACAGTTACTGGGGATACGTCTGGCTGCTGACAGCTACTGAAAGTTCTGTTAACTAGAATCCAGAAACCCGCTGAATGTCCTACATGAGAAAAAAGAAAATCTCTTTCCGCTTCATTTCAATAAATTCTTATTTCCCATTAACAGGAGAGACATTGTGCTGAATATTATTGAATCACAGTGAAGATTATGTCCTCTTACAAAAGCCTACAGTCACTTTGGGAAGAAATAAGCCTAGAACCCCAGTGGTAAAATAAGGTTCAATTAGATGAGTTGATAGAAGCAAACCAGGTGCAAAGTTGAAAACCATAAGAGGTGACATGGTCTTTGTGGCTCAGAAAAGGCCTTTCATTGGAGTGGACTTTTAGATCATCTTGAAGAACAGGAAGAATTTTGACTGTGTGAGGAAGCTGGCAGAGATGGGGAGGAAGAAGCTGGGAAATTCCAAAATAAGAGGAAACAGTATAAAATATAATTAAAGGTACAGAAACAGTTATTTGTATGGTGCTTCCAGAATGAGAAAGAATTCAGTTTGCACTAGAGCAGTGGT
Organism: Equus quagga; assembly: GCF_021613505.1. NCBI lineage: Eukaryota > Metazoa > Chordata > Mammalia > Perissodactyla > Equidae > Equus > Equus quagga. The sequence continues at coordinate 127,781,288 of NC_060267.1, forward strand.
TCTCAGTGGGATAATTTTGCCCCCCAGGGGACATTACAGTGTGTGGAGACATTTTTGGTTCTTGCTTCTGGGTGAGAGTTACTGGCATTTTTTTCCGCCATTCACAACCATCCCATATAAATTGCATTGAATTAGTTAAATTATACCATCAACAAATTACACCGTCAGAGCACAATGTATGGTGAAATCTCATGGCTCTAATTATCTTAATAATCAGCAGAACCACTCTCAACCTAAGAAGAGAATGAATCACTAATGGCAGTTTACAAAGATCACCCACCTTCTCTGTTTGCTGTGGAGTCTTCCCTTCCCATGTTAAAATCTGGACATTCTTTCTACTTGAATCTAAAAAAGGGTGATTTCTAAGAAATTACTGAAGCAACACAAGATCAAAACATAAGTAACAACCACATTCATTCTCAATTGATTACAGGAAAAGGAATTTATCCTAGAATGCATAATTAAGTTATAAACGAAGTGGCAAGACAGAAACTGTCCCCTTTTGAGATTTCTCATTGCCAAAACACTCAGAAATTAGAAGAATTTTCTTATTCTGATCCTAAGTCTGCCACTGAAATATTGACTTCACTGGCTTTCACGCAATTTGTTTTATTTTGTGATTACCTTATCTTACCCTAATTTTATTTTTCCTATGTGATTGCTTTAATCCTTTTATCTAGAGCCAGAGGGAAATCTATTACCTTTACCTTTTCTGTATGCTTCAGCTAAAGAAAAACTATTATATAATTCAAAACTAGTAGAAAATTCAAGACCAAATATCATGTGTTACACTCCTAGACCTTTGAGAGTTTCACTCTAAATCTATGAACAAAATCCTCCCCACACCTCCACCCCAGGGTATAACCTCATCATCCCAAGTCATAAGATAAACCTATTTGTGGCCAAAATGCAAAGGTGCGAATGCAGCTTAAAGTGTGTCTACTTCAATAATCTCTTGTTATAGCAAGGAAACAGTCCAAGAAAAAGGTAAGGACCAAGGTCATACAAAGAGCTGGTGACAGCCTTGAGACTAAAACTCAACATGTTTTACTCTTAGTTAATGCTCTTTTAGGCTTAGTGAATGAACTGCTGTAGAAACGTTTAAAAAATAACCGACATCTCTTTTCATTGAGTTTTACCACTGTAAAGACTGAACATGGTCCTACCAGAAGAGCTAATTTCAATATTTTAAAAAATAATCTTGTCAAAGAATCAACACATTTATCAAGTAACCTATTCTCTCTCTGCACTGCAGTACACCAAATGCCAAACCTCTCTACAAACATGTTTTCTGGATTCTAAAGCAGGGAGATTAATGTTCTTCCATTTCCTAGCCACAGTATAATCAGTGTGAAGGAATAAGATTAGCACAGTGCCATTTCCACACACAAAAAATTGTTTTCTCCATGTGACTATAAGTGTGTTTCAAATGATAATGGAGAGTATTTAATACAAGGTTAATATACCTTGTATTATATAAGAAAATACAATTCGATGCTATTTATATGGGATGGTTGTGAATGGGGGAAAAAATGCAATCCCCACACTGATGAAGTTCACAAACCCCTTATTTGTCATAGGAGGCAAAAAATAAAGATTATTCTGTTTGTGGCCACCTGCAAGTGAAGGAGAATAGGTAATCTGAACACAAAAAGAGCCAAAGAAGTGGTAACGTGAAACCTAAAGTTCTCTGCCAGATCGGGAGGCAAGAATGAAATAATTGAGAAGAGACAGTGGGGAAACATTCTGGTCCCAGAGATGGTTGTGCTGATCCTTGGTAAATCAGTTAACCGGAATGTATCTGTAGGAGTGGCAATTATATTCTTTCTGAGAATTTCCCCCCTCCTCCTTCTCTACACACAACATGTTCCACCCTCCCCTTCTCAAATTGTAGTTAGTGATTTCAAATCATCATCAAGTCTTGTCAGATTTGCCTTAAACATATCCCCAATCCAAATAAGTCTTGCCATCTTCACTGCTTCATCTCTCATCCAGGCCCTCTTTTTCTCATGCCTGAAAAATTATAACAGTCTTCTTCTTGCTCCCCCAGCTTATATTCTTACCCCAAAGAGTCTATTCTCCGTGTGGCAGAAGTCCCTAAAATTAGATCTTATCATGCCCCTTTTTTCAACCTTCCCTTGCCTTCCACACACTTCACAATGACATCTGACGTTCGTGTTTGAGTCTACGAGGCCCTGCATGATCTGTCCCCCTCATCTTTTTTATGACTCTCTTTTCTCACCAAACTACAGTCACATAGCCTTCTTTCTGTTCTTGGAAGCACTGAGCTTGTTCCTGCCATGGAGTCTTTGTCCTGGCTGCTTCCTCTGCCCTGAATGGTTCTCCTCCAGATCTCACATGGCAGACTCTTTCTACTTGTTCATATCTTGACTCAGATTCTATCCCCCTAGACCAGGCTTTCCCGGTCTACCAAAGATGAAAAAGGCCCTTTTCCCAGGTACTTGCTCCCATAATCATGCTTTCTTGTCTGTATACCATCTATCACTATCTGAAATTTTCTCATTTATTTAGGGGTTTATTGTCTGGGCCTAGTAAATATTTATTGAACTAATGAATTTTTTTATTTTAAGAGTAGAACCGTATTTCAAATGCTGCTGTCCACAGAACACTGGTGTATAAAACAGATGTAAGAAGGATCAGTCTAGATGCGGTCAGAGTAAAGAGAAGGCACTGAATCTCCTCGGCCTCTCCCTCCCTGACCCAGCCCCTGCTGAGCCTCAGGTCTCCATGAATACCATGCACACAGTTGGAACACCAGAGCAATGGACTTTGGTTTTGGCAGTGAAGGAGTGGCTTCATGATTTCCCACCATTGTCTGCTGAAGTCCAAAGCTTGACCGGCCATCCACCTGCTTCCCCCCACCCCTGCCCCAGTGAATCAGTTCTGTCTCTCATGCTTACTCTTCTTTGTAGATGAGCCATAAGTAGACGGCAAGGGCCAAAAGCATTCTGTTAGGGAGTAAATGTGTCTGAACAAAAGACCTGGCTCCCTTCAAGTCCTGCAGAGGCTCTGACCTAGGATTCCATTTGGCACCTTGTTATATTCCAGGCCTTGCTTCCGAGAGGCGGTCATTATTTCAACCTGTAATCCGACATAAAGGCTTCCCATTTTTCAGTTACATAAAGTAATATAACACACATCTCAGCATCAGACATCAGGATTAACACTGACAAGGCTTACGTTAAAATGCTCTACCAGGCAGCATCTCTAAAGTGAGCAGAATAGCTAACGTGCCGGCACAATGATTCTTGCTTCGTGGGGAGAAGGCTTTGTGTTTAAATACTATTAACATTTTAACTGTGACAGCTATGGTTTGAAAGAATCGCATTTTAATATAAGATTCAGTGCATTTCTATAATCATACTAATCACATATTATTAAATTTTATGCTTTTAATTTTGATAACCCAACTAACTAGTTTGGAGAATGTCATTTCTTCCTTGATTTAATTTTTTCCTTTTTTAAAAAAATGAAATTATACTATTAAGATGAAGTGCACAGTTTGGAAATGGGAACTGTCTATTTGACTTAGAGTGTAGGAGTCAGAAATGGGCAGTTTTCAATTTAAGCTGAACATCCACCATTAATTAGCAGCGATAGTTGTAGTCGTACAGCTAATTACGAGCCTGAAGCTCTGACCCCCTGGGGAGTATAGGCCTTGATGGTGCAGAAATTGCTCTGGAGATTACATGAGGATGAGAATTAGGCCTCCCTTCTAAATGAACATCACGTAGAATGTTTTTTCTCCATCACGTGATTTCAGAAGGGCCTCTATCGGCAGAGGTGGTTAAGGCCAAGTACACTTTCTGTCCTCTTCCCCACGTAGAAAAGCGGTGCTTGTTAGAGGGTTCTGCTGTGTGCAGAGAGGGTAATGTGTGCATGAGGGTGTGGTATGCACAGCAGGGCATGAGTGCAGAGAATTTGCAAGTCATGTTAATCTATCTAGGGTCACCAAACACAGGGCGGCAGGTTGTGTACTGTGTCCATCAGAATGGGCTAGGTATGCCACAGTAATAAACAGCCCCAGTTTTTAAACAGTGAAATTGTATTTATACCTTATGCCACAAGTCTTTTGTAGATTAACTGGGCACTTGGAAATATGTCTCTTTTACTTGAGGGATATGAGGCTGATCAATGTTCTCCCATCTGGGATATTGCTGGTTACTATGGCAAAGGGAAAGGAATAAGCAAAATTGTGCACTAACTCTTAAAGGCCTCCACCCAGAAGTGGCTCAATACTGCTTTCATTCGCTGGCCCCAGAAAGCCCACGGCCAACCCTAATTTCACAGGAACAGGGAAGAACAGTACTTTCATTCATAGGAAGAAGGAAAACCAGAAGTATCAGTATACAGCTCTTATGCCTACCACAGACACCTTGCTGATGGGTGACTTCAGGGACTGATTTCCAACCTGTGTTCCTTTTGATAAGCAGTGATCCCTGGCTCAGGGCTTCATCTGCCTGAGAAAGGAATACGTTTTTCTATTTTACAGGAAGTTACCTCTTAGATAACAGCAGTCCAGGCCCTCAGTTATGTAATCCATTCTACCTAATGGGGGATGGTAATAATCTTTATTCATTCATTCATTCTTACATTCAAAAGTAGTGATCAAGTCCCTACTATGTGTTAGAGATGAGGAATAGAGCTGTGAATAATCAGACATGGTTTCTGACCCCATTGAGTTTATGGTCTCTCAGGGAAGACACACAATGAAAAAGAAATCACTATGAATGTGATGAATGCTAATAGAATGTAAGGCACTAGGGGATTACATCACAGTAAATAAGTTATGTATTGTGGGCATTCTTACTCTTTATACAGCGTTTTGACTTTCCCCTTCAGGGCTCACAAAAAGTTTTGAGTCCTTTAAGTAGATAATTAGACCAAGGCACAGATAATTTAGATGACTTGGTCTTTGAGGCATTGATGAAGATTGACACAGTCTGAGCACTAATGTGCTTCTCGAAGCAGGTCTTGAAATGGCCATTGATGGTTTCTTTGACACTCATTAAGAATTTATCCTGGAGAATGTGTGTGTGTGTGTGTCTGTCTGCCTGCATTGGCTTGGAATCACATGTTGACCCCAACTTCTCAGTATTTCACCTTAAAGGACCCTGTGGCAGAAGCTTTCTGTGTACTGCCCACATCCCTTGGACAGTGACCATTCTACTACACATTGACCCTTGGCTTCCACCTGTAAACACTGTGACATTCTGGCTGAGGGCTTCCTCTAGCCACTCGTGTCTGCTCTGTCTGTGTACAGTGTAAAATAAACCAAAAGTGCTGGAAGTTTAATTCCTTACTATCCACCTCCGCTGGGTAGCAGTCATCACCAATAACCAATAGAAGTGGTGGATAAGCACCCAGGTTCCCTTGCACGTTTGGTGGAATAACTCTGAAACACGTCTACACTGTTTCCCAGTGAAATTGAGTCCCTTCTGCCAACAGTAATAACCTGCTTGATAACACACTCTTGGAGGATGTATTCCGTTCCCTGTCTCACTTCCCCACTGCCCTTCTGGTGCTTTCTGGAATCACCTTCCAAACCAACTAGCTGCCCTTAAAATCTCGTCTCAAGATTTGCTTCAGAGGAACTCAGCCTAAGACCAGCATATTTAAACTCCTAAGCAGGAGTCCCCAGAGTCAGGGCCTTTGAACTTTTCTCTGTCTACTCTTCTACAAATAGGATGCTAAGAAAAAAAATGATGACGTTTGACAAAGATAACTCAGAGAAATAGCAAGTGGGTCCTGCTAGATGCCCATTGATCCTTAGAGGCTGATTACTGTTATGATCTCACTTTTGAAAACACAATTCTCTATTCATTTGGTCATCGTAGCTGCAGCTGGCAGGCTACACTGTAGCACCAATTGCAGGTTTTTTTCCCCAAATGCATCTCGTGATAATTTGGCATTTTTTGTGTTCATAGTCAGCATGACTAGGGCCAATTACATCACAAAGTCCTTTGGAAAAAAGCACTTTAAAGCAGAACTAAGGCCATAGAAAATGTATTTGGCTGTTTCATTTTTTCTTCTGAATACCATGTTCCACGTTCTTGCAGTTCATAATTCCTCCCCTAACTGCATTGTTTACTATTTGACTTTTTGGCATAAAAATACATTGATTACAGAAATAAATTACGGTCCAATTTATGAAAATAAACTTCTTGAGCCTCGAGGAAATTTGTGTGGTGCTATTTGGAAAAGGTGATGAATGTAGTTTTCAGTAGAATATCTGCATAAATTATGATTGATTTGCAATTCATCACCTTCCTTTCCTTGCTCCCCCTCAGTGAAGAGACCTCATTTGTGTATTATCAAGGAGGGAATATTTTTAGGGATGTGATTATTTGGCAGAAGTGGTAATAATGATGGGGAAAATTTTCAGAAAATCTATCCAAACTGGAAGTTTCTACGTTTTCAAAAATAACACCTTGAAAGTTTGTACTTTTAGTCTTTCAGGCATTGCTTTCCTTAAATGATGTCTGAAAATAAATATTTGCCTGTGAGTCTGTGCACAGGTGCTTTTGACCTGAAGCTTCAGGGGGTGGCAGCAGAGTGCAGAAGTGTTTCCAATGCTGTCTGTTCTGCAGCCCCCTAGTCAGCATCACTGATGACTCAGTCTTCCTCCCCCATCATCTTTATTTTTGGTCCTGGAATGCACATTTTCCGTGGAATGGATCACCTTATATTGTAGCCATCTTATAAATAGATTGTACTGCCCCCATACACCAGCCGGGCTTCCTGATCTCTGTGAGCTTGTGCTCACCTTCTGCCAGGAGTCCATTCTTCTCATCCTGCCAGCCTGTCAAACCTACTTTAAGTATCTGCTCAGTGCTACTTCTCCATGAAACCTTCCCCGTCAGAGTTCTCTCCCTGTACCTCTCCTGTCCAAGCCAAGGCAGAAGGCAGCTTACTGTGGTGGAATAAAAATGATGCTTGGGGTCCTATGGAATTGGTGTCAAATCTTGGCTCTGCAATTTACTAGCTGGGGGACCTCGGTCTGTTATTGAACCTCTGTGCCTCACAGTTTCTGTATGTACTTCCCACCTCCTGAGAACACTGTGAGGAATAAATGTGACAGTAGATATAAAGGGTCTAGTTCAGAGAGGCACCTCAAGGAATTTGAATGCTCTTTCCTTCCACCCTCTGAAGTCCTCTCGCACTATATCTGCCACTCTCTGGCGGATCAGTCTTATTCTTTTCTGCCATGTATTAGAGTATTTATGTGCATGTTTTATCTCACTTTCTATGTGAAACCTAAATGTACGTGTCCACTCTTGGCTGCCCTGTAGTCCCTCAACACCTGTCCTCCAGTTAGCCTCACAGTTGTCATTAAATCAAAGTAACAAATATGTGTCTGTCTGATGGTGTGGATGAATAATGTAGATGTCATTGGTGGTGTCTTGGAATAATGGGAGGATTAGGTTCTATATCAAAATTTGTTCAACTTTTCTCTACCATCCTTCTTTTCCTACAAGTTCTATTCTTTATGGCAGTTCTTTGCATGTGAGTGTTTTCTCTGTCTTTCAATATCTAGCAATTAATTTTTTTTTTCTTACACACATACCCTGTCACCCTTTGCTCCCTCCCTCATACTGAATCTTCCTTTCCTTTACTTAAGTCAGGTCATCTGGCTCTCCTTTGACCATTCTCTTTTGCATCCCTGCTTATCACTTATTCTCAACAAAGCATCTTCTTTAGGATCCATACTTTTTAGAAAGCACAGAAGGGATTCTAACCATATATAATGTATTTTTCTCCTGAAACTTATGCTGTTTTCTTTTTCTCAGAGCTCAGCACTTTTAATATTTCTTTTTATTTTGAAATTGTTTCAAAACTATGGAAGAATTGCAAGAACTATCACATCCCTTTCACCCAGACTATCCAACTTTTACCATGTTAATACGTTTATTTTCTCTCTCTCTCTCAGATAGATAGATACAGATATTCTTTTTCTGACATAAGGCCCCCCCCACACCTAAATATCAGTGTTTACCTTTCCAAAACAAGGACCACATTCTCATCACTACTATAAAAACCCTCCCAGTCAGGAAATCAGCTTTGATCCAGTGCTACCATCCAATCCACAGACCCCATTCAGGTTTCGCCAACTGTCTCGACATCAACTCCTTTTCTTTGGCGGTAAAGGATCCTATCCAGGAACATGTGTTGCATTTAGTTATTGTTGTTCATCAGTTTCCTTCAATCTGGAGCAGTTTCTCAGTCTTTCCATGTCTTACATTTCCCTGTAGGGTGACGTTCTATCTGGATCTTCCAAAATTTCTTCATGATTAGACTCAGTCATGTATTCTTGTGTGCATTCCTGGCAGGAATTCTGCAGAAATGATGCTGAGCTTTTCTCAGTGCGTCACAGCAGAAGGTGTACTATGATGGCTCACCCCCTCACATGATCACCTGGTCAAGTTGGTGTTTTCCAGGTTTCCTCATCATTCTTTGAGCGTTTCCTTACTTTCCGGTACAAAATAAGAAGCTCCAGGATCATTTTATACTTTTCCTGTCCAGCCTTGGAATCAGTTATTTCTCTGAGCAGCCCTGATTCCTTTCAGTGGAGGATGGTTTTAGAAACTAAGATCTGGATGCGTGGTGTGCTGCTTGCTCCTGGGATGTCATTGCTTCTAGATCCTCTCACCTCTCACATGGAGCTAGGAAATATATGCATATATGTCTACCCATGCATTTATTAGTACTTCTCTATCTGGGTGTATGAGTATGTGTATGTACATATATACCCTGCCATGAGTTCATACAAATTCAAATCTGTTTCTAATTCAAATCTAACTCTTTTTCCCTTTCCATGTTTATAAATATCTTTTCAGACAGTGAGAAACCTGGTTCTCATTATCCTCAGTATATATACTCATTTGCTTAATATAAGCAATCTCCTAAATGTTCTGTCATCCTTCCTGCCCACGACCTCTGCACCTTTCTCTCTGCACACACCACTGTCCCTACCTCTATGTGACACCCTGTCTCCACACTGCCCAATATCTTCGGCTACAGCACATGCAGCCTAACATTACCACTCAGCTCCATGAGACACTCCTCCCTCCCACTACCTGCCTCCTCAGACGCCATCCTCTCTCTCCAGGAGGGAAAGGGAAAGGAAGGTGGGAAAGGAAGGGGCAGGAAGATCACCATTTATGTCTTTTCACTGATGGACGGGTTTTAGGAACTCCCATATGCCTTTCACAACACGTTTGCATCTGTGTTAAATGAACAAAGCTTTTTTCCCCCTCTACTTATTTCCATTTACTCTCTCAGCATTACCTAGCTCTCTCTAAGGCTGTGTATAAGGATAGTTAAAGACAGAAGCCATTTAATAATATTTTGCTGAGCCAATTGTACATGAAGCTCCAATCCTGGAAAAAACTAGGAGTACCGGATGGTGTAGGCACAGTGGACCAGCAGGTGGTACCCAGAGGTTCAGCTCAAAATCTTTCTATATCCAGGCTTATTCAATACCCTCTTTCATCATCTTGTTTTCTCTATCAAAGCTCTTTAAAAATATGTTAACATTTACAGTTCCCAGTATCTCTGTAGACATAAATGGTGAGAAACACATTCTTGTTGTTTTCCTTTCCAAGGTACCAGTAGTACAAAGACAAGCATAAACCTCTTAAGATACAAAAAAAAGCACCTTGCACAGCATAGCAATAAATGATGTCACTGTGTAATCTTTAACAGGGTAGTGTTTTCCACACTCAGAGGGTAAATTGATTCTTGAATCTTTGTTAGTTCTCTATGTCTAATCGATAGGCAAGCTTCTCTGGGGAAAGAATAGTGAGGAACATCATATCTGTCCCACTGATTTTTCAATCCAGTAGAGTCCTCAAGCCTCATGCCTATCCTGCCACTCACCTTTTCCCCCAATTGAGAACTCTCATTTATTTTCCTAGATTGCTTATTTGGGGAAATAATCTTTTCCTATGAAAATATGAAATGTATTATTGGCAACATTCTTGAGAACCTTAATGGAATAAAATCACAAGCCCTGCTTAAAGTAAATTATCATAAATGTTATATCTCAGGCACCTAGCAGAGAGTTCCAGGTGGGCAGGTAAGTGGCCAGAAGGTTAAAAAAAATATTCTTCTGACCGAGAATTTGTGGCAGAAGTGGAGCGAGCTGCCATGACATGTCTGATCTCATTAGCATTCCAGGTTCCCCATGCTGGGCTGGATAAATGACAGTGTATCACTCTCTCTTGCCCGCTAAAGCCTTTCCATTAGAAATGCTGCAATTTAATCTCACATGGCATGAATCAAACCCCAACTCGGAAACTACCTATCTCAAAAAGGTGGACACATCCCATGCCTCGTGGAAGGAACTAGAGTACCTGATGGAGGAAGCACTACATCCCCAACAGCAGCTATTGAAATTGCCTCCAATTTGCTAGTGCCCAATGGGCACCAGTGTTCAGACTGCACATGGTTGTTATATTAGCTTGGCTTTTTGCAAGTTATGTGGCTTTGGGCAAATTGTTGAAATTCTTCTTGACTCAGTTACTTCATTCCTTAAGCAAGGATAATACCCTCTATCTCTCAGGGAGGTTGTGAACATTAAAGGAGAGTTTTTCAAAGAAAATTGCTCAGCCAAGTAACTAAGCACTTGATAAATAGCAGCTATGATTCATTATTGCTTATTGTTACTTCCAGACACTGAGCTGAGGACTTTCTATTATTTACCTCATTAATTCTCGCAGAATTAGATAGATATTATGAAACGCCATTTTGCAGAGGAGGAGATTAAGTCTTAGAGAGCTTAAATAACATTGCTGTGTCATACAGCTGGGAAAATGGTACATTCCAAAGCCAACCCAATCTTTCTATAATGTTTAACTGATACTCATTCATTGGAAATAAAGTTTCTTATGGATGACAATTGAGAACACTATTAAGAAGAATGATATGCATCTATATTCAAGAGTGAAATGAGGCTATAATTTTCCTCTCTTGTAATGTTTTTGTCTGGTCTTGGTAACAGGGTTATACTGACCTTATAGAATCAGTCCGGAATAAGTCCTTTCTTTCTATTGTCTGGAAAAGTTTGCATAAAATTGGAATGATCTCTTCCTTGAAAGTTTGGAAAAACCTGCCTATACAACCATCTGGCATGGTGTTTTCTTGGCAAAAATATTTTTAACTACTACTTCCATTTCTTTAATAGTCCTAGGACGATACAAGTTTTTTGTTATTTTTTATGCCCATTCTAGTAAGTTATGTGTTTGTAGGCGTTTGTCCATTTCATCTAAATTTTTTAAATAAAAGTTGTCATACCATTACTGATATTAGTCATTATTATTTTATGTTAACTGTATTTATGTTCACCTTTTCATTCAAAACAGTGTGATTTTTTTTCTCATCTTCCTTTGATGAGTCTTGCCAAAGGTTTATCTGTTTTAAATTTTAGCAAAGAACCAACTTTTGACTTTTCTGATCTTCTCTAGCAAATATTTGTTTTCTATTTCTTTAATCTCTGCTCTTATATTTATTTTGGTTTTTCTTGTGCTAATTATAGACTTATTTTGTTCATTTTTAGATAAAGGTTGACATTTAGCATGTTAATTTTGAGGCTATTTTCTAATACAAGTACAGATTTTAATATGTAGTGTTTTCATTATTCTTCAGTCATAGGCATCTTTTAACTTCTTAGTAATAAAATATTAAGTGGGGAAAAAAACCCCAGCAAAGGTCATATAAGATTTAGTAAGGATATTACCCTTTTTGTAAAATTAAAGCCAGCTTATATTGTAAAGCATTTTAGGAACAATTTAGGATGCGTGTTATGGAGTGAATCTTTGTAATCCCCTCAAATTCATGTGCTGAAGCCCTAACCCCAATGGATTTGGATTTGGAGGCCTTTGAGGAGTCATTAGGTTTAGACGAGGTCATGAAGGTGGTGCCCTCCTGATGGGATTAGTGCCCTCATAAGAAGAGGAAGAGAGAGAGAGATTTTCCTCTCTCTCCACACACACGAACCAAGGAAAGGCCGTGTGAACACACAGCAGGGAGGCAGTGGTCTACAAGCCAGGAAGAGGGCCATCACCGGAACTCAACCATACTGGACCCCTGATCTTGGACTTCTAGCCTCCAGAACTGTAAGAAAATAAATGTCTGTTATTTAAGCCACCCAGTATATGATACTTTGATATAGCAGCCTGGACAGACTAAGACAATGCAATGAAACTACATAAAAATAAGGCAAAGGAAGGATAAACCCAGGACTCAAGAGGATAGTTACCTTGAGTGGGGGAAGCAAGTAGATAAAGTGGGGAAGGTCCAGATGGGTAGATGGAGGTCATTGTCAGGGTCATAGCTTTTGTTGTATATGTGGTATTCATGCGTGCCTACTGCATTCTTTAAAATAACTTCCTAAATAAAATCAGGAAAATTTCCTTAACTAACATTGGGAAAATGCTCACTATGTGCCAGGCTCCATTTCAACACTCATCAAGTCCTCAAACGGGCTTTGGCAGATGAAGATGCTATTTACTGTTACTTTTGCCTTCCTATCCCTGTTCTTTAGCACATGTGATGTGAGCACACTGGAGGAGTTTCCTCTGCTGAGCTTCAATTATTTATCAGACATATTTGTGTTCAGTGACACAGATAGCAGATATAAATCCCTGGGTTCTTCCCCCTGGACTGCTTCTGGGCAAGTTATACAGCAGGGACCCTTTAAAGCATCAACACTGAAGAGCAGAAATTGATTTCCTCTGCAGCCTTTTCTTTCGCACATCTTGGGCTTCTTGGGATTTCCTAGCAGTGCTGGGCTAATGACTTTTGATACCAATCGATGCAAAGCTAATTAATTTACTTCACAATTTTCATGTACTTGAACTACCCAATGGTTCAAATGATTTGTTGTTGTTGGATTTTTTAGGTTTGTTTTTTTAGGAGTCTGTTGTTTCTCTTTCCCTTACCCTGGGACTAATTAGCTCCTGATGACTTTATCTATTGATGGCATTTGAATTGTGAGAAGTGTGCAATTGCAGGAAAAGAACACTGGGATGCCATGATTTCCATGCTTTCCAACTACTGAGTCTGCATGACAGTTAGGAATTCTATAGTCTAAAAAAGCATCATTATATTTTGGTACTTTATGGAAATTAGGTAGCTGATTTTAACTGTCTCTGGAAAGTTCTAACATAGCATAAGAGGAAAGGGATCTCTCTGCCTCTATCTCTTTCTGTCACACACACCCACATAATAGATGAAAACAAAAACGTACCCATGGAAATTATTCTCCATCTGGAAACTATAAATTCTTTGCTCCCCAATTTAAAACAGTGTCCCTTCATGATGTTATTAAAGGTTTAGTCCATTTACATTGACATTTGAGTTTGATATTTAGAAGTATTTGGGAGATATTTGATGGACCAAAGATTACACTTTGTTATATGATGGTGTAATTTAAATGTATCCAACTGCAGTGATAAAAATTATGGGCTATGGAATTCACTAAACTTGGATTTGAATCTTTCCTCCGAAGCTTATAGCAACTAGTTTGAGATATGTAGATTCTTTGAATCTCAAGTTCCTCAACTGTAAAATGAGGATCATAATATCCTATGAGGCTACTTCAAAAATGAGTATTCATGCAGAAGGTATAGCATATTTCTTGGTACATAGTAAATGTGCTATCCATGCTAGTCACTGTTGGTGGCAGTGGAGTTACTATTTGGTAGTTCTTTCCCTGGCTCTTCTGTCTACTCCAAGAACAAAGCACCGTTTAAGAGTTTACAAAAGAAAAAGCTTACATGGAAGGTCTCCTCCCAGTTTACTTAAGGAGGTAGAATGTGGCTGATCGGAGGGCCATATGCTAGAGACCAGGACTACGCTACACATTCAGTCACTCACAGGGGATTTGCAGAAGCTACTCAGTATAACAGTGTTTTAATTAATATACTTAGAAAGAGCTAATATCCCCCTACTGGGTGCATCCTATCTCTGTCTAAGCTGAAAGTCATGCAGTGTGTATTAAAACAAGATTAAGGTGTAAATTAGAATCAGTTCTACAGGTATGTGTGACTCCTCTTTGTCTCTTAATTGGATATTCCTACTGGTTTGTTTAAAAAAGAACTCCAAAGTAATGTCTAATTTTCATGTTGTCAGAAGCTTGTAGGAGCTTTAAACTGGCAATTTAAAAATAAAACTTGCATGAAGAAACTAGCATGACAAAGAATGTAGCATCATTATGGTTCAAGGTAAATTCTAGTGGGAACAGCAATTTTTGACGGCAAAATTTTGTACAGTTTTGGGCAAGACACTGTTGTCTATTGAAATCACGAATGCACTTAATATGCATGATTTGGGAGTGAAAGGAACTTCTCTCTGATGTGGAGGTAACTGAGAATAAGCTAAGCATTGCATAAGTTGGGTGTGTATCAAGTGATAATCGAATGGGCTTGGAGTCAGGGTTTGACCCCAGGTCTGCCACTCACCAGCTGTTTAACTTAGACAAGTTACTTAGCTTCTCACACAGCTTTCTTATCTGTAAAATGGAGCTAAAAATAGGTCCCTTGCATAGAGGTTGCAAGGATCAAGTACAATAATGTATGTAAAATACTTAAATGTAGGGAGTGACACGTAAGAAATGCTCTATAAATTGCTACTTCTAATATTCATGTTTCATATTAAATATTGCATTATAACTGGCATGTGACTAGTAACTAATGATCTATGAAAGTTTTACTTAACTAATAATTAGTAAGGTATAATTGTTTTTGACCTATGAGCATTACCACCACTTCCACCACCACCATGGTTATCAACTTTAGATTCCACGTGTGAGACACACACATCAGTTGATTGTCTGAACTCACCACGTTGACCTTGTCCCAGGACCCAAGAAGAGCTATCTGGTCCTGGATCAGAATATCATAACTTCATCCTTGTCTAGGATGGAGAAGACCCTGCTCCCTTAGCTGAGTTTTGGTTTGCCAACCCCTTGTGACCAAATGAGACTGGAAGACTATTCAAAGTAGAAACACCTTTACCAGTAATCTAGTCATTCTCACAAAGAGAAGCTTTGGTGGGGTCAGAACAGATTAGAACCTAAAACAGGGCCCTTAGGATGCCATGATTGTCACCTCTACCTCCCCTTGCACAGCATCCTTTCTGTTGCCTCACCACCACATTTACCAATGGAGAAGGGCTTTTGCCTGTGGCAGATCACACCTCCAAGATGCCTTTTCTCAGACATGTGTGAGTCCTTTGGTTATTGCCCAGAGTGTCTGGGTGTCGAGGGGTGAGTGTGGGAGCTGAGCAGAGAGAAGTCTCATTTTTAATTGATATTTTAAATAAAGTTTCTTGGTGGTGGCCATGTTATCTGCCCCTAACCTCTCTGGTTAGAGAGCCTGAGCTTGCCTCGGCTCATTAACTCTAATAGTTTGGCCTTTAGCTTCTCCACTGCGTGTGATGTACCAGGCTTCACTTCTGCTGTGTAATTTAAGAAGACAGACATACCAACATTTTTTATTGGAGGGCTTAGGTCTTTCAGGGTTTCTCTGAGTCTGAGTTTCATTTTTAATGAGACAGTGCCAAAAAAAAAAAAACACATAGGATGCCATTACCTCAAAGAGAAGTACCCAGAGCCATTGCCCCAACATAGTACTTAGGAAGTTGCAGATTACGAATTAAAGTAGACTTTGATAAAGAGGTGGAGTTGCCAAATCAAAATTTGCTAGGGAATTTTGTAAATTAAAATGTTTTTCCACTGATAATGAAAAGTGACTTGCCTCCTGCTTAGATGCTAAATCCAGCGTCTTTACTTTTGCAATTTACTTGGAAATAATGAATGTTTTGTGTTAAGACCTTCCCCTTCCAGGGAACAGAGCTTCACCTTTTCTAATTTTTATTGAATTAGCTGCCAGCATGCAGGAAATGTCATGTTAGCATTTGGTCCTAGCACGTCATTTCAAAAAACGTTGAAAAACTATTTCTAATTAAAATTGTATAAAAAAACCCCAAGCATGGCTTATCTTTAAGGTTGTTTATACATATAATTGTGTACGTATAATTTATTTTAAGGAACTAAAGTCAAAGGTAGCTTCTGTATGCTTAGTACACATTCTTATTTATTTATTTATTCATTTGAGCAAGATCAGCCCTGAGCTAACATCTGCTGCCTATCCTCCTCTTTTTGCTGAGGAAGATTGGCCCTGAGCTAACATCCATGCCCATCTTCCTCCACTTTGTATACGTGGGACGCCTGCCATAGCATGGCTTGACAAGCAGTGCATAGGTCCGCACCCTGAATCCAAACTGGTGAACCCTGGGCCACCAAAGCAGACCATGTGAACTTAACTGCTGCACCACCAGGCTGACCCCTACATATTCTTATAACATTGCTGAACTTTGTCCAAAATGGAATGAGGCTTTTCCTTCACTGCAGGAATAATGCATATCTCATTCTTTGAGCTACTCGTATATCTGATTATTTCAGAATAATCTACTTTTATTTCTGAAAACAATGCTAATGTTTCTTTTAGAAAACCAAAAAGTTTTAGATATTTTGCTCTGGATTGGAAAACAATTCGCTCCTTCCTAGTAAGCGCATACCTCTTGTTTCATCCCTTCCACACAGTCCCTCAGGTACATGCTATTGGAAGGCTTAAGTGACAAATTCCCAGCAGTCGGCTCCCTTCCTGTCTGCATAGATTTGTGAATTGGAGGCCTAGAGTAGTTTGCAGGCCACCACTCAGACTGGAATCTCAATGATTTCACCTCAATTAGGTTGTAGCTTGGACACAGCTCATGTTGCGTGCACCATCATTTTATCTTTTTCATGTGCATTTTATAATGTGAGAATCTTATTTCTTAACAACCAACTATATATGTTAGCTTGAATGAATTTGCCTACGAAAGGATATGAATCTGAACTTCATATATGAGAGCACTGCCCTACACAGAGTTTGTGTGACCACAGAATTTATTGCATTTAAGATCAGGTGATATTTGAGCCAAGAGGAATATAAAGGCAGCAAAGAATGATAAATGCAGCTAAATATTCAGGTGAAGAACGAGAGACAGGGACTCTGAAATGGTATCTTTGTCCCCACGTGTTTATTGTCACTTGGAATGTAAGGAATTATCTTTGAAATACTGCTTTTCTGGTAGAGCTTTTCAATAGTGTTTATATGGCACCACGTTTACAGAGGCCCCTTAGCAATCTGAATGCCAGCAGGTTGTATGGCATTATTATGGGATAATAGCAAAGCTGGGCACCTTAGCATATGCTCATCTTTCCATTTCATTACCTAATTTCCCTAACATACCCTTAAACATGAGTACTTTGGGGATTTCAGAAAGAAAATTTTTGAGCATTAAGACAAAGGAGTCATTTATTATTGTTGTATTTTTTTATAATTTCCCAGAGCTCCGAGATTATTTTAGAAGGCACAAATATTACTAAAGTGCTCAAGGATCCAGAAATCTATTGAAGGGCTGTGTTGTCTTTTTATCTTTTTTTTTTTTTAATTAAAGATTGGCACCTGAGCTAACAGCTGTTGCCAACCTTCTTATTTTTTTTTCTGCTATTTCTCCTCAAATCCCCCCAGTACATAGTTGTATATTTTAGTTGTGGGTCCTTCCAGTTGTGGCATGTGGGATGCCGCCTCAGCGTGGCCTGACGAGGGTGCCATGTCTGCACTCAAGATCTGAACCAGTGAAACCCTGGGCTGCTGAAGCAGAGTGCAAGAACTTAACCACTGGGCCACCGGGCAGGCACCCTCTTTTTATCTTCTTGATATCTCCTCTCTATAAATACATGTATATTAAAATATAGTTGATAATCCTCCCCAAATTTATAGACGCTTCTGACTCTATAAAACCTATGGAGCTCAGTGCACAACTGGTCTTCCTTATAAGCAACCTTGGCTGCTTCCCATTTATTAAAAAGATAGTTTCAAAGGCTCATGCGGGCTTTAGGAGTGGGTGCACATGCACACATATGTGTGTGGTAGGTTGGGTTCTGGGAGCAGAGGTGAGATGGACTCTGAGGGACATGATGTTTACTTGGCATCAACAACTGTGAAAGGAAGGGGCAGAGCAGGACCAGGCAGAGGAGAAATTGGACTGTGGGGCAGGCCTTGCAAAGCGTTGCCCAGCCCACTGGGAGCTCTGGAGCAAATATGGTCCATCAAGGTTGTCCTGGGATGAGCTGAAATGACAGCACCTTTATGTGCCCACCTCACTCAGTTAGGAGATGCTGGCTGCCCAGGAAAGGTGTGGGCTCTAGGGAAGCAGCTGTCTGTTGCTGAGGGCCATTCTGTGTAGCTGATGGCTGGACACTGTTTGCTGACCACCTGCCTCACAGTTGGGCAGTCAGTCCTTCCTTCAAGAGGAATCTGGGTGGTGCAGATCTGAGTCTACCACAATATGTGTGTGTGTCCTCTTACCCTCACCCCACCTCTACCCAGACTTAGGTTAGCATAAAACTATCATCTTCCAGAATGACAGTTAACCCAGACAAGGTTATCTGACTTTCTTTTTATTTACACCATGTTCAGCCATCAAGAGGGCTATGGACTCTGCCGAGGATGTAGCAAGTCAACTTGACCTTCAAAGGAAGAAATAAAACTCAAAGAGGTGAATAAAATTAGACCAATGAGACTCTTTGCAATGCAGAGACATGAAATGAGGGCACCATTGGTTCCTGGGTGTGTTGATACAATGGGAATGTGAAGAAGTTTCCAAATGATGTTTATTGAGTTGTTATTTTATGTGCTAAATGATTTATACCCTGCTATCTCATTTAAACCTTACAACAACCCTATAAGGTCAGGGCTGTTATCATCATCCTGAGTTTACAGATGAGAAAGTAGAGGCTCTATGAAATTCCTCAAGATCCCAGAGCTATCAAGTAGTGAGGCAAGGCTATGAACACAAGCAGTCTAACCACACAACGGTTTTCTATTTTTTTAGTGAGGAAGATTGGCCCCTGAGCTAACATCTGTGGCCAATCTTCCTCTTTTGGCTGGAGAAAGATTGTTGCTGAGCTAACATCTGTGCCCATCTTCCTCTATTTTCTGTATGTGGGATGCCGCAACAGCATGGCTTGATGAGCAGTATGTAGGTCTGCACCTGGGATCCGAACACAAACCCCAGGCCATGGAAGAGGGGCTCTGAACTTAACCAATAGGCCTCGGGGCAAGCCCCCTCACAGCAATTTTAACTACTCCCTGAAGGCATGGCCGATGACTGTTTTTATGAATGGGTGCACTGGGAACATTTCCTGTGAGTGGTGTAATTATCCGGAAGATGGCAGAATAAGCATCTGCATCTTACGGAGTTAGTGTCAAGCGGTAACAGACGTGGTCCCTGCCCTCTAGGAACCCATAAGGAAAGACTTCTATAGACAAAATTATAAATAAACAGCATTGTAGTTCCCACATACATGCTTAAGAAATAGCAGTTGATTTCAGAGGAAAGGGAAATCTCCTGTAGCTGAGGGGATGGTCAGCGAGGCCTTTACAGTAGGTTAGAAACAATTCTTTAACTCACTCAGGAAATGCAGGCTGCCCAGGAAAGGTGTGACCTCTTATGGCAATTATTTGCCAACATTTAATAATTAGGAGATTTCACACTGAAATCTTGATTTCTCATTTCTCTTTTGAAAAAGTGGAGGATCTGGAAACATAGGGTACACATGGCAAAAGAGGGTGCACATCCCTGTGAGATGGAATCTCCTGGAGGTAGAGTGTGTGCCACTCTTGAAGGGCTTCTTTGGCATCTAAGTTGGTGAACTCAGTAGGGACATAAATGGAAGACTGTCATTGTCTAATAAAGACAGGACTGCATCTTGGCCCTCTGAATGGGGCAGGAAATCTGCAAGATGGAGGGGGTGCCTTTTCCTCAGCATAGAAGTTAAGCGGGAGGTCAGGATTTCACCTTGCCCATCCTTTTTAATTTCCTGGGGCTAAAGGGGCACACAGCCCACAGAGTGACAGCTCTGCCTCCTCTGACCCTTCCCGTGGCCTTTCTGTAGTCCCCACGCGCAATAGCCTGGGTACTGAGGCGGGCTTTAACTAAAAGTGAGAGGTGAGATTCAGTGGTAAAAAAGGAAGCTGAAAAGTCAGTAAAAGAAATCATTTTTAAGAGTGAGGTTTAATGCCAACTTTTCCCCTGAGGGGCCTTGTCACTTCAAGCCTTTAATACCAGGCCTGACAAATATTTAGAAAATGTTCAGGCCGGAACCATTTTGCACAAGGAGAGGACAAGATGTCCCGATAGATTTTTTTTCTCCCTCATCTCTAATATCTATGATCCTCTGAATCCTGCTAAGGAAACATAGATCTCAGAGGCTATTCTCTGGCTGGCCTTTGCTAGAGGAGAGAGATAATGGAGCTGGGGCTGAAGTAGCTCTTCCCAGAAGACCAGCAGGGAGATAAGGAAGCCACCTGCTCAGGGAAGTGGAAAAGGAGCGTCTTGGTGGGATTAACCTTATAAAAGGGTGATTTCTGGAGGAGCTGGTGGGGAGCAAGGCAGCGCTTCCTCATTGACAAGTATTTAAGTACTTCCTGGAGGAACTAGATACTTAGAGATGCTCCAGGTCATGCTCTTAAGGCACATACAAAATATGTGGGGAGACTGGCAGTGCTGTCGTGAAGTAGGGAGATGACTGGAAGGCAGCGGGCAAGTAGGGGTGTCTACGCTACTAATGATGTGACACCATGTGGGGCAGTGGTTTTCTTCTTTCTTTTTATAGGCTGGACCCCCCCCTTTTTTTTTCCTAATTGAAGGTTATCCTAATATATATAAGGTGATCCTAAATACATAAGGGAAATTGATCAAGGGAGTGCAGCTCTGGTTGAGGGGGGAGGTTGGGGCTGGAGTTGTGACAACCTGGCACCCCTCTGTTTGCTACTCCTGCCTTCTAAGACACCGTCGCCAAATCAGGAAAACTCTGAGAAAGCATTGGAGTGTGTGCAGAGGGTTTTTATTTAAACCTGATGACAACTCTGTGGAGAGAACAGAATTAATTTCCGTTTTACAAATAAGGAAACTGAGATGTGGAAAGGTTACATGGCTCCGTCCAACATCTTCCTGCTTGCGCCTGTTGAAGCTAGGATGCGAACCCAGGTCTCTAACCTGAAGCCCCACTTTCCCTGCCCTAGAGCACATGCTAGTGTCCCACCAGAGGGACACCAGAGAAGGTCAGCATGGCTGAGGAAGGCCTTGAACAGAGTACAGGAGCTGAGCTGGGATTTAGAATCTGAGTCTGTTTAGGGACTAGTAAGGACATTCCAAGTGAGGAGAACCGCAGGAGCAAAGGCTGGCAGGGAGGGATGCAGGAGGTTTGACAAGTCTGCTTGGGCTGCTTGGGGAGGGGTCTGCCATCCAGGGTAACCTTGAGCTCTGCCACCCACGCAGTGAAGCTGGAACCATTGTAGAGTCCTGAGCAGGGTGGGGCCAAGAGGACAGCAGGGTTTTAGGCAGGTCTGTCTGGCCATAGAGGGCAGGATGTGTGGGTGGAGGGGGAAGGTCAGGACACCCAGCCGGGGAAAGGCTATAAGGTCCCAGCATGGGGTGAGGAGGCTCCACACTGGTTGGGAAGGCTGTGGGAGATGCCGAGGCCTTTCAAAGGCAGGTGCAGAAGAGGGAGGGGCAACAGCTGTGGAGGTGGGTGAAGAAAGTAGAGACAGAACACCTTCCAGAATTTGAATGTGAGAGAACAGGTGGGAGGTGGTGGTCATGATAGCAAACATTTGCTTTGTGCCTATTAGGTGCCAGGGCCTATCTAAACTCTTTCCATATGCTACCTGACTTAATCTGCCCACAATCCTCTGGAGCACACACTGCAATCATCCCCATTTTACATTGGAGAAATCTGGGTACAGAGAGGTTGAGGAATTTGCCCGAGGTCTCATAGGTAATAGATGTTGGGGGCAGTATTCGATCCAGGCAGCCTGGCCCCAAATCTGTTTCCTTGACCACTGTACAATACTGCCCCTCATAGGCAATGAACGGTGCTGTTACAGGAGCAGAGATCTTTGCCATATTTTGATATGGAAAACCAATTCTCTCGACTTTTGTATGTTTACTTATGTAAACCAGAATTTCTCAAACAGTATTCCTTGGGACATTTATAAAACATATTATGACATTATATATTGGTTTGAGAAATAGTGACAAAATTAATCAGGCTTCTATATGCCAGGATTCCTCAGGTGCTTCTTAATGGGAAAATGTACCCTGAGAATTGCCGAAAGTAGCCTGCACAAAGCAGCGTTTCCTAAGCATATTTGAAAAACATCACTCTTTTCTTTTCCCACAGAAAATTCACTTATGTTTCTCTAAACACTAGGGTTGTGTGGAATATAATTTGAGAAATGATGGCATAGACATTTCATGAGTTTTGGACCAGAAATAGTGCTACAACAAGTAAAAACTGACCATTTGGAAGTAAGAGAGCATCTTAATTATGAGCCAGCGCTGGTCCAGTCTTTGCAGGAACCTCATTTAGTCATCACTCAGACTTGGCATCGTGCTCAGGCCCCTCGGCCCAGTCTCTGCATTTCTCTTGATAGGCGGCTTCCTGCTGAGCCCATGTGTAACACACATGGCAGGCGCTCTTTCTCCCTGGTAGGAAGAGGCTGCACCTGTTAACAGCCTGGGCCCAATTACTCTCAAAATTTGGACTTCAGCTGCCACACTGAAGAAACAGTCCTCGAGCCTGTTCAGCCCGTAATAATTTGATTTCTAATGACACTCCTAAGCACAACATGCTCCACATTCTCACGCAGGAGGAAAACCTTAGGGCCAAGCTTATCTGGCGTGTGCAGAGGTCAGCCACTCTGTAGCAAAAGGGGACCAAGGAAGGAAGAAAGAACCCTGAGTCGATTTGCTGGGTACTATTGCATCTGACATCCTTGCCAGCCACCACCCACATACTGAGTCTCCTACTGAGTTAGCTGAGCCTGTTAACAAATGCATCAAACCGGCACTAAGTGTCTTTGAAAGGACGTGATATGGCTCACTTTCTTCCTTGTGCAGCAGTCACAAAGGATGATGAGGCCCAGCCTAACAGTATGTGGTGGTGCAAAGGAGCCCAGCCTGTGAAAGTTTGAGAGCATCACAAAATATACATTCATCTTCTAGTCTCTTGCAGCATCTAGTGAGAGCCTCTCTCCTCTCCACTCAAGATTGAAAGGTACCTCCTAGTCTTTCAAGTCCCCTTCACCTGTGGGTCTTATCCACTTAATAAACTCAGGGAAGGATGCTATGTAGGGTCTGCTGCCTTCATTGGCATCCATGGATATTCTTGATTTAAGGTACCATAGGGAGTAAGGGAGAAGGGGTAAGAATCCGGGTGTCAATCCAGACAGGACTTCCTGGACCATTTGGGAATCATCTTTTCTTAGATGGTTTGTATGCCCTTGACTTATTCACTCTCAAGCTATCTCTTTCCTCCTACTTACTCCTTTAATAACATACCACTTGGCCAAAATTTAATCATCCAATGTCCCATTCCCTCAACGCCCTGGAATTTCTTTGTAAGATGGAAAAAAGCTAATCAGCTTCATGAGCTAATTGTCTTCAAATATGTGGATATTTCTCTCTAATGCATCTCAGAGGGAGTCTTCTCAATAGAGTATTGTGATACAGAAGCATAATTCTCATGGCAGCAAGATGTGGAGTCCTGAGCTAGGCCTATGGGGAAGATGTATTAACAGCAATGTCTTTAATCCTCAAACTATTCCAGATGTTGCCTCTTGGTAGGTCAGGACTGATCTTTCATGTGTGGAAACTTGGACAGACCTACCTGTGGAACTAGGCTCGCTCATGACAGTTCTGGTTAGCATCCATGAAAATGGCAACAATTCTAGCTTTAGCATAAAACCCCTAGCTCTTTTGTCTTTGCAAGTATAGAAGAAATGATCCACAGAAGGACTCTCCTTATTATGAAGGTGAATGAAGATTAGAAAAGATTCATATTGGGTGCAAAATAGCATTGGACAGAATACATAGGAAAAGAGAGAAAATGCCACTGATGGAAAAAAGGACTATTATCATTCTCACTTTCTTCTACATCTAAAGAAGTTTTCAGATCTTGGTTTGACTTCCAAACCATTACCCAGATCCTAAAAGCTTACTCCATTAAAGAGGGAAAGTGCAAAATCTATGATAATGACTGTTTTGGCCCAAGCTGGTGTTAAGTCAAAGGGCCTTTGATCCACACAATCAATGTGGCAAGAGCAGACTGTAACTCTTAGGGAAAGAAGTCTTTGCAGAAACAGTAGACTGGGATGTTTACAGAACAAAGTCTGCATGAGTCAGTGGTATTTACACATATAGGTATAAAATTGGGTTAATCAAGTTCAGTTTATAAAACAACAAGAAAACCACCAATACCACAACATGTTGATTAATCTAAAGCTATTTCAGAATTTGTTAAGAGTTGACTGATGCTTGCTTTCCAATAATTCATTTAATTAAATTTTATATAGTTCAGTAAAGATATAGAGCTTTATAGGTTTATGCATTAATGTCTTTCTAGCTGTGCATATCTATATCTATCAATTGTTTAACAAAAATTCTCTGCCAGGCACAGTGAAAAGCACCTCCAGTGTGTTGTCATAAAATATCATGAATAGAACAGTGGATATTCAGTGAGCTAAATAAGGACATTGGAGTCACAAGTCACCTAAAGTAAATGGATGAACTAGGACTTGACCTCAGGTCTTCCTGATCTCTCAGCCAGTATGTGTGACCACTCCATTGTGATACCTCCTTTTTTCCTTCTATCTCCTTGGATATTGTGTGGACTCAGAGCTCTTGCTGTTGAATAATTTGTGTATTAGACTTGCTGCAGTAACAAACAACCCCCAAATGAAGAGAGATTTATTTCTTGCTCAGGAGTCTGTGGTTGGCAGTGGCTCTGCTTGGCTCTGCTCTATGTGTCTCTTATTCCAAGGCCCAGGCTGAAGGAGAAGCCTCCATCTGGGCCGTGCTGTTCTTGTTGCAGAGGATGGAATGAAAAGGTTGAGCTAATCCTTGCAATTGCATTATAGCTTCTGCTTGGACAAGGATATTTCACATCCACTTACATTCCATTGGCCAAAGAAAGTCACATGGCCAAGCCTGACAATGTGGTGAGAAGTCACATATAAAGTAGGGATGTATAATCCTCTTCTTAGAGCAAGAACTAATAGTTAGGAAAAAAATACAACCTACCACAGTGAGGAGAGGGTTAAGTTACAGAAGGGAAGCTTCTCTGTGACTCACTGGTTGAGAAATGACTGGGAAGATCTAGAAATAACTTTTGCCCCTTGACTTGCCCCCGTAGTTTCTGAAATTGAGGAGAAACTGCTCAATGGTCTAATGCAAATATTGGCCTGAAGTGGTTCCCCAAAATTAGCCACTTCTAAAAGACTGGAACAAAGTGAAGCATGCAATGTGGTCAAGGACAGACTGGCCAACTATACTTTGACATGGAGGTGACCAAGGCCTTTCCCCAGCAGGGCAGAGATGCCAGAGCTGGGCTCTCTGTGAGCTTAGAATTTCTGAACTGAACTGCATGGGCTTCCATACAGTGGACATCAGGGGAGCGAGTAAATCACTGAGGAAGGGGCTAACTGGTTAATTTACCCAGGTGGAGGGAAGAAAGATGAGGATAGCTGCTTAGGGGACGTAGAAACTGGGCTTGAAAGGTGCCATTTGCTCCACTCTCCGTGGCTATAATACAAACTCCAAATGCTTTTGGCCACAAACTGAATCCCAGGCTAGGAGTGAAAGGGGAGCAATATCCCTTAGCTCTCCCTGTACCACCCTGCTCTCTGGCAGGTTTTTTGAGGTTTTTTAAAATTTCTTTTTGCACAGCCCCTGCCCCACCTTAACTTATCTGGATACAGATTACTTCCAAGCAGAATCCCCATCCCGTGTTAGCCTGATTCTCAAGCTTATTCAGGAGGCAGAACCCTCAGACATTATAGTTCTCCAGCAGGTTTTTGCTGCTGGCAGTGGAAGTGTTTTAAGTAACCTGTGGCTCCATCCTATAAAAACAGTCCCATAACCCGGGGCTGAGTCAGTGTACGGACAGCTAATGGCTCTGGCTATGTTTGTGTAAATGCAGGAGTGTGGGGTAGTGACTAAGTTCACAGGCTCCAGAATCAGATGCCCGACTTCTATTCTGGCTTCATTACCTCTTTGATTTGGGCAAGCTTCTTAACCTTTCTAAGTCCCAATGTCTTCATCCATCAAAATGAGATAATAACAGTCTAAACAGCTGAGCTGAGGGTTCAATGAGATAATCTACATAAGGCATTTAATAGAGTGCCAAGCACATGGCAAACACTTAGTAAGTGATTATTATTACTATCATCATCATCATCATCATCTCATCACCATCATCACAGATAATGAGGGTGAAAATAATTATATCGATAATGTATCACTATTTCATGTTAGTAATACTTAATGACATAGATGATTAACAATTATTGAATGCCTTCTCTGTGCCAGGCAGGCTTCTGAGCTCTTCTAAAGCACATCTTCACAAGAACCCTAAGAGGTAGGTAGGATTGTAACCTCTCGTTATTCAGACAAACGTAACTAAGGTTCATAGAGGTTAATAGCTTGCTGGGGTCACATAAGTAGGAAGAGGTAGAATGTAGGTCCTTCTGCCCAGGTAGGCTGGTTCCAGAGCCCAGGCTCTTAACAATACACACTATGCTTCCTTTTTTAAAATTATTATTATTATTATGGAGGGCATATTAGTTCATAACATTGTGTAATTTTAGGTGTACATTATTATGTGTCAGTTTCTGCATAGACTGCATCATGTTCACTACCAATAGTATAGTTTTTATCCGTCACCATACATATGTGTCCCTTTACCCCTCTCACCAACCTTCCCACCCCCTTCTCCTTATCCATGTGTTTATTTATCTTCTACATATGAGTGAAAGCATATAGTGTTTGTCTTTGTCTGGTTTATTTCGCTTAGCATAATACCCTCAAGGTCCATCTATGTTGTTGCAAATGGCATGATTTTGTGTTTTTTTATGGCTGAGTAGTATTCCATTGTGTATATATACTACATCTTCTTTATCCATTCATCCCTTGATAGGCACTTGGGTTGCTTTCACACCTTGGTTATTGTAAATAATACTGCAATGAACATAGGGGTGCATAAATCTCTTTGGATTGTTAATTTCATGTTCTTTGGATAAATACCCAGTAGCGGGATAGCTGGATCATATGGTATTTCTATTTTTATGGGAATGTAAACTGGTGCAGCCACTATGGAAAGCAATATGGAATTTCTCAAAAACCATTCTTCTTACAATAACACAGAACTGCAGCTCACATCAGCCTTTCTTTGGGACCAGAGTGCCTGGACAGGTTATAAATGCCAGCACTCTCATCCTGCTTCTATCCTCTGCAGCTAGAGGAAAGCAGACACACTGTTCCAAGAGCCCCAACCTTGAGTCCACATTGTTTATAAATCACCTGGTGAACAAATGACCCAATTATAAAGGTTGGCTGCTGTGCATGGTTGGAGCCTCCTGTAGTGCTTAACTGGAAGTCTCTTTGAGGACTGGCGCTATTTTTGTGAAAGGCCCCACTCAGAGGTCTGCTGAGATGGCATTCTGCGCTGTGGATGACCTGGTCCACAGATAATGAGGGAATTTATAACTGTGGAATTATGATGTTGCATTTTGGGTTTAGACTATGGAAGAATGGGGGAGTTGGCAGGTTTTTCTTATAATGATTAATTTTAGGCCTGTTGAAGAAAACTGCAAACTGCAAAATCTCAGAGATTTTTCAACAAAGTTTGATAGCTCTTTGAATCACAATGTAACATTTTCAGGAAACAGTTTTGACATGGCACATTTCAGAGTTCCTGAACAGGGAACCAATGATGCACCTATTTAGCATTGAGGAAATCTC
This sequence comes from Equus quagga, assembly GCF_021613505.1. Classification (NCBI taxonomy): domain Eukaryota; kingdom Metazoa; phylum Chordata; class Mammalia; order Perissodactyla; family Equidae; genus Equus; species Equus quagga. Next base: position 127,809,224 of record NC_060267.1, read on the forward strand.
TGAGCAACTGAAAATATTTCAATGGAAGTCACATATTTATTCCCAGTTTTTACCCCAAATGAAAAATTCCCTAGAATTTCCTTCTTTCCACCTGGGAATGGGGATTACCTAATTTGTTGTCTTGAGTTTGTCCATTGGAGTGGGTACCAAAATAAATGTTTGTATTTTAGCATTTGTGTCCTACTGTGGTACTTCTGATTCCTTTAATTATCTTAGCAGCTGATGTAGATTATCAGGGTGAACTATACAATTCTGAGTAATACTTCCCCTCCATTTTAGTAATGTAACCCATACAGTTCATTTCCCACTCATACAAACTGTGTTGATGGACTGATGGCTCTCCAGTACCACCTCCCTTACAAGGGATACAGTCTTCTGCATCTTATAATTCTGACATCTGGACATGCAGCATCCATGTAACTAAGGCAGAGAAAGAAAGAGCTGGAGAGTCATGTGATAGCTCTTAAATTCTTTAGTTCTTAATGTAGCATTTTCACTCAGAGCCCATCAGCCAGAACAGGTCAGAGTGGGCTCTTTATCTGTAGGGAACTTGGAAACGCAGTTGAGCACATGGATATTCATGGAGCAGTAAATATCTCTTCACACACCACCTAATCAATTCCACTGTCCAAGGATAGTGAAGGCTATCAGGTGGTGCATGCTTTAAATGTTATAACCAAGGCAGCATGGAAGAAGCAGGAGGTGTAGACTCTCCTGGCTGAGTCTTGCATGTTTTCTCCCATAGATCTGATTTTGCAATTCGAGGGCTCTCTGGTCTCTCACATCTTCCTGCTGCTGGTGCAGAGACATGGGAGTATAGAGGCCCACAAACATAGAGGAATCCTAGGGAAAGCACACGTTTAACCTCCCTTGCCTGATGTATTAAATTGTGAGTAGGAATCCTTTAGTTAGATCCACATAGATCAGTGTAGAGCAAAGATAAATTTGCAGAGGCCAAGGCACTAGAATTATATATCTTTAATTATGCAGAGATTTCCTCAACCCACTCACTCCATATCCTTGTCCACAGTTGAAATTGATGTTGTTAGTTCCATGATATTTGACCAATCTGGAGTGATTATTGTGATTAACCATCACCTACTTCTTGGTATCTAATGGGTACCATGTACATGTAAAATAAACATAATTCTGCATCCACTTTTCATCTTTTATGCCTTTTATGGTTGTGTCTTCACAGGCATTGTGATTAAACTAGAGAGCCTTTGAAACACTTAGGATTGTCTTTCTTTCTTGGAAAGTTTACCCAACACCAAGTGAGTTCCTTGAGTAAATTTGTATTGCTTATTAACTAGGTAGCTTGGTGACATATATAAATATATATTCAAGGCCATTGGTTTAAAAAATAAAAAAACCCTCTACTTCTTAAAAGTACAAAATTCAACAAACTGCTTACTTGTAAAGAATCACATATAGTATTAGAAAAAGTTTTCCCATAAATCTGCCTTAATCAAGGATGCAACATATTTGAAATATTGTTATTCAATTAGTGGTGAGTTAATTTCTTGGCTCAAAGACTTAATGAAAGTTGGCTCAAGAAGTCAGGCAAGGGGGGCTGGCCCCGTGGAAGAGTGGTTAAGTTCGCGCGCTCCTCTGCAGGCGGCCCAGTGTTTCGTTGGTTCGAATCCTGGGTGCGGACATGGCACTGCTCATCAGACCACGCTGAGGCAGCGTCCCACATGCCACAACTAGAAGGACCCACAACGAAGAATATACAACTATGTACCGGGAGGCTTTGGGGAGAAAAAGGAAAAAATAAAATCTTTAAAAAAAAAAAAAAGAAGTCAGGCAAGGGCTTGCTGAAGTCTATGGGAGTCTTCATAGATATATCTAGCTATTTGTCTGGGAACTTTGCATCTCTCTTTAAAAAGATGCAAACTTCAAATAACTGCTCTTTATCATCTGCAGGTGCATATACTTGGCTGGTATAGCTTTGCTCCAGAATGTGAAGAAAGTTGTCAGTGACCAAGAGATACATCAAATGTTCTTTGAGAGTTGTAGCAGAAAACCAAAATTACACTGATTTCTTAGAAGTTACTGAAGCAACACCATAACCTTCATTCTAGATTTTCCTACTTATTAGGGTACATGCCAAGGGGAAAATGTCTTCAATTCTGCAGGCAGAGAAAATGTACTTTATTTCTTTTTCTTTGTTTCTTGTTTTTGATGATCATTTTTAAAAACTATAGGAAGATAGAAAAAAGGATCACAGTTTCACAGTAGAGTTCAAAAATGAAAAATCAAATGAAATAGCTATTTCTTTGCCTTAAACACCAGATCATCAGTTATGTTTCTATCTTGTTCACAGAATTGAACACTTGTGTTATTCCATGATCTTTCCAGAGTGTGGCCTTTTATTTTAATTTTAGGAAAAATCAAAAAAGATTCTTATGTAAGTCCCTTGAAATGAAATAGAGATGGATTTTTAAGTGCTTCTTTAATGTGGGGTGTTGTAATTCATTTCAAGGTGAGCAATTTGCGATCAAATGTCAAATTTGCAGAGACCAGCAGATTAGACCTATAAAGATTTAGATGGAGTGGAAGGTAGAGAGCAATCCAACACACATTGCTTTAAAGATAGAGTTTAAAAATATATATTATCTGCTTATCTCCTTGTGTTTGTACCTATACACCAAAGTATATGAAAGCTGAAAATTTCAGGTGATTAAAAATGTTAATTTGTCACACTGTGGTTGACACTCTTTTGCATAATACAAAGTTGAGTTTAAGTCCTGACCCCACCAATTCCCAGCTGAGTAAGACTTTGCCCTTTTACTTCTGAGCCTCAATTTCCTCATCTATAGTACCCATGTCAGTGATTAAATGAGAAAGTACATGTAAGGCGTTTAGCATAGCTACTCTCAGTATTGACACTGACATTTATTTGAGTATTAGTATCTGTATACGTATTTCATTGTCAGTCAGAAGAATGACATTTGATGCCATGTTAACCACACCTTTTGGTGTCCTGTGGCACAGTATTTTGCATCCAGTAGACAATAAGCAATTATTTGTTGATGTTTTGTCATAGAAATGTCTGTTATTTTTGCCATCACTGACTGCAGGTGTCATTCTCTTGGACTGTGTTATTCCAATTTAACTCATCAGTTTGTCCATCATGGTTGAATCAGTGATGGGTACAGTGAAAAGAAATCAATCAAACTTGCGCTCTGACTGCAGTGCCTACCTTTTGCCTAAAATGTGGGGAAGGATTAGATCAGATGCTGACCTCAAGAAGCCCTGCACATGCACAGTGTTGTGGGGTGGGGTGTCATTTGTGCTTTAAAATGTACATTGCACAGCATGGAGTCAGACTCAAAAGCACTTAGTAAATATTGGTTTACTGGCTTATTAATGACCGAAATAGATGGCATATTTGACAGCCGAGTTTTACCATAAAATATCACTGCCTTTAATTGTGTGAAAGGACTTTGAAGTCTGTTAAGTGAGGCATACAGGAAGGAAAGCATATTATCTCTGAGAGAACCCCTAAGATGCCATAAGCTGGTCTAATTATTTGCTAAGTGGAGCGTCAGTGTAAAATAAAATAGTTTTGTTCCAAGACTTGCATTAGTTATCAAGCAAAGTCGTAACAGAGCCACACAGGAAATTTGGGAATGTGCAGGGTGTTTTTAATTGTTACATTGATCTTCTGGGGCAGAGGGTGGGGCACTACTAGCAATTGGTGAGCAGGGGCCAGGCAAGACAGAGATCCCTACCCTCATGGAGCTTACATTCTAGAAATAGACAATAAACCACAAACATAATAAATGAGTACAGTACACGTTAGGCTAAGAGGTAGTGAGTGTAATGGAAAAACAAAGAACAGGTTAAAGGGAACGAAGATTGCTGAAGAATGGAGGTATATTACAGTTTAAGAGTAGGGTGGTCAGAGTGGATGAGAATAATTGAGTGAGATGTGGATACACTCTCATTCATTCTGGAGATGGGAATATGCTATGGAATTAAACTGGAGATAGCCAAAGGATTTGTGTTTTGGAAGGTATTCAAAACTGTGGCAGGATAGTGAAATGAATTTCAGCTGTCAAGATTCCTTGTTTTAAGCAAGAAAGCAGCCCTAAGGACATTACTACTAATGATGGATGGGTGGATGGGTGAGTGGACGGATGGGTGGGTGGCTATAAAATGGCTATGTAAATGGTCATTAAAAAATCAGTAAAGAATATCAAAATTTCTTGTATTGGGATGTAGTCACTCCATGAATTCAGACTGCTGGCTCTGGGGTGGGGGCTTTTCAAATCTTGGCTCAAGGCAGATTGGGCAAATCATTTCCTGGCATCAAAAGAGTCTCAGCCATTAACCTGTGCCCCTTCTCCACCGAAAGCCCCCATGGAAGCCATTAGTCCTCTCTGGAATAAGACTCACTGATATGTAAGAGAAACTGAGGCCTTCTTTCAAAGCTTGACCCTTAACTGTCTGCATGCCTTAGGCGTAGTTTTATTTTTCTACAGACCCAACGAATTAGATGAGTGAGCCTGAGCATTTTTCTGAGCATTCGATACTCCAGGCTGGGGAGCAAATTGATAATGGAGAAATCTTCACGGACGGATGTGGCCAGTGTTCTCAGCTTCTCTCCTCCTCTGAGGCCACAAAAGTGAAATAAAATGGCCAAAGTTACAAGAGGATTTATCTCTCTTCTGAACTACAACAGAACTCAACTGTCCCCCTAGAAATTGAAGCTGTCTATGATAATAAATGAAAGTGCCCTTAACACCCGCTGAGGCCCATCGGAAGCTATTCTGCCGAAAGAAACATCCGTTGAGAAAGCACACTCGCAAAGAAAATGACAAGATCTGAAATTAAAGATCAAACAAGTAGGGATGATCTTCATAGAAAATCCATCCAGAGAAGAAATAGGAACTAAAGCAGACGGGCAACAATAGAGCAGCATATGCACTATTGAAAAAGAATCGAACCTCCTCCAGGCAGCAGGAAAGGAGGCGCTTGAGGTGCTAGTGGGAAGATAGCAGGAGGCCCCAGAGGGAGACTGCAGCACTTCAAACAGCAAACTCAGGCAAACAAACAAAACCTTTGCTTCATTTTACCAAAAGATACACGGCGCTGCAGATTTCAAAAGTTCTTTGAAAGCTCCTTTGCAGAACTTGCTGGAAAATCGTAATAGCAAAGCTTCCCAATAAGAAAAAAGATGCAAAAGCTTAGGAAGATACCCGAACGAGGTTAGTCCACCACAGCAGGCATGGGGAGAGGAGTGGATGGAAGGAAGAGGGAAGGAGTGGTTGAAAAAAGAGGGAGCGAGAGGTCAGAGAAAATTTAGAAGCTGGAATCCAGCATTGGACATTTAAACTACTTTCAAAGTATTGACATAACACACTGAATCTTCATAATATTGATGTACTCTCCATATGTCCCTAAGAGAAGGTGGGCTCCCTTCTCCCTTTAGCAAGTTACTACTTTTGAAGTGTCAACTTTCACCTAAGCTAAATACTCTTGCCACTAAGATTGAAAAAAGAATGTAGTATAATATGGAATTCTCCCAACTTTTTTAACGTGAATTTTGCGGCGTGGCTATGTGAAAATTATCAGAGTCCATCAATTCAGAGGCTGACCTACTTTCCCTGGATATTCAAAAATAAGATTATAACAGACATGTATTGAGAGCTTAGTATATGTCAGGTGTTGTGCTGGATGCCTAGCATATGCTGTTGCTTCGATATACACAACAGTTCTCAAGGCTACACAGCCAGTGCATGTCAGATACCCAGTGCAAGGTCCCTGGCTACTCTGCTAGTCAGTTTCTACTCTCTGCCCTTATTCTTTCCTTTCTTCTTCCCTCCCCTCTTCCTTAACTCCTTCCCTCCATCTCTCTCCTTTGCTCCTTTTCACTCTCTCTCCAAATATACGGAAAGGGCAACTCTCTAAGTATTGGGAGGAAAAGGAAACATTTCTTGGCACTTCATGCTTTGTTGTTTGGTACATGGCAGGACATCGGCAGGGCTGGCTCAATGGCTGCTGGGTGCCAGGCATTGGTGAGCCAGCCTTGTTTGCGCTACCGGGCACTGTCAGAACTGAACTGAGCAGAACTCCTCCAGGCAGGGGCGACTCCAGCCAGCATCCCATCTGCTCTGTGGGAAAATCATATTGCACTTCCCAGGGGGTAGGTGTGAGGAAACCACACAAAGAGGCAATACTGCAACTGACTTACAGATGACAGATGTCGGGTGTTTTCCACAGATGTCTCCCCAGGAAGCTGGCAGGAGGCACCCAGTCTCCAGAGATTCTCCAGACCTCCTGCACCCAGCAAAGACCACCCCCCAAAGGCAGCATCAGTTGCTCCGCTTCCACAAATGTTATTCATGTTTGTTTTCTCTCATCCTTCTGACTACTCTTTCTTAGGTTTGGTCCTTTTCCAGCCCCTTAACTGATGGGCTTCCTCAGAATTTCTTCCTCAACCCGCTTGCCTCCATGGTTAGTCTTTCCTTTCACGTTCCTCATCTTGGTTAATGGCATTCACCCAAGCCCCCAAGTTGGAAATATCAAACTGTTGACTCCCCTGTTTCTCTTACTTCATATATTCAGTCAGCCGAAAAGGTCTGTGGATTCTGTCTTATGTCTCTCACCTTATTCTTTTCTTTTCTCTTTCCCTGATTCATTCTCCCTCACTGTTCTAAATTGCCCCCCTTCCCTCATTCTCTGCATCACCATCAGGATCTTTCTAAAGAAGAGAGATGCAAATATTTGTAAAGACCCAGTGGCGAATATTTCACGCTGTTGGGCTATGAGCAGAATCGCCCGTGGTGGGCTGAGGCCAGGGCATGATCATATTGTTAAAGCTCTTCAGGTGATGCAAGTGAACAGACATTTTTGGGGACAAATAGCCTTTAAAGTCATGCTTCTCAGACATTAGTGGGAGTAAGAATCACTTGGAGAACTCATTTAAAACAAATTCCTGAGCTGCACTCTTAGAGATCCATTAGGTTCTGCAGGGATGCCTAAGAATTCAAACTTGAACAACCAGCCTAGACAATTCTGAGAAGATTGTCTGAGGATCATATCCTGAGAAACACTGACAGAATGTATACAATTAAAACATATTAGCTTGGCAAATATAATTTTCTTCATCATCTTGTCCTAACCCACTTGTTCAGCCTCTTTTCTAGCAACTTGGCCCATACCTTCCACACTCTCTGTCCCCTAGGTTGTGTGTGCTTTTCTCTGAGTCTCCATGCACACTCATGCCTCCATGCCATAGAGATTCATGTGCTTAGAATGTTCTCCCTTCCTCTTCTCTAGCTGGAGAAATTCTACTCATTTTTCTCTGGCCATATTTTAATATTGCTTCTTCTAAGAATCTCATGTCAAATAGTCTGGCTAAATTTCTTTCTTTCTCCTCTGCTCTGCCTTAGTAATTTGTTCATAATGCTCATACTTATGATCCTTTCTTCATTAGTTGTATACACGGGCATCTCCCATACTACACTATGATTCTCAAGGACAGAAACATCTCCATATAACTGTGCCTATCAGGTTACCTGTACCGAGCAGGAAAGAATCACTTTTCATGTTGTGGCCATTTGTGTGCAAGTGCTGCTAGCAGGGTTGGGTCTAGGGTGAAGGTAAGTGAGGCACCTTGGAAACAAACCTTAAAGAAACACTTTCTCAGGGATGTGCCAATGTCAATCCTGTACCTGCATGACCCTAAGAGTGAGTGCCTCCCTAAAATGACTCATCTACAGCCTTAAATTTTGTGCCCTGGGCACCTCACTCCTATCGCAGCCCCTGCTGCTAAGTGTTCCCCAGCTGAGGGCTGATTCCTGGTCAGCTACTTGGGTATGTTTCAGTAAAGGGATCCTAGAGCTCAGATGCCTCAAGGGACAGCCAGAAAGGAAACTTAAATGGATGAAGTGGGCTGCAAGGACAGTAGCTGTCTGAAGGATAAATACCCCATCTAAAGATGGCAGCCAGTACTAAGCTACAGCTAAAGACGTCCCCCTCTCTCCCTTCTTCATTCCTTCCATACATCCATCAATTCATCCATTTTTTTCATCAATTCAACAAGTATTTTTTGAGTGACTACTCTGTTCCAGGCATTGTTAATGTTGGGATTGGAAAATAAATAAAATGGACAAAAATCTTTGCTTTTGTGGAGCTAAATTGGAATGGGGGAGACAGACACTAAATGAAATAAATAAGTAAAAGATAAGGCATATTAGATGGCCTGTGGAGGTGATGGGAGAAAATATGGCAGGAAGGGAGAATTGGGAATGCTGGGGAATGGTTAGAGGCGTGGGTAGGGGAATTGCCCTAATCCAGACTCACCTTAACCACTCGAAATTGTTCCTGTTTCTCACTTTTATCTGCTTTCGCCATTGAGTAAGTCAGGATATTTCTAAAGCATGAAAAAGTCCGTCTTTCCTACACAATTAGTAACTTTTCTTCGTTCCAATTTGTAGGCCTAGTATTGCCAAATATGATTTTCTTACAAGAGAAGTAAGAAGATGCATTTTTCTATGAAATCTCCTGATTTTAAAATATTGATAAGTCAGTTAAAATAAAACCTCTGCATGACTCAGAGAAAATACCCCTGTTGGCTCCACAGTCCACCAGTCATTGGCCTTTGAGTTAGAATGTGGTACCAATGATTCCTATGAAACCTGCATAATTCTAAGTGTAGAGGCATTTGGATAACACAGAATATTGGTACATATTTGGCATTAAATATGTGTCTAGTGAATTAAATCACTCATACTGTAGTGTGAAAAGGCTGACCTTCGTACTGGGGAGCTGCGGTCTGAACAAGCTCATCACTGCACTTGCCCACCCACCTAACAGATGAGGAGATGTTGGCCCAAAGAGGACAGTGACTTGCCCAAGACCACTTGGACATTAGCAACAGAGCTGGACTAAAATCCAATCCAGTTTTGTGTTCTTTCTACTACTCCAGCCTGGTTTGGTTATAAATGTTGAAATAGAATCTAGGTTTTCAGCAAATTAATAGGCAAAGTACATATCCATCAATAGAGGAATGGAGAAATAAATCATGAAGGATCCATTCAATGATATGATTCCATTTATGTAATAACGGTAGCAAGAAAAACAAGACATATGACTGTGTACATAGATCTGTGCACATACACAAAAAAATATCCCAAAGAATGTGAGCCAATTTGGTAACACTGTTACTTCTGGGGAGGGGACCAGGACTGGGGATCATAATCTTTTGTCTATTTTAAAGTTTATTATACAAATATTTGAATATATTAGTTTGAATAAAGGAGTATAATTTTTTAAGAAAAAGCAAATTAGTGAAGAACCACTGGTAATAGTCTCCACAAAGCAATATGAAATACAGACAAACACATTGTCTCTTAAAATAACAAAGACACATTTGCTCAGATGAGGAATTTCTGGGACTTAATTTGGTCCAAACCAGGCAAGAACCTAGAGAAATGAGTGTGTCATTTCAGTTTGTGTTAGAGAAAAGAACTGACAAAGAACTTAAGAGCATAATGCTTTCCACAATTAAACGTGAGCAGAGGACTCAGGCGGCTTGCAGCCTTCCCAAATCCAGAGCCTGTACGAAAAGAACGGCTCCTTTGCTAACCCAGTAGGCCATATTGTTAACAGAAGTTGTATCCGATAGAAGATCTATGTTTAAACTATAAGATGCAATGGGAAAAAAAACACAGCATATGGAACTGTTTCTATACCACTTCAAGTCAACAGAGACAATATTTTAAAAATAACCGGGAGAATTCTCCAGGATATTTCTTTTTATCTATGTTCTTCACTGCATTGCCGCTTTTACTGACTCTGACACAGGAACGAGTCATTACCAAAAATAAGAAGCCAAGGGCTGATCTGGTATACGTGCTGATGAGATGTCTAGTTTCTTTCATCAGGGGCTTGCTTGCTGGGAAGGAGAGTGTTCCTGGGCATCTTTACTTCCGGGGGGACTCATCTCCCCAGCTCTGTTCACATGACCAGCGCTGTTTAAGGAGAAGGTAGCTGAGCAGAACTGATCTTACCACATAATTTCCTGTGTCCATGGGAGCTGTCCCATCTTCTGGGACAACCAGTAAAAGCGAATCCCAGTTTCATCTGTGGTACTCACCTAGGCAGATCTGTTGTCTTTAATAAAAGCAAACCGTACTTTTTATGAAAGCCTACTAGGCTGAGCTGGGGACTTTCTGAATGGTAAATAAGTCCCCTCCTCCCCTCCAAAAAAAAACCTTATTGTTGAGATTGAAAAGAAGACTTAGAGGAGATCAAATTTCTTCCTCCTAGGCTATTATTTAGAGATACCTTGCTGTGAATGACTCATAGCAGCAAGGGGACAAAACGCCACCCCGTTCCTCTGACTCTCGCTAGGGAAGCTGGTATTTAGCAGCAACTGTCCTAGATAGAGATTCCTTCCACATCTGAGCGAGCCAGGGAATTAACCCCACTTAGGAGCAGGCAGCCTCGTCTATTTACGTTCTCCAACCTTGCACGTGCTGTGTTCTCGGGGAGCTAACCAAGCTGAACTGCTGCCTGCGAGTGTGGCACGTGGGGCGGAGGGGAGGGGAGCTGCTCCATAATGAATGCTCCTCCGTGTACTCAAAGCAGGCAAAGCACAGAAGCTTGTTATTCTGCTTTGAAGTTTTCTGTCTTCCTCTTTGGAGTGGATCAAAGGCCTCTTTTTTTTTTTTTCTTTCCAGAATTCATATCAACGCTTAATACAGTGCTCTCCTCTCAGTACATCTTCTCTTCTATCACAAATCCCCTTATCACCAGCTCAGAATCAAAGGTATGAGTGTCCACACACAGGTCTCTGGATTTTCCCTCCCTCCAGCCTTCCTCCTTTCCTCCCTCCCTCTCCTTTCCTTTCCTGTGTGGGAGTCCCCCAGAAGCACTCAACCTCAGCTCAGAGAAAATAGGTACTGGCTCTCTGAGAGTGCTCTGCAGCCTCATTTCTTGCTAGTAAGACAAGCACTATTAGATTTTTTTCTTTTCTTTTCTTTTTTTAAAGAAAGAGGAGTTTGGATTGGAGAGAAAACTGTTGTGAATAAAAGCAATGAAAGTGGCATCAGCAGTTGCTTTGGAAGCTGACATGAACGTGAAACAAAGCATTGTAGTGCTTTCAAAGGCTGGAGGACAGTTTCTAGGACTGCTCCTATTGTAGCTCCAGAATTCGTCTTTCTTCTGACACCTAATGCTGTCGTAGTCACAATGCAGGAAATCACGCTAAAAATGCTGTTCTTGGGCAATGCTGAGAAACTGTCCGCGCATCCGACTGATGCGCAGTACAAAGAGACCAGAGGCTGTAGTCTTACAGCCAGGTTCTCTTGCCACTTGATTTTCCTCGGATCTCCTGTACGACCCCTCTGGGTTAGGGAACCTGCAAGAGAGGTACACTAGCAACATACACCAACATTTAAGTTAAATTAAAATCTTAAAGCCTTAAGGCAACTAGGTTTTAGAAAACAGAGGATCTTATAGATGGTAATTTAGACAATTAATGCAAAAACACCATCTGCTAAACCTCAGATCTACGAAGACGCTGGGGTCTGCAGAGAGCACAGACGGTCTGTGGAGTTGTCTCCATCTGCTTCAGCCTGATTGCTGGAATCTTTCTCGCTGAACAAAGGGTCACTCCTGTCCAGTCCCTGTGAGTCCCATCCCAGTTCTTGAACAAGGTGCTGGTCAAGAGAGTGTCTGTCGCACCCCGGTTTTCTCACTCAGATGAATGCCTATCATCTCATTTGAGGTGTGTTGATTTTCTAAAGAGCTCCAGAGCATTCGTTTAGCAAATATGTCCTGAGTGTAAAACAATTGCCAGTCCTTGAAGGGGCTATAAATATGAATAAGGGGTGATTCTGCTCTGGAGACAGGGAATACGGGTCAGAGAGAGAGTAAGAAAAATTCAAGGAGAACAAAGATGATGTGTTAAGAAGGGTACAAATACTGGAACTTTAGAGAAGATAATTTCTTACTTTGTGTGTCTGCATAGCACTTTATTACCTCTGCTCCTACCTTCTAATGAAAGTCAGTCTTCCACTTTCCTGCTCCCCCCAGCTCCTATTAGTGTCTAAAAAAAATATGCACTTAGGTCATTCCATGTGCCACAGTGTGATTCCGCCTGGTAATAATATATGAGTGTGATGCCAGGATTCTCTGTCACACCTTTCCTAGGACCTCAAAGCATCATATGGAATGTTCCTTCCTCCTTTTCAAATCACACCAAGGAATGAACTCAGAGTATTATAAACCCAGGCCCATTGTGACTACTACTGCCTCTGTTGCTGTTTGAATATTTAATGAAAACAAAAAGCCTACATCAAATAAGTGAGAATCATATTGAAGATGACAGTATGATAATACCAACCGAGTATTTACCATGTGCCAGGTATTATACTCCTGTCTTTACACACATTATTCCATGCAATCATCCCAGCAAGCCGGGGAGATGGGATCACTGTCCCCACTTCACACATGAAGAAACTGAGGCACCGTGGGATTAGCCGACTTGCCCACGGTCTCACAGTTAGTTATTCAGTTTGCAGCCAAGTCCTTGCTGTCAATCTGTATGAAGTGCAGCCCCCCGGGTCCCAGGCCCACAAACAGACTGGACAGGCCTGTGCAGGTTTTGCTAAGCAAGACGTGCTGAGGGGCAAGTGGGTTCTCCCTCATGAGCACAGCTTGAAATGCCTGCGTGTTTTCTGTTATGCTTTGAGAAGATTATATACTTTTTCTCGGAGTCCACTCGCCTTACTATTTCTGCTTGGCCCGGGCTGATGTTTATAGGAAGCGACATTTGCTTTCCTGCCACAATGGCCTCGACTGCAGCTCCAGGTCAAAGCTGAAGTTGAACAAACAAACAAGAGCTTGTCCCCAGCGTATGACAGACCTGGACATGCTTAGGATGGGCCCACTCCCGATTGTCACTGTGCCCCGTGCAGTTGCTCTGAAGCAGATTAAATGCAATGATCCACATGATGTACTAAACACAGTACCCACACACAGTAAGTGTCCAATAAATAGCGTTTATTTTTAATAGCCCTGCTCTAACCTCATGAGCAAGAGTGCATACTCATGACTGTTAAGGGACCTGCTCCTTTGTTCTAGTGCGTGATGATCTTAACTGTTTTTTCATATTTATTCTCCCACCACCATGAGAGCCTTTATGAGACCTGAATGATAAGCAGAAAGTCAGAAAAAGGAACTAGAAAAGATAAGGTGATTTCCAGTAAAATAAAGTCAAAAGGGAAATGGGCTCTAGATTGGGAGCTCCATGAGGAGGGATTCCATTTCCATTTCCTAGTATAAGTTGGGTGTTCTATAAAAATTGAATGGATAAATAGGGGAGGAATATTATTTTTAGGGTCAGTGTGGCCTAGGAGAGTAATAGGACTTGTATGGAGGTCTAGATGGTCGTCCACTCCCATTCACAAAGAGTTTCACATTTTGACTTTTTTTTTTTTGCTGGGGAAGATTAACCCTGAGCTAACATCTGTTGCCAATCTTCCTCTTTTTTTTTGTCCTGCTTGAAGAAGATTAGCCCTGAGCTAACATCTGTGCCAAACTTCCTCCACTTTATGTGTGGGTCACCAACACAGCATGGCTGATGAGTTGTGCAGGTCCGCACTCAGGATCTGAACCCGTGAACCTGGGCCACCAAAGTGGAATACATCAACCACTATGCCACAGACTGGCCCCTCAAATTTTGACTTTTGAGATATTTCCAAATGAGTTGTCATATGTTGTGTGTGTGCTAAAGCATTAACTTGTTAAATGCAGACATTCATAAAATATGACAAAAATTTCAGCTTTGCCCTGACTTTTCTTTGTTTGGTAAAATACCAGCAACCTCAAAAATTGCTAGTGGGAACCTCTCAGGACTCAGTCATCTCAGATGGCAACTGTATGTACTCTGACATTTGTGCCAAAATAGGTGTTGGCCATCATTTATTTTTTTCAGGTATGTGGAAGTTTCTGACTAGCTTGTCTGAAACAGACAACAGACATGGAGCCTTCTCCAACCAGCCTAACGTTCTTTTAGCTCAGTTTACTTGGAAGCTGTGAATCCTTCCTTGAAATAACAGCAGCACATCCTTTCTTTGCTCAAACCCTTCTTGCATAGTTTTCAAAGGCTAGCAGATTTTCCTCTCTGAATAATTCTCTGTGCTCAGTGCTGTGTGGGGATGAGTTTGTGTGTGTGTGTGTGTGTGTATACATACACACACACACACACACACACACACATATATATATATACATTTAAACATTTATTTTGCATGGAGAGCAATAAGATGAATCTGTCGTCCTTTCAGGTGTCCCAATCAGAGACAGCTCTGATTTTTGGTCATTTGTGAGCACACCAGCCCACCAACTTGGTATCTGCTAGTATTTACCACCCTGCTCCCATCACAAAACCACGACCTAATTTTTTTAACCCTTCTGCCTCAATTACCCTCTCCGTGGCCTGACCATATGCCATACCATAAGTTACTTTTACAGCTGTTTGTTGAATAGCATATATGTCAGGCACTGGACCAGGAGCTAGGAATACAATTGTGTGCAAGGCACCCATGGGTCCCTGCCCTTTGGTGTTTATATTTTCAGGGGGAAGACAACCTTTCTCCCTCCCCTCAAAATGCCATCCAAATAAAAAAGAATATCTATGATATTGCAAAATGATCAACAAAAATCTTGCCTTGTATGAAATTCTTGACATCCCTCCCAGCTTATTCTTAATTCTTTAAGCTCTAAAATCAACTTTCCTGTTCCAAAGAGTACCTCCAAATCCTTGCTCAACCCTCTCTCAAAAATCCATGAATTTGGATACCACATTTATTATTAACTAAGGGTTCCAAGAATTATTTTTCTCTTCACGCGTTGTGCTCTCTGGGAGCACGCTGACTCGTCTTGCCTTCTTAAGTTGGCAGCGAAGCGTGAGAGGGTAAGTCTTCATGCAAAGCTTATCGAGAGCCAAAAGCCACACATTTCCAAAGTGTAAATACGCAGCCAGTGTCGCAGGCCTGAGATGCAGAGCCACATGAAAGTGTTAAAATAAAACAAGGTTGACAGTGCCACTTCATCAGAAACAGGCAGTGAATTAGATGTTTTGAAATGCTTATAAGCCTAGGGAGTAAGGTGCTCAAAGACAATTACCAACTAAACATTTCATTAATGAAATAATGATTAATTATAATTACTAATTAAAATGCAGGATTATGCTGTTGGTTTTGAGCATTAACAGGAGTAATGACATTACCATTTTTAATGGAATTCCAGGAATGAAAATTATAACAACTCACAGAAAAGATATGGCTTGCAAGTGTGATTAGGAGTTATTGTTAAACCCAGGGGCATGGAATTTTCCCTGCTGGTGAACTTAAGTTAAGTAAATATAATGCGGTGTAATTTAATTACTAAACATAGTTTTCTTCTCAGTGGGAAGAGATACCAGGTTTATGCTTTAAAGAACAAAAGGAAGAATGTAAATAGCTCTGGGTAATGATTGGCTGCTAGCAGGAAAAATCAAAGAGCATTTAGCTGTCTTTTGCATAATATTTGAGGGTAGATGCATCCTGGCTTGGTTGTAAATTTTATTTAATTAATGCTTAGAGGATTAACAACAGAGTAGCCCACACAGATAGGGAATGTAGTGCTGTCAAGTGGATCGGGAAAGTGAATTTCCATAGGAAAGACATCTCTGCTGAACAATTAATGCACAGGCGTTTTCATAAATGTCAAATTCCCACAGGAAGCAGGAACTTGACCCTCAATAATAAACCATTTAGGATTCATTAAATATAAGCATCATTCTTAAACTGTTTGCCATGGCATGTGAGCTCATCCATAATGCAATGTGTCTGCCTGAGTTGCAGTGTACAGATGCCCAGCTCTTGGTTTGTAGGTGGCTGGAATTACCCTGAGTGTGCCTGCTTCTTTCAGCTCCTCTGCTTTAGCCCCTCCACATGAGCTGTCACTTTCCCTTAGTTGCTGTAAGGCCATACTCAGTCCATCATCAATCAAGAAAGCTCACGTTTGGCTCTTCCTTAGTAAATGTAAGGAGGGGCTCAGACCCTCTTTAGACCTTCTATATCAGGGTTCCACTATCTCGGCACTATTGACCTTTGGGGCCAGATAATTCCTTGTTGTGGGGGTTTATCTTGGGCATTGTTGGATGTTTAGCAGCATCCTTGGACGCCACCCACTAAATGCCAGTAGCCACTCCCATGACCCCCCCCAGAGTTGTGACAATCAAAAATGTATCCAGACATTGCCAAATGTCCTAGAGGGGCAACATCACCCCTGGTTGAGAACCACTGTTTGTGGAACTTACTGCGGTGCATCTGTTTACGGAACTTACTCGAGTGCATCCCGTAACAGAGATCAGTCAGTGGCAGACAAGGCTCCCCAGTGAACTGAGCCCCAGAGGCTGTGAGAATACACAGTCCCTGGTCACCTTCACAACCACAGCCATCCACAGGACCAAATGTGTCTTTGCTCTCACATGACATCGACTGTCCCTTATGGATCCAAATGTGGCTATTACAGCAGCAGTAATTGTGCTATTAAAATGAGAACTATTCACTCCAGTGACCCAAGGCTGCCTTGTAATCCCCTTCATACAGAAATGACTGTTTCCTTTCCCTTATGCATCAAAATTACTGGTGCTATGAGCAACCCCCACTACTGTTCCGGACTTATCAGGAGTCTCGTAAATCTCCAAGCTAATTTCTTTTTCTTTTTTTTTTTCCCCGAGATTAGTATTGAGGAGGGGGGAGCAGACAAGCTCACCCATGGAAGATTTTTCCCAAATTGTTAGAAAAGTCTCAAAACAAATCACAGAGGCTTTTTTCTTCTAGTAGAATATAGATATGATTCCTGGATTTAAAAAAACAACAACAACACACTTTTAACTCCGTCTGGGCATGCAGGTTGCCCACACACTGACTGAAAAAAGAAACATGAAGCTATTTGGAGAATCGCTTTGTCTACATAAAAGCAGAAACTGATTGAACTAATGATTTTTCTCCTCTCTGATTTTTATTAGAACAAAATGAGCAGTTATTTCTTGGCACCCCACAGCCATCGCCTCTGCATTCTGTTAAAGAGGATTTGACATGCTCCAGGTGGACATGTTGTCACTGGGTGACACAAGTGAAGAAGAGCATCCTGGAGGTCGTGTTGAGTCCAAGTGACACAGTAAATGAACACAACCCATTTCACATTGAGAAGCTGAGACTCGTCAGTTACTGGAGACCCAAAGGGTTCTGATTTTTTCTGGTGAAAACAGTTCCACTTTTGCCTGTCGATAACTCACGCTCTGGATTGACAGCAGGCCATTCTAAGTGATGGTGTCTTTCCAGTACTCCACTTTGAACATACATTCTTTAAATTAACCAACCAAAGGCAGCTCAGGAATCAGAACCAGCAAGTGAAAAGTCTGCTTGGCTCACAACCTGAGTAAGTCTTATTAATTCAGAGAGTGGAAAGCTTACATGTGCTAATTACCAAAACTACTAATTAGCTTTAATTATAAGCTTGGAAGGAAGTTGAAGTGTGTTGCATTTGATAGTGCCGTTGACCTTTTCAGTGTACTTTGGTGGGGGGGGGGGGGGGGGGAGAAGCAGAAAGGAGGTGTTATAAAATTCATCACACAGCAATTAATTTAGGTCTTCTGATGAATATGCTATAAATGAACACATCTATGCACATCAAGACATACAGGCATTTTAATAGAGCCTTACCAATGTCAACTCAGAGTGCCCCGGCCAGTCAAAAAATGTACTTATTTTGGAAGTTATTTCTTATTCTGTCTCTGTTGTAAACCACAGGACAGGTTGGGTCCAGCCAGATGGGTGCTTTTATACTTAAGTTGTAAATAAGAAAGCGGGGGCATCGGCTGGCTTCGAGGGGTCACTGTGAGGATCTGTTCTTGCAGACATTTGATGAGTTGCTCAGAAAGCTGTCCCAAGCCAAGGTCTGGTAATACTGTCCCCACTCACCTCCATCTTTTTTTGTCACTATCTCTGAGCCCCTGCAGCCAGAAACAACTTCTTTGATGTGGCTGGGATCCTCTGTGCTGTTTTTCTGATGGCAAGATAGCGCTGCATCCACTATTCCCATTAACACAAAAGATGATGGCTTTCAAGAATCAAGAGGGCAGCATTTCACGCCCCCGACAAAGGGAACCCTCCAAGGGCCACAGGAGCCATCTCACACAGCAGTCCAGCATCTGTTTGTTTTGCTAGAGCTTGGAAACCCTGAGTCCCCTTTTCCTCTAGATTTGAAGATACTTTGGTTTGGCTCTAATCTCTCAAAACTGATGTGTCTCTTAGTAACCACCAGAGGGATCCCATATAATGTGATAAAAATTATAATCCACATGGAGGAATCACAGCTCAGCCAGCCTGTGCTTGTTTCTGAGGCCCCGGGTCTCCCTCTGGAAGATGAGAAGGGAGAACAAAGGATGAGCAGTGTGGGGAAAGACGCTGCTTGGCAGCTTAAGGGAAGGGGTCCCCGAAGCGGGAGGAGCAGATCTGAAGACAAAAGGATCCGAGGGTCAGTCTTTCTCTTCACCTGGAAACAAGCAAAACAACCAGACAAATAAATGAAACAAATCCTGGTCGATAGAAAGAAAACACTTTTTAAGTCAGTAGAATTGGGCTTCTTGTTTCTGAACCTCACGTTCAGAAGTCGGACTCCAAATACAATGAGATTTCTCTCTAAGGACTAAAGTCCTTTCCCTTTTTTAAATAGGTTTGTACAACTGCATAAAAGAAGGAATCAGGACTGTTCTATATTAGTTTGCTGGGGCTACTCTAACAAATTACCAGAAAGGGAGTGGTTTAAAACAACACAAATTTATTCTCTCCCAGTTGGGGAGGCTAGGAGTCCAAAATCAAGGTGTCCAAAGGGCCATGCTCCCTCTGAAGGCTATAGGGAGGAATTCTTTTCCTCTCCCTAGCTTCTGGTGGTGACCAGCAATCCTTGGCATTCCTTGGCTTATAGCTGCATCACTCCAATTTCTGACTGTCTTTACATGGCCTTCTTCCCATTATGGGTGTCCAATTTAACTTCATGTTAACTGGGTACATCTCCAAAGACCCTATGACCAAACAAAGTCACATTCTGATGTTTCAGGTAGACAGGAATTTTTGGAGGACACTATTCAACTTGGTACATGTTCTTTAACTGTTTTTTTAAAAAAAACTTTTCAACTTTCAGTCCTAGACACAAAGCAGGGCTCATATTCTTGTTCTGATACGATTTCTGGGTCATGGATGAAATCTATTACCACCACCTGGAAAGTGACACCTCTGTGATCCCCTTTGATTCCACCTCTGACTTTTTTTTTTAATGCAGCTTCTCAAACGTGGTACCTTTCCTCTAAATTATTGTAAGGCTTGTGTCAGAGTGTTTTTAGTGGCTTTTGTGTGTGCGTGTTTGTTGTTCCGAGCACCAGAAGGCAATGTTTCTACCCACTGGTACCTCAGTAGCTAATTTTATTGCCTTCAACAGACAGGTTTTATGGATTATCCCTGAGTTTATTGGGCCAAATCAGTGTGCTCAGTCAGTGAGCTCAATTAGTGCTCAGGCGATCCTTGTTTATCCCTTCCCTTAATACATGCCTGGCTGTGCAGATGGCCACTGAAACTCCAGATCAGCTCAGCAGAAAGCTGTACATTCAGGTCAAACATGCTCGAGTGAGAAGATTGTCCACGGTGTGTCAGGCAAATTGGCAAACAAGTGTCCACAGATCAGGAGGTGGGAGAAGAATGGCAAGAAAGGAAACCAACAGGAGGAGCAGGGTTTGCGGGACCTGAGGTTCCCGATATGGCAGAGAGTGGCCACGCCCAGCAGAGTCGAGGTGGTGACAAGGGAGGTCATCCTGGGCGGCATGTCAGAGAAGCCCTCACTAGCCATCCTTTCCAGCCTAAGTCCTGTGCCAGAGCCCCCACCACGCAGACTTCTAGCCTTGGCCTGAACTCAAAGATCATGGAACTTACCACCCAGCCCCCTTTCAAAGCACACTGTTCTCCTGAGTGTGTTATAAAAACAGCTGCTTCCCCAGACCCTAAAGGGCGCTTACTGTATGATTCCATTTATGTGAAATACCCATAATAGTCAATTCAATAGAGACAGGTGACAGATGAGTGACTGCCAGGGATTGAAGGAAAGGGGGAAGGGGGAATTATTATGTAATGGGTGCAGGGTTTCCCTTTGGGGTAATGCAAATGTTCTGGAACTAGATAGTGGTGATAGTTGCAAACGTTGTGAATGTACTAAACGCCACTGAATTATACACTTTAAAATGGTTAAAATGGTGAATTTTATGTTATGTGTATTTCACAGCATTGAAAAAGGAAAATCTGCTTCCTTCTTATTCACCCACTGGTTCTCTATCTGCCTCATGAAACCAGACTGAATTCTGATTCCCCTTCCACAGGGACATCTTTTTAATGTCTTTTTCTCCTACATCTGCAGGGTGCCCCTGTATCTCTACTTTTCTGGACTGATCTCCCTGTGTCCTTCAATTGTTCGCCTTTGAAGTCCCTTATCCAGGGTAACTCCCACTGGATATATCACCCTTTGTCCATTGCTTTTCTGAAATTATGGTGCCACTGAGGTATACAGCTGCTCTGCAGTATGGCTGGCATATTTTGTGGTGGGATAATCACCTGCTTTGGCCTGGGATTTAAGAAGCCTGAGTCCCAGCCTGGGTCCTGATTCTAACTTAGGGTGCAACCTTAATAAAGCCATCCAGCCTGTCTGGGCCTTAGTTTCTTCACCTGTAAAATGAAAGACCAGAGGACCTCCAAAGTCTCTTCTAGCTCTTAAATTTTATATCCTATTGCCTCGCTCTGGACCTGATTCCAGTTGATGCCACCCAAGAGTGAATTCCTGGTTAGTGTTAATGCTGTGCTACCGATTCCCCCTTAGACGAAACTTCGCTAAGGCACTGCATCTTCCTCACTAGTATTAAGCTAGATCTTTCCCCTCCCCACCCCAAATGTATGACATGGAATTTGGGAGGCCAAATGAAAGACTAATTAGGATTCTAATGAAATCCTATCCAACTGGATATGGTACAACATTCCAAAATATAATTTTAGATGTTCATTGCAATATCAACCTTTTATATTTCTCCTATGTTGCTGTGACACAGAAATCTGGATGTGTCCTCCACAAGTCCCTGAGTAGAGTTTTAGATAGGAGGGGGTCACAGCCAGAGCCATGAGAGCCCAGTGGAGACCTCCTTTCTGGTGTTATCCCTATTCCCCAGAAGTATGAAAATGGCCCTGAATATGATTGTTCTATTTCTAGAACTGTCTGAGCTGAGACTAGACAATTAGTAGAGGAAAGAAGTCATAGGACTTTCTGAGGAGCTTTCCCTCATCTTTATCTTGAGATGGGAAGAGCACTTATGTTTTGGTGGTTTGCATTTGATTTTGTTATTGTTCTTGTTGTTGTTTCTCCAGTGATGATTTGGGTCGAGTCACTAGGAGGATATCCCCATGTTCCAGAGCTGCATCTGGCCCTGCCAGCTGGGGATATATATCACTTGTTAGTCCACAATAACACATTTGAGGTGACAATGACTGTGCACCATGGGAGAGAGGCCAGTGGGTAAAAATCGCAAAATCGCACTGGTTGGAAATTCCACTGGGGATCTAGAAGGTTCATTCAAGGTTTTGATGTAGCTATGACCAGTCCAACTGTAATAGTAGAATGGAGCACTGGAAAGAACATACAACTTGGAGGTCCAAGAACTGGGTTCAGTTTCCTCTATTCACTGGCTTTGTGGCCGTAGTCAAGTTTTTGCCTCTCTGTGCCTCAGCTACCTTATTGGTAAAATGGGGATTCTTTTGAGGCTTAAATGAGCTTAACAGTGTACTAAGCATAGTACTTGGTGTGGTACTCTTCAGATTTTACTTCTCTTCCCCCTTCACTTTGGTAGATTTTAAGAATCATGTGAAATAATCTACATGAAGATGAATGTTATAAAACCTAGAGCATCAAATGTGTTATCTGGCAAGAGGAGTAAAGGGTAGAATCAATTTTTAGGTCTCTCTCTAACCTCAGATCCTTGTCTGACTGCCTTGGAAAGCAAGAAGCTCTTTTTTCCATAGGCAAAAACTCTAGAGGATTTATATGTTGTGTCATGAAGAAAAAGAACAAAGAGAAGCCAGGAGTCCACGCCTGGTGGGTTGGGGGTGACGGGAGGGGTGGGCATGTGTGGTAGAAGTACAGGACATTACAGGGAGAGTTCGAATTTTGTGGCCTTGAACAAGTCTTCTCCCTCACTTTAGATCTCCATGTTTCATCTGCAAAATGAATTGCATTAAATCACCTTCAATATTACTGTTGAAAATAGAAAAGTCGTGAGTAAGAATCACCCAAACACATGGTCTGGTGCTTGACCAACCTTCATCTCTCTCTTCACAAGTTCTAAAAGGGCAAATGCGTACAGAGCATGAAATCACACCAACGGACTCTCTGAGTCTTTGATTCCATGCCCCATGCAGACTCCTGCTGCTCCAAGCTACACGGAAGAGCTTTTTCTTCCACTAGAGACAGACCCAAGGCCTGGAAATAAAGAACATAGAATGGTTTCCTTAGCTCCTTCCCTCCCTCCCCCTAATCCTACACCAGACTCTAAGGTGAAGTCACTCCAATTGTAAGGAAAAACCAATCTTGAGAGAGCCTACCAACCTGGGAGAGAAAAAAGAGTAGTTTTCCCAAATACTTAAAGAGTACAGCTGACCTTAGCGGTTCACTCCGGCCTTTCTAGGATGGGGTGGCCCCTGGGGTTCACCTGCCCTGCCAGTTTCCAGAAGAGAGAGTCAGCAAAGAGGAGCTTAGAGAGACCAAAATGGGAGTGACTTCTTCCTCAAGGGAAAACCCAGCCATGTGGGATAAGAAGACAGGCAGATAGTGACCCTAAAATGCTGCAGTGTAGAAAATTTGTGGCCCATCACTTCTTCAAACCTGACCAACCCACAACAGTCCTTGCTTAGACTGAAGTGTAGGAGTACAAGAAGAAGCTGTGAGCCCCTCTTGTGGGTTCTGATTTCCTTCTCTCTCCGAAAGAATCAGAGACAAGGACACAACCTGATATGATGGTCTTTGTGAGATGTCTTTGAGGCCCCCTTCCTGCTCAAGGAAACGCAATATTTCATAAATAAAGCCACACCAATAAAGAATGTGTATATGTTGCTGGATGCCAGGTTGCTAGTTGAAAATGCTTGAAGACCTAGCCCTGAAAATCAGTCCCTGTGTACATTCATCACTACTCAGAATCTGTGTGCTCTGGATTGTCGGATTTCTTGTGCCTCCTTTCATTCTGATATTCTTCTTTTTAAAAAAAAAAAAAGATCCTCCCTTTGAAATGTCCCTTGCTGTAGCAAATAGGGAGTTATTACTCGGCAGTCTCCCTGAGGCTGTTTTGTTCCGGTTTGGTTGTCCAAGGCAACTGATAAAAAGAAACTTGGAGAACAAAGCCCTTTTGCTTTGTTGGGTCACCTTTGATAGCTTGAAAAGGTCAAGAACTTCTTTACTTAGCCGGGTCTCCAGATGACTTTGCTAAGCGATGAGTGAGAAGAAGATTCTTTTTAAAAGCCTGACATCCCTCCACCTTTGTTCATATGCAAAGTGTTTTCTTAAAATGACGCCCTCTACATTCGCACATCCTCACGCTCTAATGAGACCTGTGCCACTGCCAAATCACACTCAGGGACTGTTAATGCAGCAGGAGCCAGCACACAGTCTTCTATCGAGAAAGGTGCTACAGCTTGCCCAGATAAAGAGTAACATCACTAATGAGTGCCGTGAGATGGCATGCAAACGGTAACCTTGACTAGCCTTGTGCAGGCCTTTAAGATACTCATTCTTTGGTCTTATTTCTGTCCCTACAACTTGGGAAAAATTGATCTTGTCCCTGTCTATAAATTGAGGGGACTATCTTAGACTCTTAACTCTAATTCAGATAATTAATGTATTGAGCTTTCAATTTAATGAGTGGGAGGAAAGGATATGTGTTTTGTTGGCTTTTAAATGTAGCAGAAATGTAAATGCTGGGTTTCAGGATTAGAGTTTAGGATCATTCAAGTAATATTCATCCAGCGCCTGGTACGTGTAAGCCATACTGCTAAGCTGGGCTGGAGACGTCACAGGGCAAGCAAAGCACCCAACACATGTTTTAAGGAAGGTACAATCTTGTAGAATAGGTAAGACGTCTATTCATATTATTATAGTTCAAGATAGAAAGTATTGAAAGAATCAAATAAGGGCTGCAATTTCAGAGGAGATAGTCTTTTGAATCTGTTCTCTTTTTTTTCTATTCTTACTTCTTCTAATTAAGACCACCATCCCTGAAATAGAACCTTCTCTACTTCTCATTCAGGCTACCATCCCATCTCTCCCTGAGGTTATATCAATAGTGACTTGACTGTTTTCTAGCCTTCATTGAGCACCTACTGTGTGCTGGGCAGCGGGAGGGAGGGAACACCAGATGTATAAGGGGCCTGTATCTGGGTAGAGAGGCAGAGATGAAGTATCTCCAAAATACCAATCCATGGCAAACTGGAATCCAGGGCTTCAATCATGCATGTCCACAGGGGCCAGGCAGTAGCAATGAGTGATGAGAAATGGGCCACCAGTAAGAGGTGGAGTTCAAAGGAGAGTCTTGAGACCTGGAGCAAACACTTCCTGTCTAAACAGGGCAGTGGTTACCAAGCGACAATTAATTATTGCCAAGCAGGAAAGGGGAACCAGAGTCACTAGATACACAGAACTTTTTGTGTAAAATTTCTCCGTTTGTGAGCATTGACAATGATTTTTAAGTCTTTAAACACTGGATAAGCCATACAAAGCATTCAGAGGGCCTGAGCTGGCCTGGAGCTGCCACATGGCAAACTCTGGCATATACTGCAGTGAATGTGGGGGAGGCAGGAGTGAGTCTCTGGGAAACATTGTGGAAGGAGGAATATTTGCTATAGGTTTGGAAGAATGGATGGAGGCAGGACAAGGGCTTTCCAGGTAGAAGAGAGAGTATGAGAAAGGTATGGACCTAACCTGAAGCATGTGGTCAGAAAAGGGCAAGGACTCTGGTAGCTGGAGCCCAGGACATGAGTAAGGGTCAGGACCAGCATGGAGCATCATGCCAGAGAGGTTAGTGGAGGCCAGATATTTCAGTGACCGTGTGCACGTCACTTACCCATTGAAACCTCACTCTGCTTATTTGGAAGATGAGGATGGTGACATCTACCTCTCAGAGTTGTTGGAAAGAGTTGATGAGATCACGCGTAGAAAATGCCTAGTGTTGTACCTGGCATCGACACAGATTATATAATAAGTGTTGGTTCTTCCCACTTTTTAATAAAAAGCTTGGGCTTTATTCTGCTCACACTGTGGCACTAGTGAAGGACTGCTCTTATTGTTGTTTTTTAAAGATTAACTTTCACTTATTATGGAAATTAAACATTCAGAAACATAGGAGAAAATAGCGATCATCTATTTTTCTCACCATCCAGAATCTGTTAACCATGGTCAACATCTGTGCAGATTTGCATTTGCATCCAGTTTTTTTCAAAATTTTGTAAAAAATGATGGCTTATCCATCATAAAAAATTGTTAAAAAGTAGTAAAGTGCAAACAATGAAAGACAAACATTTACGTCCTACTGTAATTATGGATGTGAATCATTTCAGACAGCCTTCCATGCATTTTAGGTACAGAATGGGTGCTTCCTATAGGGTTGTGGGGTTGCTGTGAGGATTAAATAAGCGTATCAGTAGCACAGGGCCTGGCACATAGTGCTCGATAAGTGTTGATCACAGTGGTTAGCAGCGAGCTACAAATGAGCAGGTGTAATTGTGTAATTCTACTGTAGAGCATTCAGTGGAAGTCTGGTATCCAAGTGGGACCCCAGACTTTAAGGTCTCTTCTTTGTCCCCAGTTGGCAAAGAAATATTCAACACCTCTTTGTGGTGAACTGGAAAGGGGGAGATGATCTTGAGTCATGATTTAGCTCTGCCATTTATGAACTGTGTGATATTAAGTCAGTCACTCTGAGCCTCTGTTTCCTCATCTGCAAGATGTAAATAGTTCTGCCGGCCTCCCAGTATCCTTAGGGGTTTCATAAGCTGATGCGTGGAGAACTCCGGGGACAGAGGAAGTCACCAAATTTTAGTCTCTTTTCCCCTCAGCTCTCTCTCTCCTCCCCATTCTCCCCGCTCTCTCTCCACTCCTTTCCCGTTTTGGTTTAACACTCAGCAACTGAAATATTCAGAAAGTACCTTAAAGACCTCCTAGTTACATTTTAGACCTTTCCTCTTTTCCTGAGTATTCCTCCGATGCTGATCCTGGAGGTAATAAGTATTGGCTGTGACATCTGTGTTCACCAGTGGCCCAAGACTTGTTGGCTGCCTCTGGTTAACAGCCCTGCTGAAGGCAGGAAGCAAATTAGCTGTTAGAAGGTGGTCCTTTGCACCTGAAATTCATTATAGATTTAAACCCATTTTGAAATTGCATCTGAAACTCTATGAACCAGAGTGAAAGCCTGAGCCACTTGGTGAGAAACCTGTTTTGCTTGGTGACTAAAAAGTCTGGCATTACCTAGTTCCTTGAGCTTTGCTAAAATTTGCTATAGCTTCTTTTTATCATAAAGCAGGTGTCAATCGAAGACTTTGTGTGTGTTTATGATCATTATGTTGTATTAAAGAGTTGCGCTGAGTTCCAAAATGAGAGCAAGAGTGTTGCATATTCTTCTACCTGCAAAGCAATTAAATTATTGTCTGACATGTTTATAGCTCCAGAACCAGTAATCAGCTTTTAGTCTGAATAGGAGACGTGGTGTTATAATCCAGTGCTTTGCTGAGAGGTTCATATTTTGCATTTGCATTTGATAATTTAATTTAAATAATACTGAGCGAGCACAGTTACACTTCTTGGCAATTGTCAGAGTGATAGGAAAGAATGCAATGCACAAACTGGTTTTTTGTAAATAATTTTGTGTTCCTGAATGGTTTTTACTTCCTTGTTATTAACCTCTGCTGCCCTCACTGAATAAACTAGAAAATGCTAGCAGCCTCTAAAGTCACAAGTATTATGTCTCTCTTTGTTCATTTTTCCCTCTTCTCACAGAAACGATATCTGAGCAATCTCCAAATTTCCATGAGATTGTGAAAGGCCTGCAGTGAACCATTAAAAAAAAAAAATCCCCCAAAGGGACTTTTTTCTTGCAAGATGCCTTTATGTATGGGAGATCAATTTTCTGATAAGATTCTCTGTTCCAGAGAATATTTGGTAATTTTAGCAAAAGTAAGTACTTGCCACAGGAATAGTGAATCCCAAGTTAATGCTCAATAATATCACAAAGTAAATGAAATAAATTGCAGATACGGTCTCTTCTCTCCAACATCCCCCTCCAAAATAAAGTTTATTAGGTGATTTCAGAATTTTCTTTTAGCAAACTTTCCAGCTATCAAATTTCTTTAGAGAATTTGTTTGCTTCAGGGCAAACTGTCCCAGTTGGTTCCCAAATATGAATCCTTAGTACCAGCTTCACATTGTTGCTTTCCCTACCTTTCCCCTTCTATTTCCCATGGACACACAGAAAACCATACATATTATTCCCATCTGTTGGTGCCCTGAAGCTCATAGGCCTTAAGAAAGGAAGTAGATGTGTTCCACCATTAGTTCTTTTTTTTCTGAGATATTTTTTGTCCATTTTGCATGGCTTGAACACCTTGCCCAATGTGACCTGCCTAGGCCTTCTCAGGTACCAACTCTGGTGAAGTCAGGAAGGTCAAATGAGGTTGTTTATTTTTATTGGGCCTCCCTGTTCCTAAGACCTGCCTTGTCACCTGAAATGCTGATTGGTTGCACATGTTGCACATATCGGCCTATATATGCCTTCAAAGGAAGACCCCTTTACTGTATATATCTGACAGATACTGTTTAAAACTCAGTGAAATAAAAATATTTCAGTAGATGTCCTAGTGTTTCTAATTCCACTGAGAATCTGCCCAGGGAAGGAAGTGGGGTAATAGATGGAGATGTGCTTCTTCCCTCTGGTTTATTTAGACTCAGCATGGCTGACTGTGAGAGCACACCGGTGCAGCTGGGGATTAACCGAAGCCTCCCTCCCATTCATATTTGAAATGTGTTCTGAGAAAATAAGGCCCTGACTCTGCCCAAATATGCACTGAGTGGTCTCTCTCTACTAAAGAACAGACCTACTCTCCACCAGCACATTTTCATCCATAATCTCTTTCAAACCTTCCAATAAGCACAGACTCCATTATTCTCCATTTCCCTGATACTGAAACTGAAGAGTAGAGAGGTGAGCTAACTCCCATGTCACATTGTTGGGAGCCGCAGAGATTAAATGCAGGTTTTCCCATTCCAAAATCCCAAGCTCTTTGCATGTCTTCACATGCTGCAGACACTACCTATTTGTGTATATTAACAAATATTCTGTCAATGTACAGTCGTGTGCTGCATAAAGGTGTTTGGTCAGTGACGAACCATATAGATGACGGTGGTCCCATGAGATTATTACCATACTCTGTGATGTTTGCACAACAATGAAATCCCCTAATGGTGCATTTCTCAGAATGTATCCCCATTGTTAAGTGATACATGACTGTATAATGTTGTTAGGTCATCTGTGACCTTGGCCTTTGATCACCCCTGAATCCTGTCAACTCTGGTACGTTTGATTATGAAAACAGTTGCCAGTACCCAAGTAGCAGTATGCAGCTGTACAAGGAGATGTGTGTGTTTGAATAACGCAGACTCATAGGATTAAAGTGGTAGGAATGTGAACTCTTGGTTTAATCTTCTTCCCTCCCGCTCTCTAGCTTTCCTCATCAGAATTTACCCAAATCTCATAACACTATACTGAGTCTACTTTTAGTCCATCTTCTGTGTTTTGGGTCTTTTTGAACTGTTTCAGATGTCCTAGCTATTGTATGGGGGTTCAATACTACCATCTGAATTGTGGACTTGAGAGAAGGATTGTGATTTGAGTGGTTATGGTTCTAGAATGTTTCCCAGCAGAGAGGCTCCAAGAAATGGCACCATAGTGTTCAAGAAGCAATCATCACAGCACAAATTGGCAGCCTCCGAGGGACCATGAGCAGTGATCCAGGCCAAGTTTAATATACTGCTCTTGTGGTAGTAAAGGTTCAGGTTCTTCACAGCAATGGGCCTGAAAAAATCCTGCTAACATGGATACTCTATCATAGCAAATGTACCGATTTTCATTTGTTTTAATTCCATGATTAGTTCTGTTAATAAAAGTGTCTATTTAAGCTATTTAAGACACCCACTAAAATTCCCTAATATTAATTTCATGGAAAAGTTCCAACAGAACTATATTCGTTTTTCCCCCATTAAGGTAACATTATGGACTTTTAATGGAGCTCTCAACTATAATGGTTTTTATTGACCTAATTATTAAATGAATTAAAATCAGTTTCAATGCATTCAAAATTATGTAACAGTAGCATCAGAGAGAGAGAGTGCCATCGTTGGTTAGTGAAGAGTAAATAGGAAAAACTCCAAACTACGCCTTCCTTCTTTATACATGGTTCATCTGAAAGGAAAGACAAATAATACTCTAGTTTCATTGAATGTATTTGCCTTTCACTATTTAGGAAATGCATAATGTCGGAATGATACTTTGGGGTGAGTGAGTTACGCTATTATACTTGGGAAACTTCTCTTTTCTCTTCCTTGCCTGTGTCCTGTGCTTTTCTCTGTTGATGATTTCAAAAATAATCTTAGAACTTTCATGATGATATTAAATATACAATGGACTCTTTGAAGAGGTTTTTATAATGAGTTTTTAGCACTAAGGCAATATGGTCAGTAGAATAAATTTCAACAGAGCAGAGGGAGGTGAGTAAAATATCAAATCCTACTTTCCAGAAGTATCAACGTTAAAAGCATGAGGAAGCTGTATAAATTATTGATTTTGGCCTTCTAACAGCATTTGACATTTATTTGGCACAGATGGAAAGTATGTGACACACATGCCTCTCATCTGTTCTTCCTGTCCAAAAGCAGACATCACTGAGGAATTGCTGTACCCATTTCACTGAGAACAGTGCAGCCTGGGATCTGTCTCAGGCCTGTGCTTCAGAAAAACCCATCTAACAGGAGTTGACACGGGAATTGAAACATTTTTCATCCTTGATAATCACTCACAATTTATAAAATATTTTCATAGTCACATACATAGGAATCTCATTTGCTCATCAGAGAAATTCTGTGAGAAAAGGATGAGTATTATCAGTCCTATTTCACAGACAAAAACCCAAGGCTTGGTAAAGAAGGGACTAAATCGGGGCACATAACTGGTGAGGAGTAAATTAGAATGAGAAGATACAGCTCCTGACTCCTGGTCTATTGATCTGTGAGTCTTTCATTCATGCATTCCACCAATATTTATTGAGCACTTTCTATGTGTCAGGCACAGGACAGTCATCAGTGAGTAAAACGAGCATGGTCACTTCTGTCAAGGAGCTTCCATTCTGGTGGAGGAGATGGATAATAAACACAAATCAAGGAGGTGATTTCAGGTAGCAATGGATACTACGAAGAAAAGAACTGAATAGAGAGAGCTTCGGTGGTTTAGGGAGTTGCAAGGAAGTTCTCTTTGAAGACTAACACTTGAGCTGAGATCCAACAGAAGAAGGAGTCACTATGAAAAACCTGGTGAGAGAGTATCAAACAGAGGCAGAAGGTTTAAGGATGGAAGGAGCCCCATGTGTTCAAGGGAGACCCGAGAATGGGTCTGAGAAGAAGGAGAGAGGTAGGCTGGAGCCAGATCATGCAGGACCAAGAGAAGGGGTTTGGATTTTGTTCTCCCTTTATTGGACACCCGTCAGAGAGCATTAAACAACGAGTGACCTAACCCTATATACGTTGGGCACAGAGCGGAGACACCACATCCTGCCTCCACAGCAATATCTACCTAATCACTTGACACAATTTTGTCTTGAATACAAACTACAGTGAACCATGTCTTGCTGCAGGTGCACACTTTTACTGTAATGAACCAGAGATAGTGCTGTCTCTTCCCTATAGCCTCTTCCCTGTAGCCATGGGCTAGAACATATCTAAGGATCAGGGTTAGAACCATGGGGCAGGACACTCAGTAGAGATTCTGGGAGAGACAAAAATGAAGAAGAGCTCATTGTTTGTTATACCAACACTTCAGCAGAGAATGAGTTCCTGAGAGGAGCTAGATACAAAGCCTGTTTGAACTAATGAGAGAAGGCACACCTTTACACCCATTCTTTCCAATTGAATGTAGCTCTATTCCGCTTGGTGGGAGCATCTCTTTACCTTAACACACAATTAATCTCACCCTCACTGTTCTCTTTTGGTCCGTTTTAATCCCCATATCCTCTATGAGGTAACCTTATTTTACATAAAAATAATAATAAGAGCTGTTGCTATCATTATTATTATTAACAAATTAATAATTTGCTTAGTAATTAGGATGTGCAAGACACAATGCTAAGTGTTTTATGTTGCGTTCTCTCAACTCTCTGAGGTAGGTCCTATCATTATGCTGTTTCATTATGCTGTACCATTATGCTGTGAGGAAGCTTAGCCACAAAAAGGTTAACTAGTGGTTAACCAAGATCATACAGCTAGCAAGGATAGAGTCCAGGAGGTTTAACTACAGAGTCTTTACTCTTAACCAAAAAAGGACCCTCCCACATATTGTCAAATTGAACAGTATGCACGAGCTTTAAAGCAAACCAGGACTAGGTTTGAGGCCCATCTCAGTTATACCAAAACCTCAAAGTGTTTTGGTGAGATGAAATGAGATAGAAGTAAAACATGTAGCAGAATGCCTAGCACACAGCAAGTGCTCTACAAACCGTGTCACTTGGGCACTAGGCCTCAGTGCCCTGAAATGGAAGATAGTATAGCTGTCTCATAGGATCGCTGAGGGGATTAAAGAAGGTCATGTGCACAAAGCTCTTAACACAGTACCTGGTGTTTCCTAGGCTCCTTGTGAATAGTGGTGGCTACTCTTGTTAATCTAAGAACAAATGATGTCTTGAATTTGTAACACCCATTACAAATCAAAGTAGCGATTGGGGAAAACTCGTTCATCTCTTCTATACTTTTCATATCTGGAACAAGAATGAACACCATTATTGATAACATGAGTGTATCTGAAATCGAGTTGTGGTAATGCTAATGGGCTGGCACATTTTTAGTTCTGTCTGATGCTATTTCAGAAAAAGCCATTTGTGCTGTAATGGGAAAATTTAGTGCAAGACCTTTGAAGGAAAGTCTGATGTGTAATATTTAGTTTAAGTCAAGTTCTGACAACAATATGTTCTAGAGAACTGCAGATGTTCTCAAATCACATAATATTTCTCTAAAAAACTGTGTGTGATATTTATCTGATAGAGCATCTGGCATGATGGAGAGTTTCTTTTTTCATGGTTAAAAAAAACAAATCTCTAGCTGAGCTTATGCAAAACATCCCGCATATGTGGCGATGAGATTAATGGATTCCCAAACTGTGTCTCATATTAAAAAGCTCCCCAAGGGTTCACGTTAATGTGAAATGCAGTTGGGAAGTGCCATGGGCTGTGTCTGTCCCTGTCCTGGGGATGCTGTGCATGCCAGGCCCAGGCTAATGGCACTGCTGAATCTGAATGAGGAAGAAAAGACATCCCTGCCTTCACCAGGCTTGCTGTCAACCCCCAGGTCTTTTTCCCTCTGAAGTCACACGCCTATTAATAAAAAAATAAAGAGAGAATGATTTTTCTTTCAAATGAGGCAGTGTGGCGAGCACTTCACTCCATAGTTTTTCATAAGTTTGAAACAACTCTTTCTTATAATTTGACCAAGATGATGTAAATCCTGCATTTCCTTAAATTATCCTCTGGTGATGCTCTGAAGAAAATATTCGTTGAATTCTTTGAATGACTGTGCTTCTGGGAAGGCAGCATGAGAGGGGAGAGGTGAGGGTTTGGTGAGTGCTGGTCTGAACGCTGGGTGGCTCTGGTTCTCTCTGCCACTAGCCACATGACCTTGGGCAAGGCTTGACTCTCATTGTCTTCTAAGGCAAAAAGAGGGACTTGGACAAAGGTTTCTTTCATCTGTAACACTGTGTCAACAGTCACTTTGTCCTTCCTTTCTTGAGATTGACACTTGATCTGCACATTCTTTCTGGCTTGTAATGAAGACAGGCTGCTTCAATAGCTGGCCTGCAGATTTCCCTACTTCATTTTTAATGATCACCTAAAATAGAGGTTCTTCCCGGGAGTCCCCAGACAGACCCTGAAATGAGATGCAAAAGCTTGAGTATAGGTGAATATTTAAGGGGTCAGGGAAAAGCTTTATGACTTTCATTTATTCATTCAGTGAATATTGAACACCTATTCTCTGCCAGGCACTGAGCTAAGAAAGGGAGATAAAATGATGATCTGGGCAGATGTAGTCCCTGACCTCTCAGAGCCTCCATTATAATCAAGAAGATTCTAGAAATAAGTAAATGGGCAATCACAGTGCGGTGGGAAAGAGTAATGGTGGGGTCAGGCAGAACACACAAGTGCTGTAGGAGCTTGAGAGAGGGGCTCCACACTCAGACTCCATTAGATTTTCAAGGGAGTTCATGACCTGAAAAAAGGATAAGAACCTCTGACTGAAGGAAAAGGAATTTGACATGATGCTAGTGTGAGCACTACATGGAGAAATGGTGACAGGTGGACAAATACATTTGAGATGGCAATTCATAACTAATAAGGCATTCAGCATTGCAAAGTTTGGTTTAAAGACTTGAAATGATCATGGTCGTTGTCATCACGATCATAGCTAATGTATACTGAACTCTTACTGTGTACCAGATCCTTGCTAATCATTTATCATCAGTAATCTCATTTGATCCTCACAAAAATGTCTGTGAGGAGGTGGTATTGTCCTGTTCTATACATGAGAACACAAAGGCTCATAGATATTAAGTTATCTGAGGTCTTCCAACCAAAAAAGTAGCAAATCTGGAATTTAACCCCCCACCTGGGTGATTCTTAAGCTTAGCAGTAGTATAGGTTTTTAATCACAGTGAAAGTATACCTGGAACCCTCACCTTCCAAACAGCTTGGGAAATCATGTTTTCTTGAATTATTTTGCCAGATATGGCCAAGCTTTAGATTTAAAAACAAAAATCAAATGCGGCACCATCTGTTCCTCCCCACAGTGAAAGATATTCTTTACTAGGCAGACTTTGAGAGGCCCTCAATTACCAGTTTAAACTGAGATGGTTTAATACACATGTCTGTGGCCCCAAACCAGTCATGGAGTTCGAAGAAGCAGCAAAACTCTAAGGGGCTTATTAACAATTTAACATTTCCAAAGCCTGTGGGATTGTTAATTCCATTTGCCTCAGAAATACTGTCATAATGATTAAGACCTAGTCACTGTAGGAATGCAGAAATGCGAAATCCATTTTGCGGCTACACAGCTCCCACTATCTTATTCTAAGCTGCTGTAAGATCCTCCTCTTCTGGCTAAGGGCCGTTCTCTTTCTCTTACAGTTGACCTTGACACCTCTACTTCCTGAGTGTCTGTATGATCTCTTCCTTACCTTATGAGAGTTTGATCCAAAAAATACAAAGCCCCCCAGAATAGCTCCTGTTGATAATCTTACCCCCAAAACACCTTGCCCTGTGGAAATGTCCTTGCCCTAGATGTGTGTTGGTTTATCATTCAACAAGCTTTTACAAGGGCAGCGCCTGCACTAGGATCTGAGGATACAGGAGTGAGTCAGCCTATACTCTCAAGAAGCCACAGTTAATAAACCATGGCATAAGGAAATTAAGAGCTCCTTGAATGCAAGTGACAGAAACACAACTCAAACTGCTGAAAGGGAAGGAAGAAGAATTTTTTAGCTCATGTAACTGAAAAGTCTAATGGTAGCATTGATTCAGGCATGGCTGGATCTAGGGACACGAGCAATGTCATCAGGGGCTTTGTGTCTCTCTGCTTCTTTTAGGCAGCCTTTCCCCAAGGAAGGTAATGTGAATATCAGCATCTAGAGGCTTACCTCCTACTGGATTATAGTGGAAAGATTGTTTTCCACAGCAATGCTTATAAAAAATTTCCCCAATTTGAGTTCCATGTCCATTGCTGAACCAAGAACCATGGCCAGAGGGATGGAGTGCTCTGAGAGACCAGATCTGGATCCTGAGTGCACCCTGAGGCCAGGTAGAAATGGAATCAACCCCATCTGAAGCAGAAGGTGCAAAATAATTTCCTAAAAGAAAGAGGGATTCCTCAAGCAGAAGATATCAGAGGAAAGCTGGATACACAAAATATAGAGGGTATAATGCATTAATGGAACCCAGAACAAGTAGAGAGGAAGCTCAGAAATGCTGAGTTGGCATTTGAACAGCATGCTGACGGTGAACAGAAAGTCACTAATAATACAGGAAAGCGACCAGGAGTGTAGTCCTGCTTTGCTAATTCTCCCATGGGAATGACCTGGGAAAATCATTCATTCATTCAAAAGAAATTTCCTTAGCATCTCTCAACCATATACCAGGGACCATGCGAGTACTGGGACTGCAGTGATGAACAAGACAGGCCCTATTCTGCCTCTCATAGATCTTACAGTCTAGAGGGGAGACAAACGTTAAGCAAATAATTGCACAAATGATAAAATCATTATCCTTGTAGAAGTGCTTAGAAGGAAAGATCACTCTGCAAGAGTTAAAGCACAGCGGTGCCTTGTGTTTCAGTTTTACCAACCATATATGTCCTATGTTCCTGTGTCCCTCCCCCACAACCAACCCATAATACAATCATACAATGAGGAACATAGATGAATTCATTTGCACACACACATGAGAAAAGCAGAAAACACCTTGAAAAGGAGAGAAAAATTAGGGAAACTTCTGTTCCTGTACGTAGATGGCTGGCTCATTTTTATACTGCCCAAATGGTTAATTTGTCCTCACCCTTTTAGCATTCCCGATTCACTGTTTTCTTTCATTTTTGCGCCTAGTGTCCTTAAACCACTGTATTTACTCTCAGTGCAAAATGCAATCATCTGCCTTTTGTTATTTCCTTCTATCAAGCATTTGGGATTCAAAAAATACTTTTTAGTATGGAAGCAACAAACATCTAGAGATGCTGCTTTTAAACGACTGACTCTATTATTCAATAATTTAAATTGATTATACTATTTTGTAACCAATCTGGTCATAAAAAGATTCCACTATAGAATCTGCCTTCGTAGGCATTTCAAGTGGAGAGGAATTTACCTGCCCATTTATACACTCCTGAAAATAGCAGTGGATCACAGAGATGAGACCACAACTGCAAATGATGCCACCGGGATAAAATGGCATTCACAATGGAAAGCTTTGTGAGTGATGGGAGAGGTGTGCCATGCTCGCACGAATTCAGTTTTACACAGTGGCTTCAATGCTGTATTAAATGAAAGCCAGACGCTTATAGTTAACATTTGTAATGGGTTCATTCTCCCAGGTAGCTCATAAAATCCCACTAATAAATCAAAGGGCCTTTCTTAACAGAGTTTCAAGGGATGCTATGACATTGCTGATGTATTAATGAATTAGGGGGCACTGGAAGCTGGATTCATAATTTTTTCTGATGGCTCCACTCCATCTCCTCCATATACACCTTCCCCCCAAAAAAAGATTGGAAAAGGAAGTTGGGGATAAATGTCTCAGTGTCACAGTCTGGCAATGTGTCTTCCACAAGACAAAGTGAGTTACCAAGAGAAAAATTTCCGTGATTTAAAGATACCATTTAAATTCTATTAGTATTTTTTTTGAAATAAAAGGTGATGAGTTAAGTGAGAATAAGATGTAAACCTTCCTGTAATATTTGATTGCTAATGAACAGAAAGTATTAATCTTAGCAACCAAGAAGAGAAAAATGCATAGTATTTCTCATTAAATCAACTAAATGATTAAATGAGTTAGTCAGTAGAAACCATTTTAATTTTCTGATTGTGAAATGTGCAGCTTTACCACAAATAAATTCAAAGCACCTTTCTAAGCAAGTTTTGACCATAAAAAATGTGGGTTATAAAGATGTTTGGTATTTTCTTCTTTATAGATAGTCAATATTTTAATGCAGTGACATTAATTGTGCAGAATGAAATGCCCCTACTATCTGGGCTTAAAAAATGTTGGCACCTAAGGCAGCATTCCTAATGGATCTTGAACACTATTACAAAATGATTGATTGTTGTCGTAGTCATTTTAGCAGCTTTCAGAGCTGTTATATTTTTAATTAAATTGGCTGTGAATTTTGTACGTGGCAAAGGTTGATAAACTAGCACTCGGCACGATATTACTATTCTTCTTAGTGTGGCTGTCATAGTTGGTACATTTATGTGCATAATCTTCTTAACATTCCATAAGTCTCTTTCGTCTCAGGCATTGATTTGCAAGATTGCTTGCTGTTTGGAGATGGGGGAAAACATAAAAATTAACTCAGCAAAGAACATGGTTCTGAGACATTACTTGGTGGACTGAGAGATCTAGCCTCATAGCCCCACTGTAAAATTGGTTTCCCATCCTCCCTTCTTGCACCTCATCAACAAGGGTGACAAGATGTGGGTAACAAGTCAGTGTGCCAATTCTTCCACCAACAGGTTTGGAGAGGCTCCTCCGAGCCAGGCCCTGGGCTAGGTGCTGGGGACACAAGAATGAGTCCAGTGGGAGACCCAAGCCTGATCATCTCAACAAACAGGGACCAAGTCATAGAAGTGCTCTGAAGGAAAGGGCCAATCTTTAATGAAAGAGACTCATAAGTCACGGGGTCAGGCAAGGCTTCTCTGAACAGGTGACCCTGGAGCTGAGATCTGAAGGTGAGATGGCAGCCCACCACATGAGGAGGGGAAGGACATGTGTTCCTGGCAGAGGAACAGCCTGTGCATGGGCTCTGGGGTGGCAGAGAGCCATTTGAAGACCTGAAGAAGGCCAGGGGTCTGGAGACCAGAGCGGGAGTAAGGGGAGAAAGGAAACACTTTCAGCTCTGGATACAGTATCTGCTTTTCCAGGAAGCCCTGGGGAATTGACTGATCAGCCAGAAGGATAGCTGTCAAATGGTTCCATCAAGCCAAGATGTTCAGATGATCATTGACTGGAGGAAGGCAGCCACACTTCTGTTGCATCTGACTTCTACTGGCCATGAGAGAGTAAAAATCAAAACCTACGAGAAATGGGAGAGGGAAAAATGTGTTTAATAGACTTACAGAATGTTAGTTCAAGAAGGGGCCTTACAGACTCTGTCCTTCACCACCATCAACTTGCAGACTAGGAAGGTGAGCCCCAGAGGGGCCGCTGTCACACTTGGATTAGCAGTGGCTAACTAGCCTACCTTGTTCTTAACATGAGGGCTCTTCTTTAAAATACTACATCACTTCCTCAGAATTTCTGATTTGCACTCCTGGGTTAAAATGATCCTCTTATTTATCCAACACATAGATGCTAGCTAGGAAGGGTTTGTAGGAGACAAGATAACATAGCAGATAAAAACACAGCTTCAGAGTCAGAGAAGGCTGGGTTTGAATCCTTTCTTAGCTGACTGACCTTAGCAATATACGTAAGCTCTGAGCCTCGGTTTCCACATTTGTCCAATGAGGCTAATGGTAGTACCTCCATCACTGAATTGTAAGGATTAAGTTATCCTTCATGCAAAGTGCTTTGTCTGGTTCTGACATATAGGAAGTACCTAATCCATAGGAACTATTATCTTAGAACAACTGAACTAATCAATATATCAGTGAATTAATTTTCTTATTTCCCCTTTGTATAAAAAGAAAATGGGGTTTCACTTTTCAGAAAGAGGCAGATGGCTTTGAAATGTGCTGAGTTTTTTTTCTTCTACTACTTGGTCATCTTCTGTGCATGAGAAATTTCTCATTTAGGTTACTGGCTCTTCATGAATAAGTAACTTCCCATTGCTTCATGTGTCCTGATAGTTAGGGGTACAGGACAATTAACAAATGATGTTTAAAGGCTACAGATAATGAAGGTTTCACCAGAACTCAAAGAAGGAAAGGTGCTGGCTTTAGTTTAACATTGTTCATCATGGTGAGAGTTCTAGCTTTGGAGTTACACAGACCTGGGGTTAAATCCTGGCTGGGACATTTATTGACTGTGAGACCTTGAGCAAATTAGTTATCCTTTTAGAGTCTCAGTTTTCTCAATGGTAAAATGAAGATAACTTTGTTTATTATATAGTATAAGATTTACCTAAAATAGGGCAAAATCACTGACACATAGCAAACACTTCACAATTTTGGCTCTTCCAATTATGCAGCCCAACCCAGGGATCATTCCCATTGTATCGGGTGAAGTGAGGACTGAATATCATTCAGTTATGCAGGCTTTAATTCTAAGGTAGGCAAAGTGAATGTCATTTTCAGCACTGCAAAAATGACCTCCACACCCTTCCATAAATCATTTGGGTTTGGTGCCATAATTGCTTCAACGAGGCATTCACAGCAGCATCTATGGGAACAGCTTAGAGTATTGGGGGAACTTCACAAGACAGATGACTACATGGGGAGATTGTATTAGTTAGCAAAAATTGTGTGCAGAGTAAACATGGCAGTTACTTTCCATGGAAAGTAAAAAGAAATCTCCATAGTTTCCGACCAGAGGCCGTGCAAATTGCAAAGGAGGGAAAAGAATATCTCAGTTTTCCTACACTGAGGTTACAGATGAGCCACAGAGCTACTATTTGTATTTGCAGGCGATTTCAATCATTCTGCATGCATGCTCACCCTGGCAACATTTCAAAGCATTATTCCACATTACTGTAGTATTTTATCACGTATCACAAGTCTGACACAGTTCTCTCCTTGGCAAGAAAGTGCTTCAGGCTAAGTTTTAGATTTTGTCAGTAGGAAAAAAGGCATTGTTACAATCCAGAAATGGCTAGGGAAACATACCTTCAAGTGGTACAAATTTGTAAAGGTAAAGCTCCAGGTAGAAAGAAAGACTAGGGACAAGCAAGCTTATATCTTGCTTGTTTCTGTGTATTCTTTCCTGTGTTCTCTGACTGGCACAAGAACCAGCTGGACCTAGTCACAAGAATCGTTCAGTGGCCAATGGAGGTCAAGTTCTGATGCTCAAAGCGGAGTGGAAGATGGAAGCTGTACCCTGAGTAATTCACGCCATCAGCTCTTCTGTCTCTATAGCTCAGGAAGGCAGGTTAACATCTTCACTGACAGGGATTATCTGCTCACCTCATTTTGCCGTTCTCTTGGTGTGGCCCAGACCTGACTGGAAAGGATTACGTGTTTCTCTTCATTTCATCCATCCAACCAAGATATTTATCTGGCATCTTATCTCTTCCAATCTTTATACCAGACTCTGTGGAAACCACAGCAAAGGTGACAGACGTGAATCCAGAGCTCGCAGGTGCCATGACAGAGCATATGGGAGGTTGTCCAGTGTACTGGGGCACTGTCCAACTGTCCAACGGGTAGGGCACTGACTCATATTTTGGATCAAACTCCAAAGAATACAAGAGATGTTACAAGGAACAATCCAGTTCCTCCTACTCCTGCCCGCTGCATCTTCTTAGCCTGTCTGAAGAACAGGTAAGACTGAGATATGAAACAGCATGACACAAATTCAAGTAAGTCTTTATTTGCCAAATGTCAGTCATTAACCACAGTTTCTACCCTGTCTAGGAACCACTTCTACAACTATTTGTTTCTTCAAATCAACTTCCTTTTTGTACCTAAATACATTCATTGAGAAAGGAAATATTACATCACTCTTGTAATAGAAAAGCAGTATAACCTGCTGTAAACAGAAGGCCTACAAAAATCAGTACAATGAAAACTAAAATGGCAATATTAAATTTCATCTGGATTCTGTTGTTTGAGCCTGGGGTCTGTTTTGTCATGGTACAGAATGGGAGATCATCAAGTCTGAGAGCAGTATGAAGGATGAAGGAGCACAAAGCAAGCAATATCCTGGAGAGCGCGCGAGGGAGAAAAAGGATGTTGAAACTAAGCGATTACTGTGTGATTTCCATTCTTTAAGGTCATGACTCTGTACTACCTTAAACCATCTTGTGTTGCTACAGCGGTAAGTGTCCCACACTCTGAGAGTAACCAAGAGTGGTCCAGTGGAGTGGGAACAGGAGCTGTAAGTAATGAAGTGAGAAAAGTAATGCACAGCTTTGCAGGCCTTGTTAAGGAGTTCGGATTTTATCCTGAAAGAATGGGAAGCCAGGGAAGCAAGCAGGTGGCTGGCTAGCCTGATCTGGTCTGCATTTCAGAAAGACCACTCAACTGCAGAGGAGGGTGGGGATGGACAGTGAGAAGCAAGACTGGGAGAAAGGAGAAGCCAAGAGGCTTTGGAGGAATGGAACCCAGGGGAAAGAAGATGAAGGCTAAAACTAGAAGAGTGACTGTGGGCAAGGAGAGAAGAAAAAAAGTCTATCAAAATTTTTGATTGATTGGATGAGGGATAGAGTTGATACTCAAAAACATTTTCTGAATGATGTGGCTCATAGAACTTTACTCTAGAAAGAGCCAGGTCAGTCCAATCTTTCTTATGTGACTTTTAGCCAAGAATCTGTAGTCTCTTAACTTAGCCCCTAGTGCCCTCCCCAGGTCCCCTTCCCACCTCCTATTGGAGGTCTCTGGTTCATTGAGATTCCTCAGAAGTCAGATCTGCAAACCAGGCCTGAGAGTTGATAATGATGTCATCCCCTTTGGTTCCTTATAGGGTTGAGGGAGTTTTCAGTTTCTCCCATCA
Source organism: Equus quagga (assembly GCF_021613505.1). Lineage (NCBI taxonomy): Eukaryota > Metazoa > Chordata > Mammalia > Perissodactyla > Equidae > Equus > Equus quagga. The sequence goes on from NC_060267.1 coordinate 127,851,019, forward strand.
TTTCTCACTTATCTTAAGGCGTTGTTTTAAATAGGAGGTAATTTCACCTTCAGGAGACATTTGGCAATGTCTGGAGACATTTGTGGATGTCACAAGTGGTGGGGAGAGGTATGCTAGTCACATCAAATAGGTAGAGACTAGGGATGCTGCTAAATATCCTAAAATGCACAAGACCACCCCCACAACCAAGAATTAACTGACCCAAAATTTTAATAGTGCCTGAGGTTGAGAAACCCTGGCAGGACAGCAGAAATGTTAGAAAGTGTCGGGTGAGGGCAGAGAGAGAAGGCCATGGTGGGGCAGGTGCTTCTATGAGGATATTATTTTTTGCATTTAATAGCCTGTGTGTTATTACAGGTGTGTGTGTTGGTGGCTAGGGGGAGTGGGGAAGCAGGCTTCCTCTGAGTATCCCAGGCCTGGAATCAGACCAGGGCCAGGCAGCCAATTGGAAGAGGCAGCGGCTCAAAACAAGCCCCCACGCTCCCACACACCTAGGGCTCTGCTGTGGTGGCTCTCAGAAGGACGGAAGAGGTCTTGGAGTGACTTGTTATAGGCAGATCAAGCACATCCATAGGGGCAGCTCACTCAGTCCCCCAGCAGTAGCCCAGCAGGTGTGCTGCAATTCCAGGTATCTTCACACCATCTTGGCTAGTCTCCAAGCCCGCCCAGAAAACAAGCATCTCTATTTTCAGAGGATGGTAGCAGTGATTACTTTTTCCTTGGGGAAAAAAATGCCAGAAAGATAAACACTTTGTAAATCACTGCGTGTCTCCTGCCTGCAAGCTTTGAGTCTATTTGTGAGATATTTATCTCCTTGTGTACTTACCCCCCTAAAATTATCATTTAATTAATAAACCTAATAGCCTGAGGTATGCCAATCAATAAGAAAGAGAATGCAGGAAGCTGAATCTGATACATCACGGTATTGAACTGTCTGCAGAAAGCTATGAGCCTTCCTCTAAGATAAACGTGCCTCCAGGCCACTGAGATACTGAGAGAGAGGGGCTGGTGTGTTCCCATCATATTTGGGAAGTTAGAGAGATGGCCTGCAGACATCCTGCTCTGATTCCTGAGTGAGATGGGCATGGCATTTCCCTTTATTTAACAGATGTAGAGGCTGTGGATAGGAAGGAATTGACTTTCGTGTAAACTGGGAGTCTGTTTTCACTTCTGTGGACAGGAGCAACTCTGTCTTCATGGTGTGCACACGAAACCCAGTATCTAACTATATAATCAAAAGTTCCAGAAGAAAAGCCCTCTGATTAAATATATACATCTATTGAGAGACTTTTACATACTTCTTTAAGAATCAGGCAGATCTAGTAGACAAAATGAGTCAGGATACATAAGAGGTAAACACCTTCAAAGTCCCACTCTTCACTAAAAATTGGAAAAGCCTGCCTCTCTATCCATTGCTCCCCACCACTATTCCTCCATGAGTGTTACTGAGAGGCCTCTGAAAGCTATATGTTAGATCATTGCAGATGTAGAGCATATGTGCTTATAGCAAAGACATCTTACTTGTTTTGGACATCGAAGTCCAGTGATGAATTTAACATTCTTATCATAACTTTGGAAGTAAATGGCAACTTACAAAGCCCCCACATTCTGTAGGGTGCATCTTTTTTCTAGAGCTTGGAGTACAAGGGAGCACTGAGATAATCCTCATTTGGGACCAGGTGGAGGTAGAAAAATGCCCTGGGTTCAGTATCCAATGCATCTAGGCTGACTTCAGTGATCAATGTTGCACAATGAAAATATCACTAAAATTCATTAGCAGGACTAAATCCATAACTTTTGCCATCCCTTAGACCACCAGGAATCCTTCCTTTGTGAACTCTTGGGCCAGGGATTACCCTTTCCTTAAATTATAGTGAAATCTGTCTTCAGTGATCACCCAGGGACCATCCAAAATTGGTAACTTGGTAGAGGTTGAACTTTAGCTAAAGGTCAAACAAAATTCTTCTGGAAACCTTAGGGGTTGCTTAAAGGTGAAATAAAAAGCTGAAGTGAAAATTGACTTAATCCCTGGTTTATGAAGCAAGTAGCACAGCTAAGCAGGCTGAGGGATACATTCAGCTCATAAATGCTTCTTGACTTATCTTTCTGAAATGCCTCATCCCTTCTGTCAAGTGCCACGGCCTTTCCAGCTTGTTAATTGTATGCCTAGCAATACTTTTATTTCCAAAGATGCCCATACATTTTGAAGACCTTTGCTGCGTGTTTAGGACCCGTGGCAGGGGTGATGTGACATACTGTTCCAGGTCAGATCTTGCTCACAGTACGGAGAATGGGGCCCACCAATGCCTTTAAGGTCCTAAGTGTCTTTACCTGCAAAGAGGGAAATTGGCTGAACTAACATCAGAACATCCATTTAGTGTAGAAAGGACTTTTTTTAAAGGGAGCTACTGTATTCTAGTCTGTTATGCAAAGAATTATCTTTATGTTGTATCACAGAGGCCTAGCATAGAAAATGAAATAAGTATATAATCTGTTTTCTGCTCCCCTGTGAAGCACTTAGAGGAGAATTTAATGCCACCTTGAAGTATCCTTGGATCTCTTGGGGCTAAAGCTAAGAAGGAAAAGAGCAGAGGAAGATGGAACCACTATATTTTCCTTATTCCTTCCTGTAAAAGAGAAGGAACAAGACACACTGGATCCAAATCCCAATTATGACACATTTTGTAGCTTGGACTGGTCACTGTAACCCACTGAGCCCCTATTTCTTGATCTGTAACAAGAACAAAGCAATAATAGACCAAGAGCCATCATTTATTGAACCCTTATACGTCAAACCCTAGGCTGAGTAAAGACTTTACATACAGTGTGTCTTGCTGAATTCCTGCTATGGCATTTCATTGTGAGTAGTGGTGTCTCCATTTGAGGAGATAAGAGAGTCTATAAAATGTGGATTAAGTATCTACTTTGCAGGGATGCTGAGAACACTCAGTAACATGGCAGGTGGAAGCCACAAGCACAGCCTGACTGCTGCCCAGGAGTAGTTCCACAAAAGTCAGTTTTATTCCTCTTCCCATAGAGATGGGCACTAACTATGTGTCCCTGTGACCGTACATTTCAGAATTCTTATACTCTGATGGGATGGGAATTTCCCTACCTTTTGTTTATTCTTCATATGTTTATTTGAACACTGCTAAGTGCTGGGAGCACAGCAAGGAACTGAACAGATGTGCTTTCTGCTGGCTGAGCTGATGGTCACAGACCCTGTTGTGCACTTCAGGTCAAGTTGAAATGGAGGTGGAGGAAAAGGAATTAGGGAAGTGGCCCTGAGAGGAGAGGTGCTGACTTGAGGATTTCTTGTATGGAAGCAAGGTTAACTCAGTATGCCCAGATCAATATATCTAGCCCTTTTATTGTTCTGTATTAATGATAATGCATATTTGGGCAATCTAAGTTTTTATACTGAAGAAACTGGTGTTTTGAAAAAATGATGTTTTCACGAAATGAAGCCATACATACTTTCTATGCCTTCTGACATAACTAAAGACTTATTTATGTTAATGGTAACGGAGCTAATGCGGCACAAAGGATAAATCGTCTCAGTTCAGCATGCTAATTGAGGGCCCCTGGGGAACCAGGCAAGCCACCATCGCAAAGGCACCCCATGGAGGAAGCCCAGGAAGGGCTTATGTACATGGAGGTTTGATTCTGTTGGATCCAGCTTCCTGGAGCCTGACTCTTGGTGTCTATCCAGAACAGCAATTCTCCTTTAACAATATTTACTTTTCTGATCACAGCCACTGCTTCCCAAAGCACCTCAGAGCAAGAATGGCACACAACCATGCCATCTTCTTTCTAGAAATCCTTTCTTATGTCCAAACGAAGGAGCCAACAGCTAAATGGCAAATGCTTCATGAAGGCATGCAAACTTGGGCACAGCTTTCCTTCCTGGCTGAAGTCATGGTGATGCCAAGCTATTAGCCTAACGTTAGATCAGTATAAATAATCAATGGCCTCCATCCTCTTCCTTTCTAAAAGTGGCGTAAGGGCAGGTCCACCATCTAGTATATGCATTAGCCATTTTCAATTCTTCATTAAGTACATTCAACTCCATATAATTGTGAGGTTTCTTATAAAAGCTTGTTGGCTAGTGGGGAGGATTAAAACAAAGAACTAACAGGAACCTCAGATCTATAGCTCAGGTCTACTCATTGTCTTCTAAGAGTTTCAGAGAGGATTTAACGTAAATAGTAAACCTATGTTTTCTACACAAGACCCTTATGACTCAACCAAAGCCTACTTTTCTGTGTAATAGGCCTAAAGAACTTTCTACAAAAGAAGATCCTATCCCAAGTTTGTCAAATTGTGGCCCACATGTCAAATTGGATGTGCAGCTTGTTTTTGTAAATAAAGTTTTATTGGAGCACAGCCATGTTTGTGCACTATCTTTGCCTGCTTTCACACTACAACAGCAGAGTTGAGTATTTGTGACACAGACTGTATGGCCTGCAGAGCCTAAAATATTTACTATCTGGCCTTTTACAGAAAAAAAAAAAAATGTTTACCGCTACCCTATCCTAAAATGGGAATGAAAAGTTTAAACAACATGCTATAATACCAGCTTCATGGGGGCAGGGGCCCTGGCTGTTTTGTTCCCTGTGTATCCTCAGGGCCTCAGGGGCAAAGGTCATTCAACAAATGAAAGGTATTAGACTTCCTCCCATTCTCTAGAAGTTCCTTTCACTTTTGTTCTTTATCCCCTCCCCTCCCTCTGACTATAGAACTAGAGTCCCTGAATTACCACCAGTCTTCAATCTTACCTCTCCATTTGCATTTTGTTAGCTTATAAACAAATGGTATTCTTCATTAAACAAATGCTAACGATCCCCCTTAAAGTACCAGGCACTGGGGGATATAGTGGTGGACAAGCCAGAGCAGACCCAGGCCTTCAAAGAGATTACCCTAGTGGGAGAGACAGACAAACACAAGTCAACACACATACATCGTCTCAGATAGTGAGAGGAAATAGAATAGGGTAATATGATAGAAGGATTTGTAGAGGAGCAGATGAATTTGGATAGGTGTCAGAAAGGGCTTCACCAAGGTGGTAGTATTTCACCTGATAACTAAAGGACAAGAAGCAAGTCTGGGGAAACCTGAGGGCAGAGAGTTTGGCAGGCAGAGTGAATAGTGATTGCAAAAGCTATAGGTCCAGGATGAGCTTGGCATGTTCAGGAAACAGAATGAAGACCAGTGGGCCTGGAGCATTGGTGAGCAGGCAGAAGGAGATGCAGTTACAGAGGCAAGTGGTGGCCTAGGGGTCTTCTGGCCTAGTATGAGATTGGAGTTGGAGGGTGGGGAATGACATGATCTAAATTTTACAAGGATCACTCTGGCCAGATTCAAAGGAGGTGAAAACGGAACCAAGGAGACCAATGAGAATGTTATCCCAGTGGTTTCTGTAGAGATAATGGTGTAGTGGTGGTAGAGAGAAGTAGGCCACTTGGCAATGGGTCTTGGAAACACAGCAGGCGGATTTCGTTGATGGAATTGAACCTGAGGACTCAGAAGCTAAGAATTTCTAGTATTTGGCTTGAGTAACCGGCTGGATGATTAGTGATATTTACTGGAAAGACTGAAACAGGTTGGGGGAGCTACAAGTCTGGTGTTCTCCTTGGGTTATAAGAAATATGAGGTGCCTGCTACACACACAAGAGGAATCATCAGGTAAACTGTTAAATATACGTCATTAGAGCTCATTAGAGAGTTCCAGGCTAGAAACAAATTTGGGGGTCATGGAGATGTGTTTAAAGCCATGGCCTTGAATGAGATCCCTGGGTAGGAAGGGCAGTAGAAAAAAGTAAAGAGCCGAGAATCAAGGTTACTCTGCTATTTCCAGGTTGGGTATGGGAGAGTGGGAAAACTTCTAGGCAGACAGAGGATACTACAAATGCCAAGGGCCTGAAGTGGACCAAACTTGGAGAAGATGGCTGGAGCACAGGGAGCGAGGGAGAGATCGGAGCAAGATGACGTCAGACGGGAGTTTAGATTTTATTCCATGTGTGATGGGAGGACAGGGACTAGACACAGAATAGGAGTGACAGGGTTTAAGAATCTGAGTTCTGGAGGCAGGATGCCTGAATTTGTCTATAAATTCTCGTACTTGCTGGGCCAGGGAACCTCTTTGTGCCTGTTTCCTTGTCTGTAATATAGGAGTGATACTAGTACTCCCCACACAGGGCTGTTGTGAAGATTAAATGAAATAATGTATGAAGTGTGCTTGGATCAGTGCTGAGCATACAGTTAGTGCTCAATAAGTGTCAGCTCTAATTATTATTGGAGAGTCACATTATCTGATTTACAATTTTAATGATGCTGGACTGTAGGGGCTCAAGAGGAGAAGCAAGGAGACCTTTAGGCGGTTGTTGTCGTCATCCAGAGGAATGACGGGCCCCTGTTCAAATCCCATGATTTTTGGGTGAACACCACTGTTTCCACTCCACTCTCTGAGTTGCTGGAGCCAATCAGGCTATCATTTTGCACTTAACCTATGACATGTCCTACATTGGTCTTTATCTCACATCCCTGTGACTAAGTAATGAGTCCTTCAAGAAGAGGGCCCTGTCTTGCCACTTTTCTTCCTTAGACTGTGCCCTTAGGTCTCTAATCAGCAATGTGATGGTGATAATGTGTAGCCATCACCCCTAGTGAAGAGAATAGCAGCGGTCTATGTCAGCGCATCACATGGGGAACTTATGCAAACCACAGCACATTTCCTAGGAGATTCAAGCTGTAGAACAGTGGCAGCAGTTACTCTGGCCTGAGTGCCTTTAGAAACCAGCTAGGAGAAAGGCCCATTTTCTAAGGGGGGCTTCCCAACCCACACTACAGGCATGGCTCCTCAGCAGGCATACAGAGTTTTCAGGCTCATTTAAATCCTGTGGAGATGTGCAAAAAGCTGGGCAGGCAATTCAGATTCATTTTTGAGGTCGCAGCGCCAAACTTCAGCTGTGTTAGCTCGCAGAACCATTAATGGGGTAATGTGTTCTATCACTGTGAGTGGAAATGAAAAAAACTTTAATGGGGCTTCATTATATCCATCTGTCCATCCATCACTTCTTCTCCATCGCTCACCACTTGACTCGGAAACGGGAACACCCCCTAACTAATTAGATTTATCCTAATCTCCTTTATTCGCCATCAATCCTTTCAGAGGCCATCTGTGAGTTTAGAGTTCAGACCTTTAAGAATTATACTAATCAGTCTTTTTCTAATTTAAAGTGTTCATCTGATGACCACAATTTGAAACTTCTTGCTGTGACAAATGGGAACCCATTGTAAGATTTTGTGCTAATTTTAAACACCCTCATCCTCTGAAGTGCCACATCACAGGCCATTTCTTCGAAAATAGTTAGGTGCAGAGCATAGGATCCCAGAACCAGGCAACAAGTAAGAAAAACAGAGTCGGTGTGGGGAGAATTTTAATTGGTTTGTACTATGAGTAGGAGATGATTTGCTTTCATTTGTAAAATCAAAAAGGAAGGTGCCTGAGATATTAAATATGGGAATGGATTGTGTATTTGGTAGTGCAGCCACTGGTGTGTAAAATGCAGAGAACAAATTCCCGGAGGTAGGCATCCAGAGGGAAATCATTTAGAAGTAGATTTTCAGACCCTCTGCACCCGCTGGAGCCTGTGGCCCGGTCACCAGAGGTGGATGTGGAATAGTAAGCAGATTTCTGTGGAGAGAGGTCACTCCAGCATCGCAGTGGTTTGAACCTGGTAGGAGAAAGGGCGCTTTCTGACCCAGCACAGTGACATTTACTGCAGAACCTAAATACCCCAGGTCCTTAGCAGGGTGAATAGAAATCATTGGCTCTGGTATTAGGGGGTATAAACAGAGTGCTCAGTGGAAAGACTGACACTGCATTAATTACTCGCTGAGTGAATAAGCAGATGAGTCTTTACTGGGAATTACAGCCCAGAGCAGCGCTTCTCAGATTTAAATGTGCCAGTGAATCTCTTAGAGATCTTGTTAAAATAGAGTTTTTGATTCAATAAGTCTGAGTCGGAGCCTAAGCGTCTGCATTTCTAACAAGCTCCCAGGTGATGTGGATCTGCTGGTCTAGAGACCATGCTTGGTAAAGCAGAAGAGGTTAAGAGTTGGGGAGCAGAAAGAACCAGGTTCAAGTCCTGCCACTTATTGGCCATGTAGCCTTAAGCAAAGCATCTTCCTCTGCACCGCATTCATTCAACAAATACTTATTAAATCTCTGCTGTGCACCAGAAACTGTGCTCAGTTAAACAGCTCGAACAATGTCCCTACTCTCCTGGGGTTTTTAGTCTGGTGGACTGACACACAAAAAAAAGGATAACAAAGCAAAAATATGTGATAATAACTTGTGACATTGCTGGCAATAATAGCAATGGTAGCTAACGTTTATTGAAAACCTACTGAGTGAAAGGCATTATTCAAAGAATTTCACATGTTTACTGATTCAATCATTATCTCAGCTCTATAAGATCAGTACCCTTGTCCCTGTCTTCAGATACAGAAATTGAGGCACAGACATGAAGCACCTTGACCAACTTCATGTACTGAGAAGTGGTAGAGATGTGATTTTGAGCCAGGCAATCCAACTCTGGAACAACGCTCTTGACTAGGGGTCAGCAAACTTTTCCTGAAAGGGTAAGCTGGTAAATATTTTAGGCTTTGCAGTGTAGGCCTTTCAGTTTCTGTTGCAACTACTTAATGCTGCTCTTGTAGCACAAATGCAGTCATAGACAATACATCATCAGTGAGCATAACTATGTGCCAATGAAAGTTTATTTACCAAAATAGGCACGGGGCCACATTTGCCCAACACACTGCCATTTGACCACCCTGGCTTGTGATCATTATTCTAGACCAGCACTTCTCATATTTTAAAGCAGCCTTGTCCTATGTGAGCCATACGTGTAATTGTAAACTTTATGGTATCCATGTTAAAAAAAAACAGATAAAATTAATTTTAGTAATATATTTTGTTTACCTGAAATGTTCAAAATATTATCATCTCAATGGGAAATCAATATAAAATAATTAATGAGATATTTCACTTTCTTTTTTGCACTAAGCCTTCTAAATCTGGTGCGTATTCTGTACTTGCTGTAGATCTCAGCTCAGACTGGCCATGTTTCAAGTGCTCAATAGCTGGATGGGGCTAGTGGCTACTGAAATGGACAAGGCGGCTTTGAAGTTCTTGACTCCCCTGGGCTGGAGCCTGAGATTCTGCATTTCTAACAAGCCCCGAGATGATGTTGGTCCTCGGTCCACACTTGGAGCAGCTGCAGACTGACGCCCTCTGAAGGAAACACACTGTGCTGGGACCGGAGTGGGGCAGGCAGCATAGGATGAGCCAAGAAGACTCTTTAAAAGGATTATATTCAAACTGAGACCCAGAGGATGAGAAAGAGCTAAGAGAAGAACAGTGGAGGAAAATGCTCTAAGCAGGATGCAAACATGGTTTTGATTCAGTGAGGGAAAGCATGCAGGCACTTAGCGTTGAGCCCCTACGCCGTCTTGAGTGTTTGTTCTAACGTAAAGGTGGGGAAGATATACAGCTCTTTAGACCCCCCGACATGCTGCTGTCCTTAGACTGGATTAGTCACCCCCTTCAGTGGTCCCACAGTGGCCCTAATTTTCCTCACCTCAGCACTTTCCACACTTGCAATAGGTGCTAGACTATTTTCTGGGTGGCTCACCAGGGCTGTGGGCTCTGAGAGGGCACACTTGCGGCTTGGTCACGGCTCTGTCCCCAGCCTGTAGATCAGCTACTGCCATTTGACTGCTTGGGAGTGAAGAGAGGACCTTACAGAATATTTGGAATTCCATCCAAGATACATTCTGGGCTGTGGACGCCTTGAAAACTTTACAGGTGGGAGCTCTCAGACAAAGATTAGAGGAGGGAAGGGGGCATTGTTTGAAGTAGAAAAGAGAGGACAATGCGTGGTGTCTCGTGAACTTAGTGGTCACAGGTAAGTGAGCCGTAAGCTGATCAGCCTGTAGATGTGTTCATTTTGGTCAGCCCAGTAAGTACTTATGAAATCAACAGCTTTTGGAGGGGCCTTGGCCCTCCACTTCCGTGGTGTCGGAACCCCCACTGTCCTCCATGAGGTTGCTGCTTCCCTCCCTGGTATCTGCCCCACCCCTCAGGGCTGAATTCAGTGTTTGGGGTGCTGGGGAGCATGAGAGGAAAGGGCAGGTGGGGAGAGGACAGGCACTTCTCTTTCACAGAAGGGCTGCATCACAGGCCACACTGGCTCTACTGGAGGAGAGGAGCTGAGGTCTGTTAACAGTGATTTGAGGTCTGAGCTGGTTGCAGTGATAATAACTAAGCTCTTCCAGTGTTCTGACTCCAGTGCCCCCGAAAATTCCCTGCCCTCCCCACCCCACTCCCCCGCCAAACTCCACTGCATTAAAAGAGCCTACAGGTCCTTTTTCCTTCTTGTTATAACAATTTCAGACATCTGTATGGAATGACCTAGCCTCGAGAGAGAAACTATATACAGCAGTCAGGAGGGCTGGCACTGGCACCAGCCTGCCTGCGTTTGCATCCCAGCCCTGGGTCTTTTTAACAAATTCCTAGACCTCTCTGGGCTCAGCTTCTTCATGATTAAATAAGGATACTAGTAGGGTGGTTGAGAGGATTAATGAATTAATATATATAAAGTGCATAAAACAGCGTCTGCATACAGTAGGTGCTCACTGTTACTTATAGAAATTGCTTTCACTTGTATCATTGCATATGTTCCTTCCGAAACCCTTCAGAAAAAGCAGGGGTAGCCATGGTATGATTTTCATTTAATAATATAGGTGATGAAACTGAGATTCAAGGAGTGGAAGCCACATGGCCCAGAAGGAGGGCTGGATCTCAAGTCCAGGTCTTCCAAGTGCATATTCACTTAACCAGCATTCATTTTATACCCACTCTGTGCAGGGCACTAATGTGCAAGGTGAATAAAGATGAAGATGGCACAGCAGGGTGCACAAGAGTGGTGGAGACGGATGTATTAAGAGATAAAGACAAGCCAGGGATTAGAGACAGGAACTTTCTGGATCCAGGCTGTGCAATGGCACATGTTTTAGTAGTGTTGTGACATTGCTGGACTCCTTGGAGACATAAGTATCTTTTGTGGGCTTGTGACCTATAAAGCTTTGACCCAAGGATCCCCAGGGAAGTTTTCTGTAAAGTATGTGTCTGTGTGCACACATTTTTCTAAGGAAAGGAGTAATAGCTTTGATAAGATTGTCAAAGGTGCTGACATGACTAAAATGATAAGAACACCTGTTCTAGACGAAATAGATGTAATTTGTGTAAATTCTCAATAATGAGAAGCGCATCTTTGGAGTGTGAGCTTGGGCACATACCAATAGACATATGGTCACTACTGGTCTGGAAAGAGGAAGGCAATTCTCCTGGAGACTCTTCCTTAGAGTCTGTCCTGTCTGAAGGACAGCCCCTCTGCATTGTTCTTCTGTGTAGGCATTGCCAGTGATTTGGGGGCGAGGAGACAGTTGACCTTGAGCTAATTATTTCATTGCTCAGAGCCCCTATTTCCTGGCAAGTGGGGGTGATAGCTTCTACCTCACCAGATTCTTGGAAGAATTGAATGGCTTTACTGTCATACACACACCAGATGTCATAGGCCCTCAGTGGATGTGAGCTTCCTTCCTTTGCCTGGTGTTAAGCTTTCTCTCAGATTCATTCCAGTAGACGTTCTTGAGGAACTGTTTTGTTTTTTTCTAATTTCTTCCTGGACCAAGGTTGTGTCTCTTCCCAAGAATTATTCTCATTCCATGTCTGTGGCCCTTATGGAATGGGCTTGTTCTCTCCCTTGCTCTTTCCATCTGTTACAACATCTTAGGAAAACCTACCTGTCCTTCTTCTCTGATTCTGTTCATTGAGTTGTGCTATTTTATTTGTTGCTTTCCCCTTATGCTTTTCATAATTGGAAAGTGATATTTTGGCCCATTATTCTGTTAGAGGTGGAAAGAGAACAAAATAACACTGCTTTCCTCACTCTAAGAAAAGGTAAATTCTGTTTTGTTGCCCTCAGAAACTGGAAAGCAGGAATTTCCAGCAGTCACTTTTTGTTTTAAACTAAAGCAGCTCTATATAAACTTAGAAACAGCTACCAGCTCAGTCATACTCTTAATTTAGAAGCATTCAGATGATCACAGCATGTCAGACATTTCTGGGGTTTGTTATATTGATTCTCTCAGCCCTCCTAGGCAGAAGCAGTGAGGCAGAGGTCTGGATGAGGTCAAGAGCATGAGCCTGGGAGTCAGAAAGTCCTGGCTGTGGACTCCATCCCTGCCCAGGGACAGCTGTGTGGCCTTGGGCACATCACATAGCTTTTCTGAGCCTTGGCCTCTGTAAAATGGGAAGTAGATATATGCATACTGTGTTGGTCTGCTAGAACTGCCACAACAAGGTACCACAATCTGGGTGGCTTATACAACGGAAATTTGTTGTGTTGCAGTTCTGAAGGCTAGAATTCTGAGACCAAGTGTCAGCAGGGCTGTTCCTTCCGAGGGCTCTGAGGGAGAATCTTTCCCATGCCTCTGTCCCCGTGTGTGGTGGTTTGCTGGCAATCTCTGGCATTCCTTGGCTTGTAGATCCGTCACTCTGATCTCTGCCTTCATCTTCACCTGGAGTTCTCCCTGTGCACGGCTGTCTCTGGGTCCAAAGTTCCCCTTTGTATAAGAACTCCAGACTTATTGGATGAAAGCCCACTCTGATGACCTTACTTTAACTTGGTTACCTCTGTAGAGACCCTATTTCCAAGCAAGGTTACATTCTGAGGTAGTGGGGGTTAAGACTTCAACCTATCTTTTTGGGGGGACACAATTCAACCCATAACACATACTCACCCCACAGGGTTGTTAGGATGATCAGATGAGATAACTCACAAAAAGGGCTTAACACAGTGCCTGGCACACAGCAAGCCCTCAGTAATTCAACCAGACCTACAAGTCTTGGAGGTTTTTCTATTTCTTTTATTTCTTTTTCTCCTTTTCTCTCATTTTTCATCAACCCAAAGGGAAATGGAAATGGAAAAGGCAAAGCACAGACCAGTCAAAACATGGAAGGTTCTACCATTTGACCGTTAGAAATTTCTATGCTTCAGTATTTCCTCAGCCTGAGCTCACAGTAGTAAAAACAGATTTGTGTGTAAAAATACACAGAAACCTACAGTTTCAGTCCAGTCTGTGTTAATTATATGAGAAGCTGTCTTAAATAGAGGATAATTTTGTTTGAGGGAAAACTTTGAAACCTAAATAATTATCAGATGGCCATTTGAAAAAAAAATCAAAACTAACCCACTGTCTGAGAAAACATGTTATTGGAATCAAATAAGCTGGTGGCATAATCTGAAAATTCCATGTGTGTACCGCTATGGTGTCTGAAACGTAATTATCAAGCTTAAGTTAATTAGACTAATGCTCAGAAAATCTGGCCTGGCAGCTTGTGGTAAGTAATTATATGTACTGATTAAAAATGGAATATGCAGTGAGCAGAGGCAAAGGAAACTCCATTTGACACAGCCCACGTACATACACAATTAAGAAGCCCTGTGGAAGGGTGCCCACGTTGAGAAGGAACGTTGTAGAAACTGGCAGGCATCGTGCCAAGTCTTCCACAGGATGGGCACAGATGCGCACCTCATGCAATGGAAGCTGTGCCGGCGTCCTTGCAGGGCCACCTCACGAAGGGAATCTGGCCATGGGTGCTCACTGGCCACCCACAGCCTACTACAACCCACAGCACGTGCTCCAACCTGTTGTTTCCATTTTCTTTCAAGCTTCCCATTCAAAGAATGATTAGCTGTGGGACAACCAGCGGTCAGCTTTCTTGGTGATTCTCCAGCCTCTGAAACAATGAAGTTGTCATTGATTATGGGTCACAAATCGGGGTAGGATGCTGACCTCTGAGCAGGCACAAACATACCTTTCATTTGCCCTTCTGCTTGCTGTTTGGCTTTCTCTCCAGTTGTCCTTGAAAGAGGGAAGATGCCACTGGGGATGCATGGGCAAAGCCTAGGAACACACAAGGTTTGGCTCTCTACTCAGATTCTTCATCAGTTCATGTGAAATTTGATTCCATAAAAATTTGATTAAGTAAGTAGTTAAATTTCAGATTGCTGTGGGTTACAAAGAAATCTTATTTTGTTCTGTATCTCTGACAGGGTGCATCTCTGTTCCTGCGTTAATATTATAACATTTGGCTTAGAGAACATAATTCAACCCTTCTTTAAGGACTGAGTGTGTCTATAACTGTGTCACCTTTCTGAGTATCTGTTATGGTTGATTTATTTGGGCAAGAAGTATTTAGTAAACACCTACTATGTGTCTAGCTCTGGTCTTGTAAGGTCATTTCTAAGGTATTAGATTGAACCATGTGACATTGATATTTTGAAGCTTAAGGAAATATTGAATGTTGCTAATAGATGTGATTTTGCCTTCACAGACCCTATAATTTGGTAGGGAAGATAGACAAATTAGAAGGCACTTACAACACAATAAATGTCCTAAAATGGAACCACATAAAAAGGGCCACCTAGTCCAGCCTTCAGGGAGCAGGGGAATAAATGTATTCCATGCAAAGAGAATAGTATGTGCAAAGGACTGGTAGTGAGAGACAAGGCAGGTTGTTTAAAGAAACACTTCTATTTAAATAGGATGGAAACAGAGTGCAAAGAGTTGAGAGATGAGGGTGAAATGGTAAGAGAGGGATTATCATACCAAGAAAGCTGTGGCAAGGGCCAGTAACTCAGGACCAGAGCATTAGATGGCAAAGGTTAGGAGCTGAGCTGAAACCACCCTGGGCCATTACCTAGAATTTAATTTCTGCTTTTTAAATAAGAGGGCCCCCAATATACGATTTTTTCAGTTGTGATGCCCGAATTCAGCAACTAGATGCAGGCCACCTCTCTTATTTTTCATTGAGGGTCCTTTTCAGTATGGGAACGTGTTGAGGCTTTCAGTCCAAGACTGCAGAAGACTCACACAATTCACTTAATCTCCCTGGGCCTTTGTTTCCTTATCTGTAAAATGGGGACAACAATATTGTGCCTTTACCTGCCCCAGAGATGATGCAATGAGATTCTCTATGCAAAAGTGCTTTGATTTAGATGCCTTGACTTAGTCTCTATTGCATAGCAGATGTTCGATACTGTTATATGAGAGAGGGGATACAAGTGAGGGAGTGGGCCCTGGAGTCCCACCATCCATGAGTTATAAGATCACTCCTCTGAGCCTTAATTTTCTCACCTGAAAATGGATATGACAGCCCATGAGATCATCTTTGTACCACGACTTGGTACCTGGAACTTAGCAAGCACTCAACAGAACTCCATTCATAATAAAAATAGTAATATAACAACAACATAATTATGGTGTCATTATTCCTGGGCTTCCATCCTTTGATGTTTCCACTTATCTAGAGCAGAAGGGTCCCAAGTGCTGGACCTGGAGCATCTCTTCTTCGGATGGGGCCAGGGGTCCATTTTCCATTGATCAGTTTTTGTTCCCCATGATTTAACTGCCTTTGGGCTGAACGACTAAGTTCTGAATCTGATTCTGTTTGTGAGCAGATGAGCAGGCTCTCCACCCAAGGGCCAAATAACCATTTGCAAAGTGAAAGGACAGTCAATTAGTGGGATGTGTTGCCTCTAGGATGCCAAAAAGTTAGTTTGCCTGATTTTTAAAGTTTTCAATTTCGGCATCTGGTAGACACAGCCTGAGTAACCAATTAGGAGCACTCACAGATCTTGGACTGATAAATTGGCTACTAGGCTTCAGTCTAATATCAATGAACTGGAGTCAGTTATTGCCAAAATAAAAAATGAAAGAGGGAGAGGAGCAAAATAACTTGGAAATCAATGGCTTTTCTCACCATCTTCTCTGTGTTTCCTATCCAAATAGTAATCAGCATCCTGTTGGTTGCCCCCAACAGTGGGCAGCAGAGATAGAGACAGAGCCATGAAGCCTGTAAAGCACAGTCTTCGTGTGGGGATTGGCATAAACAAAAGGACTAAAAGAGATTATGAAATGTAGAAAGCATGTAAAATTTATATTACTACTGCAGACATATTTATTAAAATCCAAGCGAGTATTGCTTTTTCTTTGGTAATAGGACATAAGAGCAAATTTATGGAGAGGAGAACATTTCGATGACTATCTCACGGACATAAAGCTCTTAAGGCAGAGCAGTTTTAATTAAGAACAGCATCCTGTATGAAGTGTTATACCCAAAATAGATCCTAGGGGGGATGCAGTGAAGGGATACGTCAATTTTAGACATCTACAATCCAATTAATAACTTCAGTCCTTTTACATGGCAAATGCTACTATGTTGTAATTCTTACCGAGGTTCTCGGAACGGAAGGTGGAGTTCATAGGGAGGGAAATTGCAATCGTCCTATGTTGTAATCCTACATGTTGCCCAAGGATGGCCATTTTTGTTTAGTTTCATTCATGACCAGCTTTTATATAGTTGTTTAAGTAGTTATGTTTAATGAGTAATGAGTAGCTGCAAATCCATCACCCAAATCAAAAACCACGATTTTGACAACATCCTACACCTAACCATATGATAGGGCAACACCCCACCCTTTCACTTCCCTCCCCGACACTGAGGAATCCAGCATCCTGAATCTGTCGTCCCCATTGCTTCACTTCTTTTTTACATAGTTTCAAGCATCTCTATGTTCCTAAAAAGTATATATTTTTGAGTTGGTTTTCAACTTTATAAAAAAGCATCCTGCTGCATATTGTCTTTTGGGAATTATTTTTTTTTCTTTAATAATATGTTAAGATTTGTCCATATGGACTGTCTCTATAAATAGTTATTTTGATCACTGTAATATTCCATTGTGTGAATATATCACAGTTTATTTGTCTACTTTCTGAAGAATATTGGTCATTTCCAGGTTTTTGCTATTTTCATCAGAGCTGCTTTAAACATTCATATATATGTGGGCAAGAATTTCTGTCTGGATATACCCGGGTATAATATTGCTGGGTCACAGGGTATTGTAAATGTTAACTTTAGGAGGTAATGCCAAACTGTTTTCCAAAGAGCTTGCTCCGATATGTCCTCTCAGCAGCAATGCCAAAGCAACCCTGATGGTCTATATTCTCTCCAGCCCACAGTATTACCAGGTTTAGGTGTAGCTCAAATTCATCAGCATGTGAAAGTGGTATTTTTACATTAACTTCATATGCTGATGTGTGACTCGAAGAGCTGAAGCTAAGACTTATGGGTAGAAGTTGGGGGAAGGGAGATTCAAACTCAGGGTGAGGAAGAATGGTCTCCCAGCACAGCTTGTGCGTTAGGATCAAACTATCTCAGGGAGCAGTAAGATCTTCATCCTGGAGCATTCATGCCAGGGTCTGAGTGCCCTCGGAAGCAATACGGCAGAAGGGATGCACACATCACATGGTGTTTGCACTGGAGAGTTTTAAAGATCTGTTTCAAACTCTGCTCCTAGGAAGGAGCAGTTTTCAAATATTTGTTTCCGGGCCTTTAAATAGATACCTGAAATTATAAGAAGCTATTTTAAAGCATTTTGGTCCTTTATCCTTTAAAAACCAACCAAACAAGCTCCTGTAAGCCCTTGAGCAGCACTGAGGTGAGACTAATTAAAAGATTACGACTGTAAAAAATTATGTATATTATTTGTGTATATTTATATATATATATAGAAATCTCAGCCTTGGCTCTTTCTCCATTGCCTCTTGAGAATCTCAGTATAAATAATTGGGAGGTTAAATGCACAGTAGGAAGCTGAAAAAGGTGAAAGTATCTCTTTTCTAGCCTGGTGCTTCAAAATAGTCACAAACCTCACATTGCATTTTAATTTTTCGCAGTGGTGAAGCTGTGTGTCTGTGCATGCGTGCGTGTGTGTGTGTGTGCAGTTGCCTTACATCTCTGCTATCTGTGCTGATTTCTGGATTATGGTCACTTATAAAGTATATCAAATAAACAGTTGAGCCCCCAACAAGGAAATCTCAGTTTCTTTCTGTTTAAGTATTCTGATTTTTTTTAAAAAGGCATTTGAAATCCTCTGTAACAAAGATCTGCTGTCACGCATGGTAAGCTCAGCATTTCAGCCACATCCAAGGCTTTATGTCTTCATTAGAAGAGGTTTTTAAATGAAATAGAGAGAGGCGTTTGGGAAAGGTTGGCTCCTATTTGTTTGTTCAACTCACATGGACCAGGTTCTTTGAAGGGCATTGGGACCACTCCATCACAAGAGAATGGATTTGCTAGTGACAGAGGGTATGTTCCTTCCAATGGGTGCATAGCAGCTTCCAATGCTGCAGTTTTGTAACTAGAGGCAAAATGATCGTCTTGCAGAAAGAAGAAATTTGTGTCCAATACAGCGGAGTGGTCAGTCCCCTTGGATAAAGATTTTATGTTCATCATATTTCATCTGCCAACATGTGGTCCCGGTGCCAGGCACCTGGCCGGGTGATGCTAAGGTTGCTCTTTTAGCTCTGCCAAACATATGGTGAACATTCAGAAAGAAGTTTGCGAGGTTAGGCTGTGTCCTCACTGCTCCATGGTGGTCACCACTTGTGCAAATAGCTTGCCGCTCACCTGCTTTTCTGTGGAAAGTTTCCTATTAGCAGGGCCTGATGTTAAGGTGAGGGAGAGACCCAGTAAGCAAAGATCAAGCCAGGAAGTGGCATTGCCGATGCTCATAGGCAAAGCTGAGCCCAGCTGTTCTGGCTGGCCTCTCCACCTTCACCTTGCTGAGTCTGGACTTACTACATCTTCACATGATTCATAGTCTTCTGAGCCAAGCAAAACATAGGTGCTTTACAAGGGTGACGTGACTGAATGGATTATCCAATCGTCACCTCTTCTAACACTTGTGCCTCTCGTACTAAAGGGGATGGAGATTTGCCCACTTTTCCACCTCATCTTTTGCCCTCTCTTTGGGCGCTGCCTCATTCTGCTTCAGTGACTGGCCTTCAGCCGGTTCATAGACCAGGCAAGTATCTCCGTCCTTCCTCTGGTTCGTTGCACTTACTGATCCCTCTTAGCTTAATTGTCACCTCCTCAGAGCAGTGTTCCCTGACCGTTTTGTCTCATATAGTTCTATTATTGTCTTTCATGGTAGTAATAGATTTGATTACTTGCTAATCACCTGCCTTCTCTCATAGAATGTAAGCCTCCTGAGGGCACTAAACCTTGTCCAGCTTGCTCACCATTGTATGGTGTAATACACTGTGTCAGCACAAGGTCGACATATTAGAATCTGTTGAATAATTGAGTGAAATCTCCAGAGAAGCAAGCTCCCAATGCATGGAGGACCTGTATTGTGCAACCCTCTAATCTAGTTCTGCTTGTCCAAATGGGTTTTATCTCGAGGACCCAGTTGTTGCCGCCAGGAACATGATGTTGAGCAGGATTCTGAGGCTGTGTATATGGCAGTGGACTTTTGGTTGCATGTTGTTTGTGTCGGCTTAGCTTTTTGCAGTACAGATGTTCCACCCTCCTTAGGGATAGTTATCTTGCCTGGACCATGCTTCTAAAAGTTCAGTAGAGTGCCTTTGAAAAAAAAAAAAAGAAGCCATCTTGTAGCAGGAGCAAACAGGAGACAAAATATTCCGGAGATTCAAACAAAACAGACATTGGTCCTTCACATTTTCCTTTCCTCATTCTAAGTACCACGGCTTGACATTACTCTAGAAGAAAGAACACTCTTGCTCAAACACCAATATCCAAACACAGGGGTAAAGGCTTACAGAACACAGCTGGCAAAAGAAATTGCTTGTTGAATAAATATTTCCTTCTCCAAAGTTGGCTCCATCACAAATTTCTCTTTCAGAAGGAGTTTCACTTCATTTCTCAGTGAGCACGTTTTTACAAACAGGAGGCCTGAGGAAATCAAACTGGTAGAAATCTCTAGTCCCCATTGCTTCACCAATTTGCTACCAAGTGAAAAACTGGTAAAGCTCAGAGATTGATGGATTCTGGGGCGAGGTGTTGGTGATCAGCGATTATTTACCGAAAACTGTCCTGAGATGCAATTACCCTTCCAAAGGAGGCACCGCTGCCCGACCCTGATCCCAGCTTGGAAGTTGACCTCTATTTGCATCTTTGGTTTTCTTTTCTGTGCTGCTTTATCAACCATGTTTTCCAAAGTGTTAACCAAAGAAAACTTCCCGAGAGTTTACAGAGTGGATCCATGAGTGCACTAGGGGCCAGCAAACTGTATTTCTAATCCAAACATATACTGTTGCTAATTGGCCATGTGACGTTGGTGGAGTGATTTAAGTTCCTAAGATAGTTGGATGTTTCACCTGGAAGATGGGGATGATGAACTTGCCCAGGCAATAAGTTGGGAGGGAAAGTGCAATTTAGCGACACAATTGACAAATGCTTCTTGAAAACCTACTACTGAGGGTCAGGCACAGCAAGCACTGGGGACACAAAGATGGTTGTGAGTATGATTTGGTGATTTCTACCATAAACATGGGAACTGGACGGGAGGCTTTTTGCCATATCACCTATTGCCAAGGACTGATTGTAATTTGGAGAGCAAAGAACTGCCGGGTAAGTGCATTGATTGTTCTGCCTAACCTTGGTCGTCATGCTATTGCCATAGTGGGATTTTCATCTGAAATGCTCAGCCCAACTATTAGGCAGGACCAGTCTCATCTCTTACACTCAGGAGGCTCACTTTAGTAAGCTATGAAGAAAATTTTAGCAATGGGGTGTCCTAAGAATAAGTCAAGTTTGCACTTCACTCTATCTGTGCCGATGATTCTGAAATATCGAGACTCCCATTTCAATCCCTAGTAGCCCCTCATTGCCCAGTTCCCCAGTCCTGTTCCTCAAGTGCCCTGATGCCGTGGAAGGAAGTTCTAAAGGGTGGCCAGCCAGGAGGCAGCGCAGCAGATCCAGGAGGCCCCGTCTGGGGTCACCTTTCTCAGATTTCAGGTTAGCCTTCCTGATTGCTCCCCAGACAGGAAGTGACTCATTTGATGTTTTAATTGAAATCAACTCTGCATAGGACCAGCAGCACCATTGTTCTTTTCCGAGCTGCTCCTAACAAGCTTCCGATGGAAAACTGCAAACTTTAACGTCCAAGCAATGGAAGCAATTTCCTGGTGGCAGGCGTGCCCTCCAGCAAACCTGAATTGCCCACCTTGGTTTGTACGGGTTTTATAGGGTGCTTGGGACACTCTGAAACCATTCACAGTACAGTCGGAAGAATAATATATAGTCTAAATGGTGATGCTGGAAAGTCTCATTTGCTGCTTTGGCAATCGGCTTGACAATGTGATACTTTAACGTATAATTGGATAAGCACTTAGGTTCTGTTATAGCACTGTGGTTTGGCATAATTATTTTCCAGTGCAGTGATTTTCTAGTTAATAAACACTTTTGGGGGTTACAAATTCTTAAACATCAACACTCTATACTCCTTGAAAGTAGGATGCCATTAATTAATATAAGAGCTTATTTCAGCATTTTGGCCCCATTGGCAGCACTAAAAAAAACTTTTGCTTTTACTCAAGCAGGTGAGGCATAAGTCAAAGCTTTAGAAACTAGTCAAATGATGAATACTCTGTTGATTACCTGAATTTCTCTCCATCAAGGGCAAGGAACTGGGCCTTGGAAACTTCACAGGGAACAGAGGGAACCAGAGGTAATTTGGTTGCACTTAGAGGTCTCACAATGTAGCGATTAGCCCAGGGGTCCAGCTCACAGGATCCCTTAGAGAGTAAGAAGGGAGACAATTAACGTATTTTTGCACAAAGAAAGATTTGAAGAAACTCAGCGTTCTGAGGAAGCAGAGTGGCAGCCAGACTTGGCGGCACAAGGCCATTTTTTTTTTTTTTTATTGCATCAAGTGAAAGCAAGAGATGATTCATTAGGACACCAAGAAAGCCCACAGGGGTGACTATCTGCTCAATAACCAGCACTTAGAGAAAGGGCCTTTGGTGTTTGGGGAGGAAACGTGCTCAAAGGATGCTGGGCTGTGTGTGTGTGACAGAGACAGAGAAAGTGAGACAACATCCAGATCTATGAAATATAACTCAACACCAATCTAACAGGTCCAAGAAGGCTTGTTGGGGACTTGGGGACTTTGAGAAGTGTGTGACTGAAGAGAGGCACATATTGGGCAGGAAGGGAGTGATTTTCACACTGGTTTAGAGCAGCCTTGAGCAGGAGAGCCAGGATCAAAGTGTCCTTGACAAAGTGCCAGGAAGGAAACTGTCGGAGGCAAAGGTCTGTCTATAGGGAGGCACTGAGCCACTGTCACTAACTGCGCACTTTGCCACTAACTCACTCACCACGGTTTATGGGGCAACTGAGCTCCCTTCCATCCCTTCTGCCCCCTTCCTAGTCCATGCCACCCCAGCTCCTGTCATTTCTTGTCTGGCTGTCTCAGTAGCTGCCTCCCTCTAATTCATACTCCAGCCAGGCCACTCTTTATGAAAAGTTATCCTCATCCTCTTACTTCCCTGCTTCCAGCCCTTTAATGTCTTCTTTGCACCAAAAATAAAATCCAAATTTCTTAGCCACCACCACAGGCTGCAAGTGATCTGCTGTCTCCCTCACTCTATATTCTAGCCAGTTACCCAACCACCAAGCTTCCCTTTTCCTCGATGCTCTGCACTTGCTGTTCCCTCTGCTTGAAATACCCTTTCTGCCAGCTCTTTGCTTAACGGATTCCTAATTATTGTTCTTGTCTTAGCTTAAATGTCACCTCTTCAGTGAGGACTTCCTCCAGACCCCGCTACCCCTACCCAACTTTCTACCATCCCCACTGATCATTATGCTGTTTTTCTTCAGGCCTCTTATAATATGAAATTATTGACTTCCAAGATCTGTTAAAGAAAATTCTGAAGCTTTCTACAGTTCAACCTAATAGAAACAACCACTTCCATGGTCTGGAAGGCCCACGCTTCAGCCTCACAGTTTCAGTCAGTGCCCTTACCCCAGCTTACTCTCTTCCTCTGGACCATCTCCCAAGGTTAATGCTGTGTTGCCTGCCATATTTCCCACGCTGTTTTACTTAATATATATTTTTAAATTGACTCATTTTTAACTTAAACAAATTTACTTTTAAAGGAAACTTGAAATGACATCATAAATGGTAGATAACCCTAAACGCAAATACAATCTAAACAAAACAGTCTTATTATATCCTAGCTGGAGTCTGAGTGGCTCCACTCTTTCTGTTAGAGATCACATTCATACCATGTTCAGGATGTGCTAGTGCCAGCTGAGACTTCCTTTCTGGTTAATCAGAAGGACTGAAAGACGATTAGGAAGGGACTAACTGTCTCTCAGTAGAATTCAAACCTATTTGCACCTTTGAATTGTAGACTTGGAGGGCATCTTCTGGGCTACTGGGGTGTGTGTTCCATCTTTAAACAACAGAATGTTAAGGCTTCTCAAAGTGGCAACTAAAGCCAGCCCTGATGGCCTAGCAGTTAAAATTCAGCGCATTCCGTTTCGGTGGCCCCAGGTTCGGTTCCCTGGCATGAAACCACACCAGCCCTCTGTCAGTGGCCATGCTGTGGCTGCAGCTCACACAGAAGAACTAGAAGGACTTACAACTAGAATACACAACTGTGTAGTGGGGCTTTGGGGAGGGAAAAAAAAAGGAAGGAAGATTGGCAACGGATGTTAGCTTAGGAGAAATCTTCCCTTGCAAAAGAAAAAGAAAAAAGAAAAAAATGGCAACAAAATTTCAGCTCTCTTCACAACTCTGATGGATAGTCAGGCATGCCTAGAACACCAAGTAAGGATTTTTCAGGAGAGAACACTGCTAGTAGTTGGTGAAGCCAGCCTTGGGCACAAGTTGCAGGAGAGCTGGCACACATCATTGTTTGCTGAAGCTGTTCCCATTGCCCAAAATAACCCTCCTTAAAATCCCGTCACTATCTTTTAAGCCCAGTGCACATCCCTGATTTTTTAAAGTCAACCCAAACCCCTACCCCAGCAAGAACTACTCTCTCCCCTAGATATTCTGAGTACAATAGGACGGAACTTCTAGTCCAGTACTTATACCAGACTGACTTGTACATACTAAATTATGAACGTATGGATCTGTCTGCCCTGTTGGGTAGTGAGACTCCAGAAGGCAAAGATTTTGGCTTATTCATCTTTATAGCTTTCATGAGAGCTCGGCAGTGCCTGGAATGCTTCACGTGCTCAACAAAGGCTTGTGGACTCAATTGAAAGTAGTAACAGAGAATTGGATCTAAAAAAGTAAGGATTTACTTCCTTCTTCATTGAAATTATTTCCCTTTCAAGACTTTATATAAACACCTGTCTGAACAGAATCATCAACCCATAAGAAATGTTTTATTTAAGCTCCCTGCTCTTTATATTCTTTTTACAAAACTAATAACAATGAAATATATTAATGTATTTTATGACAACACCCACGTTTATATTCAGCCACTTGCTTCTTTAAGAAGCTGCATTAAATTGTTTTTCCCCACTTTGAAGACAATTTGGCATTTTACTACAGGTTAGTTCCAAATTCTGAAGAATATTTGAATTGTTGTGAATCATTCCTCCAACTGTATTCCATTACAGAGCTATAAAAACGTCAATAGCCAAGGCAGTTTGCATTGCATTGCATCAGGGAATTAATCATGATCCCACATCCCTTGTACTAACACACTCAATGCTCAGGAAGGAGCAAATGTCAAAATCGACACATATCAGTACTTCAATCAGAAATCCTATTAACGCTACTTTCCCCAAAAATCATTTCAGGCAGATAAAGTGGAGTGACTGCAGATATATGTATTTTAAAACCCCTTTTCAAAGCTGTGTAGAAATAGAATTAGCTTGGACGAGCCATCACCGACTTCAATCTGTTGAATGCAAATAAAGACTTCGGTTCAAGTTTGCATACTTTGTCACTTTGACGTGCAGTTTCCTCCAAAGAACCAAGCATCTGTGAAATGGTTTCAACTGTTGCTGTGGCACTGGGAGAAGAAAAGGAATATTTATTCAGTCAGCGATGGTGCTGAGCATTTTCACAGAGAGTTGAGTCACGTTTAACTTGTGTGACGTAAGTGCCGGGAGGAGAGACGGAGAAGTGCAGTGTGTTGAATCCCAGACATCGTCAGTTGGAAGAAGCCCTGCTATTTTAGGTACAACTAAGAAAGAAAAACACTGCCAATTAAATTATGACACACTGTTGATGGTAGGACAGGCTTTGACTTCAGAGATGTTAAAGTGTGAAAAAGTGTGCATCTTAGAACTGATGAACTATGGAATTTAAATAGTGCTGGTGATTTACTCTGCATCTCATGCAATAATAATACTAAGCCCTGGAGTGCACACAATACTAGCCTGGAAATTGCTCTCCTTTGGACAACCTCCTCTGTATTTTCCAGGAGTCACAGCTAGGCAGGTTTGGGAACAAGCCAAATACAAGCCAAGCACTTCCAGCGGTACCTTTCTAAGGGGTCTCCTAGATTGAGTTGCCAGATAAAATACAGGAAGCCCAGTTAAAATTGAATTTCAGATAAACAATGAGTATTCTTTAGTATAAGTATGTCCCAAATACTGCGTGAGATATACCAAAACAATTTAACTGAGTGCCCTGTATTTTTATTTGCTAAATCTGGCAAGCATGCTCCCAGGGTAATTTTGACTGCATTTGACCTTCCCCACATGCTTTTACTCTGGGACTTTAACCTTTACCTGTGAGGAGCATCCATTCAGACCTCATTCACTCCCTACAACAACCCTGAGAGTTAGCATTACTGAAGGTCATTTTAGAGCCGAAGGAGCTCAATTTCCTCCTCAGACTTGAAGGTCCCATTAGATTAGTTGGTATGGGACTGAATTCTGATCATAGTTTTCAATCTTTTTATAAAGAGGTTAAGGTCCAAAAGATACAGGTCACTGGGGAACCACGAAGATAGTAAAGGTACTTTTACCCCTGGAAACAACCTCTGTGTGTTGGTCAGTGGTCACTGTCACGGGGCAGTATATCCGGCCTAATAATGATGATAATAATAATAATAATAGTAACAGCAGCAGAAGCAAACACTAAGCACAACTTACTACGTGTCACACACCTCACTGCTCACTCTTCTACTATTCCCTTTTTATAGAGGGGGAAACTGAGGCACAGAGAGGTTAAGGAGCTTGCCCTTCTCATTTTTAAAGTTTGAGCATAACATCACCTTCTTGGAGAGTCCTTGATGAGCTCTCCTTAGATAATCCCTTCTCCCCCATAACTCTTTATTATAACATGCTATTTCTTTGTGAAATTAGCTTGGCACTCAAAGCCTTTCAAACTATGTTAGCCTCTCTCAGCATCCCTCCGATTTGGTTATGCCCTTCTCACTTATAATTAACCATTTGCTGTCTACCCTCCCTACCTGGGTGCCCCATGACGACAGGAAAGGGAGCTGTGTAGTTCACTGCTTTAGTGCCAGGGCTGGCCCCTGGCATTGCAGGGACAGAATAAATATCTGGTGTTTTTATAAGTGGTCACTGCCTTTCCTTGCAGAGAGCCGAAGGTAATCTGGAAGCTTCATCTGAAGTGAAACTAGTCCATTAAAGCTCGCCCAAGGCAGATAGTGCCTTTTGGATAAGCCACCGATTAAGATCACTGGGGCTTTTCTCTGTTAGCTGGGCAATGGCTTGCAGCCACCAGGTTCTCTGGTTGCCTTGGGGAGGGAAACTTTCCTCCAAACTACAGCATGTTTAACGTCCAAGTTCCCGGGATGGCTCTTCTAGGACACAAGTCTTGCCCACCAGAATCTTTCCTGTGCTCCCTCTTCCTGCAGAGACTGAAGGAACCCATTCAAAGGCTCCTGAACTAGATCAGCATCCTGGTGTTGCTGAGACAAGCCTTGGGGCCCTGACCCTCCTTTGAAGAACACGAATAGAAGAAAAGCAGTTCTACAGCAGGGTTGGCAAAGGATAGGCTTGATACTGTGGATATGGGCATAAACAATGAGCTTAAAGGCAAATGTATTATTTCTGTATGTGTGTGGGCTCTGTTTACACACACACACACACACACACATACACACACACACACTTCTCCCAGATGCACTTCTACTCAACAGTAGGTGGACCTTAGAATTGCCTGAGAAGTTTAAAAAATCCCCAAACCCAGCTGCCTCCAGACCAATTAAATCAGAATCCTCAGGGTGGACCCAGGCACCAGTAGTTTTTAAAGCTCCCCTCGTGATCCCAATGGGCAGCCAGGGTGGAGCATGGCTGTGCTGAAGAAAGCCACATGCTTCCATCTGGAGCTTGTAGGAAGGAAACCTGTACGTTTTTAAAAACCATATACAATAGAGCTTTGCAAATATGATTAGTTTTTGTGTTATTTATTTCCTATTTCCCATAAACAACTTCTAAGCGTTGGCACAACGTTGCCATCTGTAAGGCATATGACAATAACAGTCGGTCGCCTAATAACCAGGGAAGCATTAACGTTTGCAGGCTCTAAATTATTTGCATTCATCTCGTATGATCTGCATTGATGAAGCCACTTAATGCTTGATTTCTGTGTCTTCTGATGGCACTACCAGAAGTAGGAAAGCTATATTTTCTGGGCTTTGTATTGTTCTTTGTCATCCTACTGAGTCGTTACAAGATGGATTTATAACAGACCTAAAGCTAGTATCAAAATGAAAATTAGTTCTTGAGTAGAAAAATAGCAATCCCGTTTGAGTCGCCTGTAGCAAGTGCGTCATATCTGCCTCTGCAAGGAAGGAAATGACTTCTTAATGTGGTTTTCTTCCACTAAGGAGAATTAAATCTATGTGGCAAATGTAAAACCAGCGTGCTGGTAGCCAAATTCTGAACGGAAAGATCCATGGCCCTCATAAACATATCTGTGGCCCGACTGTATGCTAATGAGCCTCATTAAGGCTCAAACTTCCCCTGTGGAAATGCAGCTCAGCCACAGAGCTGGGCTATCTTCCCTCACTGTTTTGCCTTCTGTATCAAAGTTTACTCCGAAATAATGGGGAAATTTCTCCATCTGCTGCCAGCCGCCAGGGTGGGTTGGGGGGGGGGGGGTCTCTGGGTTAGATTTAGATGGTTTTTGGCCTGAGATAGCAAACTGCACTATTTGAGTTGACAGACTTTTTGCTGGGTTGGCGAGATTGTTTTCAAAGGACCTGACTTTGGGGTGAATGCACCTGGTGGGGTGGAGCAGGATGCGTGGAACTGTCCACTCTTCAGTGGCACTATGGTTTCTCTGTGATAGATTAAAAGGCAAGCACTGTTGAGAACAAAGCTGGCACCACCTCTGCCTGGCTGGGTGATCTTGAACAAGTGAACAAACTTCCTCAGACCTCAGTTTCTTTCTTGGTAGGTTGGGGCTAAGTAGTCCCTGCCTTGTGTATGGTTATTGTAAGGATTAAATTAAATAATGCACGATGAAACAGTACATATCAAAGAAACCGGCCATTGCCTCATAAATAGTAGCCATCATTGGTGCTGTTAAATCGTTTGCCTCAATCTCCTCAAATGACGTAAGACAAAATACTACCCTGTGCATCCTGTGGAGAATTTAAGCCTTCAGCATTTTACGATGTATAGACCACACACAGGAACGACAAATTTAGTTAATAAAACCGAATTGCAATAGGAAGGTAAGAGGGAAAATTGAGCTCTTCTAATGAAGAGAGTTCTGAAAAATCTTCTCTGTCTCTGACAGAATTGAAATTTTATTCACTCTCTATGTAAATCTGAGACGTATACAAGATGTTTTTTAAAATAAGTATAGGTGTCTGAAGAGGATTTTAAAATGATTCAATTGACTAAGACCACTTGTTAATTTTTTGATAAGTTGTTTCTTCATTTAATGTTTGCCTGAGTGACGCCTCTTTTAATGGATATACTCTTATTTCTTACTCGGGACTCACGGCCCTTGTATTATTATCATAAATTTGCTTGGGCTCTTTTGGTTCACTGAACAAAACTGCTCATATAAGAGAGGCTAAGCCAGAAAGAATCGGAGGTAAACCACAGGCCAGCTTGGGGGAATGGTCATGGGTGGGCAGCAAACTCAATGCCTTCAGGGTCTGGGAAATAAAATGAATGAATGATGCCTGCCAAGCATAAGAAGATTAGAGAGTGGTGAGGATTATGGTAAATGGCTGGATAACCCCTCCTCCAAATCTGTAACCCTCACTTCCAGCCACAGCATATAATTACAAGGGAGCCAATGTGCCACAGGAGCCTAATCTAGTTATTTTATTAGAGAAGCTGGAAATAGGGACTTTTACATAAAACCTCCCCATTTTGAAATTTGGGCGACTAATGCAATTAAAAGACGCATACCTCCTGGCCTCTGATTTGTGAATTCTCTTTAGCCACCCCCACAAGACTTGTTCAAGGACATCTCAAGGGTCCATTAATAAGCCTTTTCCATTTTTTTACCCAAAGCTCCAGAAACATGACAAGGAGGAGGAGGACTCCCCAGCCTTGTGGAGATCGGAGGAGGACATGGCAGCCGAAGCTGCAGCACTGCAGGTCTACTTTCAATGACTCAGGTACGCTGTGCACTTCGGCATCACTGAGACCCTTCAAGGGGCTCCCTGCCCAGGATGGGGACACGCAAAAGCAGCTTCACCAACATCCTATAATGGTGGCAGCAAAAAACGTAAAAGCTGGAGTGGAGAACACCCTGACCCTTGAGGCTTATTCCAACCCCGGGGTCTCCTCTTCCTCCTCCTACGCCACCTCCTATATAACTGTCTGTTCACTTCCTTCCAGCCCACCCTCAGCCCACTGTCACCTCTCTCCAGTTTCCTCTCCTCTGTTCCTGCCTGCCTCCAATCCAATTTCCACAAAGCATCCTGAGATAGTTTGTAACCCAAACCTGATCCTTTAAGAGGTCAAAACCCTTTAAGGGAATTACATGGCCCTCAGGCTCAAGTCCCAGATTCCTGTTAGTCTGTAAGGCCCTGTGAAAGAGCTCTCTCTACACCAGACCCCATCAGCCACACCCAGGCCCACTCCTCTTTATCCCTGGGCCTCTTCTCCCCAGCTGCCACTTGGGAAACCGCCCTTTGTGTTTCTCTTTAGCTGTGGCTGCTAGGAAGCTCAGGCCGCAGGCAAAGGTCAGGGTAAGAAAGAATTATCTCTTTGCATTAATGATGTTTAACTGTTGGGAGATCATAGATTTGAGACTCTGGTAGGAGGGGCCGGCCTGGTGGCGCAGCAGTTAAATTCACACATTCTGCTTCTCGGTGGCCTGGAGTTCGCTGGTTCGGATCCTGGGTGCGGACATGGCACCGCTTCGCAAAAGCCATGCTGTGGTAGGCTTCACATATAAAGTAGAGGAAGATGGGCATGGATGTTAGCTCAGGGCCAGTCTTCCTCAGCAAAAAGAGGAGGACTGGCAGTAGATAGCTCAGGGCTAATCTTCCTCAAAAAAAGAAAAAGAAAAAAGACTGGTAGGAAGCTATAGCTAATCTCCTTTTCAGAATGCATATTCACAACAAATTCTTATACATTGTCAAGGGGCTCATGGATCTTCTGAAATCTGTTGATAAATAGGGTTGCCATGAAATATTGGGATACACCTAGACTAAAAAAATTATTGGTTGTTGAGCTGAAATTCCAGTTTAACTGGGCATCCTGCGTTTTATCTGGCAACCCTGTTAATAAACCTCCTTAGGGATAATGGACCCAGACAAAGAGTCTCTCCTCTAAATAGTTTCTTTTTCCTATTTAGAATTGTCTGCTTCATCTGGTCTTGTGTAAATGTGTTTGTATTATAAGTTGCTGAAGTAGATTAGATACAAATTAAAAACAGTTAGTGAACAAATACGATTTTATATAATTCATTTGCTACGAGCATCAACCACTTAGTGATCATGATTTTTAGCTAGAAAACACATTCATTGTCTTCCATTTTCACTTGAAAGTGTAAGTCTTTTTTGGTTAGTTTAAAATGTATGTGCATTTCTTGGCCTTTTTCTCCCCAGCCTCCTTTTTAAAGCACTTTAATTACTTAAAGACCCAGTATCACCTACTTCTCCCTCATTATCTTTCAAGCATGTTGCTGTGCTCAGGCCCAGGCATTCTAGAAAGCTTATTTCATTCTCCCATGCCATTTGTTTGTCAGCTCTGCCTCCAGTTGCCTGAAGGGATATAGTGTGGTGCTAGCAGAAGCTATCTTTGATATTTTTATTTTTAGCCTTTTCCACTGTTTACCTTCTCATTTTTTCCTTTCTTTTTCTTTAGGATCAAGCTAGTTTACCCAAGAACATATAGGCCTATGGGCATGAGTGCAAACCTCTTTCTCTTCCTCTTCTGAAAGCCTATGTGTCATTTTGGAATGTCCCATTCAAATTGGGTTACCATTCTTCAGACTCAAATTCCTAGACTGCATTTTTTTTCTTTCTGGGTTTTTAATGTAATGGGTGCTTTCAGGGAGAGGCAAGAAAGCTCTAGGCTTTCCCTGAGGCTTGCTGAATTGTAGGATTCTGCCTGGGAATGCATGTTCTAGACACTTTAAGAGAATTTAAGTTTATTACCCAAGTTTCCTGTATCCCTTGCTTTGTCAGTTTTTGCTTCTGTCTTGCCTTCAGGCCTAACATCTCCTGTCTTCCAGGTGAATCAACTTGCCTTATAAGTCTTGCCAGGAAGCTATTCATTCTAACTTCTTATACAAACTACTGCCATAGTACCTGTGGATTTGTAAATTAACATTAATATCTCTCCTTAAGAGTCTTTGGTTACAGACCAAACAAATCACCTTCAGTTTTCCCAGCAGTCAGATGTGGGAACTGAACCCAGGAGGGATAACGTGGGTGCCAAATGGCACACAACTAGTCACTTGGAGGTGAGGGACTTAAATGCAGGGTCCTAAGATTTCACCAGCAGCATCTTCATCTCCTGTGGTATGATGGGACTGGATCTGCTTCTCTTTAGAGACAAAGGAAAAAGGAAATGTTTTTTTAGGAAACCTGATCATTGAATTGGTCTACCGGGTTGTTTGACATCCATCCTCCTCCCTTCTCCACACCAAATGTTTATACAGTTTTAAGGAGTTCATGGAACTTTTGAAATTTGTTAATAAATAGGGCAGTCATGCAATATTTGGACATACTTGGTCTTAAAAAATATTGTTTATCTGGGGGCGGGCCCGGTAGTGGAGCGGTTATGTTCGCACATTCTGCCTCGGCGGCCCAGGGTCCACTGGTTCGGATCCCGGGTGAGGACATGGCACCGCTCCTCAAGCTGTGCTGTGGCAGCCGTCCCACATATAAAGTAGAGGAAGATGGGCATGGATGTTAGCTCAGGGCCAGTCTTCCTCAGCAAAAAAAGAGGAGGATTGGCAGCAGATGTTAGCTCAGGGCTGATCTTCCTCAAAAAGAGAAAATATATTGTTTCTCTGAAATTCAGACAAACTTGGCCTCTCCCAGCTTTCCTGGTTATATCTTCAGCAGCAAGTCACTCTTAGGCGGAGGCAGTTTAAAGACTTTGATGGTGCTCATTCTACAAGACTGCACAATTTGCAACACACACAAAGGCAGATATGATAGGGCTTAGCCCTGAAATTGTTAACAATAGCTAACATTCCCAAGAATTTGTAAGACGTAGGTTCTGTTATCGTCCCATCTTACTGGTGACGAGAAAACTGAGACTCAGTCGTGTTAAGTGTTATTCCAAGGTAAGTGATTAGTAAATGATGGATCTTAGATTTGAATGATACAGTCCAAACCCAAAAGCCATTCTCCTAGTCTTTGTACTGCCTACCTTGCTAAAAGAGCTCACTTCTCCAGCCAGCACCACCTCCCTATCTCAGCTCCCCTTGCACCCTCCCAGTATTCTCTTCAGCCTCTTCACCTGGTCTGCTGGCCTCCCTGGTTCCACTGTGAGGACTTCCCTCTTCCTCCCCTGCTGGACTTCCTTGCCAGCCTCGTTAATGCCACCCTCTCCAGCAAAATAGGCCTGAACGGGCCCCATCTGCCATTGTTCACTTTCAAGTTGTTCCAGACCATGCTGATTCCCACGTAGGCTGCCTGCTATCTTTTCTCCATTTTGACCACATGCCTAAATAATATGAACTTGGGCAAGTATAGTGTTTCCCAAATTTCATTTATTCCCATTTGTTGTGATTATCCTCATTTTTGTGTACCACCTAGGGTATTGTTCACTTATAATTTACTTGATTCACTTTTTAAACTTCAATTCATTTATATTAAACTTTATATCTTAGCCTCAATGAAAAATATTTCTTGTAACTAGAAGTTAAGCATACAAATAAATGTAAAGAAAAACACTTTTGATGAATTCCAGCTCCACATAGTTGCTTGCCTATCAGGCCCAAGATTCACCCTCTTTTTGTTAAAAAGAGAGGCTGGCCATCCTTAGAGAGGTATTTAAGTCCAGCACCAAACTGAGACTCTCCATTTGACTTATTCACAAGGTTTAAAAGAAAAATAACCCACAGAGAGATTCAATGTACATCACTTAAAATTATCTTAACCAGACAAATGATTCCCATGTTTGGAAAACAGCAGTAGAGGTCAGAATTCAAACCCAGAGCCAACTGGCTCCAGATCTGCTCCAACCCCTAAGCCAATGCTCCCCATGTCCCCCACCAGGCATGCAGAGAAGATAAGGCACATGGGGGAAACCAGAGTTAGCTTCCCCAGGATGAGAAGCCACTCTCTGTACTGGGCCAGGGGACACCAAGCAGGAAGCCCTGTACCACGCCCCACTGCCTCCCACAGGCACACTCAGTCTCTCGGCTGATTGGATCTGACTGAACCCACTCCTTCTCCTGGGAGACCAACTCCAAAGTGTTGGCCTTAGCATTTTGTTTGCCATCAGTCTACCTTAGAAACCAACATATTGCAGATTAGAATGTGAAAACTCATACTCAGAGATACCCTATATAGGAAAGTTACTGTAATAGGTAAAGAGCTGTTCTCTGTTAAATGTTTAGAGTGGAAATACCTAACAATTGCTCAGTAAGTGGAAACCCCTGTTCTATATCTTCTTTATGTATAAACTCAGATTAATCCTCAGCATGATAAGACTGCCACAGACCACAAAGATCAACATTCCAAAACTCAGCCCCTTGGAACCATCAGGGACCAACATTAGCTTAGCTGTGTAGAAGAATTCTCTTGATCTTCCCATACAACTCTGCAGGATGTTTTAGTGTCTTGGCTGCTCTCTGTAACCTTTGCCTAGCAGAAAATGACTTTGAGTTGCAATTTCTTAAGCAGTAGTGAAAAATAGACATTGCCTTTGCCATGCTCAGGAAAAGCCAACAGTCCAAGGGTTGCTGAATGAAGCTGCAGATGTCTCATTCTCCACCTGATGAGGGTGGCAATCCTTTGGTTCCAGGAATTCAACATCTGCCTTCTGCTTAGGTGAATTTATGCATTGGCTCCCACACACTGGGCTGAGTTCCGGGATAAGGGTCCTTCAATGGCTCTTTTAGTCTATATTCTAAATTACATTGGATGACAGCAGATCTGCGTTCCTTACCAATCTTGCATCCTTCCTGGAACATAGTAATTATTTAGGTATTTAATACTCAGATTTACTACCTATACACACCCATGCTAAGTTTCCTACTTAATTTTAAAGCAGTGATGTGTACCAGTGGAGGAAGATTTTTATCTTCTCCCTGTCCTCACTCCCACCCCATGTCGGAATTGAGTAGGGTATGTTGTTTGTAAAATATATAAGTATCACCCCTAACTCTTAAAGAAAGTCAGAGCAGGTAGGTTTCCACATCCTGTTGTGTCAGCAGAGTTCATTTGTAATTCATCAAACTCTCCTCTGTGCGTGCTGTTATTTTATAGATAATTGGTTGCCTCTCATTTACTCACAATGGAGCTGTGCAATTTCAAAGCAACTGAGTCAGCCCAAAACAGCATTATTAGTAGTTACAGATACTACTCTGTCAAAGCAAAATTTTGACTCTGGCATTTTTTTAAAATCACCATAATTTCAGCCACTGGACCACACTTATATCATAATCATGGACAGTCCAGGTGGACGAGAAAGGACAAGCTTGCTTATTTAACAATGTACTAGTCACTGAATTGTGCCTTTTGAAATCTACCCTACCAACTTGAAAAAATTCTCAACTTTCTCAGAGAAGGTCTCCTCTCAGCATGGCAGCCTCTGATGAGAAAAGCTCAGGGAGCAGATCATAGTAATCTCATGTTTTCTTGGGTAAGAAGAAGGGTTAACTTCAGCTCTTTGACTAGTTCAGTCCTAAACCCACTGGGTAATCTCCGTGTAGTGGTATCATCAATACCAATGAAAGTGTTTGCCAACACTCTTTCAGCCATCCTCAAATTGATGCAGTAAAAGATTTTCTTTGGGGTAGAAGTGCAAGATCCCTTGTTTAAGACAAATGAGCTTTAGTATATTCAAAAATTCTGCCAGAAAAGGGACCCATCATCCTAAATGCAGCAAGAAAAGAGACTTCAGTGTGCTTTTTTCCCTCTACAGTCCATGTTCCTACTCGATTATGCTGCCTCTCTCCTCATTCTGTGTAAACTATGTTTATAGAACCTAATTTCAGTAGCAAGGAATTAAAGACTCAATTGTTTACATTCGATAAATAGAAATCAAGTCCCTATGGGCCTAAATTGGGAATGATAAACCATAGAATCATAGAGACTTTAGAAGTAATCAAATCTAATGTCCCATTCAAGATTTCTTTTACCAAAACTCAAAAGGATGACTATCTAGTTATACTTTATAAACATTCCCTTTATAAACATCCTACAAGACAGTCTGCCTCATGGTTCCAAAATGAGTTTTTAGTTAACTTGATTATTTTTAATATGTTTTACCAAGATCCAGCTTTCTCTAACATGTGCCCAATGGTTCAGGCAAAAGATTCCCACAGGCTACTGATGCGTAAAGAATCTACAGAACTGTTCTGTTGAGATTTAGCTCAACTGGTGATAGAAATGACTAGTGTCCCATCGTTAATTTAAACTCTTATGAATCTTGGAACTACATGATCCATCAGCACAGAGTCCTTTTCAGAAAAGTGTAATCCAAATGCCAAAAATAATTTTAAGTTTCAAATTTTACTTGCATCTTGCAAAAAGATAATGAAATAAAGCCTATCATCACCATCATCATTATCATCTTCATCCTAATCTCATCTCCAGAAATGGATACAGAAGTGTATCACACATCAATCTGCATGTTCTTGTGTGGCAAAAACCTTCTAAAAACTTCTACCCACTCCCAAGACTTGTTTTTTCTTTTTCTGCTTGCTCTCTTCTACTCTATGTAGTCCTTTCCTTTCTCTTTTCTCATTTTGTCTTTGTCTCTGCCAGAAAGACAGCTGGGAAAAAACTCTCTCCTAGAGGTCATGGGAGGTTAATATGCAGAAAAACTATGAAAATTCACATTAACAATCATTGATCAATTAATAATAGCTAATATTTGTGCAATGCACTCCATCCTGTGCCTAAAATGTCTGTGAGCCACCTCTTGCATAATAAGTGCTCCATTATCATGTAGGTACTCAACCAATCAATGAAGGTTATGCCAGAAGAAGCAGCTGTAAATTGTGCTCCTTCTGGTTTTAATGCTTCTCTCATGATCCAAAAGACCCTGCAGTAACTTCTACTACCTCTAATCTATTATGAGTGGTGAGCAATGGAGACTGAGTGTCTTATTTATTAAAGTCAAGTCTAAAACATGGAGGGAAGAGAGGGTACATTTAGAGAATGAAAATGTCACCATTTGTCCCAATGGTGTAATTAGTAAAATTAGACCCCAGCCACATTCTGTGTAATGTGCCCTCTCCTCTTCCTCCTTCCCGTCTTTTCTCCTTAAGGATAAGTGAGGCAGAACGTGCCTTTTGGAGATGGCAGGAGCCCTACGAAAACAAGAGAAGAGAGTGCTGGGGAAGCCATCTTGGAAACACACCTTCACTTTCTTGTACCCAACTCCTTTAGGGGATGAATGCCTGCCACCCCCTCATTGCCTTCTCCAGACCCCAATGCACTGACCTATTTTTGTTCAGTATTACCATTTTGCAACCCTATCATACAGGATGTGAAAGGCAAACCTTTCTTCCCCTTTTAGAGCCTCAGGTAAATAATCTGCAACCCAGAGAAAAAGTTAGGTGGCAGGTAATGTCTGTTCTAAGGCAAATGCTTGTCTTGAGCTTTACACAGAACTTTCTAGAATGTGCTTTGAAAAGAAAGGACTGGTAAAGTGAACATTATAGTTTTGTGAGAGTTATGTCCCAGCCCGCTCCCAAAAAGAAATCTGTTTTTCAATCACTTGTCCTAAGCAACAGGCATATCCATCACTGATGAAAGTATAAAAAGACATTATGGGGGCAAGACCGGTGGCATAGTCATTACGTTTGCTTGCTCTGCTTTGGCGGCCCAGAGGTCACAGGTTTGGATCCCGGGCACAGACCTGCAGACCACTCATCAAGCCATGTTATGGCAGTGATCCACATACAAAATAGAGGAAGATTGGCACAGATATTAGCTCAGTGACAATCTTCCTCAAGCAAAAAGAGGAAGATTGGCAACAGATGTTAGCTGAGGGCCAAGCTTCCTCACCAACGAAAAAACAAAAACAAAAAATAAAAAGACATTCTGCAGTCTCCTAGGAATGATGTCTGGATTATCTGCCATTTTGCTTTTTACTCTCAGTGGAAATGTCTTTAAGTAATTTAAGGTGGTTTCCTATCAATAGCCACTAAACTTATTCTCTGAGCTCATGTGTCTCTGGACATGTTACTTTTTTGCACCTTACTTTCCCTAGTTCTGAATTGCTATGATGGAAAGCATTTTACTTGTATTTTAGGTTTATTATAAGCATAACACCAAACAATGGGTAGCAAAGACAGCTCTAAATTGTGCTCCTTCTGGTGTCAATACTTCTCTGAAGATCCAAAAGACACATTGTTATGTTATCCTACCTCCAATTTATCATGAATGATAAGCGATGGAGACTCTGAGAGTCCATTAGCTATGCCAATATGTAGATTCATTATTTTCCCTTTGATTTCTATTATATGTTTAAAATGATAAATTGTAGAAATGTTTAGGTTATGAGAAATTAGTTTAAACAGTAATTAAAGAATAAAACCTGTAGGGCAGGATGTTTTCAGACCACCAAAAATGAAAAGAAAAAGAGTGACTTCTATTACTAATGCCAATTAATTTGAATCAAACCTCCCACTGTGTTCAGCTAGAAAAATTGTACAAATTGTAAGAAAATATCTGTTAAAAATAATAACGTAGCAAAAGATTACAGGGTCAAGATCCAAAAGAAGACAGAAATCCAGAGAAATGATCCACACTTGGGGTTGCTTCCCTCTGAGGGCATTTGTGAGTGTTGGAAAAGCAGCTAGAGCTAGAGCAATAAAACCTGGGTTGCCAATGGTAGAGCCCTTCCTAAACCTCTATACCCAGGTGGGAATTCAAAGATCTGGGAAAGTGGTACCCTTGGAAAAAGAGTGAGCCAGACAGAAACCAGCCCTGGTACCAACTACAGCCCAATTTCAAATCATCTTGGTGATTGCGAAAGTCTCAGTCATAGGAATTGGATTAAGTTGATCCCAAATTGCTTGTCCCGTTAGGCTCCTGGAAGAGGCAAAGAAATATCACCTCTAGGAGAAAATAATGCTATCCAAATCTTAAATTACTTCTACCAATAATTTATTTTTCAAATAGAATGCCCAATATATGAGTGTGTACACACACACACAGCATATGAGGAAAAAAAACAATACAAATAAGATTAGGATCACAGGGTACCTAAAACTGGAATTATCACCCATAGCCATTAAAAAAACTCTACTTTTTTATGGATAGAAAAGACAAGATTAAAAACAATTTCAGCAGATAGCTGGAATCTCTAAGAAAGATAGAGATGATGTGAAAGAGAACTGAATAGAAATTCTAGAACTAAAAAATACAATAACCCAAAGAATGAATTTGGGAGCACATTTTGCACAGCCAAAAAGAGAATTAGTGAACTTAAAGATGAGCTGTGTGAAAATATCCAGAATGAACCATAAAGAGATGAGAGTGGGAAAAAGTAGAAGAGAGGGCAGAGATATAGAATATAAGAGAAAGCCTAGTAGACATTTATTCACAATTCCAAAACACAGTTTCAGTGGAAGCTGTGTTTAAAGAGATAATAACTGAGAATTTTCTTAAACTGGCAAAAGCCACCAATCCAGAAATTCAAGAACACACCAAACCTCGAGCAGGGGATGTAGAATGCACACCTAGGCACATCATGATGAAACTGCAGAAAATCCACTGGTGAGTTGTTAGATTTAATAGTGAAAAAAAAAAAGAACTTACTTTCAAAGGAGTAATAGTCAGACCAAAGGCAACAAAAAACAAAGAAAATCAGAAGACGATGGAATGACATCCCTAAAAAGCTGAAAGAAAATAACTGCCAATCTAGATTTCCATGCCCAGTTAACATATTCTAATAGAATGAAAGTCAGATAAACACATTTTCTGACAAAAGCTGAGAGAATTCGTCACCAGCAGACTTATACTAAAGGAATTCTAAAGAAGAAATCAAGTGGAAATTAGAAACCATTTTGAACTGAGTGAAGAAAACTAAAACTTGTAGCTGCAACTACCAGTGTGTTTAGAGGTAATTTACTTTTAATTACAACGTATACATTTACTGGAAGAAAATAAAAGCTGAAAGTGAACGTGCTGAACATCTTTCTAGATATTGCAGTCATTAAGAAAGGATAAGAACATATAATGAATAATTATAGACCAATAAGTTTTAAAATTTGGATTACATTAAGTTTCTAGAAAAAATACAGCTTACACAAACTGATACAAAGTGAAAAAGAAAATATTAATAGTTTGATAACTATTAAAAAAAAATCAAAGCTGAATTCAAAGCCTACCCACAAAGAAAATGTCAGGCCCAGATAGCTTTACTGGTGAATTCTACCACACAATTAAGAAAGACACAACAATCTTATCAAGAATTAATATTATTCTTAATAAGAGTTGCCTTACACGTGAACCTGACAAGAACATAACAGAAAGGGGATCTACAGACCAGTTGCACTTGGGAACACAGATGCCAAAGTCCTAAAAGATAGCAAAGATATCTGATAGATTAATTGTGTGCATGTTTGTGTGTGTATGCACAATCTATGACAAGGATAATACATTATGACCGATGCCATGTTGGTTTCACATTAGATTATCAAGTAATGTCATTCACCAGACTAATAAAGGAGAAAATGGCAGGATCATCTTAGTAGATGCAAAGAAAAAAGTGTTGATCGAATTCAATATCCAACTTAATAAATATAAAAGCTGTAGAAAAACTAGACTAGAAGGGAATTTATACTTGAGTGAAATGTTGAATACTATTCATCTGAGGTTGTAAATAAGATAAGAATATTCACTATTAGCCTTGGATTTCACAACGTACTCAAGGTCCCAGCTAGTATAGTTAGGCAAGAACAATAAAGAAAAGGTAGGAAGATTAGAAAGAAAGGAATAAATCTGTCATTTTTTGTAGACAACATGGTGTATGCAGAAAACATAAAAGAATCTACTAAGAAACAATTAGAATTAATCAGTAAACTTAGCAAGGCCTCTGAATATAAGATCGATACATGTAAGTTTTGAATTTCTGTATATCAGCCATTGTCTTAGTGAGCTTGGGCTGCCATGACAAAATACCATAGGCTGTGTGACTTAAACATCAGGAATTTATTTCTCATGCTTCTGGAGGCTGGAAGTCCCAGCTCAGGGGGCCTGGTCAGGTTCTGGTGAGAGCCCTTTTCCTGGCTTGTGCAGCCTCCTTCTCACTGTGCCCTCACGTGGAAGAAAGAGAGTGATCTTTAGTCTCCCTCTTCTTTTAAAGACACTAACCCACCATGAGGGCCCCACTCTCATGACCGAATCTAAACCTAATTACCTCGCAAAGGCCCCACCTTCTGTTACTGTCACACTCGGGGTTAGGGCTTCAACATATGAACTTTGCAGGCACACAGACATTCAGTCCATAACAGCCACACAGTTAGAAAATAGAAAAAATTAAAGTTAGTTAGCTTAAATTAAGATCAGAAATCAAATGCCTAAGAATAATTAAACATATGTACACTTCTAGACAGAAAACTATAAAATGTTATTAAGAGGCGTTAGAGAGGAATTAAATAAATGAAGAGATGAATGACTCAATTTTATAAAGACTCAATTCTCAAATTGACCTATAAATTCAGTGTTTTGTGT
This sequence comes from Equus quagga, assembly GCF_021613505.1. NCBI lineage: Eukaryota > Metazoa > Chordata > Mammalia > Perissodactyla > Equidae > Equus > Equus quagga. The sequence continues at coordinate 127,892,257 of NC_060267.1, forward strand.
GTGTGTGTGTGTGTGTGTGTTGGGGAAAATTGACAAGTTGATTCTAAAATGCTTATGGAAATGTAGCCAGAGACTGTTAAAAGGACAAAATAGAAGCCTAGGAGGGCTTACTCTATAGGATATTGACTTATTACAAGGCTACAAAAGTTAAGAGAGCATGGTATTGGTACAAGAATAAATTGACTGATGGAACAAAAGAGAAAACCCAGAAAAACATCTTGGCATATGTGAACACTTGATTTATCATAAAAATGACATCACAGAGCTGTGGGGAAAGGAAAACATCTTCAATAAATGGTTCTGGGAAAACTGGACATTCATGTAGAAAACTAATGAAAGTCTACCCTACGTCACATGACATGAAAAAGTCAGTTCCAGGTAGATTGTAATTCAAATGTGAAGTGAAAAACAATAAAGCTTTTAGAAGATAATATAGGAGAATATCTTCATGATCTGGCTATAGGGAAAGACTTTTTAAATAGGACACAAAAAGCATTGCTATAAAAAAAGATTGATAAATTGGGCCACATTCAAAGTAAGAAATTCTAGGGGCTGGCCTGGTGGCGCAGCAGTTAAGTTTGCATGTTCCACTTCAGCGGCCTGGGGTTTGTCAGTTCATATCCTAGGTGTGGACATGGCACCGGTTGGCAAGCCACGCTGTGGTAGGCGTTCTACATATAAAGTAGAAGAAGATGGGCACAGATGTGAGCTCAGGGCTGTCTTCCTCAGCAAAAAAAAAAAAAAATGGAGGATTGGTGGCAGATGTTAGCTGAGGGCTAACCTTCCTCAAAAAAATAAATAAGAAATTCTGTTTATGAAAAGACACCATTTAGAGTGGGAAAAGTCAAGACCCAGAGGGGAAAAAGTATTTACCACACAGGTAACCAACAAAGGACCAGTATCCAGAAGATAATTTTTTTTTAAGGAAGAGAAAAAGAAAAAACCTTACAGATCTATAAGAGAAAGTCAATAGTCCAATAGAATATACAAAAGGATTCAAATAAGCACTTCATAAAAAATAGGTATCGAAATGGCCAATAATAATCTTCAGTCATCAGGGAAATGTAAACTTAAATCACAATGAAATACCACTATACACCCACCACAATAGTCAAAATTTACAAGACTGACAGTATCAACTGTTTGCAAGAAGGTGGAACAACAGAAACACACAAAAGAATACATACTGTGTGACTGCATTCACGCAAAGTTCGAAACAGGCACAACTAAATTATAGTGGTTAGAGATACATTCATTTAGAGGGTAAAATTATAAGGGAAAGCAAGGAAGCCATCACCATAAAATCAGCCCAATGGTTACCTTGGTGGGGGAGGCAAGGAAGCATTGGGACTGGGAACAGGAATGTGGTGCGGGAAGGTGGAAGGAGGCTGGCAATGTTCTATTCCTTGCCATGAGGGTGTGGAGAGACGTGTTTGCTTTACATTAATTCGCTAAGCCATATATATATTTATATTAATTCTCTAAGCCATATATATATATATATATATCTTCTGCACTTTTCTGTATGTATTGTATTTCACCATAAAGAGGACTAAAAATAAATCAGATAAATGAAAAATTTTAAATTAAGGACAAAAGAAAAGGAAGGAAGAGATTGATTTTAATGTATGGTCTAATTGCTGCCTGGATATTCAATTATTCCATAATAGGCTCAAACAAAAAAGTATAATCGCTGCATGTAATCTTTACAGACGCTCTGTTACTACATCAGAGAGTCGATTCTCCTCCTCTTGGCCATCCTCCCTGACTTTAAGAGGCCACACCGGCCAACCAGATCATTATCTCAGGAACTGAGTAGCAGAGATCACCACAGAGAAGACGCTTTATGATTAATGATTCTTAATGATACCACTTATGGAGAGCTTATTATGGGCTAGTTATACTAAGCACTTTACAGGTTTTGTTTCAATTAAACCCCACAACAACATTCTAGTACTGTTCTGATTTTCAGATGTGGAAACTGAGGCTTAAGGCAGCTCCGGGACTTGCCCAAGGCCTCTCAGTTTATACGCAGAGAGTCAGGGTTCAAGTCCAGGCAGTCTGACTCTGGAGCCCACACCATCACAGTAAAATTTGTGGGTCTGTGTTTAGAAATGTCCTCCCCTGCTTCAACTCTAGCTAACTGAAGACAAGAGTTATATATCGAAGCTGGGGTGCGAGCTACAGCTTACTCTTGCTTCTTCTCCAACTTCAGGAAAAGAGCCAGCATTTGATGATTCCCATGCTGGCAGCTTTGTATAGGTCACTTGATCCAGGGTCACAACCACCCTGCTGAAGGGACAGTGCTGTCCCCTGTTTTCCTATGCAGCAACAATGAGGGACTGAATATTTGCCTGAAAGCTAACAATGCACTCAACGAACAGAAAGGAATCACAGCTGATCAACCCTGGGCCATAATGCATTAAATGTTGGGTTCTTGGGATCAGTGAGGAGTCCCAAAGGCTCCATTTGAGACCTCTCAGTTGGGGCTTCCTCTCGAGATAAATGGTTGTCACCAAGAGTCTGCAGTTATCTCTTGGATTTCAAAACATTTGGAAGATTGTTGAGAGAGTCAAGCCGAAAATAGGATGGGGTAGAGCAAACATTTGAATTTGGAACTGCCAGTCTCATCCAAAGGCTGAAATTCTGGGCCTGTGATGCCAGCTGGGCCAATTAGAGTTCTTCCCTACCTTTGGTGTATGGACCTAGAGAGAGAAGGCCCCTGACAGGGCTAGTGTAGACTTGAGGCTCCTGGCAGTCATCTGCTCATCATTTAGAGAAGTCTGATGCAGGAGAAGGCCCAGAGTCAGGGGAGACAAAAAGTAAAGAGAGGGGAGGAATTCCCATGTTCATCCATCTTTCACAGTTAAAAGGTCAGTAAGTTGCTTTCTCCAGAGTCTCATTTGAAATGGGGTTCCTTCGCTTGCCATCGAAAGAGTCCTGGCTACAACATGGGCATAGACTGCTTGCCTTCCGAAGGACCTTTTTAACCTTGAGGTTCTAGAACTCAGTCCCCAACTATTGAGATCCCACTTTGAGCCAAATACTGTCGGAGGCACAGTTAGTGAAATACATCCAGCCCTGGAAGAGCTGGTGGTGAATCTGAATCAGCAAGACTGATTCAAAAACAACTAAGCATGTAACTGAGTTCTGTGCAAGTCGGCAGTACAATGTCAATCGTCCCTGTGACCAGATTGATTTCCCTACCTTATCGCACCATAAAGTAGTTGACTTTGTGTCACTTGTGTCTCACCCCCCATGCCCACACACAATTACATGCCCTCCAAGAGTCACCCCATGGTCTAGGATTAGCCAATCAATTTTAATGCATATTTAAGAGATTTTTCAGTGTGTGAGTCAGAGCATAAGATGATAGATCACATAATAATTAAAGCATTAAAAGAACCCAATTGAGGATTTTCTTTCCGCCAGCAGATATCTTTAGGTCAAGAAGGTCTATAAAAACCAGAAGATCATTTTCATTTCTTTAAGACAGGCAAAATGGCTTTGAATGTAATTACATGTTCTTAGCACTTTTCCTCTGCCAAAGCTCCACATCTCGTTCCAATGAGGCCCATGAAAAGTTGAGAACTATGGGCATATGAGCTGCAAACTGACAGTGTGGTATTGCTTTGAAGAAGTGAAAGCCCATTATATGGCCTGAATCAGTTTTTTTTTTTTTTTTTTTAAAGATTTTATTTTTTTCCTTTTTCTCCCCAATCCCCCCAGTACATAGTTGTATATTCTTCGTTGTGGGTCCTTCTAGTTGTAGCATGTGGGATGCTGCCTCAGCGTGGTTTGATGAGCAGTGCCATGTCCGTGCCCAGGATTCGAACCAACGAAACACTGGGCAGCCTGCAGCGGAGTGCACAGACTTAACCACTCGGCCATGGGGCCAGCCCCTGGCCTGAATCAGTTTTTAATTAGAAATGATAACCCAGGGATATAGCTATAGGAAAGGGAAGCTTTCTAACAGGCGGAAGGCCAGTCTTGGCTCTGTGGAGCTCTGGGCTGCTCTTAGAACTGTTTTTCTCTTACCCAGTCTCTCCGTGGCTCCTCCAGATTCCAGAGTTATCAATTTGGAACAAGCAATATGCCTAATGTGGTAAATCAGCACTTATCTCTGCCACCCCTATCAAAGTTTGGCTTTATTACTCTCCTCTCAAGGATCTGTTATCTAAGGAGGCGGGATTTTCTTTTAAGGTGGAAGATCTTGTGTGCTGTCAGTTTTAATTTCCTTATTCCTTTAAAAGAATGAGACTTAATGGAAATGAAAAGTAGTGCAAAAATTTAAAAGAAAAATTTTAATTTTTAAAAATTTTCATTTTTAGTAAAACCTAAGGACTCTCTTTGTTCTGGGTAAGCTTTCATGATACTGCAGTTAAAAATACAACTTCTTTATATAGAATATCATATGTCAACTCTTGACTATGACTTAAAAATACATATTTACACCCTCAAACTCACCCAAGGTCATACAAGAGAATGAACACATTAAAATAGGAAATGGGCTTAGATTATGATCCTTTTAAATGAGAAACCAGATCTTGTCCCTCCTGCACAGCTTGGAAACTGGAGGCCTGATCAATGAGGCCTTGTAGGCCACAGTAAAAGACTCACAATAAAACCCAGTCTCATCTCTCATGATTCTCCTCCAACTCTCTCTTCCAGCCTTCCTGCTTTCTTCTTACTGGATCCCATCAAATATGACCCTAGTTTCCTTCTATCCCATAAACTTGCGTTATCCTGTAGTGCTCACCATCAGCTGCCATCATATTATAGATTTATTTGGTTTTCTATATGGTCCACCAGCAGCTCAGCGTCCAAGCACAGGGCCCTTGTCTCTTCCATTTGCCATGTGTCTCCAGTACCTAGAATAGCTTCTAGCATATCCCGGGTGCTCAAAAACACTTGCTGAGTGAATAAATGAGTGGCAATAACTGTCATTTCTTTACAGTCTAGGCCTTTCTCTGGGCCGGGTACTGAGCTAAGTGCCTTACTTCTCATCTTGAATCCTTGTAACAACTCTACGAGGTAGATACTATTATTTTCCTGTTTTGTAGATGTTGGAACGGAGGCACAGGTAGGCAAAGTAACTTGATCAAGGTTGCAAAGTGAATTAGTCACAGGCCTAACTCAAACCCAGAGCCCATGCTCTTAAATACTAAATTAACCCTTCAAAGATTTGGGAATGTTGTTATATTGTCTATGAGTAGAAAAATTGTCTGAGATTCAAAATAGTCTATTAAAATTTGTATGTTATTTTGCCACCAGCAATACAATGGAGTTTCTCTAACATTTAAATATAGACTGACTCAGGGCCACCCTGTATGCTTGTACAGTCTCAGTATTGCTTAAAGGCCAGGCCACAGAAGGGAGTAGGGCTGAAATCCAGCCCTTGCTCCTGTGGCCAAGCCCCAAACCTGACACAACACAGTGTCTTCTAGGAGGAAGAGAGGCTGATTCTGGTTTGCACAAAGGTGTTGGGGAGACCAGGGGGCCTTAAAAAAAAGAGTTATTGTGCTGGGGTACAGACACTTGCCAATGAAGGTTGTACTGGTGCCCAGGGCAGGTCAGGTGCCTTCCAGGATTGCCCGCCTGAGACTTCTGCACGTGTGCATGTCTACATACCCACGCTTAGACACTCGTAGAGACCCCGCCAGGGCCAGCTTCACTCTGCACTCCCTCCAGAGCCTGGGCCCCAGGCTGTGGTCACAGAGCAGCACTGTCCATGAGAAACAGAATGTGAGCCCCAGACCTCAGTTATAATGTTCTAGTAGCCACATTAAGAGCAGATTAAATTAATGTTAATAATATGCTATATTTAATCCAATGGATCCAAATATTATCATTTTGGTATTTTTATACTATAAAAAGTAGTGTAAAATATGTAAATACAAAAATTATTGAGGTATTTTACATCCTTTTTTTAAGAGTAAGTCTTCAAAACCCAGTAGATATTTTACACTTTCAGCACATCTCAGTTTAGACCATTCATATTTTTTAGTGTCCATTAGCCACACGTGACTAGCGGCTACTATAATGGACACCGTAGTTGTGGAAAGATTGATCTCTAGAATTAAACAGATCTGGTTCCAATCCTGCACTTGCTGTGTGACCTTTTCCAAGCTGTAAACTGGTGTTATGATATTTACCTCCTGGGGCTGAAGTGAAGACTAAACGAAATTTCCATACGTAAGGCCATACCCCCCTCAGCACAGGAGCTGGCTGATAGATGCTCTGGACATATGGCTTCCCTTCCCCCCAGGAAAGAGAGGCTGCTGAGCATAGCCTTCAGGGCCCCTCTTCTCATTCCACCTGAGCTTTTCAAGCCACTGCCTCTGTTTCCACTGTCTACCATGAGTAGGGAGGTCTCTGCCATGAGTGGGAGGGAGAGAGGAAAGCAGGCCCCTGGCTCGAGTTCCCTGAACCATCTGGCTGGGCTCTGGAGAATGGGTGAAACTTCTAGTCCTCTTGCACATTTATATGGCTCTACATATCCTCAGAGGTCTTTTCCTGGAAAAAATACTCCTTGAGGCCCGAAAGTGAGCAAGCAGCTCTCTCTCCTGTGGGTGCAACAGTCAGCTTCCATGTCCCTACTGGAAAAAATCAGACTCGGAGCATCTTGGGCTAGAAGGAAGTTTAAAGAGCATATAATTCAAACTATTGTTTTACAAAGGAAGAAACTGTGGCCCAGAGAGCGGATAGAACGCCCAGTCGCACACAGTGACGATACAGGCTTAAAAGTTGTGCAGTCTCTATCTGAACACACTGGAGATAGACCCATAGAGATGTCCCCAAATGGACTGCCGATGCCTCAGCACAGGATATGTTCATCTTTGCCTTTTCCCAATCTGCATTTCATGCTAAGCACTAGAATCTCAGGAAATCAGGGTGATGTGAGATACTCTCCATTACCAATAACCCAAGACTTTGTTTTCTTGCCAATTTTCAACCCTTGATCTTTTGGTCCCATGCAGCACTTGAATGTAAATCAGAATAGCTTAAAGGTGAATAACTGAAGTAAACCATAATTATTTGACCATCAATTTCATACTCAAAATATAGCATTAAAGATTTCATCTTTTCATTTTTGATAAGAGCCTCTCCTCTGGGTAATAGACTTTTTATCCATTAGCCCCAGAATTTTTTGGATTGTAATCTAAGCTCACATACAAGGCAAAAAGGACAGAGTTATATCAACCTCAGTACCTTTTAAATGATGGAGAGGGAGAAATATAATTACTCCATTAGGCTGTTAAATGTTTTGAAGCCTGACAAATTCTCAATGTGACGATCCTTGAGTATTTGTCTATAATCCCTCAGCAAATATACCTTTTATTCAACTACAGAGTTGTACACACTCCAGACACAAGTGCCATTAATTAAATAACACACTCAGCAAACTTTCAGAGCCATTAATTATCAAAGGTAGCCTGCTCCATGCTTGGCTCTAAAATTCTATTATAACAGAGAACGTAACTAGGGCAAAGGAATATGCTGGAGGAAGGTCACCCTCAGAAGCATGATAAGAAGAAGCTGTCAGACAAAGTAAATGACAAAGCATGTATGCCTTTTAGCTCTTCCTTTGCCCCTTTGGAGGGTTTGAAGGAAGGGAAAGTGTTTCACCTGGTAGGGACTTTCTTTCTCAAAATTAGTTTCTCTTGTGAAAGACGCAAGTAAATATAAAGTAATCCTTTTTCATTTCGAGTGAGTCTCAGGCAAAAGTAATATCAGCTGAAGATTTAGAGACAAATAAAGCTCCATCAGAAGGAGAAAGCCTAGGAGGGAGTCTTTGCTAGGCACAGATACAGGGAAGTGGATGTAAATGGAACCAACATGTAGGACAGAAGCCTTTCTGGCTTCAAGTGGACAATAACGAAATGCTCAAGGGGTAGCATGAGTTTTCCAGGGTGGGTTTGCTCTGTTCTGCCTCCTCACTCCCACCACCGAGCCTCAAAGCCCCTGTAGTTCTATTTGCCAGGACACGGTAGGATAAAGGAGGTAATAAGCCCTGCAGGGCTGCAGAAAATCATTCACAGCTACAAGCTTGGGCATCATCTTTCTTGCATGTCTGCTGTTCTTGTTGTTTGATTTATCCTTTCAAAGAGAAAACTGACAATGCTGAGTCTGTGGCCACTCTGTAAAAGACAGCCATGGGATGCGCTCCAACCTCGTGATAGCACAGAGGTATGTATCTCCCCTCCTAAGGGTGCTGGCCCCATGATGCCAAGAGCTGCTTTCTGTGCCCGCAAGGAGGCAAATGTGGAGGACTGGAAAGGGGACTCTGTTGAATGGAAAGTTAATTAACACTGGCTTATCGCAGGAAGTTATTAATCAGCATATTGGACATGCCACAGAGCAACAGTCTTGAGTTAGAAAACTTGCTGAGAAGTTGCACCATTCTCTCGAGTCCAGCCTCACATCACTGGGTTTCTGGATGCTGCACCAGGGTAGCCCTTCCTATCTCTAGATGTAAGATAATTGCATTGCCTCAGAGATGCTCATCAGAGCGGCTCTCTGATCCCTGCCATTTCTCCCCTAGCTTCACCTTTACCCACTTACTGTAAGAGATTGCCACCAGTGGCTTTTGTAGTCCAATTTCTGAGGCCAGTTTATTAAGAAAAAGCTGAAAAGCAGAGGTCAGGGGTGATGCCCTTAGAAAATTGCTCACCTTGTTTTTGGTATGAGCAGAATGACTTTCCGTGGCTGTCTGCCTGTATCTCTCACCTGCTAGGAACTGAGTTACTTGTAAAAGAAGAAAGTTGTTACAGAGGAGTTTTATGTTAGTGTCTCAAGACTTTATTTTGTTGGGGAGTGTGGCTACTTGATTTTTAAACCATTTCGGTGTCAGTGCTGGTATGGATGCAAATCAGGTCATTTTATTCATCCTCCTGGGCAAGAAGTGCTACTTTTGAAGGATAACACTTGACGTATTTGTGTGGTTCTGCTAAGAATGCAGAAGATAGACAACCTTACCAGAAGTTGAATATTTGCAACTGAAACCTGTCTCCAGCATCTGAATCGCTCTGGGGCATTTGGAGCATTTTATTGGAAACACACTTTGGAACTGGCTCAAGAAGGGGACAGGCTTGGCGCTCTTCACCAGACACTCAATGATTCCCCTCCAGAGGCCCAGGCCACACTAGCAACAGGTTAGATCAGAATCTCTGGGGATGGGATGGAGGCATAGCAGTTTGTAGATCTCCCCAGGTGATTCCAAGTCACTCAAGTTAGAAAACGCTCCTTGAAGAAACAGAAGAAAGCTGCGTTGAGTTTTTGTGGTTCCAAACAGTCATTTTACACTCTATCAAGGTAGACTGACTGTGGCCAGCTCCCATCTAGGTTCCCCTAGAGAAGAGAGGGACACAGATGTGTTTTCTTAGCTTCAAAGTAGAAGAGGCCCTCCTCCTCTGGGCCTATTGGAGTGCAGGAGGAAATGCAGTAAGAGGTAGGGGCCTCCTTCGTTGACACACTTTGTAAGAAGATGTTGCCGTGCATGCATGCAGAGGGTGGATGGATCTGTTGAAAACAGGATTCTGCCCCACTTTTTTGTGGAAAAAATCTTTACAGAGCCTGATGACACCTGCATGTTCAAGGAGAAGTCAGCATGGTCTAGTTTTGACCCCAGTAGGATCCCTTTGGTACCTCTGCTTTCACCCTGTACTCACTAACTCATGATGACAAAATGCCTATCGACTTCAAAGACTTTCCTGAAGGTTTCAGGGAGAGACAGATAGGATATGAAGATCACAGCCCCCACCCCACAGCAAACTTACTCAAAACTTATTTAAACTTTCTCCATCAGACATTTTAATTTTCCTTCCAAATTCAAAGCTCCTGTCTGCAAAAACCTCTTCTACTGTTCAGAGCAATGGTGGTGTGCCCTTCTGACTTCATTCTCCACTCTGCAAAACAGACCCCCAATAGGAGCTTCATAATGCCACCTGTTATTTCTCAAGGGTGGCCTTGCAGGGGGACAGGGACAGTCTCAGCTCATCTGCCATGAAGTCTACTAGGAATGTAGAAATATTTGGAAAGCACATGTTCATGGGGATCAGTCAAACTTCAGACATTCTGGTCTCCTGCTTTCTGTTTGTGGAACTCCAAAAGCCCACATCTTGTGGGCTTCTCACCTGGTGCCTGACTGTCTATGGCCCTGCCTCTCCCTGTGTGAAGCGTTTCCTCAAATGGGCTGCCAGCACCTTGAGGATGTAATCACTCACCTCTTTGCATCCTCCTCAGAGCCTTACTCATACTCAGTAAATACACTTGTTGATATGCCCAGAGAGCACTGAAAACTCCACTGTCTAAAGGTGACATCAGAAGAAACTACAGACAGGAAGAAGGGCGCATAGTATATGAAGTCCAACCAGAAGATGAGTTTCCCACATGACCCTCCCCAAGAATGAGACTGAATCGCTCCCTTGGTAGCTAAGTACTGACTCACACTTGCTTTGACCCTTGTGGCCCCGGTGGTTGCCTGATGGTTCTTGACTAGCAATGTAATACAAAGAATAAATAAGGAGAATGACAGTAACAGAGGCTCACATTTGTGAGTATTTATAACGTGCTACGCACTGCTCTAGGCGCTCTATGTGTGTAAACCCACTCAGCTCTCGACACACTCCTGAAGACACGTGTTTCACGTTGACCTGAGACATGCAGCTGCTAAGTGATGGGGCTGAACTTCTGACGCAAGTATCCTCAAAGCTCGACATGTTCTCTGACATGCAAAGCAAATTCTGCTTCCCACAAGCTTCCTGGCTAGCTGGAGAAAAAGAAACTGCTGAAGACAGAGCCTTAAGAAGCTAGATAGACAGTTTAGATGACAGAGCTGTGTGAAGGATGCATTGCAGAAGCACTCTAAGTAGACTGACAGAAAGCCTGCTCAAGTATGGATGGAGGCATCTGTGGAGATTCAGAAATTACAAGGCTGGTGTCCAGAAGGGCGGGTGTGGGAAATAACACAGGGCCACAACGTTCAAGAGACCAAAAATAAAACGGAGGGAAACTTCTCCTAGGACATAAATCTGCCCTAGACAGGCGAGGCGGAGGAAAAGAAAGGGCACATCCATTTTCAGGCCTGCACAGGTGCCTCTGACTCAAAGTCAATAAGTGTTCGAGGACAAGAGCAATGATGAATGATCAGGAGATGACCTGTATGTCCAGACGAGATGGGTGGTGCCGGGCGCCATAGGGGATGATACCAATGTCATATAAGAATGAGATAAGCTCCTTTCTTGGCAGTGATGGAGATTGACTGGTGCATAGACCCTACTTTCTACCCCTCACTTACAGACATCAGTGGACCTGTGTGGGAGTATATCATGAGCTCAGACGTGAAAGCTGAAGCAGAAGTGATGAGGCTTCTGTGTTCTGGATCCCAGAAGGGACCAGATGTAATTCCAAAGGGATGCCCTACCTGACCTTTGCTCTCTGACCTTGTTATGAACTTATATAAAAAGTAAAGTGGTAGACTCACTAAAAACTCTCTCCGTGTACCAGAGGTTGAAGCGTGTGTTAGTGTGTCCTCACCTGGGTGAGGTTGAATGAGCCATATCAGGGATATCCTTGACCTGCACACTGGATCCAGCAGGAAGCTGGGTCTTTGTGCCTCAGCCTCCCAGGTCTGTGTCCGCATGTTGTACTCAAAGACACAAAGAGCAAACAATAATTGAAAAGCAATGTAAATCTTCACTGAAGTCTCTTGAAAACACTGAAAGGGAAGTCCATTTGTGCTTCTCAGTAATGTTTCTCAAAATCTTTTCATGTATCACACCTGTGATAGCTGACCCAAAGATCTCCTAGCGCCCTTTCTTTCAATCTTCCCCAAATTTTATTAAATCGAGCCTGTAAAATTCTCATCTTTCTTTCCCTCCTATTGAACTTTCTCTTTTCTGTAACTGTGTGTCCTGTCCATCGTCCTCCAAGCTAGCGGCCCCAGCTAGTCTGGTTCCTGACCACATCCATGTTACTCATGTCAATAATTAAGGCCCGGAAGCCACGGCTCCAATAAGTTCTCCTTTGGGATAGAAGGAGGGTGTCAGAGCTATCAAATGCATTTCTATACCCTAGGAATTTTCTTTCCTTTCCAAATAAGATTAATGGGCTCCCCCTCCCCCTTCCTATTTTATGAGTAGAAATGATTGGTTTTAGGCCTGACCCAAATCCTTAAGGTAACTTGGCCTTGAAGCAAAGCTGATTCTACCTGCCACACACTAGCTCACTGATTCCCCGAATCCAGGGGCCGGGCACCTCAGACTCATATGGACAGCTTGTTAAATAGCACAGACTCTTGGCCTCTCTCCGGATCTCCTAAGTCAGGACTTGGTGAACAGACTCAAGAAATCTCTTTTTTTAACAAGCTCACCAGGTAATTCTGATAATGGCTATATTTGAGAATCTACTTTCACCTAATTAATAAAAGTCTGAAGTATACAGACTTTTATATGTATTTATTTGTATATAAGCTTGTGTCTGTAAAATACATTCTTAAGAGACCATGCAGCTGACCTTGGGGGCATGGGCTGTGGGCAGAAGGCAGAGAAAATGTGGGGATCCAGGGGGACAGACACCAGCAGGGTTGGATCCAACATATTTCACATAATCTGCCCACATGTATCTGACTACTTGTAAAATGTTAATGGCAATCTAACAGATTAGCAGTAAGCAAACTTACATTTTGTTTATTGCCAGGACTCAAAGAATGCTATCAGTTATATCTAAATGTCTGTTTTTATGTTCTGTCATTTCCAGGCACAAAAAGTAACTCGAACAAATCCCAAGGCATAAGGAAATGGGCCTCATTCTCTAGGACTCTGCGGCATTGGAAATGAAGCTAAGAAGACTTTATTACATCCTACAATTCTGCAACCTTTTGCGAAGCATTTTATTACACTTGTGGAAGGCATGGGGGTTATATTTCAATCACGATGACTGACAGGCTAACTTTAAAACAACGGCATCGACAGCCCTTCCACGCTGCCTTGGCTGTGTACTTAGAATAGAACCTTGTCTAAATTGTCCCTTGGCCTGGATGGAAATAAAATGGTAGTTAAAATATTTATCTGTGTGTTGGCTCACTTAAAAATTGATATTCTGAAGGCCCTGAAAGGTACAACTGAGGAAGTTGATCTCCTAGAAGTACTGTGCTTCCTGTTCACCAAAGGTTTGTTAAGGCTGAAATAAGATTTAGAGAGTTTTCACCTTGGTAAGTAAGATAATAGAACTAGAAATGTACCACCTTTGCTCCATTATATTCCCCTCCTGCCTTGGGTGCAGAGAGGCAGAGCTGAAAGAGCTTAAGGTGGCAAAATTAGCTTCAGGAAACCAATAAACACATAATGTGGTGATGGGACACCTGGGACTGAGCCTTTTGAGTGGTAGGAATGCAAGGAAAGGGAAGGGAAAAGCTCTCAATGTTGGTTTGAAAGCATGCCCCTTACCCATAATAGTCAATTTCTTTAAGGAAGGATGACAGAAGTAGGCTCTTTCTTTCCTCTGCTATATTAATAAAAGGTACGATTAGAGTTTATAGAGAAAAATAAAACACGTCTATAGCACTGCTACAAAGAACCAAACACAGGGTTTTTCTTGTTTATAAAAGCATCCTTGAGAATCTCTCTTGGCTTATGGGCTACTCCCTGACCCCAACACCATAACCAATGGATGGTGTGTTAGTTTCCTGTGACTGCTACAACAAATTACCACAAATTGGGTGGCTTAAAATGATAGAAATGTGTTCTCTCCCAGGTCTGGAGGCCAGAAGTCCAAAATCCAGCAAGGCTGTGCTCCCTCCAGAGGCTCTGGGGGAATTTCTCCTAGCTGCTACTGGCAATCCTTGGAGTTCATTGGCATCATTTCAATCTCTGCCTCTATCTTCACATTCCTCCTCTGCTCTACGTCTCCCCTCTGTGTATCTCTTATAAGGCCATTTGTCATTAGATTTAGGACCCACCTGGATAATCCAGAATGATGTCCTCAAGATCTTAATATCTTTAACTTAATTATATCTGCAAAGGCACTTTTTCAAAATAAGATAAAAATTGCAGGTTCCAGGGAATGACATGGACATATCTTGGTGGGGGGGTGGGGGGGTCACCATTCAACCCACCACTTAGGACATTTGGCCTTTGTTTCTGATTCAGTATAAGCTAACAGACTGAGTGTGACTGCATTGCGTCTTGTTTCAAATCTTCTTCTATGTCTTTGCCAAAGCCCTACTTATTGACAATGATTGGCAACACCTTCTTGAGACTGGGAAGCCCTCTGGTTCCCAAGCCTAGTCTGGGATGCTCCTTTCTTAGCTGAAGGTAAAAAGCCCTGCCATCTCAATAGGATGTGTTCAGAAGATAAAATGCCAATGAGGAAAATGGCAAGTAGTGATCATTTTCCCCAGCTCAAGAGTTGCTGATTTGTAGTCCAAAAATGTGCCCTAAAAATTCCAATTCTTCTTATCCCAGTGGGTCAAATACTGATTCCATCTCAGTTTTAATAGCGATTGTCACCCGAAGGCCTGGCCCTTGCCTTTGGGGCTAATTCCAGATTTTACCCATTGGCTTTCAAAGGAGTGAATAAATACTTAGTCACTGATGAAACAGTTGGTTGAGTCACGCTGCAAGTCTACCTGCAGTTTTCTTTCTGTTTTGTCTGTGTGAGTAAAGGAGCCTCATTTCTGCCTGTCTTCCCATGGATTTCCTCCATTCAGTGTCTTCCTGTAATTCTGCCATGGTCTGGAGGCTGTGGAGGCTGTGGATGCAGAAAGCCAGCCCTGAAGCTCTGCTGCCAGCCAGCCCCGTGAGCCCCTGCTTAGCTGGAAGGCATGATAACCCAACAAGGACTGTTTTCAATGCCTTTTAAGAAATGCTTCAAGAACTAATAAAGCTTACTGATACCAATATGAGAAAAACCAACTACTACTCCATTTGCTAAGGTGGGTCTGGTCTGCATTGAGAAAAACAAAAGGCAGTGGAGAACAATGCTCGTCAAAATAAATGTCCCTGGTAGTAGGCGTCTTTTTCTCTCTGATTTCTACTTGGGCACAAATACCGACTACATTGTTTCTGTTTTTCTCAAGAGTTAGAGAGTTGATAATTTTATAGCAAAAAATAGATAACCGTAGGTGTGTATGGGGGTCCATGTCCATTATTGTGCTTGTCAGACAAAAACAGCAGAGCAGCCACTGTCTATATTGACAACATCCTGGAGGAAGATGTCTTCTGTTTATCTTTGTGTACTCACTTTTCAAACTCAAGGCCCATTCCTTATCTTTATTGTTCCACCTAAAATTCAAATCCAAACCATGGAAGAGAATGATGTTCTATTTTTGGCAAGGAGGTTGAAAGGACCTTTCCCCATGATTGTCTTCACTACAGCTGACCCAAGAATATAGAACAATACTCCTGAAATCCTATCAGTTCTTTCAGATGGTGAGAAGGAGCTGCATGTCTTACTGAGCAGAAATCTGTCCCCATCCACCCTTCTCTGGATCAAAGGTTGAAACTAAGGTCTGGGCATGGACTTACTTCTTCCAATGGTCTGTATTGAATGTACCCACCCAACATGCCAGTGAAAGAAGGAAATGAGCTTTTTTGTGTATTTATTACAGATACACTTGCAAATGTTATTTTATTGAATCCACTCAAGATTCCTCTATAAGATACGTGGAAATTTAGGCTCAGAAAGGTTAGGTGACTTGTTCAAGGTCACAAAGTTGATTTGTGGATTTGAGATCAACTCAGGTATGAGTCCCCAAATCTATGCTCTTTGGGAAAAAATTGATAACCAAGGACTCTCAGCAAATTTAATAAATATCATTCCCAGTTTCTCTCCTGAGCTGTCTACTGAGTTGGCAGGTTGGGCCTTTGTAGTGATGTTCAAAGGGAAAGGGGAAGGGGCACTTAAGGAAAGACAGGGAATATCCAGACATTCTCAAGGTGAAAGCATCCCTTTAATCATGTAAATGAAGTGAACTAATGGCATTTCTATAACTTAATAACACATGGGAAGGGTGTTACTAAAAATGCTTACTATGACTGTGAGGCAAATGTGTTAACCAAAAGGTTAATGATTACCTATCTGAGAAATAAAACAACATAAAATCATTAGCATGTAATTACTTAATTATAGGGATTGAAAATAGGTCAGTCCTACTTGAAAACACCACCGACAACAACCCTCAAGCATAGTCACACTCTTGCAGTTCATTTCAGCTCTGAAAACACCTTGATCACCTACTATGCATCAATTCGATGGCTATGGGCTCGGCAGCCTAAAGTGAGGTGGCCCCTAAGGTGGAAAGTGGAGTAACTGTGGACGGCAGAGGGAGGAGGAAGAGGAGGAGCAGAGCTAGTTTCATCAAGAACATAGCCCAATTCTAGGCACCCAGGAGATTTTTTTCTGAATCCATTCTTCTTCTTTCTCCTCCTTCTCCTCTTCATCATCATGATGATAGATGCTATTTACAGAATATCTTTGGGGCCAGCCTGGTGGTGCAGAGGTTAAGTGCGCATGTTCCACTTTGGCAGCCCGGGGTTCGCTGGTTCAGATCCCAGGTGAGGACATGGCACCGCCTGGTAAGCCATGCTGTGGTAGACGTCCCACATATAAAGTAGAGGAAGATGGGCACAGATGTTAGCTCAGGGTCAGTCTTCCTCAGCAAAAAGAGGAGGATTGGCAGCAGATGTTAGCTTAGAGCTAATCTTCCTCAAAAAAAAAAAAAAAAGAATATCTTTATACCAAGCATTATGCTAGGCATTTTCAAAGCATTATTTTATATAAGCCTCACGAAGAAATCAGTCTTCCTTTGTTACTTTCTACCTTCTTTTTTATTTTATTTAACAAATATTTATTCAACATATATTATGTGATAAGTATTGTATGTACTAGGTGCCAGTGCTACAATGCTGAGCAAAAACATCTGGAAGTAACTATTATCCTCCTTCTGTAGACAAGGAAGCTGAAGTATAGAGAGTTTGTGACTTGCTTAAGTTCAAAGAACGCATGTCTGTGTGCTGAAGCCTGGGTCTCTCTCCCCTAAGCCCAGCCGTTTCTCAGAAGGTAGAATGAGAGGGTGCAGTAAATGCTCTATGGGCTACCTCCTGGTTTTCTCTACAGACCAGACCCAATAAACACACCTACTTTCTCCAGATCGAAATTGGCTGGGAAAACTCAATCTAAGCCACTAAGTTTCAATCTTTGTCAATTTAGTGAGCATGTACTAAGTACCCCTGATACTGACCCTGATATCAGTTTCCCCACATTAAACGCAGCATATATGGGGTTAAAACCAAAACACTCATTCCCTGCTTACTCTCTGGCTTCCTGGCTCCAGAATCCACTATCCTCCATGGAGACAGACACCACCAAGGACAAGCACCTGGATTTGTTATCTCCTTCCTGCAAAGAGATACAGGCCAGTGGGAAAGCTGCTGACCAGTAAGGTCACAGGCTTCCTCCTCTCTGCAAGTAGTCTCAAGGCCAAAGACAGGCTGGTGGGAAAGCTCCGACCAGCAAGGCCATGTGCTCCCCCTCCCCTACCTAAAACCCCAAATAAAAACCCTTCCTTTTAGTTTTTCGGGGAGTTTGGGAATTCAGCATTAGCTGCCCTCTCTCCTTGCTCAGCACTGCACAAAAATAAAATTCCTGCTTTCTTCCACCACACCCGGTGTCAGAGATTGGCTTGCTGTGCAACGAGTGAGCGAACTCACTTCAGGTTCGTTATCACCCCCCATGTGTCCATTGTAGGGGGGCTCTCTGAGAGCAATTTCCTGTACTCTGTGTTTTCCCCTGGAAATGCCCTGCTGTCTGTCCTCTCACTTTTGGTCACTTTCTGAGCATTCTGTCCAGTCACCTGAGGTGACTATCTCCCTATCCGATGCTGTTCTTAAGGCAGGATCTGGAATAATACTGTCAGATTCCAAATGAGGCCTCTGCTGCTGGTCTTCGGTCACACTTTAGTAAACTAACTTCCCATCCAGTTTGCTCAAGTCTTCAGTCACTCATTCTTAGGGTTTTCTATTCTGCCTCTCCCCTTTTTCTCCTCCTTCCCTCTTTTTCTTCTCTCTGCCAGAAGGTAGGCCCACGAAAACAAGTCCACAACCTTGAGAGACAGTGTAAAGCAGTGCCTCTGCATCAGCATCACTGGGAGGGCTTGTTAAAACTGATCGCAAATCCCCACTTCCAGTTTCCCATTCTGTAGGTCTGGAGCGGGGCCCAACATGTTTGCACATGATGCTGATACTGGTGGGTCAGGGCCCACACTTTGAAAATCACTGGTTTAAAGGGAGGATTTTTTTTTTCTGTAAATAAACAGAATTTGTTCTCAATGCAGAATCCAACTTGTTTTTCAGGCCCTGCATTTAACGTATCTAGTCTAGAGGTAATGAACTGCAAGTTAATTCCAATCGGGCCACTCAAGCATCTCCAGTAGGTTTTTAGAGTTACTTAACACCACAGAAGACTTCTTGTCTGAGCTAATTAAGTGATTAGTTTAGATCGATAGCGGATGAACAAGGGGAAAGTGGGGCAGCTACAGCTTACTACCAACTTAATCAAATGGTGCGAACTGCAGCCAGGAGAAGTGGCATGGGTTTAAAATTGGGCAATGCTGCTGAAGACTTCAAAGATTCCTTATTTTTTTTTTATTGAGGTATAACTGACATATAACATTATATTAATTTCAGGCATACAACATAATGATTCGACATCCATTACCACACAGTTATATTTTTTTCTTGTGATGAGAACTTTTAAGATTTATTCTCTTAGCAACTTTCAAATATGCAATGCGGTCTTATTAACTCTAGTCACTATGCTGAACTATGTCCTCATGATTTGTTTATTTTATAACTGGAAGTTTGTGTCTTTGGCCCCCTTCACCCATTTTGCCCACCAATCTGTTCTCAGTATTTATGAGCTTAGTTTTGTTTTCTTATTTAATGGGATTTTTTTAGTTTCCATATATAAGTGAGATCATATGGTATTTAAGACTTCAGTGTTTCTATCTTAAGAGAAAAGGAGATGCCTCTGCTGCAGTTAGAATTCATTCAAAATCCGTTCACATTTAAGTAAGGTATAAAAGCCATATACCTATAGCTTTGGAAGTTTGTACGAGCTTATCAGTCTCACATTTTCCGGAGAAGGGAATGGTAGGGAGCCAGCATTGATTGTGCATCAGCCGTGTACCATTGACTTTTGATGCAGGTTGTACTAGCCTGACTTTACAAACAAGGAAAATGAGGCTCGGAGAGGATGTCACTCAAGGTGGTGGTGATGATGATGATGACAATAATAATACCAACTAACACTTATTGATCACTTATTACGAGACTATGTGGTACACATTTTTTCCTAGGTACTCTGTACTCAACCAATCTTCACAACAATCCTATGAGCATGTTCTGTTATTATCTCATTTTACAGGTAGAAAAATTGCAGCATAAGGATGTATAACTTACCCGTGGTTATCCAATTAGTAAGTGTCAGAGCTCGGATTTGAACCCAGATGGTGTGAATCCAGAATCTATGATGACACTTCCCTGGCTGAGATGCAAACCCGAGTTCACCAAACTCTGAAATCCCATATCTCTGCTGTCCTGACCCTTCTCCTGGAGAAGGAGCCTGGTGGGACTCTTTCACTCACAACACAGACTGATGCGAAAACATTCCCCAGCACCATCTCTTTATCCCTCTGAGGCGCTTGGCTTTCTGTATTCCTAAAGACTCTCACAAACTGACGCATAGAGCCATCTGGCCTCAGGAGAAGGTGGCGCCACCTTGGAAGTAAGCATAAAAGAGGGAAAGCATGTCATTGCACCAAGCGCAATTTTCCTAAACTTCAGTTCTTCGCCAGCTTCCCAGCCATCAACGTTTTTGCCACATCTACAGAATACCTGTTATTTACTTACTACATTTTCTTTTACTCAACTCTCATTTTTACGTGCATTTGTTCAAGGAAACTTAAAACTGCTTCAGCAAATGGAAAACCAGTATTCCTTGCCATAAATGGAGGCTAACCATAAGGATGAATATGAAGTTATTAAATTCTAGCTATGTCCTATCTATCGGCTGCTGAAAGCCTGTCTCTGAGGCCTGCCTTTTCACTTTATTATAAAGGGACATTAGTAAGTGTTAGAGAGGTGTTAAAATACACTAGCACCAGGCAGAGTCCTGCTCCTCGAGGACTGAAAGAGAAGTAGAAAGGGAATAACTTCTCACCTTGTGATTTGATGGTTTTTTGAAGGTTTTGTCCGTGTGCCTCTGACAGTCCTCTCCTGCCCCAGCAGTGCTATATGCCTCCCACTGATGGCAACGCAGACCCAGTTGTGTGTGGCTTGTCCATGCCCTGTCCACGTCTTAGAGCCAAAATGAGCCTCCTCTGTTGCTTTCTATGCAACTGGCACATCGTGAAAAGGGAAAAACTCTCAGGTTCAGGTGCCTAAGGGAAACAGGCAAAAATCAAGGAGAGAAAAATGATCACATTGTCAAAGAAGCAGGAGGAACTTCCAACGGTAATAGTGATCATTGAGGAGTTTTTCCTTTGAAGAGAAATGCCTTTGATAGTGCCTTCCTCCATTCTCCTATAATTTTGCTGCAAGAATGAATAAGCAGGAAGGAACAAATGGACACTTTTTTTGTTTTACCAGCATCTGCCACAGAAGAAAAGGGATGGCCGAACTTCAAGGGGAAAAAATCTCTCCATCTCCATCTCCATATCCAGATAAAGAAAGAGAAGGGAAGGGAAGGGGAGAAGGAGAAATGAATCCAGCAAAGGGGGGTTTGGTAACATGCCCCCCACCTGCAACTCCAAGGATCCTAGAACATGCATAGTCTTAAGTAACCTGTGTAGGGGAGGAAGACATTTCCTCTACCCTCTCTGGGTTCGTCTGGCCAGAGAAGGAATTAAATTCACATGAGACAGAATAGCAGGAGAAAATTAAACAAAGCTTTATAACATGTATACATGGGAGAGGTCAGGCAAGCTAAGCAACTCGCCAAAATGACTGAAGCCCCCACCTTAAATATCATCTTTGCCTAACGACAAAGGAGGATGTTGCGGGTGGAGGGGGAGTCCATCTTGGGAGATTACCACACAAGTACAGTAAACAAATGCAGATTTAAGTCCTTGCCTTTGGTATTGATTAAGAGTTTCTAGAGATAAGGTCATGCCCTTTCTTCTTCCTGGTACAGAGAGGGAGGCACCTTAACAGATGGAGATTTCCCTTACAAATGTAAATGTTTCTTAACAAAGGGTAAGCAAGTTCCACTCCTCAGAGCCTCCTTCCCTGTCCCAGCCCCAAACAATCCTCATGCCAAAGAGACATATCTTGGGGTGGCCAATTCCAGGCCACCACACCTGAAAAAGGCACCATACTCCTCCTTCCATTCTTCTAACCCAAGCTTCTCTCCGCTGGCTGGGTAGAACCCCTTTGTGGCAATGTAAATAGTACAGATAGTAATAAGCTTTGAAAACTTATGCATAGCCATTTTAAATAAGAAAAAAGGCAAACCCAACAAAACTGTCTTTCCATAAAGTGTATGGAGCACACAGACACCTCTCTTGACAAGAGTCTTTGCAGATGATGGTGGGGGTGGTGGTGGGGGTAAAGCACTTTCCACGGAGCAAACACCATGCCAGGTGCTTTACCTCCAACAACCCAGTGAGATGAAACCTATTATTTCTCCATTTTATAGACTAGGAAGTTGAAGCTGCAGAGGTTCAGTAACTTGCTCAAGATCATAGAGTTAGTAAGTGACAACCAGGCTCACACCCCTGTCTGTCTTGCACCAAAAGTCTTGGTCTTAACCACCAACCTCTGTTCATTCCTTGATTGAAATTAGCTAAATATTCATTATCATTTCTATATAATTATATGTAATTAATTGCATATAATTAAGGCCGACAGAGGAACTAATAGAAGCCAGAACTTTCCCTAAGGCTCTATTGATCCAATGGTAGTTTGCAAAAGATGTAGGAGGCTGATAGCTTTCTCAGGTTAAAATCTTATTTCTCCTCTCTGTGCATATCATAGATCAAATACTAATAAGAGCAATCAAATCATAGTAGTTAAGGTTTATTGAGCACTTATTAGGTACCAGACATTATGCTAAATGCCTCACCCCCCCCCGCCCCCATGCATTCTCTCTCTTAAACCTCAGCCACTGTCTTGTGAGATAGGTGGTGCCACTGAGAAAACTGATGCTCCCGAGATGTTATACAACTTGTTGAAGGTCACTCAGCCTGCAACAGGCAAAGCAAGAACAGTGAGCCCAGCCATCTCTCTGCAGACTGCAGAGCCCATGCTAGGACCTGGCATAGCAGGAAGATCAAGGAGCACATTAGTTAGGGATAATTTACTTTCCTTTTCCAAGATTGCAATGATGGACGAAAGTGATACCAGCTCAACACAAGGTTGATACAAGGGAAGCCATATTGCAGAAAAGAAACCATATTGTAACTTTGAAGGACCTCTGACTAACCCAGCTGGATATGCACCCTCCGAGAGATCTACCTGATCTGTAGATTTTGTGACCCCTGCTTGTATATATACCTCCCAGCTGTGAGAAGACAAGAACTTTGTTCTTTTGAGTTCCTTAGGAATGTGATGACCCCCGGGACAGAGTCTATGCTGATAGCCATCATCAATGACAACTGAAAGATCTGGTGTGGTGACTCCTAGACCCCAGCTAACCCACTGACCTATACAACTGCTTCAAGATTCTGTGTCCTCCTTAAGATGGTTCTTTAGGACACTAGTCTACCATCTTCTGATTTGTTAGCTTATCGCTTAATACAATGCCCTTTCTCTGCCAACATCTTACCTCTTGATGATTGACTTTTATCTTGCAGCCAGCAGATCGTGTCCCTTTGTGCAGTAACAAAAGGAACTCGTGGTGTTTTCTTGGTGACTTAATATCTACTAGATCTCTTTCTAGGCAAGTCATCCAGAGCAAAGGCTCACTAGAGAAGGGCTCTTCACAAGATTTCCATGCTTTCTGTACTGTTGCATGAAAAAGAGAACGCCATCTTCTTCTGAGTTCCCAGGGAGGCTGTCTACCTACAGCAGAATTCACCAGTAAGTCAGGGTTGTCTGTGTATGTTACTTGGGAAAGTTGGAGAGTAGGAGGATCTAAAAGCCTTCCAGAGTTAGTATTCCGGAAATTCTTTAAAGAATTCACCCTACATATTTTATATTTCCCGGTCTAGCTTCAGTGTGCAAACTAGAATTACATTTTATAGTTTGTGCAGAATGAGAGGCTGCTACACCTAAGATTGCTCCAAACTTGAATGTACACAAGATCCAGAGAGAATTTGCTAAAGAAATGCATATCCCAGGGCCTTTCCCTGGGAATCTCATTCTGTTAGTCTGGAATGAAGCCCAGGAAACTGAGACATGACAGCTAATCCCAGGACACTCTTCAACAGGTCTTAAGAGAAGACTGTGTTCAATCTCTCCTTGGGGGTTACAGTCCCAGACTCAGGCACTTCCGCCTCCAACATATCTTCTCTGACCACCCTGATTTAACTCTATACCTCAGTTGTGAGATTCTATTGCCCTTGAGACCTTCTACTTTTTCCATCTATTTCATGAATAAGTGAGTGAGAGACACAGGGAAAGAAAGAGGGGTGGGGGAAAAGAAAGACACACACATGCACATACTTGCAGAGAGAAAGACAGACACATAGACAAATTCTAATGACATGATTTGAGCTCCCTGGATCCAGCTATACCTGAAGCCAAGACTCTTAGACTTTTTAGTTATGTGAGCTAATAAATGCCCTTTTTTTTTTTTTTTTTAAAGATTTTATTTTTTCCTTTTTCTCCCCAAAGCCCCCCGGTACATAGTTGTGTATTCTTCGTTGTGGGTTCTTCTAGTTGTGGCATGTGGGACGCTGCCTCAGCGTGGTTTGATGAGCAGTGCCATGTCCGCGCCCAGGATTCGAACTAACGAAACACTGGGCCGCCTGCAGCGGAGCGCGCGAACTTAACCACTCGGCCACGGGGCCAGCCCCAGCTAATAAATGCCCTTTTGAGTGTAAGCTACTAAGCAGGTGATAGGAGAGAAAGGAGTTAATCAGCCTCAGACATATTTGGTCTTCATCCATAGTTCCTGGCTCACAGTTCCCCAAACCACTGGAAATTCCTCAGTGACAAAAGCAATGAAAGTATCTTCTGTTATAATATTTGATCTCTTGTCCTCAGTTCCTGAAAATGCTTCAGGGCCATCAAAGTGAAATGAGTATCTTGTTTGTGTTAGTGAAGGTAAACTTTGGACCCACCCAAGGGTGGGGGCTGGTTGCCAGGAGAACCAGCCATGTGATCAGAGGATTGGAACTTTCAGTTCCACTCCCTGATTTCCTGGGGCGGGAAGGGAAGCTTGAGATTGAATGAATTGCCAATGGCCAATGATTTAGTCAATTAAGGCTACATAATGAAGCCTCCACAAAAACCCAAAGGACAGCTCATTGGATAGCTTCTATGTGCCACTACCCTGGGCTGCAAGCTC
Organism: Equus quagga; assembly: GCF_021613505.1. Taxonomy (NCBI): domain Eukaryota; kingdom Metazoa; phylum Chordata; class Mammalia; order Perissodactyla; family Equidae; genus Equus; species Equus quagga. The sequence goes on from NC_060267.1 coordinate 127,916,767, forward strand.
AGTGAGGACAGAAGCTCCTTTGTTCAGAACCTCGCCCTTTGGATCTCTTCATCTGGCCATTGATTTGTATCCTTTAATATCCACTGTACTTTACTGGTAATCTAGTGAGTAAATGGATTTTCTTGTGTTGTGAGCCATTCTAGGAAATTAATCAAACCTGAGGATGGGTTGTGGGAACCTCTGATTTATAGCCAGTCAGTCAGAAGTGCAGGTAACAATGAGGAATTGTGATTGGCATCCCGAGGAGGGGTTGTTGGAACCTCCAGTTTGTAGCCGGACAGTCAGAAGCACAGGTAACAGCCTGGACTTGTGACTGGCATCCGAAGTGGAGGGCGGTCTTGTGGGACTGAGCCCTTTACCTGTGGAATCTGATGCTGTTTCCTGGTGGGTAGTGTCAGAATGGAGGTGAATTCTTGGACGTCCTGCTGGCATCTGAGCACTGCTTGCTAGTGCGGAAGCCTCCACACGCATGTTGGAACTGGGTCCAGGAACCCTTTGCACTGGTCTTTTCTGTTCTCATTACCACTGTTACCATCATTTCAGTCTGATTCTGTGGTTTAATTGCCCAGGATTCTGTGCCCTCAGGAACCGTGAGTAAATACTCGATGACTGGTTCCTCTAGAATGATCATATCAGAAGTAAAGACATTAAAACAGAACTTGTGTCATGCCACCACGTTTCTGTTTCCAGTATCAGCAGCTGATTGACAGAAAATGCACTGCTGAAGCGAATTCTAAAGTGTCTCCTTTGTTAGAGTTTACATGCCAGAGGCTATGGGGAAAAAAGGAAGGAAGTCAATGGAAGCAGAGGCCTTGTAGCCCTGTGGCTTTTTATTGCAGATTAGAACTGGGAATCGGCAGGGGTCTCTTTACAAGTGTAAAACAGTGAGGGGCTCTTTGTGTCTCCTACCATCTCTAAAAAGCCTTTTTAAAATGTCTTGCTTTCCTCCTTTGTGCTTTAATATTGGACCCAACATTCCCTGGGATCTTAGGGGCCTGAATTCCCATTGTAAGCTTCTGACTTTTGTTTCCTGACATCAAATTGTTCTTTTGGAGACAGAAACAGGATTGAAAGCTGGTCCATGAACCCAGAACATTCCCTGCCTGATCTGGGGCTGCTCAGCTAGTATAGACAGGCTTAGGTGGACTCTTTCCTCCTGAAGTCAGGAGCAGGCACAGCAGAGCATCTCCCAAGGGCCTGAGGCCACAATCCAACAGATATCTCAATGCCAAACTTTGTGTTCAGTGCTTCACACCCATTCTCCCACTTGATTTTCACAACTGCCCTCTTAGGTTTTCCTTCAGCCTATTTTTACAGGTGAGTAAAATCAAGCGCACAGAGGTTAAGTGATTTCTCCAACATAACATAGCAAACAAGTGGCAGAGACTGGATGTGAGCCCAGCTCTATGGGATTCCAAAACCTGAGATCATCACCAAAGGGCCAGAAGGAGTGAAAAGGAGAAAGCATCTAGGAACAGGTGGGCAACACCTGTCACTTACATATTGTCTATGGTACATTCCCTCTACAACAACAAAGATGAGTGGCAACAAAGACTATCTGGCCCAGAGAGCCAAAAATATGTACTCTGTGCCCTTCGAAGAAAAAGTTTGCCAACCCTTGTTTGGAACACTGAATTTGAGAATCAGTCTGATTTAAGAGTCATTTCCTCCTGCCGGCTATGTCCCCTCAGTTTTTCTCCTCTGAGGTTTAGGGATTCCAGGAGCACTTGCCTCAGAGAGGCAGTGGTGAGAATTGAGTGAAATACTGCATTTCAAGCACTTAGCACAGTGGTTGGTGCTTAGCAAGCACTCAAGGAAAGCTAGTCCCTTACTTGCCCTCACGAGACTGCAGAACACCCCAAGGCAGCAGGAATGCATGCTGACTCCCATTAGAGGACAAAGGGGCGTGCCTGAAGCCTCCGTGGGGTGGTAGAGGGTGAGGACTCAGGCAAGCTATCAAACCAGCCTTTCTGGAAGGCCTGGGGCTCTGGTGACTGACGCCATCAGGGCAGCTCAACCCCTTCCCTGCCAGACCCTCCTGGGTGCCCACTCCCTTGAGCTGGGCTCTAAGGAAGAATGCTTAAGAATTGAGGTCAATCTAAGTTGCTCTTTATAGAGGATGTTGGGGCTTTTCTCCTCCTTTCAGCCCAAAGTGAAAGGTGGCTGTAAAAGAAAAATTAAATGGCTCACCCAGGAGTTTATCATCACATTGTTGTATCAAGGATTCACATGCATAGCTTCTCTTAACACCAATGAGAGCAGAGCAAATAGGTGATTTTCTTCATTGCAAAGGTCAAAAGTAAGTTTGTTTATCCTCTGTACTTTAAAGTTATCAGCGATGATTAAACCTAAGTGCAAGCTGAATGGGACGTGCTGAATGCATTTTTATGCCAGCTTCCTTTTCTTAAAACATGAAGACTGTCGTAAAAGAAATACCAGCGCTCCAGTTGGCCTCATTGGAGCCCATACAGGGGCTCTGTGATTATGTTAATAAGTAATCACAATGCTACTTCTCTCTTAACACAGCCCAGGGTCTTGTCCCACTGAAAATTATCTCACATTCATACTGTGCAAGCACAATGCAACATCGGAGAGAGTCCAGAGTCACAGGGAAGAAACTCACTATGCGAATGTGTTCTCTCCAACACCATCACCCCTCAGTTTTCCACACCAAGTTGTTCTAGCTAAGAGGAGAAATTGTGAGCGCAGTGATATATTGAATGCTTAACTCGACTTCATTAACTAGAGCTAAATGCTAACACACACTGTACCAGCTTCTAGCACAAATTAGCAGCTATAATAAAGCATATAATTAGCCACATACACAAATGCTCTCCATGATGAATCAGCCTCCGAGAGCCCCCAGGCTGTTCTTTGATTTTCCTGAGATGGGTCTGTGGTAACAGTCTGGTTCCCACAAGCCTCTCATCCATCAGCCAAATGAGCATCTCAATTGACAAGGTTCTGGACAAACTCATCCAAAGTCAATAATGGAAGGTCAAGCACAGTTATCTGCTTTCCTGCCATAGGAAGGGCCCACAGGGAGTTAAGCTTAAAGTCAGGGTAAGGGTGGAAATACAATGCAAAGTTTCCCTAGCCACTGGCACTCAAGCCCTGGTCAGTGAACACCAAGAGCCCTTGGTGAAATCAGTATGGGCTTGAACATCTCCAGAAACATCCATCCTCATCATGACCCCTGCATCTTGGTGGCTGGTCACTTACAAAGGATTTGCAGATCTGCCATCCCCTCCTACCCTCACTGAGAGAGGTTAAAGGATCTGCTCTGGAGGGTAGCAGAATGTGCCATCCCAAATATGCCACTTTGCCCTGTGGAGCTGAAGGCAATGAAGACCCAGCAGGCTTAGGAAAAACTTTCTACCTCTCCCTTAACTGCCTAGGAAAAGAATTTAGATAAGCAGCCTCTACGGGAAGAGAGCTAATGCCACAGATCACTTTTTCCCCTGAGAGACTAATCTGCAGGGCAGGGCAAACTTTGTTTGCCAAACATCTTCTCCCCTCACCTTGCTGTGAAGGGTCTCGCCCGCTTTGAAGCCCCAGATCCCCACCCCTTCCCCAGCTCAAGATGGTATACAAGGCTCAAGTGTCTGACTGCCTTTGAGTCTCATCTTCGTGGGGCTCCTGTAGGTACATACGTAAATGAATTTGTTTTTCTCATGTTAATCTGTCTTTTAATTACAGGAGGGGGTCTCAGCCAAGAACCTAGAAGCGAAGAGGGAAAATTATTTTTCCTCCCCTATAACCCAAAGGCACACAAGGGAAAATGATTGAATTTGAGCCTAAAACTTCAAATGTGGTTCATCTCAGATCAAACCATTGCTGAGCATCTGTTCCATGCCATCCACTATGCTAACATTTGGAGGTCCCTCCCACACCAAACCCATCACCTCCCTTCAGTGCATCTCTGGACTCAGAGATGGTCCCTCTGTCTCTCCTCCTGGCTCTCTGTTCTTCCTCCTCTACCACCACCCCAGGCCAAACCCCATCACCTCTGGCCTGCCTGGTGACAGCTTCTCGGCGCCTTCTCCTGGCTTCCATGCTTGTTCTCTTATAATTTATCCTCCATGCATGAGCCAGAATCTCACTAAAAGGTGTCAGCCAGAGCCCATCGTTCCCACTTAAACCTTTTAATGGTTTCCTACTGCGCAGAGAATACAACCCAAATGCCTGTCTCCAGCCCATAATCTTCTCTTCGGGATCGCCCCCAACTACCTCTCTGACCCTTTCTCCCCTCTTTCCTTGCCAACTTCCCCTTTCGCTACCTGGCTTTTCCTTTTTGTAATCTCTAATGCAGCAAGCTCTCCCCTGCCCCAGTGCCTTTTCATTTGCTGTTTTCCTCTGCCTGGAATGTTCTTTTCCTGATTCTAGTCTTAGGTAGTTTTCTCTCAAGGTTCAATCTCAGCTTAAATACTGGCTCCTCCAAGAAGCCTCCTCTGTCCACCATCTAGTGAAGCTCCTCCATGTCACTCTCTCATTTACTTCATTCCCTGCTCTCATCACATTCAGAGAATATCATGTTTCCTTGTTTATTTCATCTCCCTCACTGGAATCCAAGCTTCATGAGGGCAAGAGATTGACTCTCTTATTGAGTCTATATCCACAGCACCTAGCAAAGGGGCACGTAGTAAATTCTGAATAAAAATATACTGATTGGAGGGCCGGCCCAGTAGCATAAAGGTTGGGTTCAGTCACCCCACTTCAGCGGCCCAGGATTCACCCGTTGGGATCCTGGGCACGGACATACATGCCGCTTGGCAAGCCATGCTGTGGCAGGCATCCTGCATGTAAAATAGAGGAAGATGGGCATGGATGTTAGCTCAGGGCCAGTCTTCCTCAGCAAAAAAAGGAAGATTGGCGGCAGATGTTAGCTCAGGGTTAATCTTCCTCAAACAAAAAATACTGATTGGATAAATAAATAAGTGAGGAACTCACAATTGAACTGCAGTACAGCATTCTTCTCCATTATCCCACAGCTGCCTTCATTTGTTAAGTGGGATGAAGACTTTGGGCATGGAACTTCTCCTGTGACTAAACAAATGTCCTTAGACTAGCCCCAGCAGTGCATCCACACTGAGTAGTATATCCATAAAGAGAACATGCTCCTGGCAATGGGAGCCCTCCTATCAACCATTCTTCCCTTGCTAAGATAACCTCAAGGATCCCTAAAGCAATGGGCAGACCAAGGAAAGAGGCTGATAGAGGGAGCATGAGAGGGTATAAAAAGACATGCACTTTATGGTAAAAGTGATTCTAAAATTTATTTGTGGGCTTATCCAAAGGACAAGCCAAGTGTGAATATCCAGATCTATTTTAGAGGGCTTCACCAGAGGTCCCATACATGGGCTCTTCGCTGAACAAAATCCTTTCTAGGCTAAAAGAAACCTGGAAAAAAAGGCTCTTCTTCATTTTTCTGCTCTGATTGCAATGCCATTTCTTCAGCCAAGTGCACAGGCATGGAAAGCTCATCATTCTAGGCTCCGGAGCCAGGTAGTTGAAAACTCTTCACCCCAGGACGCAAGCCAAATCCAGAACTTTGCCTTCTGGACTTCCACCAGCGCCACATTCATCAGTGGAGTACATTTTGTCCAACTGAGAGGCCAACGCCAGCCCTGTCCCTTTCCCTTTGGCATCACTTGGGCCAGATTTGTGGAAACAATTTTTTTAAAATTCCCCAAGTCCCAAGTAGAGTGCCTTGTTCGATTTTTTCCTATGGTCAAACCTCCCCGAACTGTGACAAACTCCCAATGGGCAGAGGTTTATTCAAGACTCCTTACAGGGGCCCTGGCTTACTCAGAGTCTGTGGCAGAGATGTGGAACAAACAGCCGGAAAAAGGAGCATTTTGGCAAAAATAGCTGATTACTCCAAGAGTGAGAGCAGTGACTCTGACACGTGTTTGCAACTCAACACAATAGTTTGAGTTCTGAGGTTTCCAGAAGAGTTTCTACAGGATGCAGTCATCAAATCTGGTATGTACGATGTGCTGTGGTCTTTTTATAAGAATTTATTTTAAGCCTGCTTCCCTTCACTTTGCAAATAAATACATAAAACCAGCTTGTGAACATCAGGAGGGTTCCACGGACAATGAGGTACTGATTTCTCTGTGTAGGGATCTTCCCTAGGAAAAGGTCAAGAAACCAACCCATGCTTACTTGGAGGTTTGAGCACAGCTTTCTGGACAGCCCCAAAGGCAAAAGGCAAGATTTTTTTTTTCCAAAAAATTATTTCGCTACTGTGCAATAAGAAATGTTTTAAAGCTCCCAAGCGTCCCCTTGCAGCAAACTGATTTTCCATGGGTAGTTGGTCTCCTGTGTATGATAAGTAGGTCTGAGGAAACCACTGAATATATTTATTTAAAATAGCCTCTCTGCGCTGATGGCTGAGAAATTTCCATGGGACTGTTGCATTAGAATGCTCTGCATAATTGACCACTGTGTCTGCAAATAAGACTAATAACCATAGTTGTTCAAATGATTACCATATCATTGATCTTAATAGTCTACCAGAAATGCTTCTGATGGCAATGCTTTTTTCACAGTCATCCAACTTTGCACTGATGGTTGTCCATACTGTTGGAATGGCCACCCACCTGTCTCTTGGCCATTTGCCCCCTCACCTCTGTTCTTGGCCAAATTTCTCCACCTATAAAATGTGGACATTGGACTAGACAATCTCTAAGATTCTTGAAAGATCTGACATTCTTTCTGGGTTTTGAAGAATGAAAACATTCTCTTTCAGATACTCAATATATATTGAAGGGCGAGGACCTGCTGTGGTTGCCCAGCTTTAAGAGGTAGAGCTGATATTCTGATTGTCTCTAAAGCCGTCAGTCCAGACCAGTGTGCTTCTTTGAGCAAAGGCAAAGTAGAGAGCAGAGCCACTAACTGTGCTACCTGAGAGAACCATCCAAAAGCCTTAGAGAAATATATGCATTTCCTGCTGTTCACTGGGCAAGTAATATCCTACTCAGCAGAGTTGAGTGTGGAGCTCAGGAAACCAATGTCACGGGTTTGGCTGTTATATTAGTTGATGGAATGCTCTGTACAGATTAGTTGTATGATCTTCTGACTAGCCATTTGGTAAGTAAAGATGGGTCTGTGAGAGTCTCAAGGATGTGGGGAAATAGAGCCAATAGCTTGGTATAATTCCCTCACTAATACAACCAAACACATAAGCATGTGTGCACACGCACACAGCTGACGGCAGCAGCTCAGTACAGTACGTCCAGAGATTTATTTCTTTTAGTGAACTTAGTTAACACCTCTTCGTGAAATGCGATGCCCAACAGAAACAAGTGAAATATTTCAACTACTCGCCATGGCACTGAAGCAAGTCTCCAGTCACCAAAGTTATTATAGCAACCTCACAGTCCACGCTTCCTCCTCATGGCCATTGGCCCTGGAGGAGGTGAGGCTGAGAGCTCTGTAGGCAGAACACCGCAACTAGAGAAGCCAAGTGTGGGATTGCTCAAAAGGCACAGCCTACACTTCGGTTTCCTCCAGACCACAACCTCTGCGGCTTTGCTCCTGTTGACCCTTCTGCTTGCCTCTGGTTCTGGGTCCAAATCATGGCTTCTTCACTTTGTTTGTTGGGGGAGACACTTCACCTCCCCCAAGTGCCTCAGAAGTGTCTGAGCTCCACTTTCCTCCTTTACAGAATGAGTATAAATAATGGTATGAGCCTCAGTCAAAGAGCAGTTACAGAGATGAATTGAGATTAGGCAAAGTATAAGGGTGTAATTCTGCCCTTGGCAAATAATATGCACTGTATGAGGTTCCTACGGCAGCTGTAACAAATTGTCACAGTCTTGGTTGCTTAAAACAACACGAATTTATTACCTTACAGTTCTGAGAGTTGGACGTCTGAAATCTGGTTCACTGGGCTAAAACTAAGGTGTTAGCAGGCTACCATGCCTTCCGGAGGTCCTAGGGGAGAACCTGTTTCCTTGTTTTTTCCAGCTCCTAGAGGCTGCCTGTATTCCTGGTCTGGTGGCCAACTCCTTCATCTTCAAAGCACATCATTCTGACCTCTGCTTCTGTCAACCTCTCCTACCTCCTTCTTTTGCGTTTAACTCTCCTGCCTCCCTTTTATAGCAACCCTTGTGATTATATTGGGCCCACCTGGATAACCCAGCATACTCTCCCCACTTCAAATTCTTCAATTTAATCCCCATCTGTAAAGCCTCTCTTGCCATGTAAGGTGGCATATGCACAGGGTCCAGGGAGTAGGATTATGGACATTGTTCAGAGTCATTATTCAGCCTGCCACGTGCACATACATAGGATTTTTACAATTATACTATTCCTTTGTCCTTTTTTTCCTTTTCATTAAGTAAAATGCACAAACGGTAAAGTGACAAATCTTAAATGTCCTGTTTATGAATGTGTACACATATGTACCCCTGTAACCACCTCTCACGTCAACATGAGAACATTTACAACCCCTCTTCCTGCCCCCCCAGGCTCCCTCCTGCCCCTTCCCAGTCAGTACCCACCTCCACCCTGAGGTAATCACCTGTCTTATGTTTATCCTCATAGGTCACTTTTGCCTGTTCTTGAAGTTCATATAACAGAATCGTATTGTATAAACTTCTCTGCGTCAGGCTTCTTTCACTCCATGTCATGTCTGAGATTCCAGCAGGTGCGGAGGGCAGCAGTGGCGTGTTCTTTGGCACGGTCATGTAATTGATGATTATAATTGATGATGATCATTCTTAACCTCTCCTGTCTATGCATCCAGTCTCAGACCATACAGTGTCAGGAGCCCCCTCCCACGGCACTTGTATATAACCTCGAGGACCCTGCACACTCCACCTCTTCTGGGTCAGGCACTGCCCTTATGCACTTCCTCTCCTGCTCTTTGTGGACAGGAACAAAGTTAGGCTCTGTTTATCTTTGTATCAACATCAACCCTGGCACCATGTCTGGAGGACAGCCACCTGAGCCTGATGGCATCTATTGCATTATCTCCAGGATAACCACTTTCCTCTGAGAAAAGACACATTGTTGTTGCTTATTAATTAAAACCCAAATGTGCAAAGTGTGCCTGTTTCCTATGTATATCATAAGACCGGTTAATAGGAGGCAGCCTGGAGAATTTCCAAACTGTCCATTTTCGACACCAATTGGAAACAAATGCTGGGAGGCAAGGCTTGTTTTGGGTAGGCAGGATTTTGAACCCTTGACATCTATGGGTTTTCTCCCAAATAAGGTAAGAACATGTAATCGAGAGTCTAAGTCCATTTTTGAGGTTTGGCTGATAAAGCTGATAGCTTTCAAACCCCATCCCTCCCCCTGTACGACTCGCCCCACATCTGGACAAGTGGATGAAGAAGCCCAAACACTCCCTCCCTTGGCGCTGGCAGGAAAGTTTGAGCCACTCAAACCCCAGCCTTTACGGGGAGCCCTCACCCAAGCCCCATTCCCAAAGAACTAAATACCAGAAGCCACCTGATCCTCCCTCCCTCTTCTTGCTTCACTCTAAACAGAACCTGAGCCCTTCTCAGGGAAACCTTTGGCTCTTTATTGCGTCATTAATAAACTTTATTTCACATCCACTGCTGCCTGTGTGTCATTTGTCTCAGCATCTAAAAACTGGATGAGCCTGCCCAGTGCCCAGCAGAGGATGCTTGGCACCCAAATAAGACAGAAGACATGAATGAGTTCCGTTCTCCAGAGTAACAATAGAAAAACCTCACCTGAGAGGGGACATTGGTTACTTTTGGTACCATGTATCCCTTGTTCCTTTTTCTGGAAACACCACCTTGATTTTCCTTGGGAACCCTTTCTCCTTATTCCCCATCCATGTGTTTGGGGTTGGACTGATGCCTCCTCTCATCTCGAGGGCTCCTGGGTGGCCTTGACCTCAGCCTGGCCAATCATTTCATGTGTTTCCTGGCCAGACTGATTGATTCAGGGATGGACTTATGACTTAAGCTGATCCAGGGAAACTCAATTCTGGAACTTTTGCTTAGATTTTGGAGAAGGAAGAGCTCTCTTTGCATTGGGCTTGCTGGCAGTAACGCTAACGTAAGCCTGAAGTAGCCAGGGCCCAATGTAATAAGAGGTCCCTCCCTGGAATGAGGCCAATGTGGTTGAAAGCAAAGCATAGAGATAGGGGGAGAGAGACTCCTAATCCTTAGGATACTGTGGAATACCCGGATCTAGCCAAGCTCAGAGTCAGATCTCCTCCAAGACTTTATAGTTGCATGAACTAATGAATTCCCATTTCAATATAAGGCATTTTTAGCTAGGTTTCAGTCATTGGTGCCTGAAAGATACTTTTGAAGGTTACAATCATTAGGTTTTCCGCTCTGAACTTTTTGTTTCTCTGGATACATTGAGGCCAAATAAGCAGTGGAAACCACACAACCTTGGTCCTCTCATAAACACTGAAACCTTCTTTTCTGAAAGTAAAAGTAGCAGATTTGTTAGAAATGGCATGACAAATCTTGGCTTAATTACCATTCTACCAAAACTAGGAAACCCCTAAAGAAACAGTGTAAGGTCAGCAATTTGCCAGAAATATCAGCTGAATCAAAATGCTGAAACTTGACCTCATTGGAACATCACTTATTCTGTGCACCAGGAGTCCTATGTCAGCAGAAGTTTGTGCTATATTTGAGGAAGTAAAGATGAACTACAGAATGAGCATGATTCCCCAGTTTCTACTCAGTGAAATTTAGTTCTTTGTTTGGTAATTTGCATTCCAGTTCTGGAGTCAGTAAAGTAAGCTAAGCTGGTGCAAAAATTCTATTTAACACAATAGCTGAAACTAACTAAACATTGTGGTAGGCAGCATGCTACCACATGCTAATCTTGAGGCCTATGAATATGTTATATGACAAGGGAGAATTAAGTATGCAAATGGAATTGAGGTTGTTATTCAGCTGACCTTAAGAAAGGGACAGGTGGGCACAATGTAATCACAAATGTCCTTAAAAGCAGAAGAGGGGTCAGAATGATGCCCCGTGAGATGAAGTCAACCCATGGTTGCTGGCCTTGAAGATGGAGGAAGAGAGCCACATGCCAAGGAATGTAAGAAGACTGTAGAAGCTGGAAAAAGCAAGGAAACAAATTGTCCCCTAGAGCTTCTCTATTAGTCTCCTAGGGCTGCCATCACAACATTCCACAGACTGAGTGGCTTAAACAACAGACATTTATTTGCTCACAGCTCTGGAGGTTAGAAGTCCAAGATGAAGGTGTCAGCAAGTTTGGTTTCTGAGGAAGCCTCTCTCCTGGGCCTGTAGATGGTGTCTTCATGCTGTGTCCTCACATGGTCATCCCTCTGTGCACGTGATTCCTGGTGTCTCTTTGTGTTCAAATTTCCTCTTCTAAGGACACCAGTCAGACTGGATTACAACCCACCATAATGGCTTTGTTTTAGATTAATCCTCTCTTTGAAGACTTTATCTCCAAATACAATTACATTCTGGGGTATTAGAGGTTAAGACTTCAACAGAGAAATTTTGGGGAACATAATTCGGCTTATAACAGGTTCCAAAAGGGAACACAGCTTGCTGATAACTTGATTCTAGTGCAGTGAGACCCATGTCGGACTTCTCACCTACAGAACTGTGAGATAATAAATGTGTGCAGTGTTAAACCTCTACATTTGTGGTAATTGGTTATGGCAGCCTTGGGAAACTAACACAAGCATTTACTACGTGACAGGCACTGTGCTAAGCACTTTGCTTTAACCCTCACATTAGCCTTATAAGAAGATGTCATCATGATCTACATTTCACATGTGAGGAAGTGGAGCGTTGAGATGCTGGTATCTACCCACCACCATGTTGCTACAAGGAGTGCGGCTGGAACTTGAACTCAGATGTGACTGATTCCAAAACCTGTGCTGCTCTACCACCACCCACTGGAAAACGATGGGAATCGGGAAACTTTACTTCTTAAGCAGGATGGATTACAGAGAGTCACAGCATGAGCAGGGTGGCTTGGTTCCCGCCTCTCATTTTGAAAATGAAGAAAACAAAGTCTAGGGAGATGAAATGGCCTCCCAAGGCCCAGAGTGAGTTCTCTGGGACTGAAGTGGAGTCTAGGCCTCCAGGCTCCCAGCCCAGCACACCAGCCATTCTTACTCCTCTAATGATATGAACAGTTACCTCATGTTTCCACATCTCACTGAATCCCTTATGGAGAAGGAAGCAGAGCCCAAAGTCACAAGGTTAGAAAGTGGCCAAGCTTGGTTTCAACCCCATGGCCAGTTCCAAGCTCCTCTGCCTCCTCATACTTCCTGCAGAAATGTCTGTATTTCTGTACTGCATGTTTAAACCAGTTTACAAGCCTTGGTAGGGGTTTAGGGGCCAGGCTGTAGCATGTTATCTCTCTTAAAATCAGACTTAAGGCAACTTCAGAAAGAGAAAGAGCTTCTGAAATTTTAATCTGAATCCAAAACTTTAGCCAGAGTCTGGATAAATAAGAGTGCAAAGTGGCTTCACTTCCATTTATCCAGAAAAGCCAACTGCAGCAGAGAGAACTCTGAGCAACAGATTGTGAATCTGCCACAGGAATGTTAGGCTAAGACTTCCGAGGACACATCACAAAGGTTCATGCACTTCATGGCTTTTCTGAACATCCCAGGCACCAGCTTTTATTTCCCTCCTCAACACATCTTCATTTCCATTTGTGGAAAGAGCTGGCCACACGGCTGATGAGGTTGAGAATGGGTAACTTCCTTATACAACCGAGTGTTGAAAGACTATAAATACTCCTAGCTAGTAACAGAGTTTGAGTAATATGATTTCCATCCTATCCTGGTCGGCATGGAGAAGAGCTGCTGTCACTTGCACATCCACAATTGGAGGAAAGAGCCATGTTTTTGAGTTGGTGAGCCTAAGAGGCCCATGGAGCTTTCTCATCACTGAATTTCAGCACTACTGCCTCCCTTTTATGATCTGGGAAATCTCTAAGGGGGAATCTGCAGGGGATGATGGTGAGCTAACGGTGGATATTTTTGTGTTAGATGTTGGTTGCTCAAATATTGAGAGTGAAAATCCCAGAAAGGTCAACTGTCTTTATTCGTACACAGCAAAGTTCTCATGAGAATTGTTTTTGCTGAAATTTAAAGGATATTATTTTAAGACTTTAAACATCAATGGAAAACGTGGTGGGAGCTGTCATGTTTGATTTGCTTTATGTTAACATCCTTGGGCTTCCATGGCCCACTTAAAGTGACTAAACTAGCAAATGAGAATATCCATGATGTTGCTTAAAACCAGATTTCATTAACGCTAAATGAGACCACACTTTCTGCAAGTTGATGGAATTCTGCATCTGCTTAAAATTGTAAGTGGTATTTTAGTTGCAACGGATTGAAGAACACAGAAGGCACCAAACTGAGGTGATTCTTTGTGAAGAAATGGTAGTCAAATACAACAAGGCAAACTAATTTTAAATAAAAAAGGAGAATGGGCATTACTGCGTTTGGAACATTAACGTGCTAATTCATTGTTTTCTTAAAAGGACTTTTATTTTTTCCTCGTCTCTGGAATATTCTTCATTTTGTTATAATATTCCCCTACTGGGTGCAAAATGGGATGGGGAGATCAGGGAAGGAGGAGAGCCAAAGGTAATTAAACATTCTATTTAAAACGTTGCAATCAAGCATCTTACTGTAAAGAGTCCTTTTATCACATTCACATCCCACGGGTTCAATTCTACTGTCTACATGCTCATTTCACTCTCATGAAGCTGCAGAAGACAGCTCACTATCATTTATTGCATGATTTAATACTGTCAGGGGATTCTTTACCTGGTCCAAATCTCTTTGGTTAAACAGACACACACACACACACACACTTCTTAAAAGTTTTCTACATCAGTCCCAAAGGACTCATTTTTGAAAGTTTCCTTTTGGCTTAATTATACTTTTCATTAAGCCAGAGACTATAAAGGCACATATATGTCATCAACTGTCACGGTTTTGGTCAGTCAAATAATAGAATAATCAATCATCTTCATTCTTAGAGAATGGCATGATCAAAGGTATTATAGAGGCAATTGGATTCATTCTCAGAAAGTGGCTGAACAATTACAGTGATTGTCAGTTGTTAACTGCTTCTAAGTATGTAACGACCCCAAGTGTTTCCCTAACAATATGGAAATTATAATCATCTCTCTTAGTTGAATCCTCTCCAATAAACAGGGTAGGACCAGCTTGGGCTTCCAACTGCTTTCTTCAGATAGATCAAAATAAAATTACATCCAAACCTGGAAAATGCTGGTTTAATTATAGAAATCCATTAGTTCATACATCAGCCATCCTGCTATAACTACATGCTGGATGTTGGAGTTAAAATCATGGTTGATTCCAAATTTTAGGACACTTTTTGTTTAGTTTCAAAGAAGAGAAGGAAGTGGGTAATTCATTGTTCAAATTTTCATTCTGCTTCTATAGCTGGAATGACTTCGTCCTGACTTTGTGGGAATTTGGTAATTCCTGGTGAATTAAACAGATTCTCTCAGGGATTCCCCTCTGAAGAGGGAGCTCAGGTTCTGCCTCAGAGGTCCACAGACAGTGAAGCCAAGACATTAGTCATTGCAATACTATGTATCACCACTATTTTCTTCTAGTTTCTTAAAAAAGACATCAAGATGACTGCCTCTATTTTAGCAAACCCTAAAAATATTCCTTAGGGACACAACTTCCAGCTTTCCTCCCTGATTGTTAGGATTTCTGGGATTATGTTTTATTTATTTCCGTGTCCCCAGTTTGTAGTATGATGTCTGTCGAGTAACAGGTGCTCAGTTTATTGGGTGAATAAATGAATGAAAGACATCCTATCTCTATAGCTCTTGACTTTCAAATCAGTTTCTTCTTTTGTCACATCTGCTCTTCCCTTTTCCAGCATTTGCTTGAATTTCTCAAGAATTCTTGAAATTGGATTTTCAAGTACATTTGACACTTACCCTGATTGTGACTTCGTTCCTCCACTGTTTTCCAGATGGCCTGTCATTTGAAGAAACATATCCATGCCCACTCTTGTTCTTGGATATTGATCAGGTTTTCTTTTCACAGACACATCACATTTGACAGTTGGTAAAGAACTTTCAAGAACGCTCATTCTCTCCTCCTTCCTGTGAGGTAGTACAGGAAATGACCATTCTCGTTTCACAGCTGAGAAAACTGAGGCTCAGAAGAGAGGCAGGAATTCTAGCTCTTCATAGGGGATTCCTTCTTATCCCACCCTGGCCTGGAAATCACATTTTATAAGGAAGTTTTTCCCAGCAGCCAGAGATTGAGGTTAGATAGAAAGAAATTAACAACAGCCAGACTTAAGTCATACTAGGCTTATGAGAGTGATTATGGAACGTGCAGGAATTGATTAGATTGCCCTCTTGAATGCGGCTCTTGATAGACTGTTCAGAATGGGCAGGTGAGGCCCCGTGGACTGTCTCTCCCTTCTGTAGGGGTGGCAGAACTGAAAACGGTTTCTCCTCTTGTGCCGGTTGACCCTGTCTGGAGGACATGTACTGATTCACTCCAGAGAATCTCAGGAGGAGGGCAGGTTGCTGTCCTTTCAGTGGACATCATTGCCTTTTCTGACCATCCCTTTCACTGCCTCCGGTGATGATTCTTACATGTCCTGTGGGAAATTACTCTACTTTCCACTGGGCCTAGGACCACACTGGGTCAACCAGCCTATCTCCAGGGAATCTGAATCATGTGCAGTGTGGGGCTGATACACCCTAAATGGCAGCCCTTTTGCTAACTCAATCTCCTGTCTGTTCCAGTTTGTCCTTCTGAGGCCTGGCTGATCATCCTCCTCCTTGATGCTGTGAGCTGCTCTTCTCTCCTTTCAATCAATGCTAATCTCTTGCATAGGTCAGCCAGACTTGGGCTCTGTTGTTTACAACCAAATTCATACACTTAACTGATGGAGAAGAGATATGAAGGATGCAATTTTCTATGAGTTTGGTGGGCCTGGTACCTGTCATCTGGGAATGGACCTGTCTGGGGTCTGTATATACTCCATGTCAGCTCTGGCTTCTGCTATAACCTTGTACTGCCTAGGAGGAGATGATGGGGAGAGTCCTTGTCACTTCCCATTGTGATAGCCTGGGAACAAGGTACTGCTGTCAGAGACTGACCCAGAAAATGCATAAGGGCAAAGCCTTTCATATGGTCAGTTCAGTCTGAGAAGAGAGCACATCCTGATAGCCCAGCAAGAAACTCACGGACCTGGGGTCTGGTTTGTGTTTGTTTTTCAGAAGAACTAAAAGATAATGGCAGAAAGTGACACCATTTTGTGTGAAGCTTGCAGACACTGACTGTGAAAGGAATCCCTGAAGTCATGGGAGGAGGAGAAAGACATCTTCATTTCTGGAAAACAGGATGACAAGAGATAGAACATGTAAGGTAGAGTCAGACTTGAGGTGAAGGAGGTCGTCTATTTGAGATTTAACTTTCTTTCAAGGCTGAGTGAGACCGCAACTCAGGGGAAGAAAGGGAATCTTGAGCCTGAGCCTTATTCTAGACAGAGTAGATACCAGAGTATTGGCTTTCCCTGCCCCGGGGGTGTTAGATAATGAGGGAGGAATCAGACCCTTAACTGGTTTGCTTCATCTTCCCACAACTCACTCCCCACTCCTGGCAAATCCCAGCAGATGAAACAACAGCAACAACTTCCATTAATGAGACACTTAATATATTCCAGAGACTGTGCTAGATACTTTATATTCATGATTTCATTTAATTTTAACACCAACCCGTGGAGTCAGAATAGGCTTCTGCTGGGCTACAGATCAATGCAAAGAGACGGCCCACCTCAACACACACACACACTCCCATGCTGTGAGGTTAGGGGCAGGGACAGCTGTACCCTTCACGGGACCTGTAGCTGCTAATAACACTGTCCAGGGAAGATGCGGACATGCTGGATTCTGGGGGCTCAATTTTGCTATGCCACAGCCCCTTTAACCTTGGTGCCTATGCCATCATTTCGGGAAGTATATAACAATCTCCACACTTCTGTTTGCAGGAACATGTGTAAACATCAGACTCTGCTGGTTATTGAGCCAAACGCAGTCTCAGAGAAGCCTCACCCTCATCCTGAACAGTACCTATGCCTCAAGCCTTCTTCAAAATGCTGCAAATCTCATTTCCCCATCAGAGTTGCATGCTGTTATTCACATCTCAACGTGACAGAGCTAGGAAGACTCAAAGCCAGCATTTGAACCTGTATGAGAAGACCTGCCAAGACATTGGCTAGAACCCTCTGGAGATTGACTCCGTCAGAGTGGTGCCCAAACATCCGGACCTTGAGAGCCTGGCTGCATTTGCTGCTGTGACAGCGACTGCCCTCAATGGCCCTCTGAATTACAGCTGCCTACAGAGCCCCTGGCCAAGGTCCCCTCTTGGCATGTGACTGCACCTGTGATTGAACATGGGGGTTCTTTAAGGCAGGAGGAAAGCACAGTTATCATGAGGAGACGTGTCCCTGGGAACCACACATCCAGGTTTTGTACTAGATTCTTGAAGGCTCTCCCACACTCCCTCAACCCTCAAATTACAGCTCTCTGGGGCTAGAAAAAAAGAAATAGCATCATTCTTCCACTTGCCCAGTCCTATAGTCTCCTGAGGGTGATGTTCACACACCACTTCCCTTTCCCAGTTCTGCTTTGCAGGCTCATAGCCCTGACTCCCTCCACTGCTCCTCTTCCATTGGGGATTTCAAAGCCGGCCCTATCCAGGTCAATCTCCCATCCTAGCTGCAGATATGGGGTGTGGCAATCATGCTTCAAAAATATCGGTTTTACAACCTGCCCCCAGGCTGTTCTAGCAACTAACACTCTTATGAGACAGCTTGCAAGGTGGTTTTAAGGCTGTAACCTAATTTGCTTTTCAGTATCTTACTCTAAAATAGCCATTACCGTCACCTTTATTTTCTGGGCAGGAAAGAAACAATAGAAATTATGTGGTTTAGTGTTTTCTTTTCCTTGTGGGGCCCCATGCTGCCAGGAAGTTAGGTCCTAAAGTAAGAGAAAAATTGCATATAGCCAAAATACCATTAAAAATCCCTTAAATGCCCGTGAAGTAGAAAATGCATATTTTATATCACCAACCTTAAGTAACAAATTTTATATAAACTACTTTTTGAGGACCACCAAGCTAGAGTAAGCATAGAAACAAAATCAAAGTCTATATGCAGATGTGGGAGTTTTCCAACGATTCCACCTTTAAGATAAGTATCAATTCTCCAGAAGTGGATGAGGGATGAACAGAAAATTCTGGTGTTCTTGCTTGCTGCCATTTGCTGCATCCTATTTTATGATAAAATCTCAATGATTATTATACAAGTTATAGGTCTGTTACAAGGATTAACTTAGATAGTGGATCTGTGTCTAATAAAGGGGAGTCTGGGGTGCACAGTGTTCTAAGCCTGCTTAAAAGTAAGACATCTGGATGACATGTCTTCAACGTACAAATGAGAAATGAGCTCAGAGGGGAAGGGACCTCCCAAGGCCATGGAGTGGTCCTGTAGAACCTCATCCCCCAATCCCTGGGCTGAGTCTCTTGCTGTAGCGTGTTCCTCTCATTCCTGTGACTCACTAAGTTGGTATGATTGAAACCAACTCAACTGGTTGGTATAGAAGTGACTAGGAGCATCACTGAATCATTATTTATTCCACGGGGATTCTTTGTCCCATGAATATCTTCCTGGAGACTATTTCAATGACCCTTTTATCTTGTGTTAGGAAGTCAGAGAAACATTCTCATATGTCTTATGTTTGTCTTATGTGACAAAGAAGCAACCACCAATTTAGGATAAGAGAGAGTATTCTTAAATCAGATGTTAAGGCTCATTTGAATAACCACAATTATGATAACTGGGTCCTTGTGATGTGCCAGGCACTTTGCCAAATGCTTTAAGTACCTTATCTTGTTTAACCCTTAATAATGAAATCAGGATTTTTTTTCATCCCATTTTGGAACTGTAGAAACTGAGGTTCTGACAGGTCAACTAACTTACTCAAAATCACACAGCTAGAAAATAGCAGAGCCTATTTTCCTGATTCCAGGTCTGTCTTGCTCCAGCTCTGAAGGGCTGAACATGCTGAGGACAGGAAATATTCGTTGTCTGGTCAGTGGTCTTGGTGTAAGAGCCACGGTATTAGCAGGACAGAATGGAGAGTCAGTTTCCAGTCCCTGGGGACAGTCACAGTGACTGCCCATTTCATCACAGTATCATCAATGCCCAGTGACTGGGATGAAATAGTGGTCTCATGTTATTGTCTTTACAAACACACACAGTGAATGCAGCTCATGAACTTGACCATGGCTACAGCCCCACACCCCCTCCTTTTTAGGGTCCCCCCCTCCTTTGTCTCAGGCCTGCAATGCTAGGCTCCAGTCCCTTTAGGATTGCTTGTTTAGTCTATAATATTCCAACGTGTCAGATGGAATCCAGAGAAGTGACAGCACACCGCCACACATTGAAGTGAGAATATTTCTTGCCAACTCAAATTATTTATGGTCTAACAGTTAACCAGTCACTCAACTTGAGGATTTGGGCACCGTAGGGCTGTTTTATTACCCTCAGCATAAAGATGCCTTGTACATAAACAACATTTACAATGACAGTCTGCTGGCTGGCTTGTTAAAACCGTGTTGTGTCAAGATAGGATGGTTACAACTGAAGCAGAAAGGGCCTTGCAGCTTTTGTTCCCCTCTGGATGAGCACATTTGGCTCACAGGAAGTACTTGCACATTTTGGTTAACACATTTATCCAACAATTATTTGTAGAGTGCCTACTATGTGCCAGGTTCTTCTCTAGGCATTGAGGACGCAAATGAGAAAAGAAGAGTCCATATTATTGTAAGGCTTACATTCTAACTGGGGGAGACTGACCAAAACAAAGTAGATGTTAGTGCTTTGAAGAAAAATAAAGCAGAAAGGAGAATTGAGAATGATGGGCAGTGGGGCTGTGGTCTGGGACAGCTTCTCTCATTCAATGACATGTGAGCAGATACGTGAATGAAGTGAGTGACTGGTGGGAAGAGTATTCCAGGTAGAACCAACAGTAAGAGCAAAGGCCCTGAGCCTGGAGCATGCTCCATATGTCTAAGGAACAGCAAGGAGGCCAGTGTGGCTGAAATGGATGGGTCAGAGGGAGAAAGGGTGGGAGGTAAGATAAGAGAGTTAGCAGGAAGATTGGGGGGTGTGGGTTCAGCCTGATTGTACTGGGCCCTGTAATCATCGTAAGGTCTTCGGGTATTTGTTGAATGGATGGGTGAATGATTGACTGGGGGAATTGTTGAATGAAAAGTGCTGGTCCTGTGCCATGTATTATGACAGAGAGAAGGCTTCTTCCACTTGTGGCTCCAGGACTAATCAGAGCAGCCTCCACTTACTGAAAGCCTACAGCATGTCAAGCTCTCTTCTAGGTATTTGGCAGATGTGATCTAATTTAATCTTCCTGACTATCCCAGTGAGGGACACACTACTCTCTTCTACAGATGATGAAATGGAGGCACAGAGTGGTTAAGCAACCTGCACAAGGTTGCAGAATGATAGGTAGTGGAGCCAGGGCACAAACCTATGTCTCTCTGAATTCAAGGCCTGTGCTCTGGACCACCTCAGCTCCTGGGACCCTTGGGCAGGATGACCTGACTTAACATTAAGAAGGAATTTTCAAGAGAGTAGAGCTACTTGGATGTGGAGTAGGCCATCTGGAGAAGGGAGGAGCTCCCAGGATGGAATGCATCCCGGTAGATACTAGGTAAGGAAGCAGGGACTTAAGCATCAGATCAGGTGTAGGATGGGGTGGTCTCTGAGCCCTCAGCTAAATCAGAAAACCTCTCAGAGCTGTGGGTTCTTCATCCAGGGCTTTCTCTCTGATGGTGGGGGGAGAAATACCAAGCAAAATGTAATATTTTCTATTTTTATGTTCTTTTAGAGAAACCCTAAGTAATTACAGGTAAATACTGGCCATTAAAAGTGTCTGCAGCTCGTAAATGATAATTGTGGAATGTATAAACCAGAGTTATTATTTACAAATCTATTATTTGAAGTAATCCTTTTTCCTTAAATTATAAAAATAATGCATTTTCCCCAAATGAATTCAAAGAGTGCAGAAGTATATACAAAAAATGAATAATCTCTCTCTTCCTCTGCCCCCGGCCACTGGGTATATTTTCTTCCATTCTTTCCTCCATGCACACGTAAACAGGTGCAAACATATACTCATGGCCTGGCCTACTAACAACATGAAGCCACACATATCTGTTGACTAGCAATAAGAGTTAAATACATTTTAACTGCTGGACTTCCCAACACCCAGTGGGGAAGGCTAAGACTTTTTCAAAGCAGTTATACACATACCCATTTACCATTTATGTTCTTCTTACTCTAAAATTTGCCTTTTTTTTTCCCTAAACAATATAACTTGGACACCTTGCCACATCAATAAGTATGTTTCTAACAAATTCTTTTCAACACTTGCTTAATATTACAAGGCATAGATATAGTGATTTATTTAACTGTTTCCCCAACTGATGGACATTCAGGTTGTTTCTGGTTCTTGTACTATTATCAACAATGCTACAGTAAAAATTCTTGTAAAGAAAACTTATGTTCTTATGCTTGGAATAATTTTCTAAGAATGGAATTCCTGAATTAAAGGCATGCACTTTTAAAGTTTTCTAGATCCTATGAGATTATTGTCCACGTATGTTTTGGCATGTCATATCCCTATCAGCATGATTTGATTTTGGTCTTTCCCCACGTGATCAAAAACAGTTTCCTTTTTTAATTTTCGCCAAATTGACGGGCAAGAAATGGTCCCTCTTTTCCCTTTCTAATTTCTTTTTCCCTGATTAGTAATTGAATATCTTTTTAAATGTTTATTGGCCACTTTCATTTCACCTTCTATGAACTGCTTGTTTGTATCATTTTACAATCTTTTCTCTAGGTCTATCTTTTTTCTTATAGACTTGGAGAAATTCTTGATGAGTAGTTATATTACACCTTTTTATGTCTCCTGGCACTTTCTCCTGTTATACTGTTTGCCCTTTTATATTGGTTATAGTATAATTGACTACAACATTACATTAGTTTCAGGTGTACAAAATCATGATATTTGTACACATTGCAAAATGGTCACCATAATAAGGAGATAACGTCCATCATCACACAGTTACATAAGTTTTTTATTGTGATGAGAACTTTTAAGATCTACTCTCTTAGCAACTTTCAAATATGCAATACAGTACTATTAACGATAGTCGTCATGCTATACTTTACATTTCCATGACATCTATTTTATAATTGGAAGTTTGTACCTTTTGACTCTCTTCCCCGATTTGGCCCACCTTCTACCCCTTGCTTCTGGCAACCATCAATTTGTTCTCTGTATCTATGAGCTTGTTATGTTTGTTTCTGTGTTCTTTAGATTCCACATATACAAGTGAGATCATATGGTGTTTGTCGTTCTCTGTCTGGCTTATTTCACTTAGCATAGTGCTCTCAAGTTCCATCCTCATTGTTGCACATGGCAAAATTCATTCTTTTTTTTGGCTGAATAATATTGCAGTGTGTGTGTGTGTGTGTATACACATATATATACCACATTTTCATTATCCCTTTATGTGTTGATGGACACTTAATTTGTTTTTATATCTGGTTATTGTAAATAATACCGTATAATACTGCAATGAACATGGGGGTGCATATATCTTTTCCAGTTAACGTTTTTGTTTTCTTCAGATAAATTCCCAGAAGTAGAATTACTGGATCATATCGTAGCTCTATTTTTAATTTTTTCAGCAGCTTCCATACTGTTTCCCATAGTGGCTGCACCAATTTACTTTCCCACCAACAGTGCACAAAGGTTCCCTTTTCTCCACATCCTTCCTAACAATTGGTATATCTTGTCTCTTTGATAATAGCTGTTCTAACAGGTGTGAGGTGATGTCTTACTATGGTTTTGATTTGTACATTACACATTTTTAAATATACAATTTGGTGGCATTTTGGACATTCACAATATTGTAGAATCATCACTTCTATTTCGTTCCAAAACACTTTTATTACCCCAAAGGAGACCCCATACCCATTAGCAGTCATTTCCATTTCCTCTTCACCCCAGCCCCTGGCAACCACGAATCTGCTTTCTCTCTCTAAGGATTTAGCTGTTGTGGATATTTCATGTAAATGGAATCATATAGTATGTGTGACCTTGGGGTCTGGCTTCTTTTACTTAGAGTAATATTTTCAAGTTTCATCTAAGTTGTAGCTTATATCAGTACTTCATTCCTTTTTATGGCTGAATAATATTCCATCCTGTTGATACTATCCTTAAACTTTTATTTTGCTTTGTTTTACAATTGGAATCTATTTTTGTCTATGGTGTGAGGTAGGGGACTAACTTTATAAAATCCTAGACATTAAAAGATTATTTTTATTTTAGACACCAATACCTAGGAGGAGATGAAAATGAATTAGAATTCTCCAAATACATTTATATTTCATCACCCACAATAACTAGAGAGCTAAGTACTTCCAACACATCCTGTAGTCACACCTGCTAGAGATGAGGCGAGTTCTTACTCAAGACAACATTCACCAATCTTTACCTTAGCAGTCTAAGTAATCACACTGAATCATGGGCCTCCTAATGGTTCCCCTCTATGTTGAGTATTAGCAGGTTTGGGGAGTGACATTTGTTCAATCAATGTATTAGCATTATATGGCTCCTCTTAAGAGACACGTAAAAGATACAACATTCTATTTCGAATCCATGTGAGCTGGGAATTCAGAAATAGCATTGGTATTCTGGTTAATTTATTTTCTAAATGTTCAATCCGGAGTGGTGAAAACTTCTGACCTTGATGCTGATTATGATTAGCATAGCAATCACTCTTCTATAATTAAAAGGCAGACGAGAATTTTCTTTGGCTTGTTTATTAATTTCCTTATGAATCATTTTTTTTTTTTCCAGCAATGAGGGCACAGTGTTTTGTGTTAGTCATGAGGGAGTGTGGCTGTAGTTACCCCAAAGATAGAGACCATAACCCCACCTAAAGAATAACCACTGCCTTCTGGTGACCCTGAAAGTAAGTCTGTGTCCCATCCTGCTCTCCACTCCTCTCCCCTCCTTTGGCCTAGCAATAACGTGCAGCCACCCAGCTCTCATGCTCCTATTAGCCATAGGAGTTACATTCATTGTAGTGATTGATCTTCTGACAGCTAGAGGGGGTGGCCAAGACTCTTTTGTAGGAGAGGCAATAGTTAGAAACCATTGCAACATGGAACGGCCTTTCCAAATCTCACCTGTATGAGTCTGACTCTGCAGACCCAGACCTCTGCTCAGCTCCAGGCCTCTGCTTCTCCACGTGGAGCTCAAGTTACATCTGGGAATGATGCTGTGGGTCTCAATTTTAATAATGGGTATTATTTATGGATCACTTGTTATACATAGGTGCTGTGCTAAGTACTTTTCATGCTTCTTGTCATTTAATCCTTTCTATAGTGTGAGGCAGGTATGATTATCACTCCCATTTTTCAGATGAAACTATGGCCTCAAGCAATGACTTGTCCAAGGTCATCCAGCTAATAAGCATGAGAAGTGGAATCTGGGCACAGCTCTGCCTGACTCCAAAGCTCCTGCTCTAAACCAACACACTGTTCTGTCTCCCCAAGGCTTCACCTCACCACTTGCCTCTTCTGGAACTAAACTTTCATTTGAAGACTCACCCCTTATAAAAATGATGTAATGACGACAATGATGATGAGAGCAAGTACGTGTGCTAGCCTCTCCTCTACACGCTTTTCATATATGTAGTCCAACAATCCTGTGAGGTGGATCCTATTATGATTCCTATTTACAACATGAGGCACAGAGGAGTCTCACAGCAGGGAAGCAGCATAGACAAGCCTGGAGCTGGGGCTGTGTGTGATCTTCGCTGTTGCAGCTAAGATACAGGGAGGCATCTTGGAAGCCCTGATGTTGCTATGCAGCCCTGCAGGGCCTCCATGGCCCAATTACTGAATTGGGTTTGTAGTTCACTCTCAGGCAAGATGTGGGAATTCCTCTTTCCTGACATCTTTCCAGGCTGCTTCTCTGAGATACTTCATCTACCACTTCTGTCAAGATCCTCTTTAAAGCTCCCCCATCCAGTGTAATTTTTTCTAATAACGCTCTCCATGCCGGCTCATTGCTGTGCTCCCATCAATACACTCACTGTTCTCTCTGGGCCTCTGAGTCCTGCCTTGCTCCTGTGATGCCTTGCCAGCTCCCTGCTACATAAAATGGAATTTTCAACCCTCACCCGAGCGAACTCCCTGTGGGTTATTGCCCAAATCTCTCCACGGGATATGAGGCAGCTCTCTCCACTGGCGAGGGAGGATGGGGAGTAAGAATGAAGAGGAGAGAAAGAGAATGAGAGGAGGGCCTCACAGCTGGAGGAGATGAGAGCTAAGGCAAGACTGGGGAGCTCCTTTTTGGGGCAAATAATCTGCTACAATTTCCTATTAACCTGACTGCTGTGATTTGGGCAAATTTATGGACTTTCAAGAACAGATGTCAGAAATAATTTGTTGAGTTTGGGATGTTGAATTTTATGATAATCCTTATGCTAGAGTCTCAAGATGGCTTCAAATAGCAACTAAAGAAATTTGCATTGTGTCTTGCTTTAAAATGGCTACATATCTAATAATAGTAATAATGATAATGACAAAATTGCAAAACAATATTTATTGAGAACTTTTTATGTGACTGGTACTATTTTAAGAAACTTGAATGCATTAACTCTTTAATTCTTGGGAAGGCAGTGCTGTTATTTGCCCCATTTGCAGGTGGGGACACGGAGAGATTTGGTTAAGTGCCCCGGTTGCCCAGCTGTCAGAAGAAGAGCCAGGATTCATCTTTGCCAGCTAGCCACGCAAACCACACTATTAGGCTGTGTGTCTATTTGACTCAAGGACTTCCAGAGACAAGGTTCACCGCCAGGATGCAGCAAATGCTTTTTAAGTCATAATTGTTAACACCCGTTTCTCTGTGTCCAGCGTTTACATTTATTACATCTATCATCTCATTTAGTCTTTACGCCAGTGCTCTGAGGAAAGTACTATTATCATCTCACTTTAAAGATGTGGAAACTGAAGGCTAGAGCAGTTAAGAGAGTCTTCAAGGTCAAATAGCTGGTGAATAGTGGGGTCAGCACTTGAACTCAGGTCCTATTTGACTCCAATAGGGTGTTTTTTAAAAAAACTAGGGTTTTTAAAAATTAATTTATTTTGTGTGCACGTGTGTGAGGAAGATTCGCCCTGAGATAACATCTGTTGCCAATCCTCCTCTTTTTGCTTGAAGAAGATCATTACTGAGCTAACATCTGTGCTAATCTTCCTTTATTTTATGTGGGATGCCGCCACAGCATGGCTTGACAAGCAGTGCTAAGTCCATGCCTGAGGTCTGAACCTGCTAATCTAGTTTTTTTTTTTAAGGGTCGGCACCTGGGTTAACAACTGTTGCCAATCTTTTTTTTTTTTCTCTGCTTTATTTCCCAAACCGCCGCCCCCCTCCCCCTTACATAGTTGTATATCTTAGTTGCAGATCCTTCTAGTTGTGGGATGTGTGACGCCGCCTCAACGTGGCCTGACGGGTGGTGCCATGTCCGCGCCCAGGATCCGAACCCTGGGCCGCCACAGCGGAGCGTGCGAACTTAACCACTCGGCCACGGAGCCAGCCCCGCGAATCTAGTTTTTAAGAATACGTTATTCTGTGCTTTTTCACAGTATAGTGTAGAAAGAAGAAGAGATGGTTAATTTTTTTAATGAAAAAATTAGTATCTTGTTAAGAATCTAGATAATGGCTTCCCCCACTATTTTGTGAATTTTAATGTAACTTAATACTAAAGTCAATGAATAAGTGTAGCGTTGACCTTGGGGGCCTATTCAACTTTTGATTCCCATTGAATAACTTTAGAAATCTTATAGTTATTCAGCTTTGCCATTCATGGGAAAGTTTTCTCTCTTTCCCATCTTACCTTTCAACATGCTTTTTGTCCTTGGACCATTTTTCTTTCTGTATCTCGGCATCAAATCCATTCCAGTTTCAATTCTTTTAACCAAATAGATTATTTCTGACCTCTAGATCCACCATAGACCTCTCTTCCAAGCTCCAGACGTCATTACTACCTTCCCCCAGGGCACTGCTGATGTCCCACATCAGAGATCCATCATGTCTGAAACTTGACCAATCAGGGCTTTCTCCTGACTTTCCAATTTATGATTATGACACACCCGTCACCATCACTCAGGCCTAAAATTCTAGAATCATCCTTAGTACTTCTTTCACTTGCAAAATCTAATCCATTCATTCTTTCATTGATTTTTTTACTCACTATTCATGAAAGGGGTAGAGCACAAGTCATATACATTCATTCATTCATCCACTCATCAAGTACCATTCATCTACTACTGGATCATGGATTCAAGGCTGGACCAAACAAAAGCCAACAATTAGAGGGCTTCTCATATTAACATATAATAGAAGGTAGACAGTGAGAAGTACACAAAGGAAGATATGTGTGGGTTTTCAGAAGAGGGAGAGATTGCTTTTAGCTGAAGAGCAATTGGAGACCATAAATTATATCACATTCTTCCCTTTCCATGGCCACAGTCATCACCAGATCCCAAGCACAGAGATGTGGAGCAAAGTTCAGAGCTGCACAGTAAAATCAAGACTACAAAACAATGGCTTACAAATCCCTGCCCCATCTAGCCCAAGCCCATCTCAGATTAAAATTTTAGTCTATGTTCAACAGGAAGCTTCCAGAGAGTTTTAACTAAAGAAGAGCATCATCATCTAATTTAGGACTTTCAAACATTTGTTCTGGATAGTGTGCATGGAATAGATTGTAGGAGAATAAGAGTAGAAGCTAGAAGGCCAGTTAAGTTCCTACCAAGGCAGCCCTGGTAAGAGACTGCCATTTTTCTCCATGGTCTAGACTAAGGGTTGGCAAACTATGGCCCATGGATCAAATTTGGTCCACTGCCTTTTTTTCAGTAAACAAAGTTTCCTTGGAACACAACCATGCTCATTTGTTTACATACTGTCTATGGCAGCTTTCAGCTACAACAGCAGAGTTGAGGGTTTCAACAGAAACCACCTGGCCTGCAAAGTCTAAATATTTCCCATTTTATCCTTTACAGAAAAAGTTTGCTGACCTCAGCTCTAGATTCACTGCCTCTTTTCAAGTCTTAGAACATGCAAAGTGTTTTCTCACCTCAGGGAATGGCACATTCTATTCTGTCTGCCTACAACACTCTTCTCTCATTTTTTGCATGGCATCTTTATTAGCCTTCAGGTCTCAGGTTAAACAACAGAGAAGTCTTTGGAACTGGAAAAAGGCCCTTCTGCTCTATCCCTCTCTTCTATTTGAAGCCTTCATGGCGCTCTAATTGGCACAACTTTCAGTTACATATGTATTTGTTTATTGTCTATCTCTCCCATTAGATGGTAAGAGGCATATGGGTGGGGACCACGTCTGTTTTATTCACCATTGTATAGCTAATAGCTTGCATTGTCCTTATAAAGATACATTGTTAAATCAATGCTGTGTTCTGAGAATGAATAATTAATGAAATGACACGATTGTTAGGAGACGTTTAATGAATTTTATATTAAACAATGAATATTAAAACTTAAAAAAAAATTCCCCACTAATAAAATAGGCACAGCAAATCATTGACCACTCCCTATAAACCAATATAAAAAGAAGGCAACCCAAATAAAAAATAAGCAAAATATTTGACTAAGTAAGTGCCCATGAAAGAGGATTCCAAATGGCCAATAAACGCATGAAAAGTTGTTTCAACTTCATTACTCATCATGAAAATGTAAATTAAAACCACAATGCAAATTGCAAATTAAAAGCGTGCATATCCACTAGAATGGCTAGAATTACAGAGACAGAAAACACCAAACATCAGCAAGGATGTGGCAAAAATAAAATTTCTTGCACTGCTCATGGGAATGTAAATTGGTACTGTACTGTAATGTAAATTGGTACACTCGCTTTGGAAAACTGTTTGGCATGTCTACCAAAGCCAAACTTAATGCATTCTCTGTGACCAAAAAGAACCGCACATATGTGCTTACCCAAGATTTACATAGAATATTAATAGCAGCACTTTGCGGAATAGTCTCAGACTAGAAACTACTCAAATACCTGTGAGTAGAATGGACAGATATGTACACTCATTCACACACACAACACACGATGGAATACTATGCAGCAATAAAAAATGCACCATCTGTCACTCTACACAACAGAATGGATAAATGTTGCAAATGCCATGTTGAAAGAAAGATGCCAGACACAAAATGAGTTCATCTAGATGGACTAAAGAAACAAATGAAACATATTTGTGCTGTTAGAAGTCAGGTTGAGGTTATCCTTGGGGGTAGTAACTGGGCTACAAGGCATGCTTCTGGGTGACTATTGATGTTCTCTTTCTTGATCTGAGTGCTGGTTATCCATATATGTTCAGTTGTGAAAATTCATCAAAAGTGTACTTAAGATATGTGCACTTTTACGTATATTGTGTACAATAGAAAACCAAACAGAAAACTAAAATGGTTGATCACTTTTTACAGCCACTAGTGTGTTTTGGGCATAAGAAAGACAAAATATGCTTCCTGGAATATATACTATTGGAAGAAGGATATCTTTAAGAAAATCTGTAAGCCTGCTGTTCATCATAGAGAAAGAGAAACCTTCATTGATTTGCACAATTGTACTAGAAATGGACAAGCACATTTTGCATCAGGAGCCATTAGTGGTTTACAGAAAACACATTAAGAGCAGTATCCTTGAGTGTGGAGTCAGATAAAAATAAATTATCAATAATATTTTATAAGTTTAAAAAAATACTTAAGTTCTATTTCTACTTCCAAACAGGAGCCTCACTGCAAACTTACGTGGACAGGACAGTTTATCCCCATGGTACAGGTCAGAAAACTGAGGCCCAAGGAACATTAAGTCACTACAATAATGGCAAAGATAAGCTCCTAACCCTCATTCAGCTGGTCTTTCAATATTTGAATATTCTAGGTTTTCCTAAGTAATTTGAACCAGAAGACTTCCTCTTAGAGATGAAAATTTTCTGAAAACCCTGAACAGAATAATACATGAACTTTATATACATATGAAGAATATATATAATGACCAAACCTACTGTAAACTCAGTGATGTTTTAATGTGAATTTATATTTTATTAACCATAGCTATATATACATGTTTGAAAAGTGGTTATGCAAACAGGTCATGATATATGTATTAATTCTGAAGAAAATGTTGAATGTATATATGGATTCAAGGATATCCAAATAGTCTAATGGTCAAATAGACCAAGGGTCAGGGATCAGAGAGCAGTCTGAGAACTCTTGCAGAGTCTGTGGTTTCTAGTCTTTCTTGAGATAGCCTGCACTGGCTCCCAGAGATTAGAAGTCATACTTGAGCCTTCCACAAGGAGCGCTAGCTCCTCACTCCTTATCAGCTCTCCAACTTGGTGCAGAAGAGAGCTGGACTTGTCTGCCTCATGTCCACGCCCCTTCTGCAAACAGCACCATGTCTCACTTGGAAACCCCCCTTCCCCTAGTCTTGGTTCACGTCACATTGAGAGGCTGACTTCATCCCACCCAGGGCCTGCCAGTTGAAATGTTCTACTCTCTGGGCAC
The DNA here is from genome assembly GCF_021613505.1 of Equus quagga. NCBI lineage: Eukaryota > Metazoa > Chordata > Mammalia > Perissodactyla > Equidae > Equus > Equus quagga. The sequence continues at coordinate 127,947,484 of NC_060267.1, forward strand.
AGTGACAGGTGCAGGGCTGGACAAAAGAAGCAGTCTGGGTCAAATAATAGTCAGTCTTGCGAATTTGGATAAAATAATTGGGAAAAAGGAGATGTCCTTCTGCTGTGGTTGCTAAGCTGCTAGGATACAGGCTGGAGCTAAGGAGCCACCTCCATATTGTGTGGAGAGAATCTGATGGGAATGGCTCTAACACAGGGAAAACAGAGCCCAGACATGAAGGGTGAGTCTGATAAAATCACTCGAACCTGATGAAATCATCTGTGCCTGAAGCTAGATCTACCTTTGGACTTACAGTGACGTAAGTTAATAAATTACCTTTTTTGCTTAAGCAAGACGTATTTGTGCTTCTGGATTTGCAACCAAAGGAGTCCTGACTAATACACTTGGGCAGATAGCTTAGCCTCCATACGATTCAATTTCCTCACCTGGAAAATGGCAGTGACTATACCACTACACTCAGAGAGTGATTATAAGGAGGAGATGCAGTGATAAGATCAAAAGCACATGGAAAATTATAAATTGATAGAAAATTGCTTATTAATGCTTGCGTTGCCCTTAATTATGACCCCAGCAGAGAGGGTATCACAGAGGAACAACAGCTATGAAGACAAACCCTGCCTCGTCTTTCTTCTGGCATAGAGAGATTCTGGCAAAGCCTAATATGGGCTGAACGCAGGACTCTTCATATAATTCCTTCTCTAATTCAGAAGTGAAATCCTAAAAGTCCAATGGATCATGTGGAGGGAAGATTATATTAAGCTCCAGGCCACAAAATGAGTTGCTGATATAAGAAGCAGTGGCCAGCTCTCTAAAGAGCTTTCCTCACCCTACCTGCATGTTGAAGATACTGAAATCCAGATTTCAGCAACTGTGAATGACTTATAGCAGGGCAAGGGTTTGTTTCGACCACAGGAAGCTGCATGGCACTTATCAGACAATAAAGGCATCTGCTGAAAATTGTCTTCAAGTGGCCATAATATAAGGCCTTTTAGATTTGGATGATAAGCCCAGCACAACTGGGGGAATAAAAACCCTTGTCGCCAGCTCCTGGGTCTAGTTTCTCAGGAGTCTGCTGAAGATAACGCACTCCCCAAGCAGAGTAGAGAGAGGGAATTATTTCCGCCTTTCCTGGGGAAAAGCCTGATTGCGCCCTCAAGCTGGATTACTTAGGGAATTCTAGAGACAAGTCTGGACTCTGGACTCTCTAAGCTGACAAAAATTGACAATAAAGATGGTTTCTAGAATACCTGCTAGGGAAAATCTGGTGCCAAATTTGGCCAAGGTGAGCAAACGCTTTTTCTTTTCAAAGTGGAAATAATCTTTTTTCTTCTGAGTTTAAAAGTAATATGTGCTTGTTAAAAAAAAAAGGCACTTCAAAAAGTGTAGAAAAGGTACTTATATATCTATATATTTATGTCCAAAATGACAGCTATGGATAGTAAGAGTCCTATTTTTTTAAAATTTTTAATTGGAATGGTATCACATTCGACATACTGTTTTGTAACCTCTTTTGTCACGTAACAGTATAACAAGGACTTTTTTTTAATGTCCTTGAATATAAGCCAACATTTTCCTTTTTGGTATACCATAATTTATGATAGTCCATACTAATAGATACTTAGGAGTTTCCTCTTCAATTTCATATTTTTTAAAACAATAGTACCAATTCATATCTATGGTTAAATCCTTAAGATAAATATTTATTTAAGAGAGATTCCTAGAAGTGGCATCACCTTGGCACACAGTATTCCAAATTTCAGGCAATCAAGTATGGCTAAATGATCCCCACTACAGTTGTACCAATTTTATTCCCATTAGCATTAGTATATGGGAGCACATGTGTTCCTATGTCCTTAACAATACTTGATATTGCCATTCTTTTGAATCTTTTTTGCACCCTCTTGACCTTGAGCACTAACAGAGGGGCAACCACATAAATTGGAAAGGAAATCACAGAGAGTAGAAAAGTTGAGCCAGGAAGAACCCAGAGACAGAAGATGCACATAGCAGAGAGTGGAAGAGTCCACTTGGACTTCTCTGTGTCGCTGGTCAATGTGGAATTCTATGATGTGACTGAAGCTTCTAATGAATACACACAGATTACCAATTTAACAGATGGTTAAAACCATTAAGAGAATGAAAAGTTTTTATTTACCTAATACAAAATTCTCATTTTCTGACCAAGACTGAGGCTCTTAGGGACCAGTCCAAGATGTCTCAAAGAAAACGTCTCTTGTGAAGGAACAAACAGGAAACATTTTGGGAATGGTCCAGTTCCTGTGGGAAGCTTCCCCAGGCTGTTGCTGTTGGTCACTGTAAACCTCTGTGAGTACATTTGCCTTTTGGAAGGATGGGAAATGAATAAGGACAAGGACTTTAGGAATTGATTATGGCATATGTTGTCATGGGGGATATTGAACCAACTCTCTAAACTAAAAACAAATGTTTCCAATAGCCTGATTTGGTACAATCTGCCCTTTGGCAGCTGCTGTGTATCTGGGAAGCCCAAGGTTTCAAACACTTGCTTTTCCAGAAGAACACTAGTGCTGGGCTGGCCTTTGCGCTTGCTTTTTCCTCAGCATGGAATGTCCTTACAGCCTCCTCTCTCTCTTCTGCCAGTTCCTACTTGTCTTCTGAGGCCTGATGTAAATGCAGGCCTTTCTGCAAAGCCGTCCTCAGTCCTTTCTACCCAGCACTGCTACAACTACCCCACAGTGCTACAACTTCTTTGAATTCCTTTGGGACACAGTACCCACCTTGACCTCAATCACTGAGTTCAGCTCACTGTGTTGCTGCCATGAATGTGTCTATTGGTCTTCTCAATGGACTGAAAGTGAGGGCAATATGTGTGCCCTACTTATTTCTAGTATCCCTGCACCTGGTTTCACGCCTGTCACAGACGAATTGCAAGGTAAGGGTGTACAAACTGAACAGAAAGATGGCAGCCACCAATAAATGTTGAGTGAATTTTGACCAAATATTTATTTACCTCTATTTCCTTTCTTTCCGTAGAGCATTCAAAGCACAACAAATGGACAAGTAAATGCCAAACAAATCCTTAAAATCTCATTATTGTCCCCATTTTATGAGAGAGAAAACAATGGATGAAAAATATAGGTACTTACCAAGACTATGTAACCTGCTGAAGTCATACTAGTACGGAATAAATATTAGAACTTGGGTCTGCCTGACTCCCAAGATTGTGCTCTTAACTGTGACCTTCTCCTGCCTCTAGCTCTCTGATCACATTAGAAGACTAAAGCCTTAGTCTTCTGGAATCTATTCTAAAAGGCAATCCAAACTGAGTGGGGTAGAAAACTCACAGCAAATTCATCCATTTTTCACGTGTACCACTGTAAACGGGTTCTCTTTGATGGCTTCCAAAAAAAACCGGAAACCTATCAGAGAAATTCTAAACGAGATGAACCATCCCAATCTGCCATGTCTCCTTATGCTCCAAAGGGGTCTTGCTGGAGAGAGGTGGGAAAAATGGTTTTAAGTGGATGATAAATATTCCGTGCTTTGAAACCCTTTGATCATCAAATCAGCACACATGAAATTAAAATAAATTAGACTTGGAAATGATAAAGTCATGATTATACAAATGCTAATTAAATTAATATTGACAGTGTTCTAGGCTGAAGTCAAAGGGAACCTGGGCCCTGCTCCGTGGCAGAAGGTAAGGCCATCTTGAGCAGAGTGACATTTGGGATCGGTCAGAGTCTGCAGGTGACATGTGCCAAGATTGCCAAGTAGGCACAGACTGACCTGGTACCCTTGCTGTCAATGAAGGGCAACCACACCTGCCCTCATCCAGAAGCTCAGCTTCCTTACAACTCCCTGGATCTTCTACAGGGACTTTCTGGTCCATCATCCCATTTTACTGCCCGGTGCCAGACCTGAATTGAAGTCTTCCTTCTTTCTTATACTTCCTGTTCTGTCCTGTGCTACCTCTCAGGGTCTCACTTGTTCCTATGGGCAGGAGTTTGATCCTTCATTCATTTATTAAATAATTTATGGAGCACTTAGGATGAGCCAATCTCTGTTTTAGGTACTGGGGATACATCTGTTCTGTTAAAAGTCCTGGCCCTTACGTAGCATACATTGCAGTGAAAGAGAAACAGAGGGAATAAAGAAAGAACTAGACATACGTATAATATCAGGTAATCTTGAATGATATGAAGAAAAAGCAGAGTAAGGGGATACAAAAGGATGAACTTATACAAGGAAGTCAGGAAAGACTTCTGTGATGAGATGACATGAACAGAAACCAGAAGGAAGTGAGGAAATGAGCCATGAGAATTTCTAGGGAAAGTATGTCCCAGGTAGAGGGCAGAGTACAGGAAAAGGCCCTGAAGCAGGAAAAGAGCTATTTATGTTCAAGAAGCAGAAAGGAGGCTGGTGGTCTGGAGCTGAGTAATTGGGCTAAGGGTAAGAAATGGGTTCAGAGAGTTAGCTACTGAGCAAGTAAATATTATGGGGGAAGGAAGCAAGAGAAGGAGCAGGAGGTCCAGGTAAGAGCTGATGTTGGCTCTGACCAGATGGTGGAGAGGAGGTGGTCGAGATACTGAGCAATCAGATTTGAAATATATTTTTGAGTAGAACCCACAGGATTTTCTGATACATTGGATGTAGACAGTAAGAGAAAGAGAGGTGTCTAAGATGATCTTAAGACCAATCTGAGTTGATCTGAGACTCTTTCGTACTAAAGGAGAGCTCCATCCAGGATTTTCATGCCACCAGTGGTCTTTGGAGAACCCAAAAGGGTACATTCTAAGGGCACAAGGAAGAGCAACTCAGTCATTCATTTATTCTACCATTTCCTTCTTCCCTCATACAAGCGCCTACGGTGGAAGCTAGAGAGGTGAATAAGATAGGCTTTAGTAACAAGCATCAGTAAATATCAACATAAAGATGCTGATAGAGAAAAGCAGCATCTAGGGGGAAAGATATTGAAACTGGTTAAGTCACTGAGAGGTACTTCAGAGACAGGAAAGTTGGTCCCTAGGTGCCCATCCCATGGCCTGCTGAAGTCATTGAGCAGTTTGTTAAACTTGGCGATATTGACATTTTGGGTTTGATAATTCTTTGTTGCAGGGAGATGACCTCTGCATTGTAGGATGTTTAGCAGCATCCTTGGCCTCTACCCACTAAATGCCAGTAGAAACACCTGCCCCTTCCCCCAGCCGTGACAACCAAAAATATCTTTAGATCTGGTCAAATGTCTCCTGGGAAGAAAATTGTTTTTGTTGAGAACTCCTACCCCAGGAGACTGTGCGATTGCTCAGGGCGTCAAAATCCCACACGCTGGAGGAAACACACCCAGGTGTTCCATGTAGCGGTTTTACAAGCGGGCAGAATGTCTCTTGGTGCAGTCAAGGCCCCTTGGAATGCCCTGTCCTGCCGGGGAATTTCATTGTCCCAACAAGCTGTAAGAGAATGCTCCCTCTTCTGAATACCAGAACATTCACCATGTTCTACCCCATATCACTTTCAGTACATCTGTATCTGCCCAGCCGCTGCTTACTCGCCATGTGCCCACAAACTACCAGGCGCTTTGCTCATCATCTCCCTTGGTTAACGCCCATATCATCACTTGGATCCTAGCTCAACAATAGCCCATGATTGGGTTAGATGGCCCCTTGAAGCTCCAATTCTACATTGTCCCCTCTCTTATAATGCCTTCTTCATTTGCAATTTTATTTATATTTGAGAAATCATTTGGTTGGCAATTTCCCTCATAGGAATGTGACTGCCATGAAGGTGGAACTCTGGCTATTTTTGCACACTATTAAACCCTAGTCACTAGCACAGTACATACTCAGGATATAATAGACTCAAATGTTGTTGAATGAATAAATGATTACATTAATATAATGTTTGCAAGGCGCCTTGCAAAATATTGTTACAGTAAACACTCAATAAATGGTGGTTGTAATATCATTTTACTATTAATATTATTTATAGTGGGGACAGGGAGACACATGATCAGAGGTTGCAAAGTCACACCCTCTGATAAACTTCCTTCCTTGTCTTTTCTTTCTCTTTTCCTCTTTCCGCTTTTTCTTCTTGGTCTATGATAGCCTCAAGGTATACAAAATAAGCTTTTCAATTTTTTTTTTTCTTGGCTGAGGAAGATTCCTCCTGAGCTAATATCCATCACCAATCTTCCTCTTTTTTTATGTGAGCCACTGCCACAGCACAGCCAGTGACAGACAAGTGGTATGGTTCCCCACCTGGGAGCCAATCCTGGGCCACCAAAGCAGAGCACACCGAACTTCAACCACTAGGCCATCAGGGTTGGCCCTCAACTCTTTATAAGGGAGTAACTTTTTACAAGACAGTAAGTTTAAAAGTCTCATAGAGGGGCTGGCCTGGTGGTATAGTGGGTAAGTTCATACACTCTGCTTGGGTGGCCCAGGGTTCTCAGGTTCAGATCCTGGGCTTGGAACTATACACCGCTCATCAAGCCATGCTGTGGTGGCATCCTGCATGCAAAAGTGGAGGAAGATTGGAACAGATGTTAGCTAAGGGCCAATCTTCCTCACCGAAAAAAAAGTCCCATAGAAACCTAGGAAACTATTAAGTACAATGAGACATTATTGTAGGTTTTACTAGTTGCAGTTACAATAGCTCCAGACCCACCTGGGTTAAGCTCTAAGGACAGCTTCTACACAGGACAATCTGAGCCACAAACCAGCCTTCATCTCCCAGCTTCTCATCAGGCTTTTCCCCATAGGGCTGCTTGTGGGCTGAATGATTAAGGCCAAGATGGATGTCCTGGAGCTGAGTGGGCCAGAGAAGGCCCCCTACCAGAGCCCAGGTCTCCTTTTCAGAGACAGTCATCTGTTGTAGGGAATTGGATTGGGTGCTCAGGGAAGTGCAATTCAATTGTCTGTGAAAACAGAGCCCAACTGAGTTGTCCTCTTGGCTGTAAGGGAAGATTCATCATCCCAGGAGGAGTGATCCAGGACCCCTACTTTATCTTTGGACTTCCTGGAGCACCCATTTGCTCTGGGACTCTTGCCATCTGAAGATGAGTTAATATGCATCAAGTTTCACTTCCCAGCCCTTGGGATAGTTAACACCGATTAAATTTTATTAGGTGGTATGGACAGGACATCTCATACGGGCAGTAACAAGCAGTAGAGTCAGTCCATCCCTGATTCAGAGTCTGGATGGTGTTGACATGACCCCTCCTTGCTCACAATGAGGTCCACTGGTCATCTGAACACCAGATGAGAGACCAGCTGCCATATACACTCAATCCCCTAAACCACTTTAGGATGTATAAAACTCTTGGGAATTCAGAAATTCTTCCCTTCCTCCTCATCTGGAAATACGTAGAAGCAACTGGAAACTTAAGAATGACTATCGTGAGCAGAAAGTAAGATAGTAAACAATCTCTTGCTCTGTACTGTCGACGAAAATAATCCATAACCAATCTATAAATGAAAATTTGGGTGAGTTTATTCTGAGCTAAAATGTGAGGATTATAACCCTGGAGAGTCTTTCCACAAAGGAACAGAGCACTCCAAAGAAGTGGGGGTACACAGGGTGGTTATATACCCTCAAAGAGGATGTTTCACATATGATTGAAATGTCCCTTTTACAATAGTCGTGAGAGTGCTCTGTCGGCATGGCGATTGATGGACACAGCAGGTAGGTTTGCTCTCTCAGTGAACACAGCAGGGTCGCAGGTCTGCTGTCTCAAGCTGGGTGGTCACAGGTGAGCTGGGTGGTCAAAGGTGAGCACAGCAATCAGTTCCTAGCCTAAGGAAAGATGCTTATCCTTAAGGAAATGCCAATGTGGGGGGAAGTTGCACCTTTATTTTAAAGCCATCTCTTCTTGCCATAGGAAATGTTTTAAAGCAGATATACAATGCGTGCTCCATGGCCATGTCAGGCCCTTTTGGAAAAAACAAAGTCAGGCCGAATTAGGTTTACACCAAATGGCTTCCTCATATACTCCAATATATCCTATTGCTTGCCATTTCTGTTTTGTCAGTACCTATATTCAGTATAAGGGATAAAGACAGATTTGCCTTCCCCAAACACCAATAATTCACATGCAGAGGGTTCCCATAAACTAGACAACTTGATCTGTAGCACAGACTAATTATCCTCAATCTATTGTTTCAGTTTTAGTATCCCCTCCCTCTACCACTTTCATGCCAGAGCTCAATGTTGTGCTGGACATAAAGTTTGAGCTGCCCTGATTAAAAAGATAAGTTCTTGACCTCCTACCTCCTTCCTGATGTCAGTTCCTGAGGCTTCTCCTTGGAATGTGAAGGGGTTCTCAAAGGCCAGTTTGAAAACCATTGCACTACGCAAGAACTACATGTCTACACCACCAAAGACCTCAAGAACCCAGTTTTGTTCTCAGTGGAGAACCTAGGTCCTCAGGCCCTCTCCTCAGCCAGTTCTCTTGGACCCTTGATGAATCAAGACTTGGGCTTGTGGCTGGCCACCCTTGGACAAGGGCACCTGCTGAAAGAGGGGTGGGGGCTGCAGTTCCATCTCTCTGTTCCGCAAGCCACACATCTTGGCACAGGGCTTCCTGCCTCTAGGAGCAGGGACACATTTTCCTAGTTTGCACAGAGGCACACAGCAACAGCTGCAGCTCATCCTTTGGGTTTTTGCCATATTCTGGGAGATACCTCCTTGATTAAGAGTAAGAAAGCTCTGGGGGCCAACCTGGTGGCATAGTGGTTGAGTGGGCATGTTCCACTTCAGTAGCCCAGGGTTCACTGGTTCAGATCCCACGTGCGGATGTGGCACTGCTTGGCAAGCCATGCTGTGGTAGGCGTACCACATATAAAGTAGAGGAAGATGGGCATGGATGTTAGCTCAGGGCCAGTCTTCCTCAGAAAAAGAGGAGAATTGGCAGCGGATGTTAGCTCAGGGCTAATCTTCCTCAAAAAGAAAAAAAAAAGAGTAAGAAAGCTCAAACACAGCAAAAATAAGTGACGGCAGGAGAAACAGACAGGAAAAGCATTAAATGGAGTGCTGAAGCCAGATTTGTGACAAGGACCAACTTCCAAAGCTTGAAAACCTTCTCACCGGAAACATGAGTTGTACTGACTGTTAATTTTTCAGCCAATGTTTGATGGGCTTATTTTGTACACATACCTGGTGAGTAACTTGAATTTTATATAAGTGGATGGAGAAATTAATCTGGGTAAAAAGATAGGTTCATTTGAAGAGACTGGCCTGGTGGGAGATGTAATTTCTTTCTCTGAGGCTCACCAGCGGCCAGCCCACTACCAGGGCCTGACAGGGCCTGCACGAAGGGGGCTGTGTGTGTGATTGGACAAGCTTTGCTCGCCCAGCTGCCCTCTCTGACTCCCCAGCTATATGATCCAGAGCCGTGCTCTCACACCAGGCAGGGCAGGTTCCCCACTCCACTGAGGGGAATTAACAGGCAGGGGTGAAAAAGTGATTCACAGGGTTTTAATTATGCTTTAATTATGCTCCATGTCATTACCTCAGCAAGGACTCTTGCAGGGCCTGTCTCACTATCAGAGGGAAAGTTAGAGGGGAGATAAAAGAATTTCTCTCCTGACTGCAGCTGTATTCCAGGTTTGCAAAGTTTTCTCATCAGTCCGGTTGGGCATGAAAAGACAGGGGAACATCCTTACCTCAAAAGCCGATTGGAGTGGAGGCAGGAAGATAAAGGGGACTTTGAAAGTGATAATTAGAAGAAAAATTCTATCCAGGCCTTTCAAGTTCTTTTGGGCTCAAGAGTCCTTTTACTTCCCTCCAGCATCTAGGGTTTCTACCAGAGGTTAGAAGAGAATGCCTATCAGGGGCTGCTTTTATGCTGTGCAGCAGCCAGGCTGGTGGTTTAGCCAGAAAGATAAGATTCTATTTCAGGGCCGGTCTAAATACCCCAGGGGCATGGAGGACTCGCCCCCGAGGGTCAGCAAGCTGAGAGAACAGAGGGCGGCATCTTCTGAAGATTAACTCTAGATTCCAGAGATTCAAGATGGAAGGGTCTTAGAATTCACCTAGCCAATCACTCACGATTTTTCATGCCTTTGAAACATCTCATCCAGCCTCTGCATGGGGGTGGGGAAAGGCCTTCCAATCTGACAAGATAGCCTATCACGCAGCTTACAGACCTGTTCTCTTTAACAGGCTATTTTAATCTCCCTTCAACAACTCATTCATTAAACAGTTCCTTCTGAAGTAGGTTGGAATCCCAGCTCTGTCACTTGCTAGCTGTGTGATCATGAGCAAGTATATTAACTTTTTTGAACCTCAGTTTTCTCATCTATAAAATGGGAGTTAATAATAGTACTTACCTTTTATTATGAAGTAAGATAACGTAATTCAAGAGCTTGATATAGGGCTTTATAACATATTAAACATGCTCCATTACATGTCAGTAATGTTCTATAACAGTGACCTTTTAACTACAGATGGGGCATACCAGAATGCCTACTAGACAAGGAGTTCCTCAAGGTCCATGGGGACTGGATCTCTATTGTTTGTTTGTCTCTGTATTTCCAGAACATAAGCATAGCATACAGTAGGTCCTCAATAAATATTTGTTGAAAAAGTGAATAAACAAATATGGGGGACATAGTGGAGTATGGCAAATGCAGCAATAGAGGGAAGCCCAGAATGCTGTGGGAACGGAGAGGAGAGGGAACCCCACTTCTGAGACGCTATCCTTAATTTAGGGCTAAATTAAGCCCGTGGTTCTGTGTAGGCCATCTGGAGCAACCCAGGTCCAAGGACAAGCTTGGATGTCCTTTCAGAACATTCTCTCAAGTCATTCCTTACAGGATGCAGTTTTCTTTCTCCCACTTCCTTGCTCACATCCATTACTCCCCTCCCATACCCGAAGGAGAGCGACAGTCCTTATAACTGTGAGGCCTAGAATTGGACAAAATATTCACACTGTGCCTGACCAGCCCTGACTCCAGCAAACTCATTGGCTGTGACCAATGAAGCCAAAACTCTCACAGGTTTCAGCACCAACTCTGTTCTTGGAGTCCACGCATGACTGTCCCTCTTCTACACTTAGTTGATATATTTATATGCTACCTGCAATGTACTTATTTAAATTAAATGAACTTGGTTTCATTTTCTTTGGTGATGTTGAGGACCACTGGATAACTGGGACCCCTCTGGCATTTCACAACACAGGGTTCGGGATGGCTGACAGAGTCTCTCCACTGCAGCTGGGCAACTGGGACATCATTTCTTCAAGAGTTAATAAAAAACCCACCCCAGCCACCGCATTTTGGTGTGGGTGTGGATCTTGGGACATTGTCCTATGGTCCAGGGGCTGCATGGTTCAGAGATGTCTTTCTCCACATGTGGGCCAAATACCACCAATGTCACCTGAGATGATTCTAGGTGGAGCTCAAACGATCATTGTAAAATGCTCACGATTAAGTATCTCTTTCCATATACATGAGATAAACTACAACCAGCATTTCAAAATGCATGTTTTCACAGATATTATGCCTATTTACTCAAATTAAAGTGTAAAGATGAGTCAACTTAGACTATTGAGGAAATGGAAGCACAGGTGGTGCAGAGATAGAGCAAAACTCCCAGGGTGGCCCAGAGGCAGTCACAGCGCACTACCCAGAACCCAGGAGACTCAGGCTCGGCGACTGCAGCAATATCAAGCCTCAGTTTCCTTACCTGTGAAATGAGGGTTGATCATTTCCACTCAGCCACCGCTCTATAGATTGTTTGGGGGATAAAGTGAGACAATAAGAACTGCACCTGCCATTTATTAATTGTATTTACTAAATTCTAGCATGGGGTTAAATTCTTCACCCACTTTATTCCATCCTTACAGCAATCTCATGTGATAGGTGCTATTAAGCTCCCCATTCTACAGAGCGGCAAACTGAGACTCAGCAAGAGCTGAAGCAACTTGACCAAAGTCACATTGATGAAAGAGGCAGAGGCAGAATCTAAACCCAGGTCTCCCAGATGCCGGAATCCAGGCTCTTCACCACTCTACTACAAGTGTGGATGAGTGTGAGCTGTGCATACTGCAAAGCCTGATGGAAAGAATGGCACTGATAATATGGAATGCAAGCTCCATGAAGGAGGGACTGTCTGCTTTGTTCATCTTTGTGTCCCCAGAGTGCCTGGGGCAGCACGTAACACACTGTGGGTGTTCACTAAATGTGTGTGTGTGTGCATGTGCATGTGTGTGTGTGTGAGAGACAGTAATGGGGGTTGGCGGGGAGATAAAAGAGAAAAGAAGGAAGAGAAGGAAGGAGGAACGCATGGAGGGACAGAGGGCTCTCACTATGTAGGGGTCAGAAGCTGGAGTAAATGCTGCTGCCACCATTACTGAGAAATAGACGAAAAGGCCAGTTTTAACCACTGACAGCTTGCTTCATTCTGTGCGTGGGCTCGTTCTGTGCCAGAGATGCAGGGCCGTCAGCAAGGAGGGGAAGGGGATGCAAAGAACAGCGTACTTTCCCTGATAGGAAATCTTTAGAAATATCAATAGTAATGCCTATTTTGAGGACTATCTTTGATAACCGTTTTGACAACATCATAATATACATCAATACATGTAAGTCTACCTTCTAATATTGTAGAATCAAAAGTTTGGGAGGATCATTGAAAAAATAATCTTGTTCTAAGCAGGAAACAAAAAGAAGTATGTAAACATAAAGATTAAAGATTCCTATATGGCAAGATATACCATCAAATTTAAAAAAAAACAAATAAATACACTGGGATGAATTTATGCAAGATATTTGAAAGACAAAGGGCAGCACTGACATCTAAAATATGTACAGTGCTCCCGTGACTCAATAGGAACAGACGAATAACTTTTTAGAAATGTGTGAAGACAATATGAACAGACATTTCACAGAAAAATACAAAAGTCTAATAAATATTTAAGAGATCCCAAGCCCTCCAGAAGTTGGGGAACTGTAAATTAAAACAGTAAGATTAGCAAATTTTTAAAAAAGATTGGTAATAGTGTGTTGGTTATTATATGGCGAAATAGGCCTTCTGAAATGCTGCTGGTGAGAGTAGAAAGGGTGAAGCTTTTGTAGAAGGGAATTTATCAGTATTCATCAAAATTAAAAATGGACAGACCTTTTGACTCTTGGACTCTATCTCTTGAAATACTTATATATGTGCTTAAAAAATGGGATCCCAGGAGTATTCTTAGCAATGTTATAATAGTGAAAAACTGGAAGCAACTTAAATACTCATCATTTAGGAGAATGTTTAAATAAATTATGTTACATACATTCTATGAAACCTATTCAAAAGAATAAAGTAGGCTTATACACACTGACAAAAATATCTCCAAGACATACTGGTGAAAAAAAGGAAGTTACAGAATAACACATATGATATGATGTCATTTATTTTAAAAATAAGAATACATGCATAATGTCTAAATATATAGTGAAATAGATAGAAAGGGCATTGGAAAGATGCACCCCAAACCAATGACAGTGGTTACCTCTGGGGAGCAGAGTAGGGGTAGAAAAGGTTGAAGGAAAACTTCCCTTGTTTGTTCTGTATGTTTATACATGGCTTGAATCAGAATTATTCATAGATAATTAACGTAAATTTTTAAAAGGACAGAAAAGAAAAAGAGAATTTTAAATTCTGAGCATTCCTGAAGCTACCCCATCCCCTAAACTGAGTCCTTTTGCCTTTGTTTAATTGCTCCTTGGCTTACCTCAGGAGCTAAAGCTCCACAAATTTTGTTACACACATATTCAGATGCCCACACCCACTAACACAATTCACTTGGAATCGCAGAATCATAGTATGTTGGAAACGCCAGAGACCTTGGAGGAGATATCATTCAATCCTCTTGTTTTAGAGATAAAGCACTTGTGATGGTCAATTTTGTGTGTCAATTTGACTAGGCTACAGATGCCCAGATATCTGGTTCAACATTATTTTTGGATGTTGTCTTCGAAGGTGTTTCTGGAAGACATTAACATTTGAATTGGTGAACTGGGCAAAGCAGATGGCCCTCCTCAGTGTGGGAGGGCATCATCCAATCCATTGAAGGCCTGAATAGAACAAAAAGGCAGAGGAAGGTCAAATTCACTCTCTGCCTGATTTCTTGAGCTAGGACATTGATCTTCTGCTGCCCTCAGTTCTCCCGGTTCTCAGGCCATCAGCCTTAGACTGGAATCTACACCACCCACTCTGGCTCTCAGGCCTTGAAACTACACCACTGCCTTTTGGGGTTCTCCAGCTCACAGACAGCAGACTGTGGGACTTTCCAGCCTTCTTAATCACATGAACCAATACCTTATAATAAATCCCTTTCTAAAAATATGTGTGCGTGTGTGTATACACACAGACTTATTTGTTCTGTGTCTCTGGAGAACCCTGACTAATATACCACCTAAAGTGCAGAAAGTCAATGGCTTGTTTATGGTCTTAAAAGAGTGGCAGAGCAGGAATTTGGTCCCAGTTCTTTTGGCTCAAAGTCTAAGGTCTTCCTATGACACTGCGTGGCAGGGGAAAGTCCACTACAGAATGAGAACCTGGAGGCCAACAGTGGTCTCAAGGACTTCATTTCATCGTCCACTGATGAACACTGCCCACTACCTATCCACCGAGCAGATGGGGTCTGAGGCCACCGGGCGCAGAGGCTTTTTCCAGTGCATCATGATTTACACAACACCTGCACTAAATAACTGAGCTGCTCTGCTGTGAAAATTCCCTAAAGTGTTCAACAGCCCTTGAAGTTTCTCATTTCTGACTTGAAGTGGCTGAAGTGCAGCTGAGAGGATGCCCATTACGGAACCAGAGAAGACATTGTTCCAGACCCTTCTCACACACATGCATGGCAAAGATTTCAAGCTCTCCCCATACCTCTTGGCCTTTGTTCTTAAAATGCTCTTTCACCATCAGCAAGGTGTTCACTGGGAGTGCTCTGTAGTTGCTGGACCTTGTTTAAACTACCTTAGTTTTCCTTCAGAGGTGACTTAGTTAGCAGTAATTCATGCTGAAGGTGAGTTTTTACCTCTATTCCAAAATTATTCCATTTTAGGTTTACCTCCCCCTATGAGACAGAGTCAGTCCTAAAAGGATGTAATGTAAATCTCATCTTTGTAACTTGAATTTTATGTTAAATGCTCTAAAAGAGTACTTGATCTAGAAGGCTATTCTGATGAATAATTTTTAAAATGCAATCAGCTGTTAAATCTGCACCGTCCAGTGTGATACCCACCACCCGCGCGTGCCTATTGAGCACTTGAAATGCAGCTTGTCTAGGTTGAGATGTATTTTAAGAATAAAATACATACCAGAAAGTGTGTAAAATATCTCATTGATAATTTTTATATTGATTACATGATGAATAATGATATTTTGGATATACTAAGGTAAATATATTATCAAAATAAATTTTCTCTGTTTCCCTCTACATTTTCTATCATGGCTATTATAATATTTAAAATTCAATATGCAGTCTGCATCATATTTGGACAGCATTGGTCTAAATAATTGGTTATGTAACGTTGAGTTTTTTTAAGCCAGTTTGCATAAAGGGAAATCCATCTTTTCTCAGAACGTAACCATAACTTGCAATTGTGGGTAAAAGTTGGGCTTTTAAAGGGACTGTTTAATTTAAAATTTGATCAATTGAGTATTTATTTAATATATCCAGGAAGCAGTGCCCTATGGATTGACTCTTGACCCCAAGGAGTTCACAGTCAAAAAGACAGATTAGGCCATCATGCATATGATTAATTAAAAATGCCAGCCTTCTCCACTGCCTCCAAACCTCAAAAGAAACAGAACAGTTCAAATGTCTAAAAACCTATTCTAGGTAGAAAGATTCCAAAACTTCAGATTGAGACCACAAGTGTCTATGTGAGATCTAGAAGGTTCCCAGGATTGCTATGGAACTTAGAGTTCCCCGAACGAAAAACTATAATGAAATTGTAAAACATTGTTTTAAAATTGTATTTTCATGCCTTTTATGAAGAGAGGAAGAAGTTCCCCTTTTTCACTGCCATGTGACTTGTATAGGGGCAAGGAGCAGGTTGGGCCAATGACCTCTTACATCTCCAAGTTCATACCAAAGCGTGTATGTAATTAAACAGAATTCAAGCATGCATTCGTGAAGGCCTACAGACATTAATCTGACCTTCTAAAGACTGGCAAATTTTGAAAAGTGGAGTGCCCAATTTCTGCCCCTTTCTAGCTAAAGGCTGCGGTAGAAAAATATCATACACACACACACCTGGTTTGGGTCCCTGGAAACCAGGTTTATGCTACATGATCACTCTCTTGGTCCCCAGTAGATTGACATGAGTGAGCCAATCTGAGGATCTCGTGTATCTTACTTGGCATTGGATCAATAGATTGCCTCAGGCTGACCCAACTGTTGGCAGAAGGACAAGCAAACTAAGATTGAGGGGATGGCAAAGGAAGCCAGTGGGCGAAGACTGAGGAGACAAAGGGAGTAAACAGAGATGAGAGTGCATATGGTCTTAAAGATAAAGAGAGGGTCAGCCTTGGGTCCAGAGGCCTTCCCAGACCTTAAATATAATCCTTCAGAAGACCCAGCTGACCTCTCAGCTCTTAGATTCCCAAGGATACCGTGTTTTCTTAGGCTGAATTTTTCTTTTTTGTCTACATCATTCTGAAGTGGTTTCAACCTATAGTCTTAACCAAGGAAGGCAGGACTTGGAATGGGCACTGGATTTTGTACCTACATGGGTGGAATATGTGGAATATCAGGAAGCTATTCAACATGCTCAGTCCCAGATTCTCAGAATGAGAGATAGGTAAGTGGATGTTCCAACATCAGCTGTCCATCCACCTAGCAGATGGTGACTTCCACAAGCAGAAGGGCTCAAATGAAGGGGCATGAGCCCTGTGCCACTCACAATGGGTGACATATACAACTTGGCACCAATACGTTGCACTGTCCTTGATTCATGCTATAATCCCTAGTCGGAAAGTTCAACTCTCAAGGGCAACCAGTTTAGAAGGTACGTCCTCACCAAGGATGCCGTAGAGCAGATGAGCCGATTAATCTGTCTCTCCCTGTATTCCCGCAGCTTTTCATTTGTGTTTATACCCCAAACCTTACTGGAGGTTATTTACAGAGTGTCTATAGAGTCTGGAAATCCTTGTTTCCACAGATTAAAGAGGACCTGATGGAACAGTATATTCTTACCTCTTTCCAGACTTTATGGAATCCTGTATGTGTGTGTCTTTCTCTTCCACTGGACTGTGAGCTCTTCGAGGGAAGATAGCACATTTTGCTCCTCCTTCTGTCTTTGCCTGACACATTCCAAAGCTACTCTGACAATATCTGGTAGTTATTCAATAAATGTTCATTGCTTCTTGCACTGAAAAAAATTTCTCCCAAAGACAGATTATTCTCTGTTCATCCTTCTGGAAACTAGTCTTCCTTCTACTCTTGCTAGAGTCTACTTTTCAGCTCCCTAGAACTGAACTCTTTTTTGCAAACCTTTTGGCAAACTTTTTCTGAAAAGGGCCAGATAGTACGCGTTTTATGCTTTCTTGGTCTCTGTCACAACTACTCAACTCTGCCTCATGGTATGAACACAGCCATAGATCATACTTAAATGAATGGGCATGGCTGTGTTCTGATAGAAGTTTATCTACAAAAACAAGTGGGAGACCAGATTTGGCCCATGGGATGTAATTTGCCAACTCCTATTCTACAGGAAAACAGAAGATTAAATTTTTAAATAATCCAAAATTACTCAATGAAAAAATGTTTGTCTTTCTTCTATCTCAGACACAGTCATTAAAGATAACCATTGGAAACAGTTTCTTATGTATTCTCCCTGAAATTTTCCATAAATATATATATGTATAAGTGTTTATGTATGTATTTATATGGTCATTTTAAGCACGATGGTGCACTCTATACAATATTCTATATTTTGAATTCTTCACTTAATAATATGCCTTGGAGATCTTTCCATATTATCATATAAAGAGCTTCCTCATTCTTTTAAATGGCTATATGAGCTCTCACTGTGTAGATGTATTATACTTTATTTAACCAGCCCCTTATTAATGGATAAAGTTCTTTACAGATTTTTTTCAATATAAACACTGCTGCCATGATCATGCTTAAGTAGATGTACAGATATTCATATTAGATAAATTTCTAGAATTGCAACTTTGGGTTAAATTATATGTGTTTTAAATTTTGACGTATACTACAAAGTTGCACACCTGAGATGGCTTACAATTTACATTCTTATGAACAATGTATGGAAGAAGAAAAGAATTTTATTTAAGGTGCATGTGTCTGTGCCAGATACAGAGGTAGTTTTATATAGTGCAAATAACATATAGAAAAATCAATGCAAGTTTACGTTAAATAAAAGCAGCTGAATTTAGTGTAACTGTTTCACTCATCTCTTAACTTTTGTAACAAGGAATTTAAAACTATACAATTAATACCATTAAAAATAAATACCTTTTTAAGGGAAGGTATAAAAATGTTTAGAGGATAGAAAGAAGAAAATGCCAGCAAAATTCAGAAAAAGAACCTGCAGTGAAAGAGGGACAGAGAAAAAGGAGAGACACACAGAAAGACGTCACACGATGAAATCGACCCAGGGAGAAAGAGCAAGCCAGGGACCAGTGCCAGGGGAGGAGATCCAGCTGTTCCACCAAGCACACTCCTATTTGTCTTAGGCGTTTGTGCTATTTTGCATGTTTGGGTGTGATGGGTTGCCTCATTGGCCTTAATTCTTCAGGCTTCCCTTCATCCACACCTTTGCCACAGCATCCGTATGGGCAGAGTATACTTCCCTGCCCTTGACTTTGGGTGTGGCCATGTCTTGCATTAGCCAACGGCATGTGTGCAAAAGTGCCAGCGGGCCAATTCTGAGCCTAGACTTTAAGACGCCTCATATGTTTCCACTTGCTCTCTTATGCCTCTGCCATTACATCAAGAAAAACATGTAGCCTGCTGCTCCGAGGAGGTTGAGAGACTTGTGTAGTAGTCCTGGACCCTCAGACCCACAATGTCAAGCAGAGCCACATCGGCTGAGCCCAGCTGAAATCAGCCAACCCCGGCTGACCTGCAGGTGTGTGAGCTAGCCCAGCCAAGATCAGCAGGACGGCCCCAGCCAAGCCCAACCCAGATCAGCCAACTCTCACTCAACCTGCAGACTGCGTGAATAATGATAACTGATTCTATTTTAAGCCAATGAGTTTTCAGGTAGTTGTCACATAAACTCAATAATTAACACATCAGGTAATCAAAGAGGACAGATTTGGTCTATATCCTCAAGGTCCTCCCTTCATTCAACAGACATTAGTAAGTACCACCATGTGCCTGGCACTAAGCTGGGTTCTGGGAATGCAGTGAAGAAGATAGACCAGGACTCTGCTCTTACGAACGCTTGTCTAGTAGAGGGAAGACAAGGAGTAAAGAAATAAACAATGAAAATAACCAATGCTAATAAAGCATGATAAGATTTATAAAAATGACTGGCTGCTTTAGATTACTTGGACAGTGAAGGTCTCTTTGAGGTGACATTTCAGTTCATATTTGGTCGACAGGAAGGAGCCAGTTTTATGTTCCAGGATCAGAACGCTCCAGCAGAGGCAACAGCCAGTGCAAAAGCCCCAAGTGGGAAAGAACTTAGCACTTTCAAGAAACAGAAGGGAGGCCCATGTGGCTGAAGACATCCTGCTCCTTTTAGATAGTTAGTGCCTCTGTGATAAGAAAAATGTACTCCTCTAAGTTGGCAAGAGGCTCGTGTCGATTGCAATTTCACTTTTCCAAAGACCTAATTATCTTTAATAAACTTGGCTTGGACTTCAAATAAAAATGAAAATCCAATTTTACTCTGTTCTCATTTAAAGCAGACATTCGCTGCTGACTCCAATCTTCACTAATAAATGAGCACAAATGAAGTAAAGCAACTGACTGGGAGCTAATGGCCAAGAGAGGAGACAGGCCAGCCTTGCAGCACCAGGTTCAATGCCGAGAGAAGTAACAAAGTAACAACAGATTCTCAGATTTGTCAGCTCTGTAGTCTTGCTGTTTCTAATTGACGTTTAAATTTGATGGAAGGGTTCTGTGTCTAAATGAAGAAGAGCTCACCGACTGAGGCACAAACAGATCTGAGTGGTTCCCAGAAGAAGCAATGTTCCACATCAGGTTGGAGTTTGAGGACTATAGTGAACGTGGCTGCCTTTCCAAGAGAGCATGAGGTTTTTCCAGAAACTAGCTTCCCATTTAGATATTGGAAAAGACTACACAGTTCACCAGGCAGCGTTCCACTTACTATTGTATTACTTTGAGTTATTTAATTTCTGTGAGCTTCAGATTTATTTATGAGATGATGATGGTAATAACTAACCAGACTCAGGTTGCCATGAGGGTTAAATAAAATATAGTTCTAAGTCTTGTATAAACCATGGAGGGCCAAGTAATTACAAGGTATCCTAACTATTAAAAAATGCCACGCCCTCCTGGGAGACTGGATTGCTCTCTATCCCCAATGGGCAGGAAATCTGCAGTATAATATTTTGATACATAAACATAACATTTTGAAATAAACATGACATGTGCTGTTATTGTCCAAGTGATAATCAACTCCATTTTATGGCTATTAATGAATAAATTCTCCAAAGACTCCTAGGGGTAAATTAGCACCTTGTCCTCATGATTTTTCTGTGGGCCTAGGTGGAAACATAGCAAAGACGTTTCTTCCCTAAATATTCCTGTACGCAAATCCTGATTACATTTCATTATACATCAGTGATGAGGAGTCTAAAATATGCAAATCACAGTATTTATCTTAGGACTATATTTATATTTTGTTTATGTGATGGTCTGACATATGAGCCCAAAATAAATATTTTAGAAATCTCCTCAATGTCTCAGAATCCTTTAATAGATACTTTTCCCAGCTAGTCTCATTCTTCAGCATTAAACTTTTAACACCTGAGTTATAATTAGCGGCACACACACACTAATCTCCTTATAAGCAGAGGCAGCTAACTTTCACAAACCCAGTGTTCAGTCCTAGCAGCATCCACGCATGGTCCTGGCTGCTGCTGGTGTTCAGAAGTTGTGATCCAGAATTCATCCCTGCAGTTAGTGGTACCACTGGGACCAAATGAGATCCCCTAGCCTTTGGCTTCTGGATGTATAACACTACAATGAATTGTATTTATTTTCTTCATTGGCTTTCTCTAAGAAACTAAGATCAACGTTGCTGAACAATTTAAAAATGTGTGACATACATGTCGAAACCTCATTCTAAATGACGTTTTCCTTATAAAAATACGTTTTTCCTATGCTTGGCATCACATAGCCAACCATGAGCTAAATGTGTGTCCCAGAACACCAAGGGTAAGAAAGAACTTCATCCAATAGTTAGTTATCAATAAATAAATGTAATACTGATGTTTCACATTATGTAAGGATTTTTTGCTTCACCAGAAGATTTGTCATAGAATTCCTGGACCATTTGAAATGTGATGCAATTTATGAAAAATCAGACAGGTTGCTTTTTGACAATGTACTTATTGAGTAAGATATTGGACCTTAGAAATTGTGCCTCTTGACTTTTTCAAACAAAGTCTGTCTGTCTGGAGTGTGTCAGGGCAGGGGTTTGAGGAGGTTATATGGTGCACTCAGCAGATACTTGGTAACCACGTGGTGAAGGAATGAAAAAACAAGCGGATGATTGGATGCATAGGTGGTTAGCTCCTACCGATTCTTCTGCTCAGGGTGAGCTCC
The DNA here is from genome assembly GCF_021613505.1 of Equus quagga. Classification (NCBI taxonomy): domain Eukaryota; kingdom Metazoa; phylum Chordata; class Mammalia; order Perissodactyla; family Equidae; genus Equus; species Equus quagga. Next base: position 127,969,223 of record NC_060267.1, read on the forward strand.
ATATTCCTTCCCTTCCTACTGAAACTCCATTTGTTCGTGGAGATTTGAAATTAATAGTTCCTTATCCTAAAACCTTCTAGGAATCCTCTTTCCATTCTCCAGGCTCTCTCCCCTACTTGGTTTCCACCTCTCTGCAGTAGGAGTAATAATAGAGGTGATCAGGACAATTATAGGAGGGATGGGAGCAGTAATAGGAGTAATAAAAGGGGGAGGAAGAGAAGAAGATAGATTTATCGAGCATTTACTATCACTAGACACTGGGCTAATTCCTTCTCACATTATTTTACTGAATCCTTACAAGGGCAATTATTATTATCACTTTATAGATGACGAGCCTGAGGCTTCAAGAGAGTACTTAAATTACCTGGAATCACCCAGCCAGTAAGTGGTGGAAGGTGAGATTTGAAACCCAGGCCTAACTCAGTCCAGAGCTAAAATGCAAGTCCACAACCCCTGAGCCACATCACTACTATTTGATTTGTTGGTGTCTCCATCTCCCAACCGCCATCTTGAGGGCGGGCAAGTATCCCTGTATTTCTAATGCTTGGTTAATACCAAATTTAGTGTTGTGTTTAGTGTGTGTTTATTAACTGAATAAAAGAAGGTGGCATATTTTCTAGAGTAAGAATGTGTTCATGGTGATCTCAGTTGGGCCTTCGTGGACAATTTTGGAGGTGGCCAGTGGAAATCAAGTTGGGCTCTGACCACACAGGGCCTCTCAACCCCCAAATAAGGATGAGAATCAGGCAGGAGCCATTTTAGCGTGAAATCGGACTGCGTCCAGGGTCAAGCGGCCCTTCCCTCCTGGGCATTTCACCATTTCTCGGCCATACTCCCAGGTGCCTGATGTATTTGGTTGGATGTTTACACAGCAGAGTTTACAGAGAAAGAGTGAGTGTGCCCTTTCTGTGGCTGAGCTTACTGAGACTGACATCAGTCAGATTTGATCTTACTGTCTCTTTCATCTCCTAGGGGCACCTTCAAAAGCCTTATTTGCTCAAGATGAACACTAGCTTTCGACTGCTATGGGAACATGTCCCTCAATTCACTCTCAATGAACAGAAGAGGACAGCTCAGTTCTCACTCACACTCCTGCCATCTTTCTCTATGTGTCCTCATCAAAGCCAGCTCAAGGCTGCCACCACTGTCTATCCGTTGGTTGCATTTCTCTGTCCTATACGTTTCCTCAGATCTCCCTCTCTCTTAATGGTCAAAAACTGCACACACACTGGTCAGGTGGCACTGAAAATAAGGATGATTCCAATAAGTGACAACAATGTGCATCTGTATGGTGCCTTGTGACTTATCAAATTTCTTTCTATCTATTACATTAATCATACTTTTCTCATATGGGTATACCACATTTTCTTTTGGAACAAAACTCTTAAGTCAGCTTAAATCTTTCAGGTTCAGAGGATGAGAAGCATTCAGGATGTCATTAAAATAAATCTTTCATTTTCTTTTAACAAGAGGCACTTAGCATCTACCAAATACTAGTTAGCGAGCTAAGCACAAGACTATTGAGATGACTGTCCAATGCCCCTGCTCCCGGGGCCTGCTACTTTATAGGAGAGTAAAAAATAAAATAAAACTGCAAATGCTGAGGAAAGTGCTGTTTAGAGAGGTAAGTACATGAGAAAACAGGGAAGGGAACACCTTACTGCTAGGGTTGACCAGGAGTCAGTGAATCATGAAGGAGTTTTCCTGGTGAGCATACCAGGAAGGCATGCTTTCTCAGTACAGCAAAGACATAAGGAATGTCTACCACATTCCAGGCATGAAGGATATGGCAGTGGATGCAGTGCTGTCCCTGCCCTCAAAGAGCTTCCAGACTAGTGGACAGAAAGACTAACAGGTCATTACACTTCAACCCAGTAGGAGCTTCAAAAAGCTGTGATCCTTTGAGACTTGTGCCACTGAATTATAAGATCTTCCCACTCCAACCCCACCTTGTCCCTGTCATATACTTGTCTTTTAGTCATTCCTTCTCATCCATCAGAGATTTGGACATCTGGACTTCTACTCCATCCCAACCCTTGTCTTTTATGTGGGACCCATCCATACCCCCACCTCTCAGGCTCTAATGGCCTCATCTCCAATGAGCCTCTCTTCTATTTGGCCTCTGTCACTTACTCACAGGTCAGACCCTGCATCCTGTGATCATTTACAATTTCTCTATGACTATGAGCCTGAATTCCAGTTTTGGGTTCTGACTATTGACTCCTCTCCTTCCTGATATTTTCTTTGCCTGTATTCTCTAAGGCTCTTCCTTGATTTCCTAGGGATCTCAGGCCCTGTGAGCAGAAAGGGTACATATTCTGCCTTCCCAACCACTTCTGGGAAAATAGCCTTGCCACCATTTCCTGCCAAAGTACTTAACACAGTAGGTATGCAGTCAAAATCCATCCATGCCCAGTAGGTGTTTACTGAGTAGCTATTAAGTGCCAGGCACAGTGGAGGACCAGTTGGGCAGAGCCACTGGAGCTTAGACCTTATAGCCTGTGGGTGACCAAACAGTCAGATGTCCACTACACAGAGGTTATTTCTAAAAACACTCTTTGATAAGAAACTATTCTTGTTGTTGGGAGTTAAATCATTCTCTCCAGGCTCCAGAAAGAGAGGAAAACCATGACCTGTCCTATTATGATTCTATATTTCTTTGATTCCTTTCTATGAAGAACTGCTGGGATGAACTAGCTGAGAGATGTCTTTGCAGGCACCATCTATTTTAGGTAGATCTTTCTTTCTCTGCTTATAGCAGTTTTCTATACTTGATGCTTTGCACAAAATTCCTCAAATTCCCATTGGAATTAAAGGGCTTACCTCACCTCCCAGGGTGCGGGTGGGGGGATTTCAAATGATAAAGGAAGTCAAATATATTTCTAAAGCTAAGCCAGGAAAACCCTGTGGCTATGAAAGCATAAGCACATGGTCTTTATAGTTACTGGGTAATATTAGGGCACCAAATAATTATTCCAAAGTAAGAGGAAAGTACTTCATTTTTATGTCATTCTTTAGAAGAGGATCAGTGATAAAAAAAAAAAAATTGGGTCTGAGTGTGTATATGAGCCCCTGTTGTCAGGCTGTTACAGTAGCCAGAGTGGTCTGGTAAAGACTTCAATCAGGTCATGATGCAACCCTGTTCAAAACCCACAGTGCTTCCCCTACCTTCAGGGTTTAGTCTCGACTCTTGAAGGAGCCCTACCAGGTTCTGCATGATCTAGCCCTTGCCTGCCTCCCTCCTGCTCTCTAGACATCAGCTACAATGGTAGTCTCTCCCACAGGGCCAAGTTCATTTTTGTCTTCAGGGCCTTTGAACTTGCTCTTCCCTTGCCTAAAACCCTCTTTTCCCAGATCCTCCTATTCCTGGCTCCTTCCTGCCAGATGGGTCTCATCACCCAATGCAGTTACACCCAGCCTCAGTAATTCTCTCTTGTGTCATCCAGTTTCTTCAAATGTTGAGCACATACCACATTTGAAATTCTTTTTTGGCTTATTTATTTCAGTTAGTTTATTTATTAACCCCATCCACCCTTAGAGTGTAAGCCTCTTAGGAGCAGAGATGTGGCTTATCTTGGTCATCAGTGAGTAATCAGAGCTTAGAACAGTCCCTAGGACATAGTTGACACTCAGTGAATGAGAGAGTTGGGAAAAGCTGAGTAATTTCTCCATCAAAATGCCTTCCCACACAACAGCATTTAATCCATACATAAATGTGGTTTATGGAGCAATTAATCAAAAATTTTGCTTATCATGCACCACCAATGTAGGCCAATATGGAACGCTCACAACATTAATGAACATTAGTCTTCCTAGGCACCATCCTGACACTCTTTTGGCTCAAGTGATTCTTGGGTGCTATTAGTCAACAAGAACGCCACCAGCTACCCCACAGCCTCCACTCACAAAGAAGCACAGTGCTGGCAGTGTTCCTGGAAAGGCTGAGGCTGGTGGGACCCCTCCTCCTTGAGCTGCACACAGATCATTAGGGGATTGGGTAAATTCGGCTGGTCTCTGAAGAAAACAGAGATGGTGGTGAAGAAACAATGGAGAATAATTCCACTGATAATCGGCTGAAGAACTGTTGATACTGGCAGAAAGAAAACAATGCCTTTTCGTAATGGTCCATGGTTTGAAATATCCAGTCTTCAGCCAAATGTCCAGGCAGATCATGATTTATGTGGGCTTAGTTGTGCAACCCTGGAGGGAAAATCGCCATATGAAGACATACATATGAATTTCAATGATGTGCTCAAGGCACCACACGCACCTGGATGAGCTGGATTTTATTTGCTTGTTCTACGTAGGGGTGAACACCAAAGCCTACCTCTCAAATGCACGGTGCACATTTCACATTTTTTTCTAGTAGGTAATGTAAACATACCTTAAGGGATTGTAAACGCTTGGATTAACATCAGTCAAGATATCCTGAGCACATATAAATTCAAATGGCTCTGTTGATTACATTTCCACTTAGAGTCAGGAACCCGACACATCAAAGCAGACCAGGATTCAGAAAAGAAGATTGTTGTTGTTGTCGTCCTAGGATTTGGTTACAGTAGCTGAAAAATAATATCTGAACTAAAAAAGTAATCACTAGCATTGATGGAGGACTGACTATATGCCAGGAGCTTTGGATACATGATCTTGTCTTATCTTCACAGTGACCCCAGGAAGCTTCTTATCAGTGAGGACACAGCGGAGGCACAGATTTTGCCCGAGATCACACAGTAGAAGGCTGGACCTAATTCCAGTCCAGGCTGTCTGATCAAAGAGCCCAAGCTCTTAGTTACTCCACCCCACTGTCTCCTCAGATCCCAGACCACCTCTTTTCACTGCAGGTTCTCAAGCACCTGTGTATCCTGCTGGTCTCAGGTGTCACAAGTGTCTGGTTTCCAACACTAAAACAACACCATGGTTAATACTTGTCTTTGCAAAAGAATCAGAGTGATTTCAAGCTTAGCCCCATGATAATGTAATTCTCATTCTTAGGAGGATGGGAGGCCCGCTTAAGGGAATTGTGCATTTCTCCATTCATTGACTCACTCATTCATTCTACAAATGCCTAATACGTTCAAATCACTAAACGCCAAGGATATAGTGGTGAAGAATTGAGTTTATATTCTAACATCCAGTATGTGCTGATCCATTGATAAATGAAAATATTAAAGCTGTGATAAGTGGTATAAAGCGAAATGCATGGTACGGGGAATTCCCGATCTCATCCAGGGAGCCCACGGGAAACCTCCCTGAGGGGCACGTGGGAGCTGACAGCTACATCAAAGGTGAAGTTGAGAGCCAAGGATGAGTGCTGCAGGCAGAGGGGACAGCCCAAGGAAAGGTCCTGAGTTAGGAGAAATCACAGCCTGTTCCAAGATCTAAGGAAGGCGGAAGTGGCCAGAGGGCAGAGATAGAGGTCAAGAGAGGACAGGGCAAGGCTGAGAGGAAGGCAGGCACCCAGCCCTGCCCATCAGTCTCTGCTGCAGGCCGTTGTTGCGCTTTCCCCGTATTAACTCATCCGAGGCTTCCAACTACGCTGTGAGGTGAAAGGGACTATTACCTTCCCCCTTTTACAGATGAGAAAAATGTGGCCCAGAGCGAGGAAGTCAATTTGCCCATGGTCACACAGCCAGTAAACGGGGGATTCAAACCCCGGCACCCTGGCTCTGAATTTTTACTATTAACTACTTGGCTACACTGCCATGACACAAGGAAACCAAGGCACAGAGAAGTTAAGTAACTTGCCCAAAGTCACACTGCAAGGGAGTAGGGGACCCAATCAAACCCAGGCAGTCCATCTCTGGAGCCTGCGCCCCTCCCACAGTCCTGTGCTGCCCCATGGCTAATTCTAGATGCCAGCAATAGGGACCTGTGCTCTTCACAGGGCAGGGGGTATACCAACTTTGTTAAGAGAACGCTGCCTTGACCAGGGCTGGGAAGATATCTGTTGACATAACGCCGCTGGGAGAAAGAATGACTTTGGAGGTCTTCACATGCTCCACCCACTCTCTGGCCTGACAGACAGCAATGCTGGAGGAAGATCAGGCCTGAGCAGAGCAACTATTTATTTCCCTAGGTCTCAGCATGTTTCCCTTTGTGCAGGGAACGGTTCTTGTGATCCCTATTTTTCTGGTAAAAAGGGCAGCATCTCAAATGTCTTCCAATTGGAAACCCATAGAACAGAAAGGTTTTCCCAGAGATGATAAAAAAAAAAAATACGGCTGTACTTGAGATTTTCCCCCCTCACATGGTACACATTTTTGCCATGTATTCTCTCCCTCAGTGGCCTACCAACACTTTGCTTGTGTAACAAGAGAACTGGGTCCCTCCTCACAGCCTGACACTTGGAGTGGCAGCGATTTCTGCAACCACATTTGCCAGAGACATTCTATTAGTCTTGGCTGTTTATGGGCTAAAGCAGAGCTCCCTTCATCGGCATCTGGCAAGGTAGAGGGGGAAAAAAATACAGCAGGCTGCTTCTGCTGTCGCCTGGCACTCAGAGCCTGTCATACAGCCTGGCATCACATTTGGGCAAAAAGACTGGCAGCCCATCAGCCAAGGGATGGGGAGCTAAGGCTTCTTCTCCATTACCATCTCATCCTTCTCTCTCTCTCTCTTTTTCTTTTTTTTTGGTACCAGTAGACCACCAAATGGGAACTCAGGCCCCACTTAAATTGCTTCTTTTGTTTCTGAAGATACCAAATAAAAGTTTCTACTACAAGCGGCCTCTGGCCTTTTCTGGCAGGAAGCTTCCTCTGGCTACAGACATCTCAAAGCACCAGCCCATGTGGTGCCAAGCTGAGCGTCCTTTTTAGCACTTAGTAGAGAAATTCTTGATTTTGCCTCTAGGACTTTGGATCGTCCAGCTGCCCTGCGCCTGGGGCTGTGAACTCCATGTGAGGGGGTCTCTGTCTTCCTTTGCACTGCCGAACCTCTGCCTGGCTAGAAAGGTGCCGAGTCCCAGCATTCTTTTCTGCCACATGTGAGAGCAGCAGCTCCTGCTCCTTCCTCTAACAAGGGCTGTCATCAGGGACCCTGAAGACTCAGCTTCATGATTCTCCTGCTCGTTGAACTGACCATACCCAGAAGTGTCTACGCTCTCTACTTCAGCAGTAACACTGTCTCTCCTTAAAGCTAATCGAGTTGGACTTTTTTTAAATTCCTTACTTGTTTTTCTCCTTTTTCTCCTCAGTCTGACCATTTCCTCTCTAGATACAAAAGAGTTAAGAGTGAGGATGAGGGAGATAGGCAGGAACAGAGCTTCTTCATGTCCTTCTCCCTCCCTTCCAGCCTGTGAGCCCCTGCTGGTCTCCTGCAGAAACTTCCCAGAGAAGGCCGAGCCCATTGCCTCTTACCAGAGTGAAGAGGGGAGAATTCTTCCTTTGGAGTTGACTCATAGATTATAAAAGTCATAGGAGATGCTCCCTTGGGATTCTGAAACATGTATTCAATTAAACATCAAGCTCTGTCCAAATATAGTCCATCTTTTGGGTCAAGATCACCTCCCCTGCTGTCTGGTTATTTGGATTTTAGCCACGTTAGAAATCTATCCAATTAGGCCATTTCACCCCCTCCCTTCACTGCTGAACCAAGGGCATTTGGCAGAGCTCAGAAGACATTTTATGGGTTTGTAGTGCTGTTTGACGCTGGGCCTACCCAGAGGTCTAGGCTAACAGTTAGTGTAACAGAATAATTCCCATGCCTCTGGCTCCCTGGGAGCTAGCTGACTGCAGAAGTAGGATTCTATCAAGTCAGACACTTCTTGTGCAGAGAAGTCTCCTACCCTTTAATCCTAAGGGACAGACATTCTATTGAAGGGTGAAGATAAACAGCTACGAGGCTGATTTTGGCCCCTGAACTGCAGAATCACGCTCATAATTTTCAGTTACCCTCATATATGTGTATGTTTGTAACTTTTAATTACAAATAAAGCTAACTAAAGAGAAAAGACATTCCATAGAATGGGAGAAAAGATTGCAAGTCATATGTCTGATAAGGGTTTAATCCCCAAAATATATAAAGAAATTCTACACCTCAACCAGAAAAAGACAATTCAATTTAAAAGTGGGGGAAAATAGACTTGAATAGACGTTTCCCCAAAGAAGATACATAAATGGCCAATAAACATATGAAAAAATGCTCAACATCATTAGTCATTAGGGAAATGCAAATCAAAACCACAATAAGATAGCACTTCATGACCGCTAGGATGGCTAAAACAAAAAAGGATAGACAATAAGAAGTATTGACTAGGATGTGGAGAAATTGGAATTCCCCACCACCCCTACGTTGCTGGATTGCTGGTAAGAACGTGAAATGGTGTAGCCACTAAGGAAAACAGTTTGGCAGTTCCTCAAAAAGCTAAACATAGAATAACCACATGATCTAGGAGTTTTATTCCTGGGTATGTATTGAAAATAACTGAAAGCAGGTACTCAGATATTTGTACATCAGTGTTAATTATAGTATTATTCACAATAACCAAAAGGTAAACACGACTTGTGTGCATCAACAGATAAATGGATTAAGAGAAAGTAGTATACACATATAATGGAATATTATTCAGCCATAAAAAGGAATGAAGTACAGATACATGCTACTACATGGATGAACCTTGAACACTCTATGCTAAATGAAATAAGCCAAACACAAAGGGACAAATATTGTATGATTCCATTTATATAAGAATGTAGAATAGGTAAATTCATAGAGACAGAACACAGAATAGAGGTTTTCAGGGCTGGGGATGGGGAAAATGGGGAGCCATTATTTACTGGTTACAGAATTTCTGTTTGAGGTGATGAAAAAGTTTTAGAAATAGATAGCGGTGGTGGTTGTACACCATTGTGAGTGTACTTAACACCCCTAAATTACACTCTTAAAATGGTTACAATGGTAAATTTTATGTAATATATTTTGGCACAGTAAAAAAAAAATCATGAGAAAAAATATAGGAAAAAAGCAAAGCTAAATAAACATTTTCACAATCAATTGTCTTCTGCAGTTCCCTCAGCTAAATCTCTCAGAATTCAAAACCAGATCTTCTGACTTTTAGTTCAGTACTTAATTCATTACAACATTTAGCCTGATTTCTCAGTGTCTTTAAATTACACCTTCACTGATTCACTCCATCATATTTCTTTCTATTCTTCAGATATTTATAGAATGCCTAGTAAGTGCTCAATGATCAAAAATTGATGGTGAGCGTAGATGGAAGAAACAGATTTCAGTATGTGGTCTACTTCAAGGTCTGGGCTGGGAGATGCTTATGTGCTATCCTGGTTCATCTTGCCTTCCAGGTTATGAATCATTATCATCCCCACACTGTGGCTGAGGACATGAGGCTAAGGAAGGCTAGGTGAACTTGCTGGTAGCAGTAGCAGAATCGGGACAGGAACCTACATCTGCCGGATTCAAAGCCCTCCGTGCCTCATGCTCCTTATTCTCTCTCTCTGACTCTGTCCCCCTCTCCTTCACACTCTCCTAAATTCCCTTGGATTCTTGTCTCTCCCCACTGTTTTCAGGAACCAGGGACAGCTGCAGAAGGGGAAGAAGCCCCTTGATGGTGGCTCTAAGTTCAGAGTCAAAGTGTTCATGGCCCAGGTGGGAGCAAGGATCAGATTTTGCAGCAAATGCTCTGCAGCTGGAGGAGGGACTACCAGGGGCTCTGTCTGCAAGTAGAGCAACTCGATGGCACCAGGCGCAGCAGATAAAAAGGCAGCTGTTACAGGCGAGGGGAGCCAGCAGGCCCCCAAGGCCAGGATCCAGGCAGCAGCAGGTGTGCCCTCTGCTTTCCACAGGTTGCCAGATGGGGAGAGCAGTGGGTTCTGCCAAAGGCTCAGCTCCATGCGTCTGTTAGTAGCACGTTCCTGAGTCTCTGCAAGCTCGTTCTGGGCCGGGAAATGATCAAGGGGCCACAGAGGGGTCCTGGAGGCCAGGCCCAGCCAAGTGCAGGCCTACTTAGCCCTGATGATCAGGTAGCGCAAGGACAGCAGGGAGCAGGACAGCATACGGAAAAGTAGAGGCGATTCAAACACATGCCAGGGCCAGGGGTGAACCTCTTCTTGGTTTCTGCCCAGCTGAGCCGCCCTAGATTCCAGCTCTCTGCTGCTTCTTTGAGACTGCACTGAAGAATTCCTGTTTTCCCCTGCAAGCAAACAAAGCTTGTTTCTGCATTCATAAGAGCTTTATTAACTCTGCGTTTTCAGAACCAGTACATTTCCAAATCAGCAAGAGACGACGGTCAACTCAGGAAATGAGTAGTTCTTTCTCCTTCCACTTATCAGTGAATTTTCAGGTCAATCTGAAACACTATGCTCTGCCTTCATTTACTCCTTCAGATGAGGTCTTAATGCCCCTCACAGTCTACTGCTCATTAATACTGCTAAGGAGCATTTGCAGAGTATTTAAAATTGGTCTGCTGTCTCTTTCTCACTGCTCATTCCCTGTGGTGCAGTCCAGTTTCTGGGATGAAGCTCGATCGATAAACACATTCTTTCTGTGTGTTGAGAATTTCTGTCTTCCAATTAGAAGAGAGGGGCAAAACATGCTGCTTTATTATATGGAGACAGCAGTCAATTTGGGCTCGATGCTAAGTGGGAGATGCTGATTTTTCAGACGTTTGTGTAACAGAAACAACAAAGCATCTGCTTGGAAAGCAATAGGATTTTTCTTAGCCAAACTACACACAAATGGGCTCTTTCGGCAGCCCAAGGAAGGCAGAAGAGGCAGGAGTGTGGGCCTCAGGGGACTTCAGCCGGCTACACTCTCAGGCCTGGGAGTGATGATCCAAAGTGAAGTGGCAGCACAGAAACCTGTAAGACAGCCTCTGTGTCTCTGGGTTATTAAAACACCGCTTGGTCCAGGTGAGTTATCAAATCCCCATGTGGTCTGGATCCTTTGCCTGCGGGAGGCAAAGTGCCGAGATGTATACACCATCATCCTGGCTGCTATTCATGAGCCTTTCCACTGAAAACTGAAAATGTAAGTCCTCTGGGGTCTTCACATTTTTAAACACCAGGCACAGCCCTCCTTGTTTCCCAGAAGGCACTGCTTTGGACTCTTTGGGACCAAAAACTCTCAACTAAAAGCTTGGAGGCACGTTAGGGAGTGCCTCATGCTTGTGGCTTACTGCTAACGTTAACACATTGAGAGCAAGAATAGGGAGGAGGGAGGGAGAGGGAGAAAGAGAAAGAGCAAAGGGGTAGGAGGGAAGGAAGGAAGGAAAAAACACACTGGTCCAAGAATCAGGAAACTTGGGTTTTACTTACAGCTTTTGCCAATTACCAATTAAACGACAGGGCAAGACATTCTCCTTGTTTGGATAGGAGACCATTTAAAACTAAAATCTGATGAGTTTTTATCACAGATATGTGATATGAAGGTCAAATTGGAAGATGAGTATGAAGGAACTTTATCACCAATGCAACCTGGATAAAACTGGGCCACCTTGAGGTCAGTCTCAGCACAAAGTTATTAAACACACACATACACACTTTAATTCAAAAAGTGCTGTAAAGCAATGTACATTTTTACTGAAAGACTCTTGAAGAGGCGGCAAGGAGGTTTATACCACACAACATGGCAAAATCCTCCTAGAAATGCTTCTTGGACATCTGTCTCTTTTTCTCAACATCCCTTTCTTGTTAGTAGCTGTTCAGTTCTCTTTCCTGTCTTCAAGCAGTTCAGCCCATACTGACCACATCTCTCACTTACCCCTTCTCTCTAATCTCTTCCTCCAGCTTTCTAGGGGATTTTCCCTTCAATAGATCGCTCCATATGCTTAATGTATGTAGAGAAATCTACTTCCCCTTCTTTAAGCTTCTTCAGTCAGCCTCTCTACCCGTTATCCTGATCTGTCCAACAAAGTCCAATAGCTGAGCACTGTCAACATGAAATTCTCCTTAAAAGCTGGGAGCATGGAAAAATTGTAGTCATATGCTTTTTGTGGTTATTTCCTGCTATATCTTTAATAAGGGATTGTTATCTTAACAAAATGTGTTTATAACATATGTCACCATATGAAATCAGTGACATTGTGATCCAAGTCTGTTGGAGCATTTATTGAGAACCTATCATGTGTAAGACTCTCTATAAAGAGGGTGCTATGGCCTTAGAGGTATAAGCCTCTCACTATGTCATAGAAAACCTAAATTAAAAGTGTCACTCAGGCCTCTCATAAAACAGATCTGGCTTTAGGGTTCCCAGGAGATGGCCTTACATGTTGCCATGGCCTCACAATTTCAGCAGATAAGAAAATGACGCTCCGTAAGGTTAGTGAACTTACCACATCCTCACAAGAGGTGGCAGAGTTGAGAGTTGAATCTTGATGTCTGATTCCAAAGTCTTGATGCCTCACTGGTGTTTAAATTGTAGCCTCTACTTCTTGTCCCTGTCTCTCTACATGTCCCTCTTCCAGAGAGACAGTGCTGCACCTAGTCCTGTATCCACCACAGGGTGGTCCTTCCATATAGATGGGTTTCACTTATGGCATGTGATTTGACGGGTTGCCCGAGCCACAGTCTATCTCCTTGTGATTTACAAAAGCCCCTGAAATTGCCATAACTCATGTCTTTCCTTTGGATTAGGCAGGATCATAAAATACACAGAATCTTGCCCCAACTTCTCACACAGGTATCACCAACTGGTCATTGCAGGCTCTCCCGCCAATCCCAGGAGGCACTGGAATATTTCTCATCACACAACTATAGGGAACCACCACCAATTACATGAGATGGCAGTTGAGAAGAAACCTCTTGGCCTGGAACTAAGACACTAAGTCCCCAGGGAGAATGTGTGTAAGTCACCTGGCAGGAAGAACTTACTTCGATATATAAGTTCTCCCTCTTTGATGTGATGGCTCCCTCTTTAGAGCAAGTCTTCCTTCTCTTGGCTCCGAGATATCACACCTCCTTGTTTCCCTCTCACTGTGTTTGCCATTCTGCCTCAGTTACCTCACTGGCTCTTCCTCCTCATCCTGATCTCTCCATGGTGGTATCTCAGGGTCCTATTTTGGGCCCCATTTACCTCTCTGTCTACACAGTCTCCCCACGTGATGATCTCACCAAGTCCCATAGTTTAGATAGCTGTGCATCAAGGGTTCCCAAGGCTAGATCTCCCACTCATTTTTATCCCTTAATCCCAGACTTGGGAGTCCATAGGCCTCTCAAACTTCCTCTGATGAAGAGAAGGGCTCTTGATTTCCTTCCCAACTTGCTCTTTCTCCATCTCAGTGGACAGCACACTTATCTTTCCAGTGATTCAGTTCAAATCTTCTCTCACTTTCCCTCACCACCATGTCTAATCCAGAAATAATTCCCAGTGACTTTACTCTATGACCTATTCCGAATCCACCTTCTTTTCTTTATCTTATCAACCATTACTGCAGTCCAACTCAGGGACACCTTCCACATTTCCTCCTTCTTCACCTCCTATATGTCTCTCCCTTTGACATATATTCCAACCTCACTGATCTTCCTCCTATTTCTCAGAAAAGCCAAGCTTGTTCCTATCCCAGGGCCTTTGCACTAGCTGTTCTCTCTGCCTGAAATGCTTTTCCCCCAGATCTTCATAGGGAAGATCCTTTTTGTCATTCATATACCAACTTGGGTGTTACCTCTTCTGAAAAGGATTTCCTGACCACTCAATCCAAAGTAACCATGCATACTAGGTTCCTGATGCTGATGTAACAAATTGCCACAAAATGGGGGGCTTAAAACAACAGGTATTTCTTGTCTCATAGTTCTGGAGGCCAGAAGTCAGATATCAAGGTCTCAGCAGGGCCATACTCCCTCTGAAGGTTCTAGGGAAGAATCTTGCCTTGCCTCCTCCAGCTTCAGGTGGGTCCAGGCATTCCTTGGTTTGTGGCTGCATCATTCCAGTCTCTGCCTCTGTGGTCCCACTGCCACCTCTTCTGTCTCAAAATGCCCTCTGCCTCTCTCCTATAAGGATACGTGTGACTGCATTTAAGGCTCACCTGGATAATCCAAGAGAGGCTCCTTTACTGAAGATTCTTAATGTAATTGCATCTTTTGCCATATAAGGTAACATTTACAGCTTCCAGGAATTAGGACTCAGATATATCTTTTTGGAGCCCCCCATTCAGCTATACCATGCAAGATAGATTGCCTGATTTTAATTCTCTAACACTTACTGTTATTGTCATCATTTATTTCTCGATCAGTTTGGTAGTTGAATTCCTGTCTCCCCAGCATAAGGTGAGCACTATGAGAGCCGGGACTGTTCCTGCCTTTAATCCCTCATGTTGAGAACAGTGCCAAGCACAGAGCAGGCATCCAAAAATATTTTTAAATATTTTAAGTCCACTGCATTGAGGATTAAATTAAGCCAATAGTCTTTAAGCTTATTTATTTACTTATCTGCCCATAAAATCCTTTGTTCAAATGCAGAAGCCGAACAGGTAAACTGAGGTAAGTTGGAAGCAGAGCTCTCGTGTTTGAAGTAGGGGTAGGAAGCTGGGAGCTCTGGGCCTTAGTTCTCCAATTCCTTCTGACGATGTGCACCAGAGTTTGGAGGAACTGTCTGAACAAACAGTTTGATATCTTGATTCAAATTAGTTGCTCAGGAGATCTAGGGCATAGAGGAGCTTGGAGGAAACGGGCCAGTGAACAGACACGTTTTGATAGGCGAGCTGGTGCAGGGCGTAGAGACAGGCGGTGGTGTGCCAGGTCCAACAGGGGTGGCATGTGGTCACTGCAGGGGTGCCGTGTAGGTTGGAGGACTGAAAATTAACTTTTACTCTCACCTTGGCCATGGATACTCAATATTACATGGTCTATCTTTCCCAAAATGTATCCCGGTGCCCTGGAAAGAGTGAAGCTGAGTGTCTTTGATCTTCAGTTGGGAATGAGGGGCTTGGAGAGTGTAGTGCTTAAAAACACAGGCAATCAAACAGGCCCAGGGACAAATCTAGGATGCTTGTCCCGGTGATCTTGGGTAGGCTGCTTAACCTCTCCAAACCTCATTTTCCCCTTCTGAAAAATGGGGATAACAATAATGCCCACCTCACAGGTGCTGGTTATTGTGAGAATTCACATTCAGCACTTAGTCCACCATCAGTACGTAGGCATAACTTGCAATAAGTTGCAATAATTACCAAGTATGATCAGAGGATTTGGGTTTTCAGCTGTGAAGCTCAGGCTGTCCCTGGGCAGTTCCTCATTTTCATTTCCTGACCCTCTAGCAAAATGACCTTTGAGCCAGGCCAGAGAGGAATTCACTCATTCATTCATTCACTCACTTAATCAGGAAACATCTATTAAGTAGTAGCTGCAATGACCCAAACTGTTCTAGCTGAAAAGGACAAGGAAGTACAGAAGACAAATTTCCTCTGCTCACAGAGCTTGCCTCTTGGTGGTGGAGACAGATAATAAACAACTAAGGTCTTTGGGGAAATCCTAGAAATGTCCATTCCCGTGCTGTGTTCATTCTTCATCTTTGGTTCATTTTCCTGGTATAATGTATACCTTAGGAGCTTAACCTGAGCTCTGCCTTGCTGTGCAAGACAGCCCACCAGAGGTGCCATCCTTCTCCGTCCCCTCGCCACAGTAGTTTGATCTCCTAAGGGGATGTCAAAGGCCCATTCCCAAGCACTCTTTGATGATAAAGATGATGATACTGTTAGAAGAAACTACCATTTGTAGAGCACCTCCTAAGTGCTGGGTGCCATGCATGCTATTTTACACAGAACACCTTATTAAAATCCTCACATGAACCTACGGGTTAGGTTCTGTTATTATTCCCATTAGAGATGAAGAAAACAAAAATCAGAGAGGGCATGAAACTTGTGCCAAGATGCGATTTTGGAGTGGCCCAGCTGGGTTTGATTCAATCTCAGGGCTCCCAGCATCCATCCCACGCTCTGCTCCGTGCTCTCTGCATTCCAATGAGGACTTCAGTGAGCATGTATGACAGTCCGGCTGAAGGTGCAAGGAGAGCTGTGGTGTGTCTTCAGCCAGGCTGGTCTGCCCACAGCTGGCTGATGCCCATGTGGCAGGACTCCATGCCCTGGGCTTGGCACTGCTGTGCCCAGGCTGACTGTCTGCTGACTCCACTTGCATGAGGAAGATGACCCGTGCTTCCTCAGGATTCTCTGGGACAATAAGAACATACCACCTGCCAGCACGGCTATATAGCCTCAAAGGAGAGAGAGGAAATCGTTCTACAACTTACTGGTTGGGAAACCCTGGGCAAGTCATCTAGCTTCTCTGAGCCTCACAGTCCTTAATAGGCTTTAATGGGCACTAAAAATAAAACCAATGAAACCAGCAAACAACCATTCATGATTAAGTATCTAGATACTAAAGTTTTTTCCTTTTTTGCAATTACTGATTATAGCTTTTAGCTCTTTAACCCACCCATTGTTAACCATGCTGTTTAGGCAATGTTCTATCTGACTGCCACTAGGCTCCTATAGATAACATCTCCCTGGAGCCCGGGTCACTGTGGTAATGGGTGTGTCAGCTGTTTTTCAGGAATTAGAACTCTTTGTCCACTTCAGGCCGGTTGAGACCACCAACTCATCAACTGGGCCTGTGCAGACGTCCAGTGGGCAGCCTTTTGACATCAAGAGGCTAAAAATTCCACCCTCAGATCACGCTAACGCCGCCATTTTGTGAATATGAGTCCTATGAAGAGGCATGATGTCTGACTATGCTTGCTCAGATCATCAGTTACCTCACCTCTCCTCACCTCCAATCACCTCTCTCCACATTTCAGACCACCTTGTCCCCTATCCCCTAAATATCCCTGAGTCCCTATTTTCAGGGAAGCAAATTTGAGGCTCATGCTCTCACTTCCTCATGTGGCTGCCTTGTGAGTAATCTCTCTGGGGCAATCTCGTCGTCCCCGTGTTTGACTTTCTGGGCAGCGGGCAAAAACCAACACGGTTCCGTAACACCAACCTCACAGGTAGTTGGCAGGATTAATGGAGATAATGCAGAAAAGTACTCGGCACAAAGCCTGACAGGTAAAAAGAGCCAAAATGCTGGGGGAAGGGAGGAGGGACGGGGGGATAGAGTTTAAGTCCAAGCTAATTATTATCTATCCTTGGCTAAGCCTCTTCCCTCTGTACCTCAATATCCCCATTTGCCAGATGTGCAGACTTCTGCAAAGTACTGACTTCTGAAGTCCTTCAAGTCCCAACCTCCAGAAGTCTCTGTCTCTATAGAACAAAGAAACCCCATTAGCGAGCAGAGATGAGTTCCTTCCTCATTGCCAAGTCTGTGTCTCAGAATCAATGACTCTAGGATGGTTTCTGGATAAGAAGAACCTCCAGAAAATTCAGGCTTCCTTTTTAAGGCTGAATATTATTCCTTTGTATGTATATACCACCTTTTGTTTACCCATTCAACCAAGGATGGATGCTTGGATTGCTTGTACATTTTAGCTATTGTGAAGGTTTTTCTTTGGGGCGGGGGGGGGGGGGGGGCGCTATCTTTACTTTCTTTTATTCCATAGGAAATGAGTCTACTCACGTTATTGTTTATGTTGGAACCAGGACAGACGTATGCACAGAGTGTGTGGGTCTCTGCAAGTGGTGAGGTATTTCCAGGAAAACTATGTAAACTGGTGGTTAAGAAATCCTTCTTTGTAATCACACAAACTTAGATATGAATTTCTTTGCCACCATGCACTAGTTGTTTGGCGTGGACAAATTATTTAGCTTCTTAAAACCAATTTCCTTCCGTGAAAATCTGGATTCTGGAGAGCTGCATCACGAGGTTGTAAAGCTCACAGCCCGGGTCAGGCATGCCGCCAGCACTCAGGTGAGGCAGGTAGGAGACTGGTCTTCTTTTGGTTCCTTCTATACTCAGGCACCCTCCTGCTTGCCCCAGAAACTTTCCACAGGCTGCTGCCTCTGCCTCAGACTCTCTTCCCTCTCCTCATTCCTGAATTAGCCCCTTCTTACCTTCGTGTCACTGCTCAATCCCACAGGCCCCAAATAAGATGGACTACCTGACCGACCACTGCCGTGCTCCCATTATACCGCTCATAATAAGGCAGACTTGCCTTCCAAACAGTTAACCCTCCCCTAGACTTAGCAGCATCTGGCCCACAGCAGACGCTCAGAAAATATTTGTACAACAAGTGAATGCATGAATGAATGAAAACTTCAGAAAATTAAAGATGATTCTAATTCTCAAAGTGGGGACCTGGCATTTGCCAGGACAGCCAACACTGTTCCACGCCACCCCTCTTCCCGCCCTCCTCGGTCTCCATCCCAGCAACCGCACCTTTTGCACTCCCGGCCCTGGCATCCTCTCTGGCCTTCAATCTTCCAAGTGGGGCCTGCAGTGAAAGCAGGAGGGAAGAGACCACAAGCCTGGCTAGGGCTTAAAGATGTGCGCACCTGAAATTGCACAACTCATCCCGCGGGCTCAGCAGGAATGCGGCATTTGGAGAAATTACACCTCTGAGCTGCCAGGATATAGTCAAACAGCCAAGAACAGAAGTTGGCCCACCTGGGACACATCCAGAGAACAGCGAATATGCACGGTGAGCTCACAGGCAGAGTTTTCGTTTCTCAGGGGAATGTCTGCCTCTCTGTGGGTCCCTTCTCCTTGGTTCTAGGGTAATTCTTATCAAATGGTTTCCAAAACCACGAGTGTGGAGGGGAGGAAGGAGAGGAGCGATCCGTGTAAATGACGACCAGAGTCTAGGGGCTCTCATAGTCCAAATGTTGGTGGCTAGTTGATTTGGGCAAAGGGGTGAAGGATAACGAAAGCCTGAGCTCTTGGATTTGCACACAAGGATTCAAATCCTGGCTCTGATACTTACCAGCAGGATAACCTTGGGCAAGTTCGTCACCTCCATGTGCCTCAGCTTTCTTATCTATAAAATGGGGGTGACAGGGGCTGGCCCCGTGGCCGAGTGGTTAAGTTCGCGCGCTCCACTGCAGGCGGCCCAGTGTTTCGTTGGTTCGAGTCCTGGGCGCGGACGTGGCACTGCTCATCAGACCACGCTGAGGCAGCGTCCCACATGCCACAACTAGAAGAACCCACAATGAAGAATACACAACTATGTACCGGGGGGCGTTGGGGAGAAAAAGGAAAAAAATAAAATCTTTAAAAAAAAAAAAATGGGGGTGACAATGGAACCCTTCTTCCCAGGGTTAGTTTGAAGATTTAAAAAGTGAACATAGGTAAGTGCTTAGATGAGAGCCGCACACGGAGTAAGTGCTCAATAAATACAAGCTTCTCTCATTATTATTTAGGGTACAATGGGTGGGACATTTGGCCAGAGAAGTGGTGCTTGGATGTTTCAATGTCACAGCCTCATAAAATTAAAAAGTTCTCTCCCACTTATTTTGCAACTTCTATTTTGGATATTAAGGGTATTAAAATCATCAACTATATTATCTTATTCTGCAAAATAAGGCATATTTTAAAGCTTCACATGAAGGATGGCTGTAAGCTTTGAAAAATAAACATGTTTAGTTTTACGATAAACTAAAAACAAACAGTATATATATTGCTGTTTATTGAAGTCATATTGAATTACAAGCTAGATAAATCAGGCTGTCTGGAAGCTTCCGCCTCCTCGATGGTCCCTCTCTGACATCCCTTGCTCCCACGGCACCCCTAGCCCGTCCCAACAGTGGTTGTTTTGTAACTAATTGCCTCTTTACTTCTCTGTCTCACTCTCCCTCTCCACACCAGCACCCCAGCTCCTAGAGGACAGGGACTGAGCTTCTCATAGTTGTACCCCAGCATCTTGCACACAGTAGGTGCTCAAAGGACTTGTGGAAGGAGTAACACTTAGTCTTCATTACAGTTGGAAACCAGTACATCCCATGCTGCTCTCATACCTTCACAGGTGCCATTGCCTTCCTCCTGGAAGGGCTTCCCCCAGGGGAATCCTAAATTCTTTCTGGTTTCACTTATCACCTCCGCAGGGAGGCATCTTCTGACCATTTTATGTAAACAGCCATCTTCCCAAACCCTTGGTCAGTTTCCCTTTCCTTACGCCACATTCATCACAGTCCTACTGTGTGTTTATTTGCTCACTTGTGTATTTTCAGTCTCCTCCACCGGAATGTAAGCTCCACGAGGACAGAGACTTTGACTGACTTACTCTCTGTTGCATTCCCAGCCTCTGACAGTCATGCAGACAAGGGCAAATGGCCAAGCAGGCCATCAAGGCTGTTTGAGCAGCGTTCATGGGAAAATTCATGGAGAGGGGAGCAGTCGCAGCTGTGTGGATACTCACTGCCCATTACATTCTGGAGCAGCACATAGAGCTACAGCAAGCTTAGAGGTCAGACTCCAGTAGGAGGACCCTGACCTTCCAGCTAAGCTGCATAGTTAGGGAAGCACCAGCCCCTCCCCTGGCATGGCCAGCAGCAATACAGAAAGGCAGAATCTGAGGTCCAGCTCTATCCTACCAGCTCAGTGTTAATGGCTGTGGAGCTATGATCTGGAGGCTGAGCTCCAAGCTTTATATTTGCAGCTCTGTAATGAGTAAGGCTTGAGACGGGATTTGTCACTTCACAGTTAATGATGGACTTTCATTGAGTGAGCATTAACCCAAGAGAAACTGAGTTCCATCTCTCTGGCTCCTCTTTGTCTCTGTGCTCACCATGTGTGCTCCTACCTGCCTGTCTCCCCATCTTGTTCTCCTTTCCTAGAAGGAAAGCCACTCTGCCCCATGTCTTGCACACTGTAGCAACCCTATCCATTGCTCATTATTCTGCTTGTTGTTCTTGATGTTCTTTTCATTGGCCAAAGCTCAGTTTAAGGGCCACTAACAAACACAATTGCTATGATTCTCAGGAAGGAAAGAACAAGAGCGCTGGAGCTTTTCTGCATCTGGGCCATCTCTACCATTTTACATGGGAAGATTCTCAGAACCGAAGGTAGAGCTGACCTGTTCAAACAGCAGGAAAGTCAGCAGCAGACTCAGGTCTCTACCTCCGAATCCTTAGTACAATCAGAGCCTCTCTAAGTAATCGCAAATTCGCAGTGTGCAGCTGTATTTTGTTTAATATGCCTAGTCTGGGTCTCTAGTTACTATTTTTGTCAGAGAATTAGTTGCCCTGTCTAGTGGGGCCATGTGCACTCTGGTTTACTATAGGATCCTCCATTCCCCGTTCCCCTCACACTGGCCTTGCCCGCTTCACTCCTTCACATCACCTGCCTAGCCACAGAGGCATTGAGTTTTCAACCCCCACCTATATGCCTGTGCTCAGAAATTCAATCGGTGCAGGACTAGTCCCCGAAGGCTGGCCTCCCAGTTAAAGAGTTGGCCTCCTTCAAAACTCTGGGCAAACTGGCCATTGCCTAGGGCTTAAGGCAATGGGTCCGAGTAGTCTTCAGGCCTCGGCCCCCTTCCTCACTCCACCTCCATCGTGCTGGCTTCTAAACTAATTGTTTCCCGTGTAATAACCTGATTTTCTCTAGTAGATTCTAGGGTGCTGAGATGGAGTCTGCTCTTTCACCTCTTTGTATTTTGCATATCACCTGACGTGGGAAGGATCACACTTCTGTGCCTTTCAGAATCCCCCCAGGGAGCACGCTGAGAGATTCCCAGGCACTGCCCACAGAATTTGTGATTTGGCTGTCCTGGGCAGGGACCAGGAACAGCATAGGATGATTTTGTATGATTCTGCCATGGGTGATCCAAAAACTGAGCTTTGAGAAACACAAGGTAGTAGGGCTGTAGAAGAGGTTCATTGAAGCCCTGTAAACTGATTCATCACCACCAGACGGGCCCAGCCCGGGAGCCTGAGGTCTGACTCAAATTTGCAGATGTGTTTCCTTCTGCCCATCCAATGCTTTTGGAAAAACAAAAGGAAACAGAATTGTAACCAATGTTACAAAATAGGAAGATGTTATAAGCCAGATTTGTGCCTTATCTTGAAAAAAATAAAAGTCACTTAAAGGCCTTAACGCCCTCCTGCCTGGGAACAACCAGCTGGAACTGCGCGTGTATTGTACCCGCTCTCTCCCATGAATGATCACAGTCTCCCCAGGCCCTGTGGTGACAGGCCTTGCCCCTTCCCTTATGGCTCCTGCAGACATTTGCCTCTGTGACCCCGTCTTCACTGCATACTTACACCTCTTTGACGACGCCATCATTTCACCAAGGCAGCAGCCACATCTTGGTTAAGATCTATGTGACAATGCCATCTGTTTAACTGATACACAGCCTACAACTTTCCACCTAAATTGAGAGGGAAGAGAGCAACCCTAACACTATTGTGATCTTGAAACATATGCGTACATTCAGATAGGTGGATAAAAGGATTTAGGGACCCTGGAATAAGGTTTTTACAACTGGACCTTAACCTAAACAATTGGGATCCCTTTTAAGAGGATGTTGAAAAAAACAGTCAGGCTGGGGGTCAGGGCATGTTAGAGGCCTGGGAAGTAGATTAACTCACAACACCCCCCGCCCGCCCCCACCAAGAGACATGACAATTGGACTAAGAAACTGCTGAGTGGGGTGGAAGAAGTCAGATCAAATAAGTGACACTTGTCACAGCCAAAAAAGAGAGGCTTTAATAGAAAATATTCCTTCTTGGTGGGAGGAGGGTCCTGCAAATTGCCAGGTGGTTAACTGAAAGCATGTAAAATATCACTGGTGAAGTAGCTCAAATATTTCTGCATTGGTTCATCGGTAGGATTCTTTGGAAACTATTTGATCACATGACTCTGGGACATCCTAGCATTTTTGAGTTGGAACAAGTGCCTGGAGCCCATCTAACACAACTGGCACATTTTAAAACCTTGGAATCTGAGGTTTAGAGAAGGGAGCTGCCATTTATTTGGACCCATAGTTCTCAGAATAATTTTCAGAGTGAAAATCAAAACTTTATGGACCAGCGTATATGAATAACTTAGACCTTGTAACAATACAGATTCTGATCCAGTAGCCCTGGGGCAGGGCCTGAGATGGTGCATTTTGGGCAAGCTGCCTGGTAAAGCCAAGGCTGCCGGTCCAAGCACCACACTTCACCAAAAGTACACAGGAAATTTAGATTGAATTTGAAGGTAATCTTAAAGTTAACCCATTCTGGATCAAGGGAAGCAAGCTCTTGGGGAACCTGAGAGGGAGCTTGATCCTCGAAGGCTGAAACCAAACTGCACTGAGGATGCTCTTAAAAAATTCCCCCTGCGAAGGATTTCACAGATCACCATTCTCCTACAGATGCTTCCTGTAAAATCACGCACTATATTTCCTGATGACCCCACTTAGGAAATTCCTCATAGGAGGACTCCCGAGGAGCAGGTGAGAGCCAGGGCAACGGAAAACAACTGCTGTGAGTGGTTTCTTCTCATTCTCTGCCATGCGGTCCAGAGAGTCCAAACCCAGGTCCCCTGTGACAGCTCAGGCAAAAAGCCAGGAGCTCCCTGCCAAACAGCTAGAAGCCGAGCAAAAGGTCATTCAGGAGAGCCTTGTTCCCTGCCCCAGAGGACACAGAAGTGGGTGGCTCAGCTGGCCAGTGGGGGAGCAGACTAGTCACGGCTTAAACATTTGATCTCAACTTTTATAGCTGGTTCTCAGCTGCCGTCATCCTAAGGGAGAAACAGAGCAATGCCCTTGGTCCTGTTCTTCCTGGAGTGTGTCTGCACGTGCACGCATACACACACACGGCACTGTTCACTTCCCTTGTCTTAGCTGATGGCAGTGTCGCTGGCTCACCTATCTGGAGCCCATGATCTTCCTGCCTTCTCAGCACTGGAACTATAAGAAGTGATATATCCAGAACAGCTTCTCAGCCTCAGCACTTGGGGACATTTAGGTTGATAATTCTTTGTGGTGGGGGTCAGGGTATTTAGCAGCATCCTGCGCTTCTACCCATTAGATGCCAGTGGCAGCCCCAACCAAGTTGTGACAATTAAAAATCTTTCCAAATATGGCCAAATGACTCACGGAGGAAACATCACCCTGGTTGAGAACCACTGGTCTCTAGGCAAAGGCAGGGCTTCAAATCCCAGCTCTCATGCTTGTCAGCTGGGAGGACTTGGGCACGTTACTTACCTCTTGGACATCAGTTTCCGCATCTGCAAAAAGGACATAATAACAACACTAATAATAATACTGTTATTACCTTGTAAGGTCATTGGAAGATTAGCTGAATTAAGGCATGCGTAGCTCTCAGAACGTTGCCTAGGATAGAGTAAGGGCTGAAGAAGTGTCTTCTGTGAGAATTACCTGCTTAAATCCCTTTTCTGACATTGTCACCAAGCCTGATGCAGACCCATCACTCAAACTGCAAACCTTGTGGGGCCAGTTTGCCAGATTTTACAAATCTTGACATTTAAGCCCCTTCCTTTTCTCTCTTTATTATCTGAGAGGTGGAGAATTGAACGGCATAGGAAATGCTTTTCCCTCAAGTTCAAAAGAGACAGTGAGAAAGAAAGTAGAGAAGAGCGTGAATTGAATCCCCAAAGAGTCCATATGTGAGAAGTTCTTTTTATGCCTAAGGATTTTATGTTTAGTTTCTCCTCGAAAGGTGGACAGATCAACTCTCCTGGCACAAGCCAAAGCCACACGGACATCTCCCAACCCCACCCCGGTCGTCTGTCCCTTTCTGTCTCTGTCTCCCTCTCTCTCTCTCTCACTCACGCACACACATGCTCACATGCACACACTTTGGAGAAGCAGGAAGAGGAGGCAATTTAGACATTTATTTTGTCTGGGCACATCTATTACTAGTCTAAAAAGCCAACGAATTTTGTTGGCCTTAGAACTCCAAATGGGAAGAGGCACTCGAAATGATTTGCTTTTCATGAATTCTTTTTTATTCAGCTTTTCGAGTCAGTCAGGGACAGCACACACGTGGCATTGCTTTGTAGGGCAGCTTGGTATTTAGGAGACTTTCATGGTGTCAGCACCCACTCTCTCCTGCCTCCACCCAGAAGGATCAAGCCCTGTGCTCCCATGAGGAGCCTGAGTTTCAGGCTGCTCGCTCCTCAAGCGCCATAGGGGGAGGGAGCATGCATGCAGAGTGCACTGTGACACCCACCACAGCTCAGTGCAGGGATGCAGGGGTGAGAAATGAGACCGCAGACACCACCCTGGCAGCATTTGCATCAGAGGAAGAGAGGGCAGGCCTATGGGATCTCAGGGGAGCCTGGGAAAACCAACAGAATGCCTGGGCATATTTTCTAGATGGGCAGAATAGAAAGAAAAAAAGGTTTAAGGAAGATAATGACCCAAGAAACAATATCAGCACAATAAACAAGAGCTAGCCAAACTGCAATCGCAGGTTGGAGGTTAGGCAAATTCTTATACATGACAAATAAGCAATTTAAATGACTCCTGGACAGCCTCTGAGGCACCATTTGAAGTACCACCTTGAATTTATTTTGCAGTAGTTGCCATGCCAACGGGAAGACTGTATTCCAAAAGGTAAATGGACACTCCACCCCCGAGCTGCCTTGCACCTGCTGCTTCAACCATGCTGAGTTTCTCACTGTGCCCCGGGCCTGCCATGCCCCTCCCATCATCCCCCACCCATCATCCCCCACACCCTCAAAAGTTGTCTGAGAGGTGAAGTCTTCTGTACTCCGAACTCCTCTCTCTCCTTTGCACTCAGAACATTCTGTTCACACCCTTGCAATGCTGCATGCTGACTCTGGGGCTAGACCACGAGCCCCTCATCCTGACATGCAGGGAGTGTGTTCAGTCCATCCTCGAGCCTAGCCCGGTGACTGAAATACAGCAGGTGGTGTGATAAGTGGGAATGGCGAACGCCAAAAACATGCCTTGGAAACCATGACCACTGCACACTGCGGTTTTGAGGTTGCTTTTCTTGTGTTTGATTTTTAAGCTACACATAAAGGCCTGAAGAAAATGTCTCAAGCCAGCGCAGATGCTTAATAAATATTCGTTGAAGGGATGAACAAATGACTAAATAATAAATGAATGAATGTCAGGTGAATCGGGTTTTTACAATAACTCTTTTCCTTACATCTAAAGTTTACCTGTTGAAGATTGGGCCTCATTTCACAACAGAATTAGTCACAAAAATCACAGTAATTACTAAGTGTCAGCTACCTGCCAGGTCCTCTTTTAAGCTCTTCATTCACATTCTCTCCCATTGTCACCATACTCTGCAAGGTAGGTTCTATTTGCAGCGGAGGAAACTGAGGCTCAGAAAGGGAAAACAAGTCCCTGATGACCACAAACTACATTAAGATAGGAAGCAGCAGAGGTGGGCCTTGAATCCAAGTCTGTGTGGTTTCCAGGCCCTTGCCCTGGTCCTAGCATAGAGCTGAAGTGACCAGGCTCCAGAATCAGAGGAGCTGGGCTTGAGTCCTGTTCTCGCCTTGCACCAGCCCTGTAACAGTGAACACACAGCTTAAGCTCTCTTAACCTCCAGTTCCTCCAACATAAAATGATCGCCTCCTTCCTCATGGTGTTGATGGGGAAAGGGAATGAGATCACACACTGGAAGCACAGACTCTGTGCCTGGTGCCGAGAAGATAGTTGGTGAATAGGAAAACAATAATTATTGGTGATATTATTAGGACTTGCACAAAACAGCATGTATTTTCCAATTTTGGAAATGTACACTGTACACCAGTCAAGGTCAAGGATTAGCTCTATATTTATGGTTCCAAACACAGGGCATACCCACGTGGACATTTAGACAGTGGGTTCTCCTGTTTGCAATGCCCCTCCCTCTCTTTTTCTCTTGAGAAAAAAAGAATAAATGTCATTATAATATATGTGCACAGGCTTAGTTGAGCATTTATATAAATGTCAATATATGTTTATTTATATTTGGTTTATTTACATTGTTCTTAATGTTTTGGAATCTTTGTTTTTCAACCATTGCTGAACAGAAGGGTCTTTTTCTATCTTTAGCAGACCTCATTTCTGTCCTGCTTCACTGGAGTTTCTGTTTGCATCACAGATGCTTATCAACATTATTTCTGACTTCTCTCTTAATTAGTGCCCTAGTTTGAAAGCAGAAGGCAAGGAAAATATCTTGGTAAGTGGAGATAGAGAGAAAGAGGAAATAAGGAGAAAGAACCAGACTCCTAAAACCACGACCCCATGTTCCTTCCAGCTGTGCGTGAGGTTTTTGTGAACTTGGGCTAGCCTTAGAATGTCGGGGAGAGGGGACTTCTAGGACCATCCAGTGCTGAAAATTTCTTCCCGTATAGCTCAGATTCCAACACTCTGCTGTCAAATGCTCTTGTACTGATCCACTTGGGAAATGGGAGTGCTCAACAGCTCTCGAAATTTCTCATTTTGGATACACCTCAGGTGGAGTAGCTGACAGCTTGCACAGCAGCCCAAATTTTGATAGGAGACTCTTCTCAGAGGCTCTGCCATGAAAGATGTTTGTACCACCTGTAGGGTCCTCCTGGCTGGAGGTACCGACTGTTTAATTTCTTCATCTTCTCCCAAATGCCTTAAAGAGCACTGAGAGGAGGAGAAGCAGCTGAATTCTTCAAGGGAGATTTAGGAGATGAGTATAAGAGATGTAAAAAATGAGCGTCTTGGCTTTGGAGCAAATGAAGCCAAACTGGAATCAGCTATGATGAGAGTCCAGCTTGTTTAGGTAGTGGGTCTTCCTGCTGTAAAACTGGAGGAGCTGATGAGGGAACCAGGACTCTTTAGCACACAAGAGCTTGTAAATAAGATGCACTCCTGAGAGTTGGAGGCCACTCCATAGACTTCTTATGTGACTTTCCTGGTGCCCAGCATGCTATGGGAGACGTAGTAGGTGATCAATAGCTATTGCCAAAAATATCATATCTTTTTTGAAGTAGAAGCTTTTCTCTCCACATAAATTTTTGGAGGAAATATAGTAGAGAAGGTATCAGAATCAAGAGGTTGGAAAGAATCACAAAGGTCTGCATTCAGATCTCTCCCTCACTACTTACTAATTATACAGCCTTAGGAGAGGCTGTTGGACTTTCCATCTATAAAATGCGGATACACTAGGACCTACCTTGCAGAGCTGAGTGGGGACTGAAATGTGAATAAAGCACGTTGCCTAGTGCCCAGTGCATTGTAGTGATCAAACAGTGCTAACCATTGGTGGTGATAAGAGTCAAAAAGTAAGACGTTGGAATTGGTGGAGAAAAAACACTTCAGTGTTTACTAGGTAAAGGATGTGTCCAGTTTTCCATTTTGATGGGAAAACAGGTCATTTGCCTTTGAAAAAGACAGGGTTAAGATTGATAGAATGATAAACACATGTTAAACAATAAATCTCTTCTTCAGAGAAGACTATGGTCAGTGATGTGCTAGTAAATGTTCAAGAGCTAAGTGCCCCAAAATATGTATGCATATATAAAAATAAAAACTTATCATAAATTTTACTGATACAAAGAATAGGTAGCACACCATTTACAAATAAAATACACAATATTCTTTATGTTAAATTCCAATTGATTATCATAGAGTGCTTTTGCTGATTTTTGCTGAACGCTTGTCTTTGTAGCCATTCAACCTTGACTTAACATGTAGGTCTAGTGTAATGGCTACTGATGCAACACACTTTTAAACATAAGCTGCATTATTAACATTTTTTCCATCATCTACTTAGGTTTACACTGTCAACATAACAATGAAAGCAGCCCCATTTTGTAGCCTTTGCCAATTTCCTGGTGTAAATACTCCCATCATGACCAGTTTCCAGCTGCTAATAGAATGGCAATGAATATAGAATTGAGAAGAGACATGCAGTGCCATACCATTATACAGTATTTTACTACACAGATACAATAGATTTAAATAACCTCAAAAATAGAGATAATATTAAAATGTAGTACAATGATTAGGAAGTGATGGGTGTTGAGTCTATATAACCTTTGTTTCTAATGTAATTTACTTAATTGTAAACTTATACTTAATGTTTAATTATGGTTGTGTTTAACAACTGGCTCATCAAATTCCTGAACATTTGAGAATTGGCTCTGCCAGTAGGAGCTGATTCTAGCACACCGCCTTGAGAGAGAAGCATCTGTCTGACCCACAGCTCTACTGTTTCTATGCCTAAAGGAACTTTTCAGTCAGCTGCATCCTTTTTCAAAATCTCACCTCACTTACTTGTTTCCTTCCCCCATTCTCTCCTCTCATTGTCTAATGAGGTTCCCAGCCTCTTTCTCTGTCCTTTCTCTTTACTCCTGTTGTCATCTCCTTGGTCAATGCCTTTGCCACTTCACATTCAGACCACTGCAGAACCCTCCTAACTTTCTCCTGCCTCCTGTTCTTTCTTCTTCCTCTGCATCATTCTAGATTCTCTAACCAGATGCATTTTCCCCACATGCTCCTTTAGGCCAATTTCCTGCTCCAAAGTCTTCAATGGTCCTTTCAAGCTTGCAGGATGGAGTTCAAAACCTTTAGAAATTCTGGAGATGGTCGCAGAACAATGGGAATGAACTTAATCCCACAAAACAATATACTTAAAAATGGTTCAAATGGTAAATTTTATGTAATATATGTTTGACTGCAATAAGAAACATCCTCAGAAAGACCACCAATGCCCTAAACAATCTGTTTTTGTTTAGAGCTTACCAAACTTATCTTTCATTTCTATTATTGCTGCTACTAACTAATACTCAAAACTGATTCCATGTGTGGGCACTGTGCTGAGCAGCCTACATTAATCCTCAGTATAACCCTATAATGTAAGTACTGTTATCGCCACCAATTGTAGACCAAAAAAACTGAGGGTTAAGCACCCGGAAGATCATACCTCCCAGAGTGTTGATTTGGTGCTTGTGTTACTAGCCATGCAAATATAACAGCTCAGACATCACCATTTCCCTGTGATCCCTTTCCATCTACGGGCCAGCACCAGGGTGACATAAGTGAGGCACTCCCCTTGGATGCAAAATTTAATAGGTAATAAAGAAACATAATATTTTAAGGCAATATCTTAAAAAAAAATGAAAATTAATGCAAAAATCCCATGATGAATAAAGCATTAAAATTTTAAGTAAGGATAGCATCTGACCTGCACTTAGACAAATCTGTCTCATTCACCTCAACCAAATCTTGGCCCTGATTCCAATAAAACCTTATTGACCAAAGCAGGTGATGGCTCAGTGCTCATAGTTTGCCAATTTTATGTTTTTTAATATTGCATTAAAATATCATTTATCTTAAATACTGTTTCTTGGAGTTCCCTAAATTTTGTGCCCAAGGCAAGTACCTCACTTTCTTTACCTAGTCTTGGCCCTATTGCCCTGTCAGCTGGAAACAAAGATCCAAATCTTTCTTCCTCCCCTCCCCCATTCCCTCGCTCCCTCCTACCTCTTAGGTCTGTCCCAATTGCTGAACTTCATGCTAATTCTCTCACAGGGAAATGTGGCTAGTTCAGGCCATAGGAAATTTTTTTTAAAAAAAGAGAGGGGAAACGTCTATAAGAACAAACTCTTTTGTTATTGTCACAATAGAACATTTCTAGAACCCAAATTATGTTTCTACGGATTAAGAACTATTGAGATGCCTGAGTATCACCACATCAATAAGAAGGGGCACTGGCCTTTCTAACCAAAGTTTTCATAAGAAGTTCATAACTTATGTACCACGTGGACTCTCTTTGAAAACATTGGCTCAGCAGTGGTGTGATCCACGTATTGCTGAAAATACAATCACTGGCTTGCGATATTAGGGAAAACAAACTGCCTTCATTTAATCTTTTAAATTTTGAGATAATCTGGAGCTGATTTATAGAAAAAAGTGTTTTTTAGTTTATTCTTTAGGTAAGGAGGCATCCTCATGAGAAATTGCTCTTTGTACTTTTAAATGATTAAATGCCTAGGGCTTTCCTGCACATGTATACACAGCACACAAACACACAAAATAAAATTCAAAACAACTAATTAAATAAAACGAGTAGCATAACTTTGTTGTAACTTTACCAAAAAGTCCAGAGTTGTAATCAAAGCATTGAATTAGTCCTGGACTCGATGCTTTGAGTGGGCACTTCTCATGAGTTAAGCCAGGCAGGACCAAGCAGTACTCTAAAAAAAGATGCTGGGGCAACCCAGGGCACCAGACACAGAAGGGGATCCTCCCACTAAGAACACAAAGAAATCAACTGAGAAATAAACATAAAAACGAGTATAAGAGAATCACAAGTTTAACTGTTCTATAGGGATACTTCTATGATCCAGGACAGAAAGGACTTGCAAAGAAGTCCCCATCCCATCTCACACAACACTACCAATGATAAGCTTAATGATTTTTTTTTTAAATAAGACGATCGGCACAAGAAAACAAAATACCATGAGGGATAATCAGCTGATATAACAAGGGAATTAGCATCTCAAGAATTAAACATAATCATCTGATTGAAACTATAAAATAAATGTGTTCAAAATCATCAAAAATAAAGAAGGCATAGGAACCCTAAGTGAAAGAACAGGACACGATTTTTAAAAGTTCATGAAGATGTGAAAGATTGCTACATTTAATATCGGCAACAGAACATGTAGTCACTAAATTTAAGACCATAATCAGCAGGCTGAACCACATATCAGATACACTCGAACAAGGGATTGGTGAGCTGGAGTTGAGGAAACCACTCAGAAGACAGCACAGAGCTAGAGACAACAAAAAAGCAGTTACAAGACAATAGAGCCAAATTGAGACGTCCAAATCTATTTCATAGAAGCTCCAAAAGAAGAATGCAGGGGAGGGCAATTTTCAAAAGGATAAGGCTAAGAATTTTCTAGAATTGAAGAGATACTAATACTCAGTTTGTGAATGTACTTCAAGTCTGAGCTGGATCAACACTTTTTTTGCTTTTTGGCTTAGATTTTTTTCAATTATTGAAAGAAAATCTTTCTTGTGGTTGATTGAGTCCCTAAGACTCAACTGAAGGCCACTATCTGTAGCAGCTGCCTTGTTTCTTCAGAACATCATGACTTCCCAATAGGTCAGGGCCCTCAGAGGAAGTAGGCTCAGTTGAAGTCAGCCTATTTTGGAATGGGCTAAGAGATTCAGCCCAGATAAATCATCCATACTATTAAAATCACATTCAAAGGATATTAATGTGGACTCAAATCGCTTTTCAGATGCTGTTCAAGATAGCACCTTTGTGAAATGCAAAGCTATTTATAAATATCAATAATATTATCTAATCTTTGGTTTAGCAACTAATAATTAATACACCCAGCACTGTGCTAAGCACTATATAAGCATTTTTCTCATTTAATCCTTGCAATAACCTTTTACGATGTATGTATGTATACATGCAGATTTAAATACAGATTAGTACACTGAGACATAGAGAAGTTAAGTGTCTTGCCCAGGGTCTCAGAGAATACTGGAATTGGGTGGGACTCATCTCAGTTCTGCTTGATGCCAATTACTTGATGAGTTTAACTATTATTCAAGGTGTAGAACACAGAGGAAGTAGCTAAGGACTATTAAACCAGGTAAATAAGACTGTCCATTAGGAACATGTAAAATGTAAGAACTTTCTTGGGTTAACTTTGAAGCACTGCCATCCTGAATCCAGCAGGTCACCTGAAGAAGGCCAGCCTCCTCCTGCACCTGAGTGGTCAGTGGGGTCAGGGGGTTGAGGACGGAATCCTTTCAAAGGACAGAACTAAGAGTTACACAGCCAGGCCTGCCATACTGATGGTGGAAAATACACTAGCAATCTCATCCTGGAAGTTCATAAATATTGTTCAGTGGAGAAAGGGAAAGACAGCCTGTTTATTTTGAGCATGGAGTGCGTTACATTCATTTTTTAAAATGTCAGGCATACGCACCTAAGATGTGCCTGTTTTCCAGCAATATGCTTTTTCCATACAACACTGAATTAAAAATAAATTGCTAATGGAGACACAAGTGAATAAATCAGAAAGAGAGTCAAAGGGCAGTACCAACACTGTCTCTAGCTGAGCACATCTCACAGGCTTTTTCCAGAAGATTCCGGCAGCTTAATGTAAGCCAAAGTGGGCTTCTCGGCACAAGCAGCACTAAGCACTGTTTTTTCAATATGCTCTCCCCAAATGCATGATAAGCACTATTTTGAAGGCAGTGCTTTTAGCAAGCCTTCTATTTTTCACTGCAAAGAAACCCAATTTATTCTTTGTTCAAAGAAAAAGTGGAATCAAAGCCATCTCCACGGGAACTGATAAAAACATTGGCAAAACTTTCAGATAAAAGAGATCAAATTGTTTACCAGTCCGCATAAGAAGAAAGTTTATAAATACATATTCCATTTTATTTTCTCTCACAGACATTTTGAAAGAAGAGAGTAGGTTGCTGGTGGGGAGGAGGGCAGCTCTGACATTCTTCTAGTGGTAAAACCTCTTTAAAAAGCAATTCAGCATTTTAATCATTACACCAGGTCATCTGAAAAAAGTATTTAACTTTCATTTTGATTTTCATTTCTTTCCTTGCTCCATGATGGTTTTTCCTGTGCTGACAGAAACAGATTTCTGGCCCTCCAAAGAAACCTCAGACACACAAGGCCAGCTTCCTGCTTGCTCTTTCATGGGGCAACAATCAATTTTTTAAAAGTTCTTTCTCTTTGTATGAGGTACCCATATGCTTGGGTGAAGATTATAGGTTAAACTCTACTGAAAGTAATTGAATTAGTTTGCCCTTACATTCCTGGTCAATACCCCTGTCTGTGAATTCAGGCTTTCTAATGAAAATTCTGCTGTCTTAATGTTACTTCCAGATTCAGCTGTGTACTCAGATGTACAAGCAATAAATTGCTGGTTTGGAGATAAATGGAGGCAAATGGTTTGGAGCAGAGAAAAATTAAAATGTTACTCTTTAGTTTTGCAACTTAAATTTCTGTATACATGTCAAAGGCTACCCCCAGTTACCACGATCCAATTTCTCTCAGTCCAGCATGACCTCTGTTTTCTTGTCAAGGAAGGGTAGTGTTCAGAAATTCTTATTGCTAGTGTCTGCTTATAACAAAAAAATCATAAGGTGGTGAGTGGGACAGAAGGGAGATGACAAATTTCCTTCAGTGCCCAGAGCTAGTGCACTTCTGCTGCTCTTTTTA
This sequence comes from Equus quagga, assembly GCF_021613505.1. Classification (NCBI taxonomy): domain Eukaryota; kingdom Metazoa; phylum Chordata; class Mammalia; order Perissodactyla; family Equidae; genus Equus; species Equus quagga. The sequence goes on from NC_060267.1 coordinate 128,003,196, forward strand.
AAAGGCATTTGACCTGGCAGGGACAAACACAAAAAGTGGAGCTTGGCTCCATACCATGAGGACAACCAGCCTATATTCACCTAAAAGCCATCAAGACTTGACTGATTCACATCCATATATATGGCACATATGACTTAACTCCCAGCCGTGTATTCACGGAAGACATTATTAATCAATCACGGCACTGTTTTCCAGTAAGTGCATATGGGCTTCGCGAGCCTTCTCTACAGAGCTCTCCAGGCAACTCCAACCAGTAGGATTTACAACTCTCCTGCTGATCTTGATTTAATCACCTTCCTTTTCTAGAATCTTCAGGCGGAAGACCTATTCACCTTACAGGGGAACAAGAAATAGTAGTAAAAATTTTGAATAGAAAGAGGGAAGGACCAGGTCCATGACCTCACTCTGCCATCATCAAGTTCTTGGCCTTTGGTCAAATCATTTGCCCTCTTTAAACTTCAAGTTTCTAATCTAGAACAAGTAGTTTTGGTCTGACCAAAAGATGTCAATCATGACTCAAGGACCCCTGGGAGGGGCATGTTAATTGCAAGAGGGCATCAAATCCGTGACATTCTAAACACAGATTAAATATTAAATGAATGACATGGTAACTAATTTTCCAAAGTACATAGATGTTGCTGCAGTGAATGAAACACAAATTTATGCAAAATCACTGTTGCTTTTATAGCAGTTTTGTCACTTTATTTTCTTAATCAATAGATACCCCAAATAAAATGGTTATCCTTTATCTCTTCAAGCCTCAGCACCCTCATCTGCTAAGAGCATGAAAAATGAAGTCTATCTCACAAGATTTTTGTAAAGATAAGTGAGGCAAGGCATGAAGGGGCTCAAACCAGGCCCTGTCTGGCTTGTGGGAAGTGCTTTATAAGGCACAGAGAAGGAGGTAGGCTTTCCAGGATACAGGATGAGGAAGATGTTACTAAACCTGAGCACACACTCTACCTCCTCCCTGGATATGGATGTTAAGTGTGAGCAAGAAGTAGGAGAGTCTGATTTCTTTAAACACTCCCTTAAACGTAAATTCTTAGGTAGTTCTGGGACACAGTTTGAAGGCTGGTTATATAAGCACTGGAGGGCAATGGCATTACAAACCTCACTGTCTTCCTACCTCTAATGGGACTCTAATCGCTGCAGCCTCCCCTTTCCTGTAGGTCACATTGTTTTCAGTAAGTTTCCATATTCTTGGTTGGTTAAATTGAAAGTTTAATCTAACTTTCCAGAGGCTGTGTGTTTGGCATCTTTTTTCTAGCCCATATCCCACTTAAGGGGCTGACAGCCAGGATTATTACCACCATGTGGAGAACCATACTGTTTGTGACACTGGGGAGGAGGGGTCTCACATTTAAAAAGGTTTGGAACCAATGGAGCAAATGGTCTGGAAGTTTCCTATATTCTGTAACATGATAGATTTTAGAGTTAAATGCAGCCATTATAGAAAAGGCACTTTTAAGCGATAAATCTGGGAACAGAAATGCATCAGTGCTAAATGCAGCGGTCCTGTTCATTCTCTGTTATCAAGAGATCTTTGTTCCATTCACAATATTGCCAATGATGCCAAAGCCCACCAGTTTCTCAGCCCAGAAACCTGGAAATGATCATAGATTCTTCCATTTTCTTCTTGCTCTAATGTCCAATCCATTACTCAGGTCTGTCAGTTTCCCTAAATCACTTCTCAAATGCATCCCCTTCCTTCATGTCCAACCATCTACCCTAGACAAGAGCATCACCACTTGCCTTTCACTTTTTGACCATAGCAGCCTCCTAACTGGTGTCCCCACTCTCTCTCCTGCCCCGCTTCACGTCACTCTCCACTTTGCAGTCAGAATAAACTTTTACATTCTTCCTGGTTGGTCATTCTCCTGCTTGAAATCATCCCAACTTTCAGATTTACTTTAACAGTGTATAGAGCCCTGTCTGCTTCGACTCCTGCCCTGCATCACCAGCATCATCCTCTCCCTCTCCTCTCTTTACTCACCACGTCCTGCCACACTGGCCTTCATTTACTTCCTCAAATTCATCAAGCTCTTTCCCCCAATGAATGGGGTTCATTGTAGGATATTCCCTCTGCCTGGAACAATCTTTCCTTCCCACTTCTCTTCCCACTAAAGCCTGCATCCCACCTCTCAAAGAGACCTCCTCTCACCGCTCTGTCTAAACAAGGTCAGTATCAATCTTACCTCCTCCTATGCTTCTGAAAAAACACTGATTATTACTTGTAACCATTCACGTATTTGCTTCTTACTTTTTTTGTTGTTTCTACACATTAGATTACAAACTCCTTAAGAGCAGGACCACGCCCATTGTTTTTCACTGAGACATCTCCAGCGTCTAGAGCAGGCCTGGCACTCAGACAGCCCACAATGAATATTTATTGAATTGATAGGTGAGATCGCCATGACAATTATTTCTAGTGATGATTTTTCACTGTTGTATACAAATAAACTTTGATTTGAGTTATCAAAAAGCTGTAGAATTTCCCCACTTAAGAGCCTCTGGTGCTGCACTGTCCAATATGGTAGCCACCAGCTACATATGTCTTCTATATTATAGAACGTTTCCACCATCACAGAAAGTTCCATTAGACAGCAGTGCTTTAGCATTAGGTTGAGTTGGGTCAACCCGTTTTAGAGGAACTAACATGATGAACTCCCGCCTCAAGATAACAAGAACTAGTTATCATGTGAGGTCTTACGTGGTTATCCTCCAATATGAAACTATTTCATTTACAATCCTCAGTCAGCTTGGTTTACCAGGTGTGAAAAATGTGGTTGACACTGGGGAGCAAGCCTCTCACTGAGAAATATGAAAACCAGGAGGAGCTCCTGCAACTCCATTCAAAGGGCTTCTTTCCACTTTAGCTACAAAAGCTCTGTGGAAAATGTTAGTCTTCTATTACTAGACTATAGTTTAATATTTATCCAGCACCAGAAACTATGCCGAGAGCATGAGCTGGAGCACACGCTGGTCTCTGCCTTTTGGGACTTATCATTTAATTAGACAGATGGGGAAAAATACCCAAATGTGGTTCCCAATCACATTTATGAATAATAAGCTGGATCTCTGCTTCTGGCAGGATGTCACACTGACAGGAGGATACAGCACACAGCGTCTCTCATTGTGCTCTGCGATGAGCCCCTGTCACCTCTGCTCCATGCCGCCACAAGGACATGAATGCTCCCTGTAATACAACTGTCTCTGGCTGGCACTCAGTTTGGGCTTTTAACTCTTGCTGAGACCCTCTTGTCTTGGGACTGTGTCACCCCTAATCCAGTTTTCCTTTCTTTTTGGTGCTATTAATGCCTCCCCTGCCTGCCCTGGGAGGACCAGTTCAATCCAGTTTTATTTTGCTCATTCTCTCTTAGCTAGGGCATCTGTCTCTGCCCTACTAACACATGTCTGAATACCAACTGGCCAACCTTGAGGGAAACTGGTCACGTCTTTGCCAGGGGTTAAAGGATGCTGCTGAAACCAGGAGGTACAGTGACCATGGTTCAGCCTGTTAGGCCTGTGACCTATTTTACCATCCTTCTGGGAGGCTTCAAAACTTCTGTCCCTATCTTTTCTCTAAAAACATCTTCCAGTAGCATCTAGCAAAAGTCACACTCCTTTTTTTCATTTTAACAGCTTTCTTGAGATAATTTACATACCATAAAATTCATCCATCTTAAGTGCACAATTCAATAATCTTTTATTATATTCACAGAGTTGTGCAACCATCACCACAATCTGATTTTAGAATATTTCTACCACCTCAGAAAGAAACCTCAATGCTCATTAGTAGTCACTCCTCGTTCCCAACCCCAACCTGAGGCAACCACTAATCTACTTTCTGTCTCTATGGATTTGCCTTTTCTGGACATTCTATATAAATGGATTCATACAATCATGTTCTTTTGTGTCTGGCTTCTTTCATTTAGTGTAATGTTTTTGATATTTATCCACATTGTCGCGTGTATGACTATGGTGTTCCTTTGTGTCACAAGACACTATTCTATTATATGGATACACAACATTTTCTGTATTCATTCATATTCACAATTTTATACAGAAATATATATTACTTCAAGGTCTTAAGAACCATATTGCCTTTTATCAATTTGAATAAAGCTCAGAAAATGGTTTTCTTTACAATATTTTTCTCAAGTTTCTACATCCTAAAAGATAAGCCCTTCCCTTAACATATGTACATAGTTGTTTATCTTTCAGAATCACTTAAAAGAAAACACACCCATAAGTGTCTAGTGTTTGCCAATGGATGGCAATTATTTTCTTGGGAGAGAGTATCAGGCCAGTTGCCGACAGGAGTGATCACTGGTGATATGACCAAATACTGTCAATCTCAATAAATGACTCATTTTAGCTGAGGGCAATGGCAAAATTGACAACAATAAAGTATTTAGATTTACAGTGAGGGTATAAAATATGGCACCTTCCCCGTATGCAGCCATATAAAATATTTACGATGATATGGGTTATTTATATTTAATAGGCTGCATGTTCCCCAAGTCTCCTGCTTTCAGCTGGCGCAGATGGATGCTGCTTGGTTGCCTGTGCTGGCTCTTTGTTCAAGTAGTGCCAGCACTCCTGACTCCTACTTCACAAGGACCGTGTTCTGAAGCACCATGCGGAATGCCTGGGTGTCTCCAGAGACTCACTTCTACCTTTGTGGTGGCCGCTAACTCTCCGATGCCCTCCCCGTGATGGTCTCTATTTGTCTCTGCCCTTCTTCTGCCCCCTCCCAGCAGTCAGAATCCTCCTTCCTCTCCAATTCCCATTTCCCATAGCTGGAATTATCCTATCTGTCTCTTGGCCTCATGGATTTAGTTTCTTCATATCTACATTCCCAATTTGGCTGAAAAACACATACCCACACACAGCTCTTCTCAGTGGCCCGGAATATCCACTTTCTCTCTTCCTTTCATGTAATTGATTAACTTGTAAATATCTGGGAGATCATGCCATTCACTTCTAACACATTGTCAAAGAGAATTATCCACAGTGCATAGTTAAATACTTTTGACATAATTTTAAATGCCATAAGACACAATCTATACCTGTAGGTTCTTACCCTGTTTCAGCTCATCAGTGGATTCTGATCCCCAAGATCAGATCTGCTTTGGTTCTAATTTATTGTTGGCTTTTCTTATTTTTAACATACATTGATAGATAGAATTAATTGACTGGCAACTCTGCCAGATCAAGTGCTTGACACACATTCTCTCTTAGCCTTACAAAGCTGGTGTTATTTTCCCATTCTAGATGTGGAAACTGAGGCTCCGAGGCTGAGCAACTATGCCAAAGTCACAGAGCTCGTAAATAGCAGAGTTGAGGTTTGAGTCCAGGTTCATTCCAAAGGCCATACTCTTCCCACAGCTGCCTCCCATTTTTTTTTTTTTCATGTTTAGTTATGTCACTTATTTAGAGTTAGAGGTCCAACATCTTTCACTAACAGCCAAGAGGTTCACCTAGGTTTGGCCACATTGGCTGTGTGACCCGAACAAGTCATTCAACTTTCACACACACCTTACTCTTGGAAAAATGGTCACAGAACGGAGAACGCAAGAGGCTCAAAAGGAAAACACTCCACCTCTGAAAAGAGGCCAATGTTCTGTTTCTATAGGTCCTCAAAACTCCATCCTCAGCACAGGAGAATATTTTCTTCACCATCTACCAGCAGGGTATTTACTCCCTTGCAACGTTCTAGAGCAGCTAAAGCCCCACTCTCTTCTCAGTTGCCTCCGGGACTTTGATCCCCTCCCAAACATCCATATGGGATTCTAAACCTTTGTGAGGAAGAAATTACACCTCCTTGCCTCTGTGGGGGCTCCGTGAAGCCACTGGCATCCTTTGTGTTCGCTGCAAATAGCAACAACCAGGTAGACAGCCTGCTACCCAGTGGTTGGGGTAATGAACTCTTTGCCACCCTAGCAGGTCTGAGAGCTGCAGCTGCTCTTACAGGCTCTGGAATTTTCCATCTTGCTTCCCATTTGTCCCTTTCACAGTAAAGATCCTTAGGGTCAGGCTGTCTGGTGACTGCTACGCTGAGCTGGTTCAACGAGCCTTAGCAGAGTTCTGAAGACACACCTGCTGTGATATGATGTCACTGCTGCTATTTAATATTTATCAAGGGCACTCAGCACACTTGGCTCCACTCAGGCAGGCAATGTCCCCAGCCTCTCCTCCTTCCTTCCTTGCCACAAAGAATTTGACCCTGTGGGACTTCACTTGCTCACAGATTCTGTCCTTCTTGTTTTCCTTAACCTTGGAGCTCTGTCCCCTGCAGGTGTCCAGGGACTGTCTGGGTGGTGTCAGGCTTCTGACACTAACCATCACGATTATGGATTTGACCTCGAGCACAGACCTCCCGCCACCCCGAATTAGCCTGAACAGGCACCAACCAGCTGGCCCTGTGGGAATGTCACTGACCCTGGATTTCTTGTCCTGCTTCTGCCCTTGGCATTTGCAGTCTGAGCTCAGGAGTCCAGCTTTCTGCTATTTGAGAGAAGTCACACATCCAGCACCAGCCTCTGTACCCAGCTGCCTTCACACTCAGGTTCTTTCAAGCATTGTTTCTTTAAAGCTCCAGGCGAATGTCACCGGAGCCGTCTTTTAAAAGTTTGTTGGCCAACTTGCTTGACACTCCACCGAAGCTGCCTCCTGCCTCAAACACCTAAGGTGAACTCTGCTCTAATCACCTTCTTGGCTGCTTGGCTGCCTCCCTGCTTTCAGCAGTTTCCTGCTTTTAACAGCTTGTTTAAGATCCCTTGAACAAGCTGTCGGCCTCCAAAGGAGGAATGGTGCTAGAAACAGTGTGGGGAGCTAAAAATAAACAGCTGCTGCAGATCGGGATAGAGGCACTGTACAAAGAGATTTCTGGCACTGCCCCCCCAGACCTGATAGCATCGGAGGCCTAGTCGTTTCCCATCCGGAGATGGGAAAGTGTCTACATAGGGAGCGCTGCATTGCACAGGTGTTTGAAATCATTTTCTAATTGCCCATCAGCTGGGCAGTGACAGGCAGACATCTATTGTGTATAGAATGGGTACAGGCTGTCCAAATGGCTTCATACAAGTTGGTCACCACCAAGGACAAGACATCTTATTCTTAAAATAAAGACTAGGGTGTGACTTAAAAAAATACTAAGGGTTTTAACGTTTTATTTTATATATTTATTTATTTTTGCCTGTGCAAAGCTAAGAGGCTTGAAATCAGCAAATACATTTGTCTGAGAACATTAGCAGTGCCATTAGATAAGTAAGATGGTCTTTATATTATCTCTAGAGCAAAGTTTATCAAAATAGCTGTTATAATAATAACAGCACACACAATAAGCCCTCCGTTGTATGACATTGTTCATTCGTCACTGCAGTAAGGAGAATCCTAGCGGCTTCCACCTTTGGGACATATACCATGCCCTAGGCATCTTACATCTGTTAGTTCTGTTTCTCACAAGAGTCCCCCAAAGTCATTTTGACAGTGAAGAAGTAAGATTTTTGAGCAATTGAGTAACTTGTCCCAGTCCAGTAGCACCGTGGTGAAGCATACGAGACAAAAAAAGATAAATCAATGACCAAAGGTCAGGTTTGTGCCAGATGCTGTGCTAAGGGCCATACGTATGTCACGATGGCAAAGAAGCCTTTGTAGACCAGGGCTCAGCCATCTTTAGAACATTGTCAGCTCAGACCTCTTGTCAGTCACCACTGGCTGGGGGCAGGGGGTAGGTGATCATCTGTGCCCTTGCAGAGGAGGGTCAGAGGTCTGAGTCAGGGTTGGCACTGGGTAAGGTCAACCTCTTTCAGGCTTGACCAGGCCACATACTGTGCCATTTTTGTACAAAAAGGTCACAGCATACAGAACTCTGATGGGAGAACCCTGTCGAGAATCCTGACCCCAAGAAGGGCCGATAAATAGATTTTTCAAAAAGTTACTTTACAGCGTTGAAAGTTCTGAGTGATGAAGTTCTAACCAGTGGCAGGAAAGACAGTGACTAGCATCCAACCTGCGAGGAAAATGGGCTGGCTCTCCTTCCTGTGCCTGATCTCATATGTTCACTGCAATTTCCACTATGAAAATGGATTAACTGCCAGGGGCTTTCTACTCTGGTCCAACATTTTCTCTCTGTGCTGGTGTCGAGATTGTAAAACACCTAATACAGCAGTTAGTGATAACACCATGAACTATTTTAACCTTTACAATTACCTGCGTTTTCGGAGACTGACCCTCTCCCGCCTCCCGCTTACAGGTTAGTAATGCTCAGAGCAGAGTAGGGCACAGAGTGACCAGTAAATAAAACTAGGGAAGATCTGAGAGGTCAGAGACCAGAGTGATCCCTACAGCGTGGGTGAGACACAACAGGCGTGAACTGTTCTTCTTTTAATGACCGATGGCAGCTACCAAATGGTTCTTCCTGGTATCAGCTCATGACGACAGAGAACAGAATGTTTCTAGAATCTTAGAGGTAGCTATAGCAGATGTCTCATCAGAGTTTCAAAAGAAAAAAGTAGTTGAATTTTCCCTTTCCCATCACTACATTTACCGCTGTGTCCCTGGAGGGTGGACACAATGGCAGTGACTACTGCTACCAGCAGGTACTGTGCTGAAGGACTCAGTAGATGTTATCTCACTTAATCCTCACAACAAGTCTGTGAAGCTGGCATTCACAACCCTGGTTCATACAAGAGGAACTTGTCTACAGTCATGTAGCTCCTAGGTTGTGGAGCGGACTCTAAACTGAAGACCTTCTGACTCCATAGCTTGTCCTCTGAACCACAGCTCTGTGGGGTGGCGTGGACTAGTTTACTCACTACCGAAGCTTCCAAGAGTCTCTGCAATAAGCCTTCACCAGTATCTGACTTCTTTCTGCAACCACACACCTGGAGGGGTTCTTGCCAGCAATAAGGAGCCATGATCGCCTTGGCTGTCCTTCCTTACTGCTTCCCAATAACTACAAGGACAGACCTTAAAATAGCACCAGGCCCTCTGTGGTCATTACCAGAAAAGGCAAAATGCTTTCTCTGGGGTGGTAGGTTAAGGTGACTGGATTGCTTCCCAAGTAGAAATCGCTTCATTGTCTCTCGGGAGCTTTGATTAGATGTTGATAGCCATGGGCACGGAAGGGGTTGGGTGGGATCACTGAAGGATTTAGGTAGGGAAATAAGAGTCTACAGTAGAAAGACCAAATCCATTCTGGTCAATGAATGGCAATGAGGATGACGATGAGCCAAACTTCCTCAAGTACTTACTAAATGCCAAGCACCTTGATGCATGTTTAATGTTTTTTATCTCATTTAATCCTTTCCAAAATTACAAGGTTAGGCACTAACATTAGTATTCCCATTTTAGAGACAAAGACATTGAAGTGCTATGCAGGGAACTTCAAGTGGTGCCAGGGAAGAGTCAGTGGGTGTGCTTGTAAATGTGTTATGACTGGCTGGGTGGGGGAGGGGGAGGAGGAAGGAGGGAAGCAGCAGCCCCGGTTTATAGAGCTTGCCAATTTCCAAGGTATACGTGCTCCCATTATGGCCAGTTTCAAGCTCCAGCCCAATACTGTCTGGGCAATGCCATCCTCAAGAAAGGTGGGGCAGGCGGAGGGCAGACATCACTGGGCCACAGTTATCGCTGTAACAGATTTTCTACTAAGTATGAATTGATCAATGCCCTTTTTCCAGCTGATTTTATAAAGGGTTCAGCACTAATGAAGTACTAGAGAGCCAGCCAGCACTGGTTCAAGGTGCCACACCTCCGAATAACAGGATTTGAACCGCATCCCTTATTGCCTGTGGCCGATTTTAGAACGCCCAGCTCCTACAAGACAACAGCCCAAATGAATTCTGCCAAGGCTTGCTGCTTTAAGAATTTTGCTCTAACATTCTTTCTTCTATTCCATCCTGCCTCTAAAATCACTGGATAAGCAAAGCTTGTCCATTTTATGCATGTCTCAGGGAAACGTATCACTGAGAAACCTAACTGGACATTGCCAGATGGTACACTAACATTTTTTCCCCCAAGGTGGCAGGGGACACCATCTTTATTTTTTCTCCAATATTATTGGAGGAGGAAATACTCCTCAGCAACTCTGTTTTCTAACATGGTCTGTATCTCGCTTCACCTTCTAATTTTTTTTTTAGTTTGAGGTCATCTTGCCCTGGCCATCTAATAAGGAATAGGAGAGCTATATTCACAGAATGGCTTATTAGTAGTTATGACAGTATCTTTCATCCATCTGAAGGGTACCTGAGAACCTGAAATAAAGCTTTGCCTTTTCCTCTGAGTGGCAGGTAAGTCAGTTAATGAATGAGCTGCACACCCTCAGTTGCTCTCTCGCCCACCTGATCTTGACCTCCTGTTTTCAGAAAGCATCCAAGTGACACCTACCAACTCGATTAACTGTGGTCCCTCATTCAATTAGAGCAGAGGCTCTCAGCCTTCTCATTCCTGAGGACAATAGTTTTTTTAAACATTGACTTTAAAAAATAATTAATCAGAAATACCTTGAAATAAAATCTAATGTGGGAAAGCAGCAGAGTCTAGAGGTGCATTCACAGGCTTTGGTGTCAGCTGATCTGGCTTTGAGTCCTGGCTCCTTTATTTAACATCCACGTAATCTTAGACCAGTTCTTTAATCTCGCTGGGTCTCACCTCTTGATCTGTAAACTGGAGATAAAACTAACACCCACATCACTGGGTTACTGTGAGGATTAAATGAGTCTAGTTAAGAGTTTAACGTGGTGCCTTCTGCCATGTCATACCATTAATCACTATTAAAATATGTAAGACAGACATTTAATTTTTGACTGTTAAGATAATGCTTAGTGGGAACAGGTGTTTGTAAACTCCAATAACTTAACTCCAAGATCTCAGTAGTCCATGACTTGGGAATCACTGAAGGAGAATGGTAGTCCACTACCACACCCTTCTCTCAAACACCCTCCCCCCACACACACACTTCTAGACATCCCTTGGCCAACCAAGGGACTTTTATATTTGAGTTTCAAGTAATATTTAGTTGGCTGGTTTTTTTAGAGTGCATTTTTAAAAATGTAAATGGAACCCACCCTCCCCCATGACAAGAAAATGCATGTATTAAAGACCTTGTCTGAAATAATAAATCAGAAGATCAAACTTGTTTCTTATTAGATGTGAGTATCTTCAGGTAGTGGTTGAAATGAAGAATTTGCATTTAAATGGAAAGATTAATGACTAATACACAAAGCCCATATTTAATCACCAATTCCTTAACACAAATAATTTATATTTTTATACAGCTCATTCACCTTAAGTCAGTAATCGAAAATGATAGGTGTAGTACCTGGCAAAGCAATTTCTACACCACCAATCATGCGTCTCAATTATAAATACTTTTGAGGCTGCTGGTTTCACACTGTTAGGTGGGAATGATCTAAATGTTGGTACAGTAATTTGGGTGTAAATATATTTGAGAATGTGTGACTCTCACCTCATAGAAATATCTTAAGCTGAGGGGAAAGAATCATTTGAGAATGACTTACTAGGCATGGTCTATTCATTTTTCTTTCCCATCAAAAGTGGGCTAAGCATGATTTCCCCCTACTCCAATTTTAGACAATTGTTAAAAAAAAAAATCAGACTCCTCTCTTCTGGGATATCTGGTAGGGAAAACACAAAAGGGATAGATTTTCCTCTAAACTAAAATGTGAAGGATGTTCTGAAAAACCACATGTTCCTTCTGCTAGCCCCAGAAGACCCTTTATTGGTATATTTCCCATTGACGGTGATAACGGACTTTGGTTTACTAACCAGTAGATCAAGAATCATCTTGCTTTTTCTAAACTGTTCTCCTTCAGAATCAGACCACCTTCCCCACCACTATTTATTCCATGTCCAGAGTACATTAGACGAATATAAAGGTTGCTTGGTGGATCTGGAAGCTCTTTCCTGATGCATGACCAGTAGAACAGCAAATTTGGACAACTTTGTCCTGGAAAAGGGACCTGATGGACGAGAAATTACCCCAGGCATTGAATGCTATCTGTTCTCTGTCTGTGGCTTTAGGCTCAATGTTGAGCAAACATTGAAATTTGATTTACACTAGCTGGAGAACTGTAATGAAATGACAAATTTGCATTAAACAATCTTTCTCAGTGGGAACCAGCCCATAAGAGAGTCAGCAAAGCATACACCGCCAGACAATATAAAGTTACTAGTTGGGATAATGTCATCCTCTGGACCCTGATCATTTATGGAGCGTTTCTAAGTCCTTCCTTTTCTCCCTTCCCTTTATCTTTCTTTTTCTTCCCTCCCATCATCCCTCCCCTCTGGAAGCAGCAAGAGCAAATTACATTTAACAAACAAGACAATGCTAACGTATTGGAAACTGGAAAAAATAAAAAGTTATTAAACATGGTTTGCCCTTAAAAGTGCAATATAATCCCGGGGTTTGATATGCTGTTTAAAAATAACACCTCCTCACAAATTGGCACCTCTGCTCTCTATTGATCTCTTCCGTTTGCTGACTAGTAAAATTAGCACCACTTCCCTGCCATTAAGAGGACAAGGTGAAATGCAGGGAATAATATAAGCACTTTACTCAGAAAAGCATGCCAACAGCCATGGGAACGTTCACCTCCCAGGATCCCTGATTTGTGCCAATAATGAATGTATCAGGAAAGGTGGCTGAATTTTGTAGATGGTAGTGAGGGAGTGGGGGTTCCCTCTACTGGGTGTTTGGGTCCAATCCGTGGGGAGAAGACCTTGCTTGTGCTAGGGAAATCTAATTCAAAAAGCTTTCTGCAGTTCTAACTGGTGCCAGGTCATCTGTGAAGAGAACTTGTAGCCACATTATACTCATTGTGTCTGACACATTGTGTCAGAGCTGACCTATATAGAAAAAGCTGGCACCCAGTTAAGGTTAATTAAAAATACATATAATGACTCTCATTTCTGAAAGATTGGACTTTACCTGGTTGCGGGAAGAAAAAGTCTAAGAATTGGCATCTAATGGGCCTTCCAGGCTCAGCCAGTGGCTGCATTCACTGCTGTTCTATGCGAGGATCCCTGGTGTAAAATAGAAAAAGATGTGGTCCAGTGGCTAATGAAACCAGAACAGTACAAAGAACATATATACTTTAATTTATTGTCCCGCTGTTGCATTCGGATTCTTATCCAAAAGACTTTTTAATTAGGGCGCTCTCAGGTGGGAATTTGCCCGCTTTTTCAATAACACATGGATAATAGGAAAAAGGCAAACAACCTCTTTGTTTCTCACCAGCACTCAATTCACTAATCATCTTCCCCAAATTCAGCTCAGGTTTCTGCCTGAGTTCATTTCATCTTCATCAGCATTGCCATTTTCTATCTCATATTTCAAAGAGCAATTGGAAAGCAGATATTTAATCAGAAAAGTTTGGGATTCATTTTTCAGACACCCAATCTGTCTTCAGAGACTTCAAGACAGACAAAATTACTGTTGACTACAAAAACAAGCGAAGTCTGTGTCCTTGAGAAATGCTGAAGCCCACTGGAAAAGTGCATGGGCTTTAGAGGTAGTCAGATCTGGTTCAAATACCAACTCCACCATTTATTAGATGTTGATCTTGGATGACTTGCCTAACTCCCCCAGAGCTTCAGTTTTCCCATCTGCAAAATGGAGATAACGCTCTAAAATGTCTATTTGTTGACGCAGCTACATTCATTGGCCCTAATGCAAGTGAGAAAACAAACCTGAGATAACTTGGAAAAAAGGGGGGTTCTCTTACAAGAGTAAAATTGAAGTCCCATAGAAATAGGGTGTCTGTGGACTTTATTGTCTAAACAGTGAGAGGGAGTACTATTATAATTGAACTGAACAAACCAGATTGTGCTGTTACCCTACACGGAAACCAAGGCCAGGAATGCAGCCAGGCCTCAGCAAAGGTTGACATGGGCATGGGATGCTGCCATAAACACACACATGTTCTCTCCACATCTTTTGTTTCTGTTTCTCTCTGTGAATCTACACCTTTTCTCCCCCTACCCCTAGCTGTAGGTTGCCTCATTTTGCTCCAGGCTGCACAGGAGAAGACGGCCTCACTAGGGTTCCTGAGTGAAGCTACTACATGTCCAGCCACATGAAGACAATCTACCTGATTTCTATTGATCTAAATTCCAAATTTAGAAGGAAGGAATTCTGATTGGTCCAGCTTGAGTAGGATGGTACCCAACCTTGGTCTAATCTGATGAGATTAGGGCCTAGGGTCACACTGTACAAGATGGCTACTAGGAAGATCTGTTGTTTTTGATAGTGAGGTTAAAGGGGGATTGGTGACCCCAATCCCCAAAGGATACCCCAAAAGGTATTCACTACAGGAATAAGAAAGTATGTGCTAATACAGTGCTGGCAAGGAGTAGGTATCGAATAAAGATAACTAGAATGTCGTAGTCAATGAGAGAATTTTATGCAATGAATTAAAACTGGCCTTCCAGTTTTCACAGTAAGCTACTTGTTTTCTGAATGGGATAATGCAATTGGTAATTTGAATGCCAAAGTTTTCATCACTGAGATCTTGACACTCATAAAGAAAGTCTATTCAGCAGCCCAAACCTGGAGAGTTACAGTGTGGATTTCTGCTATACTCTCCAGACCAGGCACAGTAGTGGCTGCTCTGCCTGTACAGGAGAGTGGACCACGGCTCCTCATCACCACTCTGGGTGAGGCTGGGCGGTGCTTCATGGCCTGTTCTGGGATCACGTTGCATTTATCCCAGGAGACATTTTATGTCAGACACAAGGTGACTCAGCTTTGCCCAGATGCCTTTTGATTGGAGGCCCCCAAATCTCATGCATGTGAAGGAAGAAAACAAAAACTCAGGAGGCAAAACTACAACAGCTTCCGGTTACAGAGTTGCTTGTTAGGCCTGGCATGAGCCCTCTGTTCTTTAATGAGTTAGTTTATAATGTAATATAAATAGAGTTGTTTGGAGATGGAGGGAGCTGATGGTCTGACCACTCAGGAGTCCTAAGTGAGGCTTTCTTCTCACAAACCTAAAGGCTCTTTCATCAACTATATGTTCCCAGGAATCATTAGGCTGCTTCTCTCAAACCAAAATAGTAGCTCTGGGCTGGACACCAGAACTCTAACCGGGCATGTTTCTTTGATCAATTATGACTTCCAACCAGAGCAATGGCCCAACTTCTCAACAAGTGTTTCTGAGATACGCCATTGAAGTCCTCTTTTGTAATGATTTCTCCTTCTCCATTTCCTTTCTCTTCCTCCTTCAGGCTCTTTGTAATTTCTGCCAGTGAATTCCTCTCTGCCCTATCTCTCACAAATATTCATTTTGCATAAGCAAGGAGCGTGGGGAACATCCCTTTCTTTTTTGCCTCATTATCCCCAACATGGGGCAGTATGCTTACAAGTTGACATAGCAGAATGTCACTTTGGAAGTTCTGATTGAGGTATCAAATATGAGAAAGATCAGATTCCAAAGAGGTGCCATAAGCAAAATGTTCAAAAGAAATGTCTGAAAAGTAGTTTCCTGACTTTTGAGTCCTAATCTCTGATGAGGCTATAAAAGGGCTGAGTAGTCAGAAAAGATGGAGCGAGTATTTCAGGAGAGAGCTGTTGGAGCACCATAAGTCCCCACCCCACCCTCCATGGAGAAGAAATGAGTCTCAAGTCTAGGAGAAGGGCTTCAGGAGAGAGCCTGACGCATGTTCTCCACAGCTGGGGGCCCAGGAGACTGGGATCTGACTCCTGCCTAAGAAACTGAGTAGGTGGGAGTTAAACAGAGATGGTAGAGATGGCTGCATTGGGATTGTCCTCCATTCTCAGAATATGTAAAGCAAAAGAAGCAAGAGTCTTTTCTAGGAGTCAGATGTGGATTACGTGGGGTTGAAGATGAGAGCTGACCTGGAGCCATTTTATCTTCTTCCCAGAAGCCTGCCTGAAAGGCAAAGGAAGTCCACCAAAGAATGACCATGCAGAGAAGACTGCACAAAGTTGGGAGCTGAGTGGCAAGTGGCAGCCAGAGGGATAAAATGCATCGCTCAGGGCAGGAGGGGCCCAGCTGAGGCAAAGGCCACGGTGAGAGAGAGACAGCCTTAAACATGTCAGGCTGGGCCACCACCCTGCCATCTTCTAATGGCGCCACCCAAGTGAGAAACTTTCTTCTGTTCCCCCACCCCCAGGTCTCCTCTATTCTCGGGCTCCAACCCTTGGGCAGACAGAGAAGGTGGCAACTCGCAGGTGGTAGAGAAGGTGCAAAATTAAAATCCCTCTATCTCCCTTCCCAGACTGCAGCCTTGAATGGAGTGGCAAGTTGTCCACCCAAGACTGAAACATTTAAATTAAACAACTAAGGATACTGAATGAATTTTAAGTGGACTGTGTAAGACAAAAATAAAGCTGCTCCAGTGATTACGTCCCCTGAATCCTGCTTTTTCAACTTTCTGATCACCTCTGCAGATATTGCCATGGAAATGAAAATTTAGGGAAGCATTCATTACTGTTACTGATTCCTCTGGTAAGCTGAGGTAGCAAGACTGAAAAGAAGACACTTCTTACGTAGAATTTCTTGGGACCTCTGACTCTTGGGGTTGAAAAAAATATCATTTCTGCAACACAGGGAAACACTTGTGTTGTCCAGTAAATCTGATTGATCAGTGCCTATGGACACAGCTCAACCACTGAAGGATCTTTGGAAAATTCAAATCAAACTGTATCTTTTCCCTGCTTAAAATTTTTCTACCACACTCCAATTCTTTCGGGTTAAAAGCACATTTACAAGGCTAGTAAGATCTTTTATGATCTGACCTTATCAGTCTCTCTACCTCCCTTTCCTGCAGCACTGAGCCTCCAGTTTGACCAAATGTGTTCAATCTGGGCAGCATGCCATGCGCTCCCTACCTGTGGGCTTTTGTATAGGCAGCTCCATCATCCTCGAACATCATCCCTCCACCCATCCTTTACCCAGTTCAATCCAACTCAGCTTTCGGGCCTCAGTGAAGATGCTGCTTCTTCTAGGGAGCCTTCTTAGACATTCTTTGCCTCTGATAGGGTCACCCTTCACTGTGCTCAGACAGCTCAATGTGGTGGTTGTCACACTCTGTAGTCTGGTTGTTCATTTCCCTCTTTGTCTCTTCCACAGACCATCAACACAACAAAGACAGGGACCTATCCCCAGCTCCTACTTCAGGGTCTCCAAGAACATTCTGGAATGACTGTTGAAACCAAAAATAGCCCAGATCAGAGCAATCAGTACATGAATAATGCAGTTAAGAAATTACAAAATAAGAAATTTTCTTACAAAATAAGAAATTTTCAAAAGACAACACAAAGTCAGAAGTTCAAGTGGGTGAAGGCACAGGCAGAGTAGCAGGGGCTTACCAATACAGGTGAGGCCATGGTGTCAAATCCCAGGTGCGAGAGGAAGGGCGGGAGGCTCGCTATCACTTCCCTATGAGCTCAACCAGGTCCAGGTAGATCTGCTTTGGGCAGGAACTCCTTATACAGAAGAGCACACTTTGCAAAGAATAAGTAGTCCAACCAGAAAACTAGTTTTGATCTCAAAAGAATCAGTAGAGGAGTGGGGAGGAGGTAAAGAAATAATTAATGGTTTGTCCTAATACTGTCCTTTAGCAACACCTGGGCTATTATGGGCAATGATGCTAAATAAGAAATAAAACATTACCTGGGAGTCCTTCCAATAGCCTGGTCTAAAATTTCAAGGTTTTCTCTCAGAATAGAAAAGAACGATAAAGTGCACGTCTCCTTAGTCCCTCCAAATATCACTTTGCCAGTTCTGAATTTTAAAGGCATCCTTGTTTATCCATTCTCTCAATAAATTTTGTCAGGGCGAAGTCCTCACTCCATACATTATAGTATTAAGAGTGGCCAGCTTCATTATCACTTAGGGGTTCTGCTGGAAGCTTCTGCTTTCAAATCCAGTTTTCTCATCATGGCTCTGAGTTCTCTTGCTTTGTCTGTCTGTCTGTCTCTCTCTAGATGTGTAGTTTCTTATCTTTGCTTAACTCCTACAGATCTGCTGTTCTCTCCTCTCTCCCTGGGCTGGCCCCCTTTGCCTCTATCTAAATGATACAAAGATACTTTACTCTTTCCAAGTTCACGTGGTACATGCCAGCCACGCGCCCAAACTGATGAGCAGATTCTAAATTTCAATTCCAAATTCACAGAAGAAAGAATCCGATTGGCCCTACTTGGAGCAGATGGTCCAGCATGGCTGTAGGTAACCCACCTATATGGGTGTCGAAGGAGGGGTAATTGTGAGAGATGGACAGTAATCATGACCTAGGCAGTCCCTCCAAGATGTGTCTACTATAGCTAGGTACCCCTTGAAGGTGTGTTGAATGCAATGGAAGTCAGAAAATTGGGATAAATAATTTATATTTAATTGTAAATTGTACTTTCTTCTTGAGGGCACCTAAATTTAAGAAACAGAATAATTATAACAGCATTTTCATAAATTAAGTATTATTAGGCTTAACCCAAGTCACGGCTGGGTGCCCAGCACAGCAGGGGTTTAATAAAGGCTTGTTAACTATCTAGAACTCTGTTGAATTTAATTTAGCTTGATTTAGCATTTCCTATACGCAAAGGGCTTGACAACAATTGCATTTCCTGATATTTGCAGTCTTCCTGGGAATCTGAAATGCTAAAGTGCTATTTCTCTATTTTATAAATGAGAAGATACTGCTGCCCAGAGAGACTCATTTATTTGAGGGAGGGGGAAAACTAGTGGCAATAGTGCTTAAGGACACCAGATTAGGTCCAGATCTTGGCTCCTCCACTCACTAGCTCGGTGATCTTGGTTGAGTTACATAATCATTTTGAGCTTTACTTTCCTGTCTCCAACTGATGTAATAGAATTCACCACGCCAAAGTTTTATAAGGATTAATTGAGAGATTGGGATATAGAAAGTACTCAATATTTTAGCTTTTAGTAATTGTAATAGCTATTGTGTAAAATTTTACAGTGTGTTAGGAAACTTCCCTTCCTAACGAAGAGTCCCAGGAATGCTATGACCCCAATGTCATAAGAGTTCATGATGCTGTTTACCTGATAGCTCCATGTAATTGGTACTCTCTGGTCATAGGTTCAAGTCCATGTGTTTTTTTCCATCATAGAGCTCACTATTCCCTTGGGTGTGGGCCTGTTGGATCCTCCTCTTTAAGGGACAGGCCAAGCTCTGCAATACTGACTTGAAGGGCTGGAGGAGTAATTACTTGAGGTAATTACCTTACTTATCTTACCTGAAGAACAGCAAAGCTAACGGTCAGTTAGAAGAAGCCATACAAGTTGTCGAGGTGGAGTGTGGAAGCATTGTGTGAGCACTGGAAAAGGTTCTAAAGAATGTTGAGAAAAGAGAGAGGGCCCAGGTCTCCCTTCAGAATGACACTGGCGCACCTGGACCATTGTGTGTATACTGAAGAGGCAGAAGCAAGGGCTGGGAAGTGGAGGCTGGGGGCAAGGGAGCTAGAGTTAAAGGCACCGTGTTGGGGCAGAGGCCATTATGAAAATGTGCTGCTTGACAGTTACCAGGAAGCCATTCACATACTAATTATTACGATACTGGTTATGTGTTGATTGGCTCTCTCACCATCAATTGGAAGAACTCACAGTTGTCCTACTAATGTGGTTCATGGTGCTATTTTAAGAGGAGACAAGTGTAACCTGACCATGGGATCAGTGTTGGTACATCCATGTTAGGTAAATCCTTGACTTCATCATTAATCATGGGTACAGAGCCATCTTTAATTCATCTGTATACTATTTATCCATTCGCCTATCACTTCATTTATTTCACCAACATTGTTGAGTAGACCCCCATGAGACCCAAACCATCTTGGCCCTATAGTCTGGAGGGAGAAATAGCTATTTGCACCATGTATGCATATATTGGATGTTTTATGCAGCTTAAACTTGCTTCTCACTGATTTGGGATGTGAAAAGAGAAAAAAATACAGAAAAAGGTGCAAAAAATACAGTAAAATTGGCAGATACAACCCATGTCTCTTTTATCTATGCTGTCAGGGCTAAAATCTCCTGCCTGAGCTATAGAGGATCGACAGATGGCCAAAGCATCAACAAGAGAAGCAAGTTCAGCTTGAATTCAGCTCATTAGGGTTCTAGGTCAGCCTTCAGGTTGGAAGCCTGAACCCACAGGTCAGTGGAAATAGACAGGGTTTGATATAAATGCCCTTCAACATTAAGACCTGATTGCTCCTGTCATTGAGAATGGCAACATGGAAGGAAAGGGAGATGGTGCACCTGCAAGCTGGAGAGTATGTGAAAGCAACCTATGGTTACAGTCCGAAGACAGAAGGAAACAAATGTGTTCTACCAGGGTCTGGTGCTCACAGGAGATTGCTGCCTTGGGAGATAGTTCCCAAGTGGAGGTTCTCAAATCTGGCAGAGTTTACGTAGCTAAATCACAAATGAGAGTTCACGGTCAAAGGCATTCTTTATGGTGTAAAACCATCTTTTAAGGGGATTAGCAGCACTGGACAGTGGCCTGATGATTTCCTGCCTGGGGAGAAATAATAATTGAAGCAAAACACTGTTGTTCTCCAAGTTCTCTATTCATTCCTCCAACCTCAGGCACCTACTACTCAAGGGAACACTAAGAAGCTCTGAAACACAGCAAGGCAAGGTAATGCCCCTCCTTGAGAAGAGAAACAACTGATCAGCAAGAATACAGCAGAGGAGATTTATGCAGTGTGTACCATGTTCCAAGGCATTAAGCTGTAGAGCCTGGGTTCTACATGGAGTGAGGACTTTGCCCTGACAAATCTTATTAAGAGAATGGATACATAAGGATGCCTTTACAATTAAGAGCTGGCAAAGTGATATTTTGAAGGACTAAGAAGACCTGTCCTTTATTATCCTTTTCTATTCTGGGAGAAAGCCTTGCAATGTTAGACCAGGCTCTGGGAAGGAAATCCCAGGTACTATCCACTTCTTATTCAGCACCATTGCCAATAACGCCCTAGCTGTCGCTAACCACCAAAACACATAGAAGCTTTCAGATTTGCCTCTGTGGGCACAGTCCACAGAATCTGATGAGAAAGCTCTTCATGAAGCGCACCACATCCTTCCCCTCAGTCCAGACCTCAAAGGGACTCCTTCTCTTTCCAAATTCTCAGGAAAGATGAAGGAAAGAGAAACCTTAGGAAAATTAAATTAGCCTCAGTTGCTTCCCAGGAAGAATGAGGCCTCAGTAGCATGCACACTGGTGTTTCTTTTCACATGGTGAAAGGATACGTCATTCTCTGTTTAATTAATTATGGGCCATTTGAAACACACTGCCAATAAAGCAGAGTGTTGTGTACTAGTGGGAAAAGAAATGAGATGAAAAAATATGCCTGTCCCATTATTCATTTGTATCGATCTAGATGTACAGCCCTATGCATCACAATGTGACAAAAGGTTAAATATTAACAGAAGAATCATTAATCTAACAAAGCAAATTAACACAACAATAGCTCTCCTGGTTGGCTTTATGTACACCATGGGGCTCTAAATGGACTGAGGAACCCTTCAGACTCGTGTTTAGACCCTATCTTTACAGATTTGACAATGAACTGGACTGGATCATAAGATAAATAGTAAGAAGCTGTTAATTGCAAAGGTCTTACAAATATGGAGGGCTCTCACTACAAAGTGTCAACCATAAAAACTGCAGAGACCTCTTACAAATGAAAACATATGAAACGTTATCTAGCATGGGGCTTGGCACAGATTTTTTTTTATTAGTTTTGAAGTATTTTAGGCACTAGAATGTCTTTTGAGAGGGAAGAAACATTTCAATGAATTTTAGCAGTTTCTCCAGTTTTATTTCAGTACATTTTTCTTCTGTTGAATTCTGCTCATTTTTTATAAAAGTATTTTATTTTGTGTGTCCTCTATCCTTCCTTCTCACCATCCTTTAATCCATGAATCCATCTATGCACTTAATCTTGCATTCATCTATACACTCATCCATGCATCCATCCGTGTACCCAACCCTGCCTCCATCCATGCACTCATGCATCTGTCTATGCACTCACTCATGCATCCATTCATGCACCCAACCCTGCAGCCACCTATGCACTCAGCCATGCAGCCATCCACATAGACAATCATGTATCCATCCACACACCCAATCACGCATCTGTCCACACACCCAGTCATGCTTCCATCCAAGCTCTCACCCATGCATCAACTATCTATCCTTTTGGCATTTGGAAGAATAAGTTTTGGGTGGAAGATGTGTTGGATTTTGGACAAATTGGGAGGTTAAAGCCTGAAGATGTTAAGTGACTTACTCAAGTCACTCAACCAATGTTCACTCTAAAATTAGAATCTTTGATTAAACCTTTCAGGGCTTCCTGTTTTTCTTACTTTACTTTCTTATTTTACTTTCTTACTTTAAACTTACTATAAGCTATAACTTCTAAATAAGTGAACCACTAAGATTATGAGTATTTACTGAAGATCACAAGATTTTGATAAATTACTAAGTAAATTGTTAAGAATTGAAAAAGAAATAAAAGTCAGAATTTCAAATAAAATATAATAAGAGAGACCTGACCACTATAAAAATTATAGTCTGAAAGTTTATAGTAGAAGAGAATATGATCATTTTCCATAAAAATCTTTCACTGAGATAACTAAACACATTTATCTGAAGAGAAGAGAGATGACACTTCACCTTTACTAAGTCATGCAAAACAGCCCCAATCAATCCCAAAGACACTTCATCGTGCAAATTTACTACATTTTTCAATGATCCTATGGATATTATTTTATATCGTCCTTAAAATTATTGCCCATATCAACCAAAATTGGATGCTCCACATATAAGAGCACAAATACACACTCACTAACCTTCAGAAGAGGAGATTATCTAAAGCGGAGGTGGATGATCAAATTTAAAGGGCACTTCTAGCCTAGATCTGGCTGTGTATTTTTGTAGTACTCTTCTCATAATACTGAGTGATTTGAAGCTATTTCATTCACCAATACAGAATTCTCATGAAGTTAGTGGTCTGTCATCCATCATTTAAACAGCTTCTAAAAATCCCCTTCCTCCACAAAGTCTTCTAAGGGGGACAGGATGGTTTTCTCCGGCTTCATCTTTCCTGTATGTGAAACATACCCATGGCAAATCATTTTTCTCTATATCCTTAAACATGCACTGACCGTCAATGCGAAATGATGCTCAGTGGCTCTCCATATTCCCGGGCAGGGGTCCAAGTTCATTTACATCAATTCTGTAGGACCCTAAAGCCTTCAGGACAGGGACTAAATCAATAACATGCAGATGATGGGGAAACACAGAATTCTGGTAAATCTATAATGCAGCAAAAGCTATCACCTTTATTTTTAAATCAAAAATAAAGACAACGAGGTAGTGTGAGCCATGGATGCACAAGGAATCACAAACCACTACACAGGAGATTTTAAAATTCTTTGAGGCATTTCACAGGAGAAAACCAGTTCAATTTCCAAGCCCTGTATCTTGGAAGGGAACGTTTTGTCAGAATCTGGGTGTTCTAATGGGTACTTTCCAATCTCTAATTTATAGAGGCCCATTTTTGCCTGCCTTTTTCCTCTATGCAGCCCTGGCCAACTTCAAAGATTGATGAAATCTGAGAGTGGTATTAGATTTAACACCATTTCAAGATGGGCTTTAAGCTGAGTGAGAATGAGTTGGACAGGAAAGGAAATAGAAAGGTTCTACAGATGAAACTCTCAGCCTTATAGCAAATTGAAATATCATTGCAATCCCCTCTAGAAATCTCTAGGGTGGTCTATGATGCTCTAAGCTCATGCTGCTTCCCATGGTGGCATCTGACTAAAGATATTATGGGGTGAAATGGACTGTAAATTTATGTACCACCAAACCAGAATGAGAAACTCCCTGAAATCAGTGCCATTTTACAAGACTGCCCCCTGTTTACCGTGCAGAGAATATCTGGGTTGTGCTAAGCAGAGAATCAGTAGCATTGGGTCAGCATCTCAGCAGTTACATTCCTCAAGAAGCTTAGCTCCATAGTACAAGGGACCAGTGATGGAAGACTGATAACAGTTTAGTGGTTTCTCACTTTGCCTTCAGGGGCATCATCAAAATCTTCTTGTTCTGATTCCATCAAAAACCAAGACTTTAAGTAGCTAAACAAAATCTCCATAAAATGAGAGATGCAAAGTAAGATTGAAAAAATATGACATCTCTAGTAAGCCAAAAATTAATGTCTAGTATAAATTCTGTCTGATATGCTGATGATTCGATGCCAATCTTTATGTCTGGACAGTAACAAAGGAGATAGTAATAGAAATAGCCTTTTAAAATTCCTAAATGATAGCATTAAGTTTACAATGTATTCTTCTTAATACATATTTTAAATACAATTTTTTATACGATGTAGTTGAAAATTATGGGCTATGGAGTCCATAAGCCTGGGTTAACTATATGTTGACTCAGCTATAAGGATGTTTAGTTAAGACACCTGTCAATGTCTCTATTTCCTCAACTATAAAATGGGGATAATATAGGCATTGTGAAGATTATAAATAATACATGTAAGTTTCTTATTACAGTACCAGTCACATTACAGGCTTTCCATAAATAATAACTATTTCTATCATTGTCATGAGTTGAATTCTTAAATCTTGCCTAAATTTTATCATGCAAGCAAGGTTTTAAATAATTCCAGAAATGTTAAATTAATTCTTAAATATTTCTACTATTTTTCCAATATACGAGCAAGATGGAGAAGGTCTCCTAGTTGAAATTATCCCCCCTCCATCCATTCTTTCTCTTAGTATATATCTGTTGAAGACCCTGTGCCATTTGACCTGTGGAGTTTCCTACTGTTTAGATTTTTGTTGATTGCACACTTCAGGCAATTCAATACATCCCTTTGTCCTTGGTATTTCTCAGAAATTGAGAGCCAAATCCAGAGGCTTGATCAGATCAAGTTTGATCCCTTTAGCAAGACTAACAGTGGCAGTGCATTGTTTTACCTAGAGATACATTGTGTTCTGTTTCAATTTTTTTTGATGTTAATAGCCATCAATGTTCAATGGCTTAATACTTCATGAATTTATAGTGATATTTTAAATTCAATTCAGGATTACAGGAATTTTACTTAATTTTCCCATTTCATCTGTATACATGCACGAGTCTCAGAATAGCAATTTTAACACCACCCGTTACTGTTCCTGGAAATAGTTAAAACATTTTTTTACACATATTCTATAATTTTTCCCCCATTTTCAGGTGGTACTATGTCTGCATTGTCAGATCATATAGCCATTACTTAGCATAATCTTCCCCTTTTTAGTCATAGATATATAAGTTATAGTACCTTTAATGATGTCTACTGCCAGTTTGTATATTGACATCTCTAGTTATTTTGGTGATCTGAAGCTGATTCTCTAGTAGATTCTTTAAAAAAAACCTCATGGAATGATATTCCCTGAGTTTTCACATGTTAAAATTGCCTGTGCCCTTTAGACTGGAAGATGCTTTTTGGTAGACATTAATTCTTTCCTCATGTCTTCTGTCTTTCACTTTCTTCTGTGAAAGTGTTGTTGTCAAAAGGTCTGATGAAATCTAATAGTCTTTCCCTCGTAAACTGTGTTCTTTTTGCCTAGATACCCAAAGATTTTTTTCCCCAAATTCCAGGCATTCTACTGGAATGTATCTTGCTGTTGGTTGATATTGAAAATGTGCCTTTTTAAGATGCACTTTCAATTTTTTTTTAACTCCAGAAAAATTTTCTTAATTATACTTTTTAGAATTTGCTCTGCTCCCTGGCTTCAGTTTTCTTTTTCAGGAACTCCTATTATGCATATATTGGAGCTTCTTTGCCCATCTTCAATATTTGTTGGTTTCATGTGAACTCTTCTGATCTCTTCATTTCTTTTTGATTTTTAAAAATTTCCTCCTTTTCATCTTCCATTTTGCTTAAGGCATTATTTATTGTGCTTATTTACACTTGTTCCTTCTAGTTTGGCCACTAAAATAATTTTTTTAAAAATTTCTAATTCTTCCTTGAGTTCTGTCATCTAATTTGAATTTCTCCCATTTGACTTTTGTTGTTTTTTCGTGTCTCATATAATTTTCTCAACATCTTTTAGATGTTTTTAAATAGAATGTCAAAATTTTGGTCTTTTTTTGAGCATGTATTTCTGGTGTGCTCTCCTCCTCTATAAGGATTTATTCTCTTTTTTCCTATAACAACTTTGTATGAGTTTTAACCTGGTTACTTCTCTTTTGCTCATTCCTCTGTGAAATTAGTTTCCTTGAACTTTTAGAAGGAAGCTTGGTTCAGGGAAGCTTTTTTATAACTTGACAGTTAAAAAAAAGTTCAACTGAATGATTACTTCATGCAGTATTAAATATTTTCAACTACTATTGAATGTAGTATTAAAAATATGGTGGCCTACTTTTTGAGATTTCTTGTTTCTGTTCCTCTCTCACATTCTTATCTGGGCCTTCTCCTTCTTTTGTATCTCTTGACCCTGTCCTGGTCAATTTTGTTTCCATTCCCAGCAGCTTCTTTCTCCCTGGTGCAGAGCCCTGTCCAGAAAGGACTCTGGGGGTCAGTTTTGAGAGTACATACAGACAAGACTACTCCAGCTTCTTCATTCTTGGCAGACACCCCCTGTTATGGGATGGAGCAAAACCCCTCCTAGTTTGAGCTGCCATTTGAACATTGGCCCGCCCTGTATTCTAGTTGGTATCTTTTGGCTCTTTGGTGGCTCTTTCTCTTGCTCTCAGGCCTATCAGATGCCCCATCACTCTCCTCTGTTTTCTCCTGTGCCGCTGCTGACACCTGCTTGCACTCTGAGGACTGAGATGTACCTTGTCACCTCGTTTTCTTTCAAAGCCATGAATTTTGATTTTTCTAACTAGTTTCTCCCTTGATTTTATGTGAAGATTCAAGACGATCCAAACATTTTGCTACTACTACTCATCTTCCCCAAATCTCCTGATCCAGTTGTTTTAACATGCAGAAATGATTATTTGATTTGATTTACCACAAAGTAGGTTTTTGAAAGGAAGAAAGCAAATCTGAAAGAGTGAGTTTGGGTTTTTGCCTCGGTACTTTAAATTTGTTTTTCAGAACAGCAATGCCAGCCCCTGAGTTTTATTGTTGTCAAAACTATATTGGGAGACCACAGGTGTGGAATCAAGGAAATATTTTTCATAATGCAGTGATATTTGCAATTGATCCCCTAGGCCTCTCTGTTGTCTCAACTCTATTTTCCACCTTAAACCTCAGTGGATGGAATGTTCTAAAGCACTTAGAATGCTGAGCCTGATCCCTGATGATCTGATTCTAAATGTATGACAGCCAGGGAATTACCAAACCAGGACATATCCTGTTGGCAGCGTTTGTGTTCTGGGCACTCTGCTCTCATTTTCAGCTAGGAGCAGAGGCTTTCTTAAATGCAAATTGTACTGTAATTCTGTGTTGACTTACAAAGAACAAGTAGGGCGAATTACTTTATTGGAGAAAAAAATTTACTTAGGGGAAAATAAATACTACCAGATATTTCTGTCCCTTCCACTGTACTGCAAAACCAGGGAAGCAAGTGAAGGGCAGTGCCAAGAGAAAAGCATCTTACTTACTCCAAAATAATAATTTTTTAATTTAAGCTATTATTCTCAAGGCTCCCCAAATGAAAGAATTACAATATGTAGAGAATCAGTATTGACTAACTAAGACATTGTCAATAATTTTCAATAGCTCTATGTGGCTAAATAGCACGAGTCCATTCCAGTAGATCTTCAGGGCTGGGCATCAGCTTCCAGGATTCAACATCTTGTCTGCTTCATCTGAGAATTTCCATGCCACACCACTCTCAGGGTGAAGGTACATGGTTTGTCTCAGCTGTGTGGCATGACTTCCAGTCCTGTTTGCTATCTGGCCATAATTTGAATGCTGTCCCTCAAGGAACTGAGTTTTGAAGATGACACATGGAAGCAAAATCAAACTCTTGTGCCTTATTTCCTTAAAAAATAAATTCCATCGTGATAATAACTAAATCCTGATACTTCGGGATGACAATAATTTTCATTTTTACAGTCACGTGCTTAAGCTTCCTTGGATACAAAGCAGAGATGAAAAAATAGAGAGAGAGACTTAGAGAGATAGAGATAGCCATGTACATATAGACATCTATATTAGAGCACTACTTATAGCAAACTATTTCTCACTGCTTACAATAATCAGGGATCATGGAGAACTGTAGCAGAGTTTCACAAGAGAGGAAATAACAATTCTAAAACCCTTCCATCTTGAGACCACTTCCTACGATATCTCCTTTGAACATAAAGCACCTTGAGGAAGAGACTTCTTTCTCCCACCCACCCCCGCATCGGTCAGAGAACAACAGAAATATATTAGAATTAACGTGACCAAACCACACCAAATATGAGACAGGAAACCCAATCAAACAGGTTTCTGTCTGCTCACGTTATCTTCTAGATGATTCTAGTTTGAGCCCATTTAGACATTTAAATAAGACCCTACAAACTTCAGTATTTCACCTTCTGCAAAAGCCACAAAATCTACATGCATCTCCCCCTCAACATCTGCTTTGCCGCCATTTCTGCTTTTTTCCCCAACAAGCGAATGAGGCATGCCAAGGCACCATGAGGGAGAGGTCACTTAATTTTCGTTCGAAAAGCCAAATCTCCTGTGCTCTCCGTAATTACCAATCAATTTTACATAAATAGCAAAATTAAGCCCCATTATTCTCATTTACCACAAAATTAGAGGAATTAATTAAACATGGAAAAAGTGCCGATGCCTGCCAAGTCACTACTTCCAGAAGATAGAAACAAATTCAGGAATTACGTGCCGGCAGGAAGAAAAATCAGCAGGGCATCCAGAAACAACGTGAAGTGATGCAATTGAAAAGTTTTTGTAAGTAGTACAAATCTGAAAGCACCAATATGTTCTGAGTTCCTCTCCTGAAGCTGGGACAAGGAAAACACATTCTTCCTTCCAGAGACGGAATCCGGCATCTTTACAATGCCAGGTGTGGCTTCTATTTTGATGATTGTTTCAGGAAACTGTGGTTCCTTTTTGGTTTGAGTTTGAACAAACCCAGAAGAGAAGGTAAACTTAAGATGTGCTTTCAAACCTACGTTTGTCAGAGGAAGTCTATCCATGTGACTGTTGCTAATGAGTTCAGCTAAACTCCAGAAATCACATCAGTAAAGCATCCATACTTCTATATGAAAGGTCAAGTCGTGTTTAAGGCCAAATTCCTGAAATAAATGAGAAGCAGAAGGGGACGAGGGGCCAAGGGTGGGTGTTAGCGCTTTCACAGTTTTCCATATTGGGCTCAACAATGCTCAGGTCTGTGAGAAAGCTTAGAAATTAAGAGGCTGAGAATGGTGAAATCGTTTCATAAACTGGAAAAGAAAGATTCAAAAATAAAAGTGTTTGCCAAGGACTGTCTAAGAGTCTTTTGCAATTGCTTCCATTATGAAACAAGGAAATATATACTATTTCTTAAATAAACCCACCAAAATGATACCCCCTTTAACTGTTGGACTGCAGTAGAAAAATCTTCACATCTTCCTTAATGAGATTTTTATTGCTCCTGTAAATTTGTTTTGTGCTGAATTTTTGTCTTGGGAACGCTGAATTATGTTACCTTGAGTCATTCCTGGTAAGCATGCAAGCATCCACCCAGTTTTTGCTGTGAAAATGGCTCCTTCTGGCAAAGTGAAAGCAATTGGAACTCAGTTTAATTAGCTGCCTTCTGTAAATACGCCATTATTCTTCCAGCTCCATGCTGGAGTTATATTTACAAAAGGAACAGATAGCAATAATTATTTTGGCTTGTAGTTAGTCAGTATTAGTTAATGCCTGAGCATAATTGAGAGGAAATTAAGAGAAGTGTAGATTATGGGTACAAAACAGAGGATAAGTGAGTGTCTGTCAGAACAGACATTTTACTCATATTTTCAGGCATGGCCTGGGAACTCAACTGCGCAGAGAAGCAAGCTTCCCACCTGAAACTCTTTTAGCAAGGAGCCCGTGCAATCGACATCATCCACTTGTGAATAAGCACATGGTGGCTTTTCCATTATAGCAGTTCACTCCCAGGCCAACTTTTCTCAGTGACTCAACATGCTTTTGAGCTCCTTGTGTCTCCTTGGACTCAGGGGAACCCAGGGAAGGTAAACTCAGTTTACTCTCAGCCAGAGCCAACAATTAAGGAAGAGAGTCTGCCATTCCCAAAACACTCAACGTATTCCAAGGTCAAATACGAAATGTGAATGAATTACGCGTTTTGGTGGTTTCTACTAGATTATTAAGAGCAGACTAGTTTTTAAAACTTCATCCTTAATATTCGTAACACAGTCATTACTGTAGGTGATTAGGACTCAGAAAGGTCCCACAAGCTCTTCTTGGGGGGTACGGTAGGGAACAAGTCATTGGAGATGCTGGAAGACACCCACCCCCTCCCTGTCAGTTCTGCAGTTTTGGGGGAGGGATGCAAAAATCATAAAGTGGGTTAAAGACACAGGCATTGGGGTCAGACATTTCTGGATAGTTGTTCAATTCCCAGTGCTTGCGGACTATGAGATTATGAGTGAGTTATTCACCATCCCAGTTTTCTCCTCTGAAAGATGGGGATAGCACTAAAACTTAGTTGTTGGAAGGACTGAAAAGTCACATAAAGCACTCAACACTAGGCCAGATGCAAACAAAGTGGCTCACCTAGTTGGGACAACCACAACTTCTGGCACTATGTCTACTCTCCCACCATCTCCTCAGAGCTGTTTAAATCCACTAGTACGCACAGCAGGCTTTTGTTTTGTGTGTGGGGGCAAAGGAAAGTCTGGGCTGGGAAAAACACAAAGGGAGAAAGTAGAAAGTGCTGGGTTTGTCCTCAACTGGCAAAATGGGCTGAGTTTGTGATTGTGCTACCAGAAGAGTGACAGATAGACAAAACTCTTTTGTCTTTTGTCTGTTTATTTATTTGTGTACTTATTGTTTCACATGTGAGGCTTGGCAAAATCGTAGCTCAGAGCAGAATCGCAGTTCCTGAGATAAATGGAGAGACTCTGAGCATGAGCCGGGTGGCCTTGAGGTTCAAGTGACAAAATATGACAGGCTTCTCACTATTGCACGGCACCAGCCGCACCCTGGCACCTGGGACTGAGAGCCTTAGGAGCACACAGGGTCAGCCCCGGCGGAGTTCTCAAGGCAGACCCTGAAGGCTGGCTTTTCCACCCAGTGGTCTGGCACTGGTTGACGTGGAGAGCCGGAATGGGGAAGGCAGATCCAGGAGGGAGAGGCGGACAGGGACAGCAGCTCACAGATCCATCTGTGGGGCAGAGGTGAGGCATCACTTGGGAGAAATCTGGATGGCCAATCTCTAGTTATGGGGACACAAATGATCATAGAACTTGATTATTTACTTTGATCATTTACCCTTGTAGGGGAGGAGGACATTTCCTCTCCCCAAATGGGGGTTCGTCTGGCTGGAGAACGAATTCAATTCACATGAGACAGAATAGCAAGAGAAAATTAAACAAAGCTTTATGAGGAACCATGGCCCGGGGCCTTTCTTCCCGAAGGAAGAAAGGGAACCGAAGAAGTGGGGTGCACAGAGTGGTTATACAGCCCCCAAACGGGGTGTTTCACATATGATTGAAAAGTCCCTTTTACAACAGTCACGAGGCTGCTCTCTCAGCACAGCGCTTGATGGAAACGACAGATAGGTCTGCTGTCTCAGTGAGCGCTGCAGGGTGGCAGGTGTGTTGCCTCGGGCTGGGGGGGGGGGGTCACAGATGAGCGCCGCAATCAGTTCCCAGCCTAAAGAAAGATGCTTAATCTTTAAGGAGATGCCAACGTTGGGAGGGGGAGGGAAGTCAGTTACAGGAGGTTACCAGACTAGCACAATAAAATGCAGATTTTAAGTCCTTGCCTTTGGTATTGATTAAGAGTTTTTGGAGAGTAGGTCATCTCCTTTCTTCTTTCTGGTACAGAGAGGGAGGTACCTTTTACAGATAGAGATTTACCTTATAAATGTAAACGTGTCCTAACAAAGGGCAAGTTCCATTCCTCAGAGCCTCCTTGCCTGTCCCAGTTTATCAAAAGCAATCAAACTCAAATAATCTTGATGCCAAAGAGACATATCTTGGGGTCGCCAATTCCAGGTCCCCACACCCTTTTATGTCATAACTGTAGAATCAGGAGACGTAAGAGTGCTAGGTTGGAATTCATATACTTCGTAGTAAGGTTAGCATTTATAAAAACAGACAGAACTTCCTAGATGAGGAAAAGGGCTCTCCCCAACTCCCACCAAAGTATCTGTGGGGCCGCGCTCTTTGCTCTCATCCTCTTCTACCTTCAGTCCGAATTCCAGCCATCAGGGCTTCCATCCTTGTTTGGTCTTGCGGGAAGAAGAGACTGAGACCTCCTGTGGTGAACCTGCCCAGGGCGCCTGTCTTTTCATGCAGCTCCCTGAGAGCTGCCTCACAGAGCACCAGGTCTCCTGGTCTGGCGGGTCCAGAGGCGAACATGCAACTCGATTTCTTGGTTTGGGTGGTGTGTGTTTGCTTGTTTTACATCTCAGAGGCGAAACTTATCTCTAAATAACTACCCTCTTGGACAGTGCTTTGAAATAATTTCAAACTTACTGAATAATTCAACAGCAATACAGAGAACTCTTATACACTCTTCACCCAGATCCACCAATTGTTAACGCTTCTCCCACACACATATTAGCATATGTTTTTATGAGCCATTTGAGAGCAGGTTGCATACTTCAAGTTCTCGACCCTTTACTACTTCAGTGTGTGTTCCGTAGACTACTAGCGCCATGAAATAGTCTGCCAGAGGGATTCCTTGGCCTTCAAAATGTGGAAAATGCTCCAAGCTATGGCTCCTTTTTAGAATTAAGGGCTTTGAAAGAAAGAACTTTAACCAGGTGCTCCCAGAACTTGCTTGACCAGCGGCGGCAGCTTTTGCATGTTATGTGTATATGTGCTCACAAGTGTGCATGTGGCTCCCAATATCATTCTGGGAAACTTTTCTGGGGAATGTTCTTCTGGGAGCACTGCTTCTCAGGCCTCCCTAAGCTCCAGGACGTGCTCTGTGGCTCCCCCCTCGGCAGGCAACCCCAGAAACTGGACGCCTCTCTGGGCGCAAGACATTGTTACTATGGCAGCACAAAGGAAGGAAGTGGTAGATCTGAGCCTCAGGCATTGAGACTTTGAGCAAAGGGATGGAGCCACTGATGAAGGCTGAGTGCAGGTAACAAGAAGCCAGCGACAGCCTCATTTGCAGAGCAATGTGCTTTGTAACCAGGCGTTAGGCACTATTCATTGAATTATTAAGAGACAGCTGTCTTCTCCAGATAGAAATTTTCACTAGGACTGAAAAGCCCTTCTGACAAAAATCCACCCTGTCTGCCAAAGAAGTGCTCTCAAAACCCAAAGGCTAATAAGTTTGCCAGCACGTGGGAAGCCGAAACACACCCCTAACCAGCCTCCTTTCATCCAAATGGGGCCCCAAAAGCGTGTCTGAAAATGAAGTGCACAAGTGATGGAGGAAAGTGGAGCAGAAGAAAGAGAGAAGAGAGGAGACAAGGGAGAAAAAACACGAGTCCTAAGTTAAGGCCACAGGAAGGTTCCAGTCCCCGTGGGGTGCTGACTCCCAGCTGACTGTGAAACAACTGCTCAGGAAGGGAGGGCAGTGGCCTTTGCTTCTGAAACAGGGAAGAAAGACTCTCAAAAGAGACATAAAATAACTCCGCCAAGGTGAACATCTTACATGCCCGTTTGCTCTGTCAAACCGTCAATCCCTTCAGTAATTCAGAAATACAGGGTTATCCTGGGCTATTGAGTGTGTCCCAAACACCAGTCTGGACTAACCAACAGCAGCTGTATATTTGGTTCAGTACTGCATGGACGTGCACAAAGAGGCAAAATTCACCTCAGAAAACCCCGCAGAGAGTGGAGCATCAGGAAAAAAAGGCTCTTCTAAGTGAAATCTCAGACTAATGAAGAAGCTGCCATGAAACCAAGAAATAAACAGAGGCAAACTCATTCAGGCAATTAAGATCGGAGGGCCATTAACTTAGCAGCTGATATAAGAGCACTCGCTCTGGAGTTCACTGTTCCCTGCTAGCTGTGTGACTTCGGAAGCATTACTAACCCTCTCTGGGCCTCATTTACCTCATCAGTGAAGTGGTGATCCAAAAGAGTTTCCAGCTGGTAATGTTGTTGTAAGGTTTTAAAGATCCTCTTAGAATAAGACATGGCGCAGAGTAAGGGCTGACTTAACAACAGTCATTATTACTGTTGTTATCCTTACTTCAATATGTAATCTGTCCTGTGTTACATTTACCTCTGTCAGCTAATCAGGACATGGGGAAACAGTAGCAGAATTTCTGCCTCAGCCAAAGGGGTAGGTTGCCATGTTTTTATTTGAGAGGATGAATTTTGCTGCGAGTTAACTCTCCTTACCTCCTGTCTGACGATGCTGGTTACTTCCGGGACAGTGGGCATGAGGCAACTGACATATTCTCAAGATATGTCCCTGAGATCACTGTGTGATTCCAGCCTCTTGTTGTTGTTCCATGGATTAAAGAAGATAATGCATGTAAAATGCTTAGCCCACAGCAGCATTTCATAAACAGTAGTCATTATTTCTGTTATTCTCACGATCATTACAGCAACGATAATATTGCCACATAATCTAGGGTTGAATGATCCAGTTTAAAATCTTACAGTCAAATGCAGATGGAAGATTCAGATGCAGCCTACCTATTTTCCAAAGTGGAGGGGGGGGGGCGTAAAATCTATTACGATTTTTTTCTTTCTTTTTGTTTTTTGGTCAGATAATGAATGCACAAGTGTTTTGTAGATTCTAATGTCTGTTTCACCTTGTGTTTGTAAAAAAAAAAAAAAATTTTAAGCCATCCCAACCTGTGGCCTCCAATGTATTTTGCCTCCTACGTTTTATATTCAAAATGTTACGGGTATTTATTATCCCCTGTTCTCAGCTGTGAAAACTCTGCCAGTTGAGAACCTCTAGCAGGAACACAGGAGAAATCGCGCCATCTGCTGGCTGCTTTCAAGAACTGCTTGGAGGAAGCCTCGCAGCTGTCCTGGGTGGTAAAAGCTGGGCTGAGAGTCGTCTGCCCAGAGGGTTGAGATCTAAGGGGCATGGAGGGCTCTGTCATCACTGAATGTCTCTGAACGGTCACAGCTTGAATCCAACTGCAGTGCTGCTGGGCATGCGGCATCTGGCCCTGTACCGTCTCTCAGGAAAACACTTGCCTTTGCAACTCTGGGAGCAGATGACGATTCAGCAGGGGACAGACCTGATGTACTAAGCACACTGCTCCAGGGGGTTTTGTCCCCTTCACGGCCTTGTAGTTCATTGTAGCCTGTTGCTTCCTGTACTTGGCCTTGGTTCAGGCCCCCACGGGCTCCAGATCTCCTCTGCTATTTCCTTTCTTTTCCCCAGGGCCTCGAGCCACCTGTCGGGCTACTTGGCCGTCAAGAGGAGAGGCTCACTGAGCATTGTGAGCAGTGCACGCACCAAGCCAAGTGGAGAAATGCTGACCATCCCAGGGGTCACTGCTAAGGGCCCCACCTCTCCTCTGCAGGGAGCAGCTCAGGCCAAGCCCCCATTTAAGAAAACGATGGCAGTTATACACAGATAGCCTCACACACTGTGGAAGGCTCCCAGCACCCAGCAAGAGGACTCTTTAGGAGACTGTTCTGAGCCGAACACCTGAATGTGTGATGACAAATAAGCTGACCCGCACTGAGCACCTACGGTATATCAGGTACTGTCATATGTGCTTTCAGGTATTAATATGTTTAATCCTCACCACAACTCTGTGAGGAAGATACTATTACTATCCTTATTATACAGGTGAAGAAACTGAGGCACAGAAAGCTTAAACAGCTTGCACAAGGATTCACAGCTAATTAATGGTGAAGCTAGGATTCAAACCCAGGCTGCCTGCCTCCAGAATTCATACGTCTAATCTCTAGGTTTAATATAAATATTTAACATTGAAAGACCAAATAACGAAACCTGTAAGAGAGGTCATGGACATGATGGAGTCTGAGATCACTAGTAGGGGAGTCCCAGATAACTGGCTCCCCCGTGCTGACAACAGACCATGTGAGACCATGGACCAGTGATGGCTGGAGTAAAAGAAGAGGGATCCTGGGAAGCAAGGACAGCCAAACCCAGGGAGAGTTGAGATGAGTCACTGCAGCTAACCAGAAAGCATGAGAGAGAGAGAACAGGAGGAGAACAAAGATGAGGGGACAAGACTTTACATTCTGCACATTCAAAATCTTAAAACTGAAGAAGCTTAGCTCAGCCATGGGCCCAGGTAGCCGAAAGGAGCTGAGCACAGGCCCTGCTGGGGAAACGTGTGAGGGTCCAGCAGCCAGACCAGGCAGCCGGCCTTGGTGTTGACCACTGCCCAACATGGCGGGGCTGGTACACCATCCTATGTGACCTCAGGCGTTGTGGACCGTTCATAGACATCCATCCCCAGCACTGGACAGGCACTGTCACTCCCGGGGTACACTGGAGGCCGGGCACTGAGGATCCTGGGGTGACCAGTACTCCATGCTCCCCACTCTCGTGGAGCTGACATTCTAGCAGGAGGGTAGACAGAATGCAAACAGGTAAATTAAATAAGATGGGTACAAGTCAGAAAATGTGCTCTGAAGAAGATAAACAGGATGCTGTGCTACAGAACAGTGGGGAAGACAAAGAGCTGCTGGCCACAAAGAACTGGGGGTCACCTGACCAAGTGTGTTTCAAAAGACCTCACATGTCCAACGCTGATGGCACCTGCAGGTGAGGATTCACACAAAGGCACAGAGAGAAACCGACAGGACTGAACGGTGATCACATCTGCAACTCTAACCGAGAGCCTGTGCCAGGACCTCGCCACCAAATTGCAGGACTCGTTAGGCTACACGTTCTTTTTCAAAATAAATTCTCCATCCTCATAAATAAATGAATTTGAGCTTCATTGTATTTTATACCGTTATGCATAAATAATATAATTTTAAATATTCCAATATTTGGGCACTTGATTTGGCGTTTCATTTAGTGGGGCAAAGGGCATTTGGCTGGGAGCCACAAAAATAGGCAGGTCCAGCACGTAGTGCTAAGCAAGGGTCCCCAGGCTAGGGCCTGGCTTTGAGGCTGAGATGTACAGGAAGAGAAGGTAACAGCCATGTGAGGCAGAGGGAGGAAGAGCAGTGCCAGCCGTACGACAAAGCTACTGTGCACTAGAGGACAGGCATCTCTCTAGGACTTAGGTTAAGAAGAAACTCAAATAGAGTTAGGACATAGAAGATCCTGGTGAGCTCCGGTAGGAAGGCTCAGAGCTGAGTCCAAGACCAACTGATGCTAACTTAGCCCAAAGTGGGGAGAACAAAGACCTCCTGTACCATGTAACACTACCCTTAGGCTTGATTCCTTGAGACTCACCAGGAGAAATTGTGAAATGAATCACTGAATTATAAAAAGCTGGGTCAACCAGAAGATTGTGCATCTCAGATTCATACTGCTTCTGAAAATAGGCATTAAAACTGCAGCAGCCCAAAAATAAATAAGTTTGAGACCAAATTTCAAATGACAGCCTTCGTGACAGGCCTTGCAGGAAGAGATGGTGGCCACCCAAGGGCTGAACCCTGAGCTCCTGGCGGCTGCAGCCTCCAGCTGTTTCCTCAAGAATTCCCATGGACCTCCCAAGACAGTAAACTTTCTTGCTCAGGCTTGGGCTGAGGATGCTAAACGTTTTGTTTTGTCCATTACAGCTGGACCTTGAGGACAACGGACCCAGAGATTGACTCATGAGAGATGGTCCTGTTTGGGCCAGAGGCAAAGCAACAATCAGCCCATTTGGGGAGGACTCGGGGAAAGATGTCTGTGTGTTGGGAAAATAAACTTAGAGCGAGGATGTCCCTTATTTATCCTCCTCCTCCCCACCACAAAGGAGGCGTTGAAATCTCAGGAACCCAGTGTTCACACTTCTCGCGACTTGAACAAATGTGTCCCTGGTTAAAACCTTGCTCACACACTAGAGGGGATCTCTTCCCCTCCAGATCAGGTTCCCAAGGGAAGAGCTCTGTCAATTTCCCTCCCAGGTGCCTAGCCCGTTGTCTAAACCATTACCCATCCTCACTCAGTATTTGTTAAATGACTGAAGTATCAGATTATCAAAATCTGTATCTACAACCTCAGAATTCCTTGTGGCAGTTATTAAAGGATTGGCTTCTCTTAGCTCAACCAACAGTCAGTAGAAAACAACCATTCATTGAATAATTCATTGTTTTTTTACCACCACATATCCATTGTAGCCCTCCTAGATGTCAGGCATCTTAAAAGGTTTTCCAGATACAGCAGTGAATAGACCAAACGAGACCTTGGCTCTCAGGGGACTGACAGTGGCTAAGACCAGGGGCCAACAAACTTTCTCAAAAGAGCCAGAGAGTAAATATCCAAGGCTTGGAGGCCACGTGCGGTCTCTGTAGCATATTTTCATTTGTCTAATTTTTTTGACAACCCTTAAAACTGTAAAAATTATTCTTATGTCAAGGGTTTTTCAAAAATAAGCAACAGGCTAAATTTAGCCCATTGTCCGTAGTTTTCCAACCCCTGTTAGGACAGACATTAAATAAATACATAAATAAACACCTGGATAATTACCAAGTACCGATATGATGAGCATGTAGGAGAGGGAGATAGAAAAACGAGATGCATTGAGGGATGATTTTGGAGGGATCAGGGAAGGCCTCTTGGAAGAAGGACTGTTTCAGGTGTAATTTGACAAAGGAGGAAGGCAAGACCCAGGCCGCGGATGGAGGAGCGTGAGTGGGAGAGGGAGAGCCTTTAGGAAAGGGGCCGCAGGTAAGGGCTTTGGATAGCAGAGCTGGGTGGGATGGTGAGCACACAGGACTTCGTCAGCCACGTCAGGGAGCTTGGATTTTACGTTAGATCCCATGGAAGGCTTGTCGGGCTCAAAGGAGAGGCGCGCCAGGGTCTGATTCCAGTGGGGAGAACTCCTCTGGCTGCTGCACAGGGTCTGCTTTGGGGAAGTGAGAGGCACTGGGCAGGGCGGCCAGGCAACTGTTTGTAGCCTCCTGTTATGGGTTGAATTGTGTCTCCCCTTCTCCCCCAAAATATGTTGAAGACCTAACCCTCAGTACTTTAGAATGTGACCTTATTTGGAAATAGGGTCATTGCAAATGTCATGCTGGAGTAGGGTGGGCCCCTAATCCGATATGACTGATGCCCTTATAAGAAGATGACCCTGTGAAGCAGACACACAGGGAGAACTCCAGGTGACGACGAAGGCAGAGACTGGAGTCTGGCAGCTGCCAGCCAGGGCTGCCCAGGATTGCCAGTGAACCACCAGAAGCCAGGAAGAGGCAGGGAAGGGTGGCCCTGCAGGTTTTGGTGGGGCCACAGCACTGCCAACACCTTAATTTTCAGACTTCTACCTTCCAGAGCTGCAAGACAATAAATTCCTGTAATTTTAACCCACACAGTCTGTATACTTTGTTACATCAGCCCCAGGAAACCAACGTGCCTTGTAAAGGGTGACAAGGGCTAGGACAATATATAACTGACAAGGGAAAAGATGCATTGATTTGAAAAACATGTTGAAGGGAAAATCAAAAGCATTTTGTGATGGGTTGGAAATTGGAAAGTGAGGGAAAAGGACATGTGGAGGCTGATGATACACACTGAGCTAGTGACATGGGCCTGCCAGGGGTGGAAGGGGGTCTGATTAGAGAGAATGAAGGCAAGAAGCATATATGCTTTTAAAATACATCACATCATTTGTCTTGTGAAAAGAGGGTGTATTACTCAGAATAAAACCAATAGAGTAGCCAAGTAGCCAAAAGAAAAGGAAGGGAGGAAAAGGTGAGAGCCTGCAAGGTCCAGTTTGAAAATCCACGTGGAGAGAGGAAGCAAGATGGTGTTGGGGGAAAACTAAAGCAGCAGCAGGGGTGCGTGTGGGGGTGGGTGCGTGTGGGGTTGGGGGTGTGTGGGGGTGGGTGCCTGTAGGGGTGGGGGTGTGTGGGGGTGGGTGCATGTAGGGGTGGGCAGGGACCTACCAAGGTTTGGTTTGGGCTGTAAGGTAGAGAGGCAGGAAGACGATGGGGAATCTGCCTCACTTCAAAGCGTCTCCGTGAGTTCTAACCAAAAGAAAAGAAAGGCTTAGGACAGACAGCTGGAGAGATATCTGCAGGAGGCAGGAAGTCGTGGCTTAAAAGAACAGCTTCCTAAAGCGGGCCTTGTCAGCACCAGTTTCGCTCAGTGGGCCCAGGTCTGTCGGATACGGAGGGGCGGCCTTTCAGAGCTCTGTGTTAGCTCTGGGCACCTCCTGCAGAGGAATCTCATCACAGAAGAAATAAAAAGGTCGAATGTTATTTTAATTGAATTTGTTTTCAATTTATTTTCAGCTGTCTAGGGAAAACCTTTTATACTCACATCACTTGATTCCTTTTTACTTCGTGTCCATTATCCTCATAATGAGCTTTTAACGCATTAACACGGTCCTGTTTGCTGAATGGTGATTCACATTGGGCAAATCAATAAAAGCAAAAGCATAAAAGTACACCAAACTAAGACACTGAACCAGAATATAAATGGAAAACTTGGGCTCGCTTCCTTAAAAGCAGAGACTGCATTCTGATGTTCTGTTCCACATATCAGGCTGTGTGTCATGGAAATTCATGTTTCCCAAATTTCAATTCCCAAGTGTTCACGGAGCCATCAGAGTAAAACTTCGGAGCCAACAGGAAGTTCCTCTGCCTGCCATTGGCATTTGACCTCTGCCTTCCCATCTGCATCCCTTTCCAGCAGGGAGCTATGGTGGAAACAATAGCTTTTTCTAAATATATTTATGGGGAAAAGGGAAAAATCAAAATGCAAACTTCCATGGATAGTTTTTTAAGGTTCAAAGGAAGCTAAAAAGAGTGAGAACTTTTGCCAGCTATACTTACAGTTCATGCATCTAACATCTGCATAGGTGACACCCATTGTCTATTGTGTAGTGCCACCTCGGGCTTACAGAAAATAAAACAGCTTTTCAAACTGTAACATAGGAAGTCCTTTTGAGGGCTTAGCATGTTTCTCAATTCCAGTGCAAAGGAAGATTTGCTCTGGCACCCACTCCACAATAGTGGCAAAGAGGAAAACTCCTTGGGATACAAGATTTAATCAATCTTCACCTTGCCTCATGCCTACCTCTGCTGGGACCTTAACCTAAGCCAAGGGAGAAGGTCAAAAGGATCTGGTGTGAGAGTTCTCCAATTATGTTCCAAGGAACACCAGTTCTCTGAAATTTAACCAAACATTCCAAGAAAAATGCATTCCTTGGCTAAGGAACTTTGGGGATCCCTGCACACTCAGTTTCTCTCTGTGATACCCCAAAGCGCATTGGCGTCATAGGCTGAGAAGTTCTGCAGCACACTTTTGTGTAACTTGATGTTTCCCATACTTGTTTGACTAAGAAAACTTAACAAAAAATGTTTAATATTTTAATTAAAACGCCAATTCACACTGTGGAACACAAGGAAAGTACTTAAGCTAAGAATCATTTTAGGAAAACTCACCATATTACAACCTGAACTGGGTTTTCACAGTTTGACAAATATTTTCACATTCCATGAAACACTTACCACTTTCCTAAATAAACTGTGTCACCATTGCTTCTTTCTATCTCCCCCACAGAGCGTGAGTTTCTTTAGGGCAAATTTGGGGCCTTATACTTTCTATAATGTGGGTATTTGGTAACTGGGTATGGAAGAAGGGAAGGTTTTCAAGACTCATTTCATTGCAAACAACAAAAACCTACATCAAACTAGCTTAAGAAAACGGATGTTCATTGACAAGTCCAGGAAGTTCACAACTCTGGACATGCTGAAGAGTCAGGTCTCAGGAAGGCAAGAATCAAGGAAGTTGGGAGTGAGGGGGCTTCAGGGACTCAAAGATCATCCAGACCCTGGCTCTCTCCTTTTCTGGCTGCCTCTTCCTTTTGTTCTGCATGTTGGCTTTATTCTCCACAATGGCCAATCCTCATAGCTTTACAACCAGAGAAGTAAGGTGACCACCCCCTTAAAAAAAGTCCCAGGGAAGAATTCTGATTGGCTTGACTCGTGGCCAAATCCTACTGTGATTGGTCCACCTGGGTCTTGTGCCCACTTCTGGGTCTGGGTCCTGTGATTAGCCCCCCTTCTCAGAACCAAACAGTTGGTTCTAATTATTGACATGGCTCCCTAAAGAGCTGTGTTCTAAAGAAGGGGAAGGTGTGCAGGGCTGACATGTCCACCACAAATGGAAAGCAAGGACTGCTGGTTCTGGGACAAGAACCACATCCAATCTGCCCTTCCCTCCTGCACTTTGAAATTGGCCAAAGTGCAGATGTGCTGCTGTGGCCAGAGCATCCTGCTTAGCTCAGATGCTGCCCCTGCTTTCTGCACATAACCTGGACCTGCTTCCCCTGGAGGAAAGCACACAGGGCTAATTGCTTTAGCAGGTCCATTACCTGGTTGGTGATTCTGCACCTAATCTGTTCATTATGCTGCTTATGTCTTTTTATAAGTGGAAAGAAATTGTGTTATCACAGGAGAAATGAGCTCTCTTGTTTCTGGAGAAATCCTTTCATGCCTGGACAAAGGGTTTTTACGTTTATCAGCCTCCCCTTTGTGATACTTCATCCTAAGTGATGTATTAATCATGTTTTGATTATACACACCAATTCAAGATGTTTTAAAGGTTGAATTAATTTAATTAAATCTTTGGTAGGACTTCATATTTATTTAGACTTTCTGGCTAATAATTATGGAGCACCACCTAACCAGTGTGTTGACTTTTAGTAAATTGCAAATAAGTGTCATGGAAGAGGACATTTCTGTCATTGTGCTGCTTATAAAGTCTTCTTTAGCTACCTGTATATCTCCCTGCACAGTTATATAATACATAGATGCATGTTTTCATCCATCCATCCGTCAGTCAGCCTGTGTGTCCACCTACACATCTACCTACTGACAAACTCTTTTTATCTGGTAGCCTTGCCCAAGTGGATTCCCATAATTAATACATGTGAAGGCCTGTGATCATTCAGAGTTAGGAGATGGCAACCACACCTCATGGTTCTCCTACTTGAGGAATGTGGTAGATCTGGGCTCAGTGTTCCCAAACTGCCTTACCTCGTGGACTGGCCACGTTGATGCAATTCAGATGTGCATCAATGTCACCTGGAATCATCCCATGAGAGTCACTGTAATGAAGACCATTACCCAATCCAAGTTTCTCTAACTGGAAAATCAACCACAGCCACTCGGACACACTCTTCAACCACAAGGTCTGCAGGATGCTTCGGCACCCCCAGCTATCCTCACCGATTCTACTGATTTTTATTTCTTAACATCTCTTCCAGTTCAGTTTCCTGAATCAGGTTGTGTTTGCAGCATGGAACAGGGAGGGAAAGTTTGGACTCCCTGGTGAACAATCTCTTGAGGAAGTATTTTAAAAATAAAACAGTGTTCTCAGGCACACAAATCCCCCCACTGAATCCGCCTGGAACCAGAGAATGAAGCATGCTATTCA
Source organism: Equus quagga (assembly GCF_021613505.1). Taxonomy (NCBI): domain Eukaryota; kingdom Metazoa; phylum Chordata; class Mammalia; order Perissodactyla; family Equidae; genus Equus; species Equus quagga. Next base: position 128,046,829 of record NC_060267.1, read on the forward strand.
TCGCCAGCTCCCTCCTCAGCCCGCACTCCCAGCCAGGCTGTCCCAGCACCAATGGTTGCTTTTTTTTGTTTGTTTTTAAATATTTATTCCTCGATGAAAAAGCTGTGATTTTTCTACACACTCAGAACAAACTATGACTCACATTTTACAATATATGTAGCTCACACCATGTAGCTTCTGAAAGTTCTAGTTCCTTCCAACAGCTTTATCCTTCCCCCACATGAAATATAAACACTTGGTATCCAAAAGAGTCTATTTTCAAGGTAAGGTCTTTCATTCCAGTGTCTGGGCATTATTTTCCTTTGGCTTCGGGATGAAAAACCAACATTCAGTAGCGAATGTTCAAGGGACAACCACTATGAGCCAGACACTGCTTTGCAAAGTGTTGAGAACCCGGTAGTGAGTACGGTCTCCGATGGACCAGTCACGTGTCCGATGGGAACAGTACAGGGTCCTGAAGAGCAGGGATGAGGGCCGTACGGGACCCTGTGAACCAGAGAACTCATACCCAACTCACACTCTGGTGATCGGGGAAGGGAGGGGACTCCACGCTGAGATTCGAAGAGTGAGGAGGAACTACTCAAGTAAATGGGGAGTGGGCAGAAGGGAGAGGCATGAGGACGACTGGCGGCTGAGAAGTGCAGGTGGGGTGTCCAAACAGAAAGAGAGCCTGGTAAATTAAAACAAACCCAAAAGAGAGAAATTGGACAAGAGTGAAGGAGAGGGTTCTAGTAGGAACACGATGAGAGAGAAATGGGGCCATTGCCGGAGGGACATTGCAGGCCCTATTAAATGTGATCTTGCAGCAACCCTCCTAAAAACCTCCCCGGGTCAGGGGTTCTCTCCCTCTGGCTGCTTGTGGAGAATGGATTGAAGGGAGAAGGCCAAGACCAGGGGCAAAGCAGTCAGCCCAGCAGCTGGGGCAGCAGTGAGTGGCCTGTACAGGGCACGGGCACTGGGGACGGGGAAATGTGAGGCTTAGGAAGTGGAAATGCAGCACTTAGTGACTGGTTGGAAGGAGGAGGAGGAAGAGGAGGCAAGGATGACTCCCTAGGTTCCTTGAGTGAGGAGATGTCATTCACAGAGATGGTGACACATAAATAGGCAACCTGGTGGAAGATCGTGTACCTGGGAAAGGTGAGTCTGCATACATGCATGAGTGTATGTAGTCTACCCACCATGCCGAGTCAGACAGGATGGACCAACTCATTCTATGGTGACAGCCTGAACAACCCCAATAACAGAGGTGGCTCACACTGCCTGTCCATCACCAGCTGGCTGTGGCTCTGCCCCACATCACCTTCACTCTGGGATCCAGTGTGACAGGGTATCCTCTGTATGGAACATTGCCCATCTCAGGACAAAAAAAGACATGGGAAACCTTGAGCTGGCTCTTAAGAGACACACTTCACTTTTACTCACATTGCGTTGGCCAAAACAAGTCACATGGATTACAAGAGTTAAATGGGGCAGAGATGTATAAATCTTTCACTGAGAGGGTCACTGGAAGGTATGATGGGATAGTTATATAATGCATGACACCTGGGAGAAATGGGTGGAAATCCATTCCTAACACCAATGAGAAAAAAACAACCAGCTTCTCCCATTCCAGTTGGTGAAGCTTGCATATGGGGCAGCACGTTGGGATGCTGGCTTAAAAGGGGCAAATGGAAGTGTGAAAAGGGTACAAAATGCCTGGGTTCTAGTCCTATGTATGACCTTGTGCATGTCTGTTGCCCCTCTGGATATGAGCTTCCTCATCTTCCAAATGAAGGTCTTAGATAGAGAGGCTCTTTAAAAGTTCCTCAAGTTCCAAGATTCAATGGCTCTAACCTCTACTCAGCTTCCATGGTCTGACCATCTGATTCCAAGGCCTTTTACCTTTGCAGCTTCAAAGATACGGATCTCTCTCAATGCCACGTGGTCACATTGCAGGAGCTCAAATTCAAAAGGGAGCCCCAGGCCTCTGTGATTCTTGGAATGTGCATTCTGCTCCTAATTCATCACTACCCTGAGACAGGTTGCCTTCTCTACCTGGTCCTGCCTGCTGCTTCGTATTAGGAATGATGCTTGACCTACTTCTTAACCCTTCCCCACAGGATGGACTTATGGTACCTTTGGCTATGACTTGTCACTTCGAGCAATCACGAGGAGGTCAGAAGGTAGGCTCCTGGACCCTCCCCATCCAATCACAAGTTATCATGCTTCACTCAATCCACCTTCATCTTGGCTGATTTAAAGGCCATGACTGTCATCATCCCCTCTTCTGGTTTAATTTCTGTCTCTTGAGATTCATCTAGTGAACAATGATGCACTCCAATTTTCAAGTGCCTAGGGCTGTAAATTCTTTCAAGATATAATCAGCTGAAAATAAGGATTTTTGTATCCAAGGCCAATGCCTACATGACTACATACATATTACCAAGACTGTGTAATTAAAAATGAAGATTTCACACACACACACCAAGCATCATCTTGATGAAGAAAATTTGTGATGAAAAATTCAAGGAGCCATTGAATAGAAAGACAATGACAGAGGAAATAAGGATGGCAGAGAGGAGGAGAAGAGGCGACTGGAAAGCCTCACCCAAAGAACTGTCCTGACTAAGTCAATTATTGAAAGCCCACTCTGCAGAATGCAAGTCTGGTTAATCCATTTCATTAAGGAAATAGCATTGTATTGGATTCCCTGGGCCTATGTTTATGGCCCGAATAAATGTAAAAGTACTTCCAACAGCAGCCACTCATGAAGTCTATTCCAAAGCCTCCCTCTGATGAAAGGTATTGTGCAGTGTTTCACTCCCAAACATTGGTAAAAAGGCTGCAGGGGGGCTGGCCCTGTGGCCGAGTGGTTAAGTTCACGAGCTCCGCTGCAGGCAGCCCACTGTTTCATTGGTTTGAATCCTGGTTGCGGACATGGCACTGCTCATCAAGCCATGCTGAGGCAGCGTCCCACATGCCACAACTGGAAGGACCCACGATGAAGAATATACAACTATGTACTGGGGGGCTTTGGGGAGAAAAAGGAAAAAAATAAAATCTTTAAAAAAAAAAAAAAAAGGCTGCAGAACCCAGCCTTGGGCCCTCACGATGGGCAGATTCCAAGATGGCCGCCCATGGCATTGCCTGCTGGTAGTCGTGCACTTCTAAAATCCCCTCCCACTGAGTTCTGGGAAGGACTTGCTTCCAATCAATAGAATATGGCGAGGGTGATGGGGTGTCACTTCCATGATTACGTTACTTAAGACTATAGCTCCCATATTGCAAGTAGACTCTCCTTGCTTGCACTGATGAAGTACACTGCCATGTTGTGATTTGCTCCACAGAGAGAATCACATGTCAAGGAACTGAAGGAAGCCTCTGGCTGACAGTCAGCAAGGAACTGAGGACCCTCACTCAAACAGAGGGCATGAATTATGCCAACAACCTGAGTGAGCTTGAAAGTGGATCCTCCCCCAGGTGAGCTTTCAGATGCGACCTCAGCCCTGGCTGATACCTTGATCAGAGAATTGTGAAAGACCTTGAAGCCCCAGCTAAGCTACGCCAGATTTCTGATCTATAGAAACTGAGGGATAATAAACGTGTATTGTTTTGAGTTGGTGGTAATTTGTTATGCAGCAATAGAAAGCTAATACACGTCCCATACTGCGCTTTGGAAAACCCGAAGGGGTGCTGGTAAAAGCAAAATTTTCTTGCATTCACCTAGCAGCTGCATTCCTGAAAAAAACAGTATCTGTTAAAACCTTGGGGAAAATATTTTATATGTGAATTGGAGTCAAGTTCAAGGCTTGGTTAGGTATAATGCATTTTGTACTTGCATGAAATTCTGAGTGACACATAGAAGTGTTGTAGGAACTGGGACTTTCCAGTGCATGGGACTGTCCAGGGCATTCAGGACATTTAGCATTCTTGACCCCCACGTACTAAATGCAAGTCGCTGTACCTTCAGCCACTGCGACAACCAATATTAGCCCCTCAAGTTTCCCACATGGCCTCTTGGGAGCAGTACCAACCCCACTGCATAACTCTAAAGGAGTCCGTCATCAAGGAAAAGAACAAAGTCCTTCTCCCCAGAAGGGTTTAAGTGAAGGCAAATAGAATGACACAGGCAGGATGCAGGCTCAGGTGTGGAGATGCAAGCAAGGACTGCAGACACACAGTCATGGTCCAGAGTTCTGAAGCCCAGTACCATAGGCTCTGCAATCAGACAGACCTGTGCTCCACCCTGTCGTTATCTCTCACTCATGGTGGGGAAGCACGTGAGGGTCACCTAAGGATCACCAAGCTTCAGATTCCTCATGTGAGTAAGAGGGTTTCCACACTTACATGGCAGGGTTGTTGGAGACAGTTGTGCTGCACAACCAGGCACAGCACCTTGCAGGAAGTACGTGCTTCCATACATCACCATACCTTCACTCCTGTGGATCAAGGTCCTGTCTGAGGAGCCCAGGAATCTCATGCTTCTTCCAAACAGGCCCCCATGGCTCAGCCTCAGTGCTGGCCTGAATGGAGAAGGCAAACCAAACCTGCCCTGAAATCTGACTTATCTGTGTCATTCCAAGGTTCAGATGTCCCCTTGTCCACTGTTTGGTCTTTCTATGATGGGACTAGAACTGATATCTTCTTTCTCCTTTCTTCTTGGGAGGAAAGATAGACTAGTGGTTAGAGTACAAGCAATAACATCTAACTCTTAGGTTGAAATCCCAGCTCCCTTGCCTAAGAGGTCTTACCTGAGCAAATCTCTTAACTCCTCTGAGCTTCAGTTTCCTCTTCTGCAAAATGGGGATGAGAATAGCATTTATCTCATAGGATTGTTCTGGGAATAAAAAAGATACTCCGTGAAAATGCTTAGCACGAGATCTCTATATCTGTTTCATAGTAAGAACTCAATAAACCATGGCTGGTGCTACCATCAATACTATCATTACATCTTCCGTGCTGCCGCCACCAAGAACTCAGCTTACGGCTGTTACAAGCCTGTAGTGGAGAGGCTAGAGAGCATTGTGATTAAAAGGGTCAGCTCTGAAGTCAGTTCCTGGTTTTTCCACTTTTTAGCTCTGTGCTCTTGAGGCAACTGTAACTGCCTGGTGCCAATTTCCTCCCCCCTCAACTCTGCTCTCTCCATCTGGCATTTTCCGGACATTATAGTAGTTGGGAAATGTTGCTTTGAAAGGTACCAAGTAGCTGCTTTCACTATTTGTTAAAATAATTAAGGCTTTATTACTAAGAAAACTGTGAGCAAATGAAGAAAAACCCTCTGTAAATATTGCTAGTAATCATAAAAATGTAAAGTGGCTCCAATATGCAGTGGCATCTAGAATGTGAGGACAGAGAGACCTCTTCTCCTTCAAAGTGGATTGGATCTCAGAGTACCCAGCACCCTGTCATCAAGGGGAGGCTGGATGTTCGTCCTCACCTGGACCTCATGGACCTCACGGACCATAGACACGCTCCTTACTTGACTCATGAAGCAGGATTCAAGCAATTCCAGGAAATTAACACGCAGCTTTCTGTTTGGAGTACATACATCAATAATTAAGTTTGGGTAGGAATTTCTATTTTTCTGTAACATTTGCTGAAAATTAACATGGTTTCCCACTTGCAACATATACCTCTCCCCAGGAGTTGGCTTCCTAGGGAAAATAGCTAATATTTTTCAGGATCTATTGAAAGCAAGAACTAGGCTTGTGTAAAATGTGCATGCTTCTGCATTCCCATTTCCCTTTGCACAAAAAGCACAGCATCAATTGAATGAAATAATAGCTATTCAATTGGTCATTCCCTTATGACTGTAAGCCATTTGGAGCTCAGTCATGCTTACAAAAGCCGATATTGACTATGTGTAGAAATATCTGGAATGAGATGCTTTGCCACTGACATCTTTCATTCATAATTACTGCAAAGTCTGCCTTCCCAAGACTAGTCAATGGCCGGTCAATATTCCCATTATAAGCTGGAGAAGGGTGAATGGCTGGGGCAGAAACACAAAGCAGACATATATTCAATGGGGCCCATGGGCCCAGACATCAGAGTTGGCCAGAAAGGGCCTCAGGACTCGCTGAGCTCAGAGGGATGGACATGGACAGGGTGATGCTTCTCTGCAGTCTATGCTCCGTGGGTTTGAAAATGAAGTCTCGACACAATGTATGTGAACACCCTATGCAAAGTGTAAACTTCTATACAGGAGGGAATCTGAAGAGATATGGTGCAGCTACTGTTTCATCTGGTGGCACTGTCTAGCTTGTCAGAGGAGAAAACATTTTAAACGGCCGTGGATAACATGGTTACACCCAGTCAGTAAACAATTCAAATTAGAAAGTATGAGCAAGCACTGCTCACCCCAGAGAAGACATCCTAGGTTTGGCATTGGCACTGAAACCCTGCTATGTAATGAAGAAGAGTTGATGATAGTGGATTATCATGAAATGGCTTATGAATGTTAAAGGATCATTTGGCTTTTGACGAGTTGCTGGTGTAGAATTTGCTCACACTGTAATCCAATTTGGCAATTTCTTCTTTGTCAGCATGAGGCCATTCTGAGCTTTAATTCTGAATTTTCCCACAAACCCTATAAGTCAGCTGATATTAGGTGTGTACCTGGCAGATGCTACTGAGGGGAATTTTCTTTGAAGTCACCATTTTAAAGACTCATTCACTGCAAGTAACTCAAGGACACCCGAGTTTTTGTTTTTATGGGTATCCCTTACTCCCAGTGTTTCACAGAAAATCCTTTTGAACCCTGTTATTCTTGGCCATGATGAATGTCACTACCTGAATGTAATTTAGGTAATTTCCCTTCGCTCTAGTGTACTCGCACAGAAATGAGTATCAATTTACTGCCAAATGAGTGTCCTAACCCTTAATTAGCCCCAAGCCTGTTTTGAAACAGCTGATATTGAAAGCTCAGCAAACTTTTATCCAAAATAAAGCCAGCATTGCACACGTGTACACACTCATGCACACAGATGTGTACACACACACCTTCATCTCTCCATCCAATACATTTTGGAAATATATTACATGGATATTTGCTTTAAATACCTTAGCATTAAACTTAAATCATAGCATAACAGTGCAGCTTATCTAAGAGGCCAACAGACTTGGAGATGAGCAGCTGGCTGAACAGATCCTCAGAAAAGCCCCACAGAGCTGTTCAGGTTCTGGGGCCCTTGAGGGAGCTCCAAGTGAAACTGTATTTCTCTAATGATGGAGTCAATGGAGTGTTCTATAAAATGTATATTCTCTCATGTAATCCTAATGATGACCTCTAAAGATGGTCTCTATTAATTCCTTTTATTGCTGAAGAATCTAGGGTTCAGAGAAGTTCATTCATTAACCATCCATCCATTCATTCATTCATCCAGCAAATATACCGGTGTCTACTATAGGAAAGCTCTCTCCTAGGGTATGGGGATACAGGAGTGACAAAACTGACAAAGCTACTGTCCTCATAGGAGTTTATGTTCTAGAGAGATTAAGTAACTTGTCCAAAGTTATATACTCAAGTAGAGACATGGCCAGAATTCCAAGCCATGACTGCTTGATCTGAGCCTTGTTCTTAACCAATATATCTTGCTGGCCACTATGACAGGAGAATATTTAGGAGGAGCTAAAAATTCTTGCCTAGCATTTAATGTTTGCTTTCTCCTAAAGGGATGCCGGGTTTTGCCATGCCACAGTCCAGCTCCTCTATTAAACTAGGCCATTCCGTGTGTCTTCTCGTGCTTTCTCATTACTAAGGCCTTAGACATTGGAGAGGCAGGCAGCACGTAATTCTTAATGCCAAACTCTGGCAGACACTGCTGCTTGCCTATTCTAAATCTATTCTTACCTTACTACCAGACCCACAACTTTGCTTGGGGCAGCAAAGTTTCCTAAGTAAAAAGAACAGTTTCCCAGGCTCCCTTGTACCAGGACTGCTCATGTGACTGAATTTCAGCCAATGAGTTATAAGAGGAAATCCACTGGGTACAGATTCTAGAAAAGTTCTGTTTTCCTGATGAAGAAGGGACAGATTTAGCTGGATGGCCCTCATCTCCTGCCCTTGGCCCTTTATTTTCTTTCTACTGGAGCATGGACATGATTTCTGAAGGGCAGGAGAATCTTGCAACTGTGAAAATTAGAGTCATGTGCTAAGGGCAGCAGAACAGGAAGATGGAAGGAGCTTGGGTGCTTGAGGATGTACTCCATCAGCCATAAAAGCCCTGGGGTGTCTCTCTTTGTACAGGAGAAGATTACACCGCTGTTTGGTTAAGCCGTTGAGGTTGAATGTTTGTACATGCAACTAATAACAATACCGTCATTGCAGAAACCCAAACATACTGTGAGAAATTCAATGTTGAGTAATCACCATCTCCACTTCACCATCACCATTTCCTGAGAAATTTACACTATGTAAGGCACTATACTCAGTTTTATTACATTGTATCTTTTATTCTTCATAGGAAACCTATGAAAGAGGTGCTGTTACCTCATTTTATAGATGAGGAAACTGAGGCTCAGCAGGGTTAGGCAACTTGTCCAAGGTCCCTGAGCTAGAACACAGTGGAGCTCGTATTCAAACCTGGCTCCAAAGCCTAACCCTTAAGCACCTGATTTGCTCATGTGTCTACCTTTATGAAACCACATAAAGTAACCATTGCTTGTATTTGAAAAGTACTGTTGTATTGATGTTTAGTACAATAATGGTCCCGAGAGCAAAAATTAAGATGGATCTGCATCCCTAATATCTTCAGAATTACTGTTTCAATAAACCATCCTTCCTGAAATTATTCAAACGTAAGAATTTCCAATTCCTTTCCTTTCTGTTTGTAACCTCAAACAGAATGACAAAGTGTGAAAAACATACCTCCAAGCTCTGTGTACATCCAGAATAAAAATAAAACCTGTTCACCCATCGTCCTGGGATCTAAGAGAGACATTTGGAGTTCCTAACAGCCTAGTCATGGAGCTCCTTCTCCCCTGAACTTATTTTGACCATATCAGGAAGAAGACTGGAGCTGGGAAACATCACAAAGCATGAGGTTTTTAGATGAGCAGGTTCAGGGAAGGACATCAGCGTGGCTGTCAGGAGAGGAAGAATCAGAGTGGAGACCATTGGCTTATTCCTCACGCCTCTGCCCATCTTTCTCTCTGCCTAGATGTCCTTTTTCACAGCACAAACATGTCCCCCAGATTCCCACATGCTCAGAGTCTAGTTTTTATTTCTCCTTCTCAGGCTGATCCTCCATTATCGTCTAGAAAAAATTTTTCTGTGAAGCCATTTGACATTTAATCAGAGAGGATTTGATTATTTTTTCACCTTGTTTAAGACTAAATCCATGTTTTACACACCCACACCTCCTTAGCTATGCTCCACTCACTCTGCATGTTATGCCTGGTTCAGCTTTCAGGTCTTTCACTAATATTTGGACTACCTTTCTGAAAACACAAAAAGTTTGGCACAAAGTCCTCTTCTTTTTGGTTTTGCTCACCAGGAGATGTGCTCAGAGGGCCAGATTTAAATGATTAGCTGCCCAAAGAACTGGAAGGATTGTGGTACTCACTTCCCCATCCACTTCCCTCCTCACATCTAATTCCAAATTAAATCAATACCAGAGCATAAAGTAAGCATAAGTCCAACTCCGGTCTTTCTGATTATGATGACTCTCATTATTTTATTTGAAATATCACATTTAAATACGTGTATATATACATATACACATATGTATATATGCACACACACATATATATTATATGTGCATATCTCTGTCTATGTTCTGCTGGCATACTAAGCCCAAGCTCAAGCTGTCAATCTGGCAGTTGAACAACCCAGCACTGGGTACTCAAATCCTTATGCTGGGACATTTTACTTCATACATAAGGGAAAAGTTGATTTTCAAGTTCCTGGGTCCTGAACAGAAAACAACATGAAAATTGGAGGGAAAAAGACTTTCTCAGAGAGAATATACTGTTCAATAATATAAAGGGAATCAGAATTGGCTGCCTGCAACATTGTTACACCCAATCAGGAAACAGCATTACTGTAGGTCTGTATGTGACAGCAATATTTCACTTTCAATTTACATGTTGGTTTAATGCTTCTTTGAAAAGCCTGTCTATATTTTCCATCCATATTATTAGATTATGGGTCTATATAATTATCTTTCCCAATCCATACTCAATTAGGTACTTAAATATACGAGTTTTAATTGATTGATGATGTTCATGAAGAAATGAAGTTCATGCCTTTCATTTTCTGATTCCAAATATTAAGACCAAACTTGAACTTGAACAATTTAAATCATGTCACCCATAATCAAGATGAATAATACTTTCTCATTGGCCTTTTTTGTTGTTCTTGTAAATTAGAAAATTATAGAAAAGTACAAAGAAAGGAGTGACATTCACCCATTTTTCTATGACTCAATTTACCATTATTAATTTGATACATCCCTTTTTTGTATACACATTGTTAAAGTAATTATGAAAGTTAGATCTGAAGCTGTGTCCCTTTAAAAGAAATATCAGAACGTTACAGATAAAGCTAATGGCTCTTTTTCTACCATTCCCCAGTCCTATCTCTACCCATCTCCTTTCAATTTCTTTCTCTCCCTCTCTCCAAAAGTACCACCTATACTAATTTTTGTATGTAGTCTTATGGTCCTTTTAAAAAATGCTTTTACATTTATCTATGCCCATAGGAAATATACAGTATTGATTTTTGGGTTTTTCAAGTTCAGATTTCACTCAGGCAGAGCATTAGTCTTCAAAGAACTCTTCAGGAAAGCCATGTGATCATTTAATAGACACAGGAGAAACATCTGATACAATTCAATAACGATTATTTGATTAAATAAAAAAACTTTTACCAAACCAGGAAGAAAAGTAACCTTCTTTAATCTGAAAAGAGAATAACAAAAGTCCTAGAGTGAAAAGTATATTTAATAGTAAAACATTAGAATATCTTTGAAAGCAAGGAAAAAGCAGCTGTCACCATGTCTGTTCAATAGATTCAGGCCTGTATAGTAAGACACGAAAAGTAAGTCAAAGGCATAAGAGTTGGGAAGGAAAAAATAAATTTACCATAATTCTCATACCATATGATTTTGTCTTCATGAAAATCCAAGAGAATCTATTGACACTGTTAGAATAAAATAGCCTGGAAAATTTTCTGGACATAAGTTGAGGGTATAAGAATTTTTATGTTCTTTTGCACTAGCAGCAATTAATTAAAAATCCTATTTTAAAAATGCCATTTTTAATGACAATCTAAACTATAACATATCTAGAAAAAAATCAACTGAAAGAGTGTAATAATTTTATGGAGGAAATTATAAAACATATAAGTTTTTATATAAAAGCTAAAGAATATGTAAAAGATGACCTAAACAATAGGAGACATATACTATGTTAATGAATGGGAAGATACAATTATAAAAGTGACCATTTTGCTCACATTAATCTATAAATTCAGCAAAACATGAATTAAAATCTTAACAGGTTTTTTGTGGAACTTCACAAAATTATCTTAAAATTCTTACAAAGCATCAAAAAGTCTGAAATACTCTATCCAAATTTGAAATAAAACAAGGTAAAAAGACTACTCTTGCTAGAAATCAGGTCTTCCTTTAAAGCTATATCAATTAAGACAGTGTGTTTTGTTCATGGATATAAACTAGACCCATGACACAGAACAGATACCCCAGAAACAGATTCACACCAGAAGGAACCAACACGTACATGGAAACTCTATGTCTGACAAAGGTAGGAATAAAAAAAAAATTAGTAGAGTATTAAAAACTGGCCTGCAACAACTGGCTATTTTTATGGAAGAAAATTTTAAGATACCTTTATCACATCATAAACAAAATAAGCCTCGAGTGCATTAAAGACTTAAATGTGAAAACTGAAACTAGAATTATAAAAGAGCAACAGTGGAATACGACTCAGGATAGGAAGGATTTCCTTGAATGACACACAGTGCTAACCTTAAAGGTAAAGACTGACAATTTGTATATTAGATTTTAAAACTTTTGTATCACAAAAGATGCTACAAACAAAGTGGAAAACTGGCCACAGACCATGAGTAACATTAGCAATACGTATAACTGACAAAGGTAAATATCCAGAATACATAAACAATCCCTAAAAATAAATTAGAAATGGATCCCAATAGGAAAAATATGGACAGAAACAAACAGAAAACATTCACAGGAAAGAAAACAAAACGACCAATAAACATGCGAAAAAATGTTCAGAGACATGCAAATTAAAACATCACCATCCTATTTAGCTTCTCAGCTATTCTATCATCTGTCCAAACAATTACCTGTATTAAAATTTCTCTCTTGAAACACCTGGATTGTTCCTGGCTGGACTCTTGCCTGAAACACCATTTCACACTCATTACATTGACACCAATTTAAATGTCTGACAATACTATGTGCTGATGAAGATACAGAGCAATATGAACTTCCATACACAGCTAGCGGGAGAGTAAACTAATAAGACCATTTTGGAAAGCAGGTGGCAATCTTTAGTAAAATTAGAGATGGGTGTTACCTGTGACTTAGCAATCCCACATCGGGGCATACATATGCAACCAATACTTCCTCTCATTTTCACAAGAAGACAAGTAGAACAATATTCAGTACAGTATTATTTATAAGAGTAAAAATTTGTAAAACAATGTAAATATCTATTAAGAGAAGAAAATGTCATTAAAATGTATACTAACAGAATGAAATACTACTGAGTAGTTAAAAAGTATCAACTACAGCTTCCTTTTTAATATGGATAAATCTCAAAAGTATAGTGCTGAGTGAAAAAGAATGCATAATGATGTATATCAATAGTACAATACCATTTCTATACAGTAATAAAAATGTCAGTTCTGCATATTCTTTAAGGATAGGTACAAATGTAGTGAGATTATTTAAAACACGCATGCATAGGAATAATAAACATCAAATTCAGGATAACTGTTCCCTCTGGAAGGAGGGAGGAGAAGGGGATTGGAGAGGGGTGTACATCAAAATCTACCATATCTGTAACGTTTTATTTCTTAAAAATATCTTATGCAAATTTGATAAAAGTCATAATTGATAAAGCTGGATGGAAGGCACATCAGTATTTGCTATGCAATTCTCCACATACTTTTGTATCATCAAAATATTTCACTTAATTTTTTTTAAAGAACTTGTCGTTCTAAAAATAAGTAGCCTTTATGAATGTAGAAGAACCAATAGTGGGTACCTATCATGAGCCTCAAATTATGTGTAGAAACAGTGGGGAACTGACAAAAGCTTCTCTATGAAACCTACCTAATTTCCTCCAAAAGGAAAGTCATATTTTATACACACTCACCCACATCTATCTTCAAAACAATATACTTTTTCCATGTTCATCATCATCAACCATGTCAGCCTGTTGAGACCTGCTCCTGAATGAATGCTGCTTCAAAATACTCTTAACCATTTTCCAAACACTGTCTGTCACTGTTGGCCTTCCTCTGTCCGCTACTGTAAATCCATCTCTGTGATGCACAGTTCATCTGCCTCAGTTAAGTTTCTGGCCATCAGCACTTATGCTGAGTTTCCAGTTCAGTCTTGAGATCTAGCCTTAGCTGTCTGGCTTCATGTCATTTGTTTTTGCCCTCCTTTATTGGTTATTGGAGCCATTTGTTTATGGGTTAGGGCTCAGTGTGTTTGCCCAGTTCTCATTACTCCACTGTAATCTGTGTCTAGTTTATTAATCTTGGACGAGCTGCAGTTGAACGGAACTTCTCTCCATCTTCAAGGATCCCAGGCTCTCCTTTACCTCTGAGCCCTTGCTCATGCTCCATCCGGGAAGAGAATGCTCTTACCCCTAATTCTTACTTTTCCTGCTGACTTCTTATTACCTTAAACCCCAGTTTAGCCTCTTCCTCCCGGAAACCTTCCCAGATCTTAGACACTGGCATCCCCTAACTGGCCCTGCTATTACACTCAACACGTAATATCATAGTCACTCTTATCCACCAAACTTAAGCTCCATTCAGCCAGGGAAAGTGGCTATATCATTCCTCACACACTAACTATCAAGCACAAGACCTGGCATATAGTAGACATTCAATAAATATTTCATGAATAGATGAAGGAAAATCAAGTCAGACTAACGATCTACCCAGTAAATTATTCCTTCTCTGGCGAAGGGTATAGTTTGCATCAATGAGGTCAAAAGTCTCCCAAACAGCTCAAAGTTGCTTGGTAACTGATCGTAGATCAATCTTCCAAGTATCTACCTAATTTTCTACAAACTTTCTCCTAAAAAAAAAATCCATTTCTAGGAAAACCATTCCATAAGGTTATATCATACTATCTAAAGTCTCAGTTCTTTCATTTGTTTTAACATTCTTCTTTCAAGACTAATGTCTTTAAAATGTTTGCAATGATAATTCTTTACATTCTTTTCTCCAGAAACAGCACAATGAAAGAAGAAATAATGGAGACGAGGGAGAAAATGCATGACTGAGGGATAGCACCCACAGAAGGTGAGTCAGACACAACTAGGTAACACATGCAAGCTCTGACATCTGCGTATCAATGACAATCATGGATTATTACCCCATTCGATTAGCCTTTTAGATTTAGCAAAGGCAAACTCCCTAAGACAACCACATGCCAATATGAGTGCAGAAAAAGGAATTCTTGTTAACACAGCTTGTTTGATAGTTCTTCTCATTCAGTTCCAACTATCTCTTTAGTTCTCTTCTGGAGCAACAGCTGGGAGCAATACTTCCTTCAAGTTATCACAAGATTTAATGGTATGATGTGATGCAAGGGCAAGCAGAACTAGCTACTGCAAGAGAAAAACAACAAATGAGAGCATAAATAAGAGTAGAAACCAGTTCTAATCTATAATAATTGTACCTATTTTTTAACTTTATGAATATTTTATAGGACTTATATGTATTTGCATGTTAAGTGTGTATAAATATATTTCATTTTATATTGTATGATTGTACACTAAATATATGTGTCTCATATTTTAGAGATAAATGTATTTTGCATTTATTCTTTTTTAGAATATAAGCTAGTTTTCCCCTAGGAAACTTTTCTTGACAATTTTATAATAGATTTTTTAAAATTCATTTTACTTTATTTATTTTATTTTATTTTTTGGTGAGGAAGATTGACCCTGAGCTAACCCCTGTTGCCAATCCTCCTCTTGTTTGCTTGAGGAAGAGTGGCCCTGAGCTAATATCTGTGCCCACCTTCCTCTCTGTTGTAGTGGGTCACTGCCACAGCACGGCTTGATGAGTGGTACAGGTCCACGGGGGGGATCTGAACCTGTGAACCTGGGTGGCTGAAGTGGAGCACTTAACCACTTACACCACTGGGCTTGCCCCTGATTTCAAATATTTTTAAGGGAACTTTTAAAAGACGCTTTTGCTTAGCTGAAGATAGAAAAATCTCCATGTTTTAATTTTACAAAATCTTTAAAGTTTTAAAAGTAAACCAAATAGCATTTTCCCTAAACAAATATTAGGAGATTTTTTGATAACACCCATCCGAGTATGCCAGTCAATATGTTTCAATATACCTATTTCTGACTTACGCGCTGCTTATCCTTTACATGCTTCTTCTAAAGAGCTTTAAATTATACTCGTAAGCAGGACTCATTACGATGAATTTCAAGTAGATAAATTAATGTTTACATATTTCAAATGTTCCCTGCAAATGTGGTTGCTTGCGCATGTGACGAATGGCAGAATAGTGTGGGCTGAACATTAGAATACTGTGTTTTGCAAGTTAGACTTAACCAGAGTGTACTAGGTAAACATCTCCAGCTTCATTTTTCTTCTGAAACTAATGCACTGATCTCAAAAACACATATTATTCAAAGCATGACTCTAGCTGGCTGCAGATATAACTTTGGGTGATGACAGCTACTATAATTTATAGATCTAAATGTTTAAAAACTATAAACCACATCCCCGTTTCCCCAGCTCTGCCCTTAGCCACCTTCTCAAAGATTATGCCTTTTCTTTTTATCATAAAAACAAGCCAGTTTGTCTTCCTTTCAAACACATGTTTAAACTTATGAAGTTATGACCTGTTTCTGGGCTTGTCTTACATGTAATTCATTAAAAATAACTTGCAAATCTATTTTCTCTTAAGGTTTCAGTAGAATTACTTTGAAACTGTATGGCTTTCTAAAAGCCAGGAAGTAGAAAAAGTAAGTCTACACAAGTTTAGAAATACAATATAAATCAGACAGCTCTTTGATTCAAACCCTTGTTTCACATTTCCTAGCTGTGTGCTGCTCAGCAAGTTACATAACCTCCCTGTGCCTTAGATTTCACATAAATAGGATGGTAATAATAACAGACATTTTGGCTTAGGATTGCTGGATGATTCAATTAAAAAATCCATACAGGCTTTTAGCACAGTGCCTGACACAGCATAAGATCTCAATAAATGTTAGCTGCTACTGCTGCTGTTATTACTATTAATTTTGTATTATAGCAAATAAACTCTTTTTATTTTTCTCTAGTCTTGGCTGAGCACACTGAGGTAATAGAACTTGACACAGAGAAATACCACCTTATATTTATATAGTGAGTTCTAGTTAGCAGCTTTGCTCTCAACTGACCACATTTTGAGCCCTCTAAAGTTTCGCAAGTAAAATGAAGTCATAATATTTCATCAGTCAGGTTTCTTAGTTGCAAGGAAAAAACCAAAAATAGACTCTGGTTGATAGAAGCAGAAAAGGAATTTATTGAAAAGATGTTGGGGAACTCAGAGAATCACGGGAGAAGGTCTGAGGAACTAGGCTCAGAACAAAGGGAAGCCAGGTGGGCAGGATCCAGGCTCACATCACGCCTCAGGATCCCCTGCAAGAGCACATTGACTTTACCTTCTGGACTGCTCCCCTGGATCACGTCACCACCCCCAGATTCTGAGCAACACCCTTGCTGCCCCTGGAAACGGGCTATTGCTGACACCACTGCTGCTGCCAGCAAGAATTTGTGCTCGCCATCTTTCACGGCTTTAGCAAACCTCCATCATGGGTTCTACTCTTCCTCTGGGATGCCAGACAACCAAGGAATGTATGGCCATAAAATGCACAAGCTACTCAACTGCTCCCACACAACCCAAGCCTTTAGCAACTCGTGTGACAGACAGTGACTGGCCAGCAGCACTTACTAGGAGCCATGGCACTCCTGGATTACTTGAAAACTCCCGGGTACCAAAGTCTCTCTTACCCAGCAAAGAAATAGGAAAAAGTTGAAACATTCTGAGCTTTTAAAATAAATTCTTAACTTACTGTTGTTTTGAGAGAGGGACATAAAATAAGCAATTTCATGGGAAATCCCAATAAGCCCAGGAAAAGAGTCTTGAGCTCTAAGAGATATTTTCTTTTTCTTTCTTTCTTTTTTTTTTTTTTTGGAGGAAGATTAGCCCTGAGCTAACTACTGCCAATCCTCTTCTTTTTGCTGAGGAAGACTGGCCCTGAGCTAACATCTGTGCCCATCTTCCTCTACTTTATACGTGGACGCCTACCACAGCATGGCCTGCCAAGCGGTGCCACGTCCGTACCCGGGATTCAAACCGGTGAACCCTGGGCTGCTGAAGCAAAACGTGCGAACTTAACTGCGGCACCACCAGGCCGGCCTCGGTACTTTATTTTTCTATGCTTTATTTTTACCCCTTATGAAACCATATTTAACTATGCTTCCAAAAATATGCAGTAAGTAAATTTTTCTTATCTTGTCTATTTAGAGAGTGACAAGTGTCTCCTAGTTGCTATGCTGAGTTCTACGATTCCGGCAACTGTCGCTGGCTTTCTTTATTGAAAATAATCAATGGCTTTGACAGATAGAAAGGGGAGGACATGATGGCATATTTTGATGCTTCTTGACAGCATGTTCCAGAGTGGCTGTCCCTGTCAGGTTCTGCTCTTTGATTTTTTTTTTTCCTAACCAGGACCCAAGGGAGAGTACTTAGGGTCTTTAACACAGAAACTCCCCAAACATAAAGGCCAATGGAGACCTAGAACTCGCCTGTGTTCATCCACGGGCAAATTTTATATTTTAACTCTTAATGTTTAACGTATAGTCCCACGTATAGTTTCAAAAGAGTTATAAAATTTGGAAAGATTCATTTGGACTTAGGTGCATGCTTCCTTGGGAATAAGAAAATGCTTGCACTGACAACTCTCTACCAGCCACACTTTATTCTTCGTTCTTTTTGTATGATTCTGAGTAATTTTAAAACTTTATTAATAGATATTATGAAATATTAAAATTCTCTGGATATAATAGAGAGTTAAAGGACAAGGGACAGTTCATTATAATTTATTACACATACCCAGAATTTCCATCATTGTGGCTGCCTAAATCAGTACAAACATTCTTTATTAGAAGCTGCTATTACATAAAAAATTTTTCATTATATAGAGAAAGGTGAGAGTCACACTGGCAACTAGTCCACACTTCAGCTCCCCTCTATCCTCAAAGCAGAAAATAATCTGTTGTGCTAAATAATTTGAAATACCATTTTGTTAATAGGTAATTAAAATGTGTAGCTAATGGGCCTCCTGAGACTTTAAGCTAAAGCTATATGCCGTCATTTAAATGACTCTGGCTCAGGCAGTTGCCCATCCAGGGGAAAGATCCTGAATCTGGATCCAAAGGCGGGTAGAACTTCAAGAAATAT
Source organism: Equus quagga (assembly GCF_021613505.1). NCBI lineage: Eukaryota > Metazoa > Chordata > Mammalia > Perissodactyla > Equidae > Equus > Equus quagga. Next base: position 128,065,512 of record NC_060267.1, read on the forward strand.
GACTATCCTCCAGACTGTGGTAGCTTGGATCCTAGGTGAGACAGAGGGACTCTGACACCATAGCAGGAACTCCTGCCTCTTTGAGTTATGACCATGGAAGCAAGTCAATACAAAATACAAGACAAACAAAAACAACGGAGTAGCTTCCCAAGACTATGGTCACTGCTTCCAGCCTTTGCAAGGGGTTTATTGTCCAGCTGGGTTGATGAAGGACCTCAGCTTCCTTGCTTAATGCCTGATAACTTGCCTGACATCTGAAAGAGTTTCTTAAAATATTCTTAAACCTTTGGCATCCCTTCCTACCCTGGGCCTCATGAATAAAACATTTATCCAGTCAGCAGCTTTGGCAGAGAGGAAAAGCCAAGTTCCATCCATCAACGTCAAGAGCTGAATTACCCAGTGATTGCAGATCCTTTAATAACTCTGCTTCTCTGTGACGATGTTGGTAAATAGTCAACTACTGCTAGCATCTGGTTTTTTGGTAAGCATTCCTTTTCTAATCCGGTAACATATCCCCACAAACCGTGGTGATCCCAATTGTTTTGCGTTTTTCCATTTGTAATCTGTGTTAGTTTCCTAGGGCCTCCATAACAAAGTACTACAAACTGACTAGCTTAAACAACAGAAATGTCTCACGGTTCTGGAGGCTAAAAGTCTGAGATCAAGGTATCAGCAGGGTTGGCTCCTTCTGAGGGCTGTGAGGGAGAATCTATTCCGTGTCTGTCGCCCAGCTTCTGGTGGTTTGCTGGCAACCTCCAGCACTCCTTGGCTTGTAGAAGCGTCACCTCAATCTCTCCCTTCATTTTCACATGGCGTTCTCCCTGTGTGTGTGCCTGTGTCCAAATGTACCTTGTTATAGGGTCATCAGTCATAATAGATTAGGGACCCACTCTACTCTAGGATGACCTCAAATTAATTCTATCTATAATGACCTGATGTCCAAATAAGGTCACATTCTGAGGTACTGGGGGTCAGGCCTTCAACATATAAATTTTGGGAGGACACAATTCAACCTATGACACAATCTCTTCTACGTTTTCCAGAGTGCATTTCTTCTTTCTGTTGGTTACATGAAGATAACCAAACCTACTCATAAAAGACTAACAGGGATTTGTTTTCCTTAAATAGGCCGAATAAAGTCTGAGCTTCATATGCAATCTGATTCACTCACCATAGAATCAACTTAATATTATGCTGTTTTGTGAGGCTAATGAGTAAAGCAATTTTGCTAGAAAGTATAAAGTCAATGATATTGGCATTTTATGAGTAGGTTATTCTAAACCACTCTAAATTGAGAACAAACGAAAAGGAAGGCAAACAAAAAGTTTATCAGGTAACATTTCGAAACTCCCTATTTGAATATGTAGAAAATAGCATTTTTTTCTCAAATTTCTATGAAAAAATTACTTAAAACTAAAACATTGCCAGGATTGGAAGTGGAGCGAAGAAAGGGGAAGCAATAATTTTTTAAATGAAAAGTCATAGGACTCATGAAATTATAAAAATCCCAGATGGTTCAACCAGCTACTAAACCAAAATAGTATCATATTTTCAGATTTGCCTATGGGCCAGGTCCCCTCTAAATACTCAGGTACCTACAAAAAGAAAATATGTCCTCAGTGAACACAGAATCCATTTCGATTCTAAAGAATGAAGTTGATTCATGGTGAAGACAATTTCCCTCAACAAATTTTAATTTTACATTACCTCCAAAAAAAAGCTTCCTAGTCTATCCAGAATAAAAACACACTTCTGGTAGCCTCTTCTCTGACATTAATCTCCTCATATATGTGTATTTTTTTCACATATCCTCAAAGTAAATATTTGTGGTGAATATATCACTACAAACTTGAGATGCATCGTCACAAGCTTCTGTGAATAAACACAAAGACAATACAATTCAGCCCAGTAAAAAAGTGCATCAAATTGAAGGGAAAAAATTCTTAGCATCATATACACAAAATAACTGGCCATAGAGTTCTCTTCTTTCGGAGTCATCAGTTTATGTGTAGCCGGGAGCCACCTCATTATTCACACCCTTCAATTCTCAGGCAATGAGCAGCTCACACACACACACACACACACACACACACACAGCCACTGCCACAGGCTTTCTTTATAGAGAATAAACAAATCCAAACAAACGGTTTTAACTAGCCTTCCCTTCCATCATTTTCTCCTCATTCCAACAAAGCTCCTAGGCAAACAAAAATCCGTCCACAAAGTAACTCCTTTCTGTACCTGTCTGCCCTGGATTCTATTAATGAACTATTTTAAGGATTTGTACGATTGTTAATTCTGCCCTGAAGACTCATCAACTGACATCAGCTTGCAAACATCACCAGAGCCTCTTCAGAGCGACTGACACCCCCACCTCACCTGCAGTGCTCTCAGTATAAGTATTAAAATATTTTTTGTGGTTGGTTTTGTTATAGTCTTTTAAGAAGAAAAGAACCATCTCCTTAAATAAGATTTGTTTTTAGTTTTATAAAACACCTTTTCAAGTACATGTGATTAACTCTCTCCTGTTGGAAATCATATTTGATATAGACAATGGTGTATAGCTAAATATAGATGACGTGTTGGGTTATTAGAGATGAATAATACAGAAGAGAGTGCAACCCATCAGTACTTGTAAAGATGCTCTTTGCCTTTCTATTTGCATGCTTTGTAGTTAGAGTCAAGTAATACATCTGGGAAGCCAAAGAACAATGACTAAGAATAATTTTTGCAGAATGCTCAGGGATGATTTTCTTGCTCGGGTGGGGTTTCATTTCCAGGTAACTTTTCTGATAAGTAGGGAACTTTCTCAGAAGACCTTCCAGTTTGCACTGTCTGCAATGCTGTGACATTTTTATGTACCTGTTTTAATGCATCATTAATTTAACCACCACACGATTTCCTCAGGAAACAACAGCTGCAGCCCATTTCTCAGTGTCCTACTAAAAATAAAAAGATTTAATTGCTTAAGCCCTATTTTCCAAGGATTGCTCCTATTGTTGGTCTACAGGAGATGGATACGGTAGGGACCTTCTAAGTCTTGCTACTAGTCTAACTGCGTTTTGCTGCTTCTTCTCTAAGAGCTGGACCAGGGTTTCTGGAGATCACAGACAGTTCTAAATACAGGCCATTAGCTAGTATCAATGAGAACCGTGGCTGTTGCATGCGCTGGAGGGGGAGGAGCTCTCCATAGCAAGCTCTTGCTAATTCTCAGAGGACAGCGTATGAGAAAGTACGAACCCCTCCCAGGGTAAAGGCGCCAACAACCTGAACTTGGAAGATGTGTTCAGCCAATATGGGTGCCCAAACCTCTGCTCAAAGAATAGGACACCCCTCATAAACAGACACCTGTCTTCCTGGAAAGTCTTCAATAAGGTCTGAATTGAGAAGAAACTTTGCAGATAAAGACAATACTCAAACATTAGCACAAAGAAGCCTCTACAGCTCCCTGTTAACCACAATCATATAGAGCACATCGGGTCCCTGAAACATAAGTATTTTTAATAAAAGCTAACTGTGCTCTTTTCAGCTTCTCCCAGCTTCATTCTGAGGCCAGGGGAATAGGCCTACTGTCACAGTTGAGAAAATGTTATAATATGAGTTGGAAGAGAGCCCAGGTGCAAAGAAAGGAAAGTGTCCTGGCAAAGGTGCCCGCATTGTGACTGGGGTGAAGCAATGTCATTCTCTCAGTCACCATCACTCTGCCACACCCCTCAAGGTTCTGTACATGAGGAGGGGCTACAGAAAAGCCCAGTTCTTTCCCACTTCAGTGGCTTTGCTTGTGCTTTTCTGGATGCCAAAACACTATTTTTCTGGCTTTCACAAGCCTGGCTCCTTCTCATGCCTCAGATTTCAGCTCAAATGTCAGCCCCTTAAAAGGGTCTTTCCTCACCATCCTAACAAAGTGACTTATTTCTGTTATTGTCTATCCCAGAAACACTGTTCTTATATTTCATTGATGTTATTACATCCTCTGCTTATTTTATTTATAATCAGCTTCTATACTGGGCTGAATGCCCCCGAGGGCAGGGGCTATGTCTTGATTTCACTGGGACAATGTCTAGCACATACTAGATGCCCAAGAAAGGTTGGTTGAATGGATGTGTTCTAGAGCAGCACTGTCCAACAGAATGTCCTGGAATGTCAGAAATGCTCTATGTTATGCTCTACTCAGTATGGTAGCTGCTAGCCTTATGAAGCTACTGAGCACTTGAAATGTGGCTGGTATAAATGAGGAATTAAATTTTAAATTTAATATAATTTTAATTAGTCTAAGTTTAAATTTAAAGAGCCACCTGTAGCTGTTGGCTGCCATATTGGAGAGTGCAGTTTGAGGACAACCTCCTCAGGCCTCAGACAGGCATACAACTTTTTCCAAAGAGCTAATCTGACTCAAAGAGGAGGAGCTACTCTGAGGCTGAGTTTGGTATTTGTGTGAGCTATTCAACCATGTCTAGGCAGCCTGGAAATTACTATTATTAACCTTAATAATATTTTTTCGCAGGTATGGAATATAATATACGTTATGAGACCAGATAATTTGGACCAAATTTCCAATAAAATAAGTTATTATTTTTCTAATTCATTTTGTTGATAATTTCTGCCCACACAGAAAACTCAAACATCTTTTAAAAGAATAAAACAGGCAATCACCTGACCTAATTCCCTGGTATCTGTTCAACCAAAACAACCAAATGAACCAGAATAGGTGTCTTCTCACTGATTCAGTAGACTGAGGCCATCTTTGAAGGCAGAGGCTGTGTCTGCTGCTTTTACGGCACGTTTATCTCCAGGGCCCCGACGCAGTGCTGGCATTGGAGAAGGCACTCAGTAAATAACTTTTTTGAATGCATAAATTTGTCCTATAGGTCATTCTGTTCAGTTCTTTGGGTTTATTTATTCTTCTCATTTTCTTTTCCCATTCATGCTACTCATTTTCTCCAGTGAAGAACTAAAAGGGAATGGATGGGGAAGGGAGGTTGTACAATAAAAGGAGTTATTTCCCATGGTCTCAAGTTTCTCAGATAGAGTGGCCCAAGTTATGGGTCAGTATCAAGAAACGAGAAGAGCCAGGTGAGGTTCATGTCCGAGCACCAAAAGGGGTGGGAGTGAGGACGCTGAAAACCCCACTGGCCAGCGCTAATTTCGCTCAGCAATGACAGCCCACTGGCTGGCCCCCAAGCCTTGTTCTCAAACAGTATCACAGGAATGCCAAGGAAGGAAAAAACAGAACAGGATGTAGCTGCAGATAAGAAACCAAGCGTGTTCTGTGTGACCCTGATCTGAATTCAGTCACAACGAGGTTTGCAGGTCTCGCTCTCAAAAAACGCAGATCCCACCACCTCCTTTCACTTTGATCGCAAAGAATCACACTCCTTTTCTCTTCCCTTTAGACTCCTATCTTGCAAACAGATCCAGATATAGTTTGTTCTTTTAATTTGAAAATGGCAGCTCCAGCAAATAATTTCCATAAGAACTAACAATCACCTTTTTCTTTTCTTTTCTTTATCCCTCTCTCTCCCCCTTCTCCCTTCTCCTTCCCTCCTTCCCTCTCCCCATCCCCCCACCCCCCTATATAGAGAATCACAGTCAGAATTTCCTTTTTGATCTAGTTAGAAAAATAGTCTCATTGCCTCACGATTGACAGCAGCTGCAGCTGGACCGCCCCAGGCCAGAAATCCTTTGTCTGAAACAAACAAACAAAAATTCTGCCTCTCCTCATTTCCCCACTGAAGGCTGTTGCCTGCCTCTCAACTGGAAATTTAACCCACAGGCATTTACATCACAAGGTTTGTTTTTATAAGTTACAGCAAAAGGCAAAAATGAGCATGGTTCTCTGACTACACGGCGGATTTCCCAGTGCCTAATTTGTTAGGGATGACATTTCTGTTAATGCCCTTGTATTAAAACTGTGTGCCCGTATTTTAATTTCACCATAATATCACATCATGGCACTTAATAAGAAAAAGCCATCAAGAACCATTACCGAAAAGACATCATGGAACTTTATGTGACTAAGTTGTATGTTGACTTTTGGTCAGCGTTTCAAAATAGGTCCATTAAGTTCATGTCAACAAAAAAATAAAGGAAAAGAAAGGAGAAAAAGGAACATATGGACTCTCAGAGTAGGAACTCTTGAAAAAGAGGGAATAACAATATTTTTGTTCTCTGTTGCAATTTATCATTCATTCAATTATGCACTGTGTGGAGCGTCATTTTTCTTTAAATAGGTTTAACATGAAATCTCTTGTTCTACCTGGTGAGATATTATTATGTACTAACCAAACCAGAAAGCTGCTGTGCCTGAGAAGCGTGTTTGGGAAAATAGATGTTAACATTGAGGCTCTCTTTCTGTGAAATGACAAACTTCTACAAAGTGAAGAGTTAAGGTTTAATCCAGTCTCTTCAGTAGCTGTGTTGGGTTGTCAGGGCATTTGTGACACCACAGCCAGGAAAATACTACTTTTGAATGCGACAAGACAATCGTGAAGATCGTATTCAGAAATTCTGTGTCTGTTTTTTATGGTTCATCATAAACGGAAGAAAAAGATAAAACATGCCAGCTTTCAGTCATACATTCAGCACTCATTTATAGAAAACAGTATGCATAAGAAACGCACGTCTTCACACTCTGATTTTAGAGAAGACAATGGGTGCATCATAAGAAACTGCAGCAATCAACATTTCCCTTTTACATGGTACAGGCTTCCTCCAAGACCGTGGACATCACATTCTCCTAGACTTGGTTGGAATTTTACAACGGGTATTTACAAATCCTTCAGAAGCTTTTTGGTAAAAAGCGGAGAGCAATTCTTTGCATAGCAGAAGGTAGTTCTCTCTCTTCCCAACTCTCTGACCCAGCAAAAATTACTGTCAACTATCTGACCAGTTGAGGGATATTGATTCTCCTGTTGCTATGGCAACACATTAGTTGTCAGGTCTGTGTGTCTCTCATACTCAGTGCCTAACCTGCTCCTCCTGGTTTTTGGATTTTGACACTTTCTAAGCCTTAATTAGTTTATTTGATGGGACCCGCACATTTTATTTTTATACTAAGTAGCTATTGAAAATGTAGTCATCCAGAGAACAGATCACAGAGGTAAAAATCGGTGTGCTGTCAGGCCAACCAGAGATGACAAAGAGCGAGAGTAAAGTGGGAGGCACAGGCTCCGCTTGCTGTTCCTCAGATATTGGGGAAAATCAAAACAGTTTTGCCATCTGTCACAGAGCACAGTGTGAAAATTATGGAGCTGTTCGTTTCGATGTTTGAGGAACATTCTGCCACTGTGATTAGATCACAATAATATTACCTAGTCTCTAAAGGTTTGGATCAATGCTCTTTAATATTGTTGTTCTCAGAGAATCTCTGTCTTAACTTATTTTTCAGTGGGAATGTCTGCTAAGCAATTCACTTAGAGATAAATATTTCACACAGGTAGAGCATTTAGGGTAGGAGTCACGGTACAGCTGATGAGTTAGTTAAGTTCAGAGAATTACTAACAATAAAACAAGGAAAAAATTTTTGTAAGGGATTGCCGTCCAGAACAAAGCATTACTCTAGAGCAGCAGTTTTTAAAGTGTGGTCCCCAGAACCCTTAGATCGGGGGAAGGAGTGGGGTCCAAAGAACCATTTGGGGAAGCCAATAGGTCAAAACTACTGTCAAGATAAACCTAAGACATTATCGCCTTTTTCACTCTTCTAACATTTACACTGATGGTGCAAAAGAAATCCTGGTAAAACTGCTAAGTGTCTTAGCACAAATCAAGGCAATCACTCTCTCTGTCTCTCTGTCCCTCTCTCTCTCTCACACACACACACTCGTGTGCAGAAGGAGGTGGAGGTTATATTTTTAAATGTCCTTGATAAGGGAGTTTTTGAAAAATTAACTCTATTAAATCTTGGCCCTTGAGTACATGTCTTTTTAACATTCTGCATTGGGGATTAGAGGTTAGAGCCTGGTCATGAAGTTCTCCTTTGTTGTAATTGAAGTAAGATGGTTATCTCAAGGAAAAGCAGTTGCATGATTGAGTGGAGAACTGAACTAACCACGTTTTTAATAGAACACAATTTTTACTTAAAAGAACATGGAAAAACAATGCTATTGACACGGGTATTTGGCAAACATTATTTTTCTAAGTTAGAGAAAATGAAACTGTCATTTCAAGGAGAACAACTTACAGTATTTGTTGCCAATGATAAAATGTGGACTTTTAAGCAAAATGTAGATTTTGGAAAAATTGTATCTGTGAGTTTTTTTTAAAAGCTTCCCAATACATAAGGATTTTTCTGATAAGATGGATGGTGATATTAATGAATATAATTTTTTATATTGTACATTGAAATGAGTCAACATTTGGAAGCTCTGCATCAATATTTTCCAAATAATCAGTGCCTGAGGTTACAAAATCTTTCACGGATAAAAGGCCCATTCGAAGTTAAAGAAAGGCCAACTGATTTAATGTAAAAGAATATAAAACATTAATTCATATGGTTTCGGATTTCATATTGCAACTAGCTTTGGAAAAACTACCACTTGTCAAGTTTGCGTGTATTATCAAAGAAGAATACCCATAATTATGTAAAAGAGGATATTAAAATACTCATCTCTTTTACAGGTACACAACTATGTGAGACGAGATTTTCTTCATACTCCTCAACCTAAAGAAACATATCGTTTGTTTTGAATTAGATTGAAATGAATGCAGAAGCAGATAAGAGACTCCATCTGTCTTCTATTAGCCATACATTTAAAAGATTTGCAAAACTGCAAAACAATGCTACTCTTCTCACTAATTTCTTTTTGTTTTGGAAAATGTAGTTATTGTTTATAAAAACATTTTAGTTACTATGTCATGGGTTTATTATTGTTATTTTAAATTTAAGTCATTACATTTAAAATTTCTGATTTATAATTTATACTATGGTAAATATGCAAACAAAGCCCTTTGTAGTCCTCAATAGTTTGTTAGGTGTAAAGGATTTGAGACCACAAAGTTTGAGGACCATTATTCCATAGAGGGACAAAGGGGGGAACTGTCCAAGGTACTGAGACCACAAATCAAGTACCTGGGGCATGGAGGGGAGGTTCTTAGAAATCCATTTCACCAAAAAGGAGAACTTCATAACCGGGCTCTAACCTCTAATCCCCAAAGTATAGACAACAAAATTCCATAGCAAGGAAAAGACAGCACCAGGACATAGTTCTGTTTTCTTGGGTAAAACATTCTCCTCTCTCTTTTTTCATCTTCCAAGACTTTACTTTTGTCTTCCAGATATTTCCATCCTACCCTAAATAAGCAACATTCCATCAACATTAACATAGACAAGATGTTTTGGGATCACCAGAGAGTCTATAACACCAAATATTATTTATCAAAACAAAAATCCAGACAAGAGGTGACATGTTTCACCTTTTAACAAACACCATTTCCAATATTATAATAAAAGATAGTAATAACAGTCTGCTGCTAATGTGTCTTATGCTATTTAAATAAAAATCACAAATGCTAATATCAGTATCATATGGCTAATGGTAGACTAGGAAATATAATACCATGTTTCTGACAGAGATTGGCATCTTGGACCATTGTAACCATTACAGACCATCATATTAAGACCCAGATCACTCTGATATCAAAGAAATTTTGAGAAGCAATACATCTTGCAACACTTACAATTTAATGATTCAAACCTTCAAAAGCATAAAATATTATCCCATAAGCAGAACATTTATCATCCTGGGAATGAGTGAAACCAAGTCGGTCAAAATAAAAACTCTGTTCCCTGTGGATGTTTTTCAGAATAAATAAAAGAGTTACCACTCTTTAGCATGGACTATTTTGAAGCCTACATCATCCAGTCTTGGGAGGACTGGGCTCTTGTTCTCTTCATCAGTAAATGTAAAGAAATGTCATTTATTTACCTGAGTCCAAGACCATCCAAGCAGCTTGACAACTGGAACTGCCATCTCACCTATAATAGAACTAGGAAATATAATAAAACAATTATCAAAATCCAGTCTGGAACCCGGCTATACTTCTCCATACATTTAGCTTCTGCACTTATGAAATTAATGGCAGCTTCAGGAAAGGGAGACATGAGGGATGAGGCCACATGCCATTCTCAAGAAATTGCCCTCTGGAGCTCACCTTTCTAGGTAGGAAATCAGCTTTTCTTTGCCTTTTTTTGCACAGGTTCATTTTCTCTTTCACAAGCTACAAAAACAGTGATGCTGACTTTATGATGACAGCACCAAGGTGCTTTTTTTTAAAGAATACAGATCAATTTTATTGTACAAAATTAAGGCTGTTACATTTCTAAGTCTATTAAGGCTAAAAATAACAGCAGCAACAACAAAAGATCTCTAAAGAATCTTATTTTAAATTTCTTACAAAATAGTTAAATGTTCGTTTCACTATCCCCTCACCCCCAAAATAAGCAAAGTGACCTGACCAAATGTTATAACAAACACTATAAATAGCACCAAATCTTTAAAAGGAGTATACCTAAACATTATTTCTTGGCTTGAAGATCTTCATGGCATGGGGTGGTATGACCATAAATCCCTTGGAAAATCTAGCCAGCACACTTGGCATCTCCAGCCAACCCATCATTTTCAAATTGAACAAAAGAAATATCATGTCTCCCAGGTATGAAACATATTTCCTTGAAACTAGAGAACCGATCAGCTGATAGCATTATCCCATGAGGCTCTTTGGTAAGTTATTGAGGAACAAAATATAGTTTGGAAGGTAATGGCGAGGATATGGTATTGAATTTCCTCGAGTGTTAGTTGAGTCTGGGGCTCCATGACCAGGCTTTTGTTTGTAGCAACAACAATCTTTCCCACTGTTTTGGCCTCTTTCTTTTTTACTACAAGTACTCCTACAAGCAAACGTACTACTCATTTTAGATATTTTATCAGAATCTGTTTTTGTACACTGCATTTGCATGGATTTATCACAAGGTAGAAACGCTTTTAACTGTCTCAAGGTATTTGTTAATGAGACCAGTTCTTTAAATAAAACAGAGGTCTTCTCCCTCATCTTAATGGCCAAAATAAGGAAACAGGGCCCACAGGGATCTCTTACAATTTTGTGATTAATGTTGTAGATATCAATTTTATCACTTAGTCTGATAGCCCTGTTTTGGGTTAAATATCATAAACAAAACAAGACAAACTAGCTCTTAAAGAGTTAACCCCAGCCCAGGTTACCCTTAATAGTTTCCTTATTGCTGTCAATTAATTAAGTAGCCAACAATTTTGTTCTGTTTAATAACTAAACCAATCTGACCACAACATATTGTCAATTAATAGTCCCTCTTCACTAAAGGATTAAATTTTTCCAAAGCTTCGGTGCTAAGCAACTATGAAGAATTGTAAAATCACAGTTTTTCTTATTCAGCCACTACACAATGGGTGCCTCAAAGACTTCAGTAAAAACAAAAATTGAAAACAAATTATGCTTAATTTATATTTTTTTAATATTTCCCCTTAATTTCATTCCTTTTCACGTTGCCTTCAGTTTTGTAAAATTATTATTCACAGAGAACAAAATTCCTCCTGGACTTTTTGCTTTTCTGCCTTCTCACTTCAGGATTTAAAATATGCAAGGAACTGTATTATCAGGGAAGAAAATACAATTACGCCTCTCAGCTTATGGAAGGGACAGTTGTTATGTGCTTGCCACAGGGAGATTTCAGCACATCCAGAATTTGCATCGAATGTCTTTTTAATAAAGCTAGAAGACTCTGTTTTAGGAAGAGATATCAATCTTGAGGAGAAGGTGGGACATCGTTCTATTGCATCCTGGTTGCAATAGTTGGTCACAAAGATTAACAGTCAACTGTTCTTCACCTGGGGGCTGCTAGTCATTGTACCTACAATCTTTTTTATTATAATTGTGAAAAAACACACACAACACAAGATTTACCATTTTAAAGTGAACAATTAGGTGGCATTAAGTACATTCACGATGTTGTGCAACAATCATTACTATCTAGTTCCAGAAGTTTCTCATCATCCCAAAAAGAAATTCTGTAATCTTCGTACTTACAATATTTTAAACCATGGATTGGATGCCTGGTTTGGGATCAGAATTTCTTTAATTCCTCCATACCCATATCCAGTAGATCATCATACTTGACAGCCTGACCTCTGAAATCTGATGGCCTGGTCTGAAATTCTGCTCCTGGTGCCATCTTGGACAAACACTCAATCTCTCTGAGCTCCATTGTCCTCGTCTACGAGATGGGAGCAATCAAAACCTCTTACAGGATTCTGAGGAATAAAATAGAGCATTTACAACCCACTGAGCTCAGGGTCTGGCAACCATTAAGAATTCAATATATACATTTACTAATTTATATTTTTCATCACACCTTCCGTGTATCAGGCACCATTCTAAATGCTATGTATATAAGAGCTCCTTTAAAAATTCTTAACAATCTTAAGGGTATTCACTATAACCAACTTAATTTTATGGATGAGGAACCTCAAGCACGGAGAGGTTAATTAACTTGCCCAAGATCATACAGCTCATAAGTGGAGGAGCCAAGGTTTGAACCACCAGAGAGGCCATGTTCTTAATAACTCCGCCATGATGCCTCTGTATTATTACTTGCAGTTATCATACTCATCCCAAAATATATGTGGTTAGTCTTTCGTTACCATTCTTTTTCTACCTCCTGACGCAATTTAATATTGTCAAAAGTAGAGACCATCCACATTCCTGCCTTCCTCATACATCATCTTAAAGTGTTCCTGTGTACTTCTGCCCTTTTTTTCATTGTGTGTGATTTTACACAGTAGTCAGACTAGATTTGCAATTTTGCTTGCTGTTTTGCCCCATGATGTTATAGCATTATCATGCAAAAAATTTTTATTCACTCAAATGTTTTTGATCTTAATACTTGAATTACTGGTCAGCCTTTTGTACTTTCCATCTGTTTATTTGCAACTCCCCCTACACTCTGAGGCAGGCTCTGTGTGTCTGGTTAGTTGACATCACAACAAGAATTTCCATTTAATTCTGGGTATGATGTTAGTGTGGTTAGAAACTCAGAAGAAAGTTTGGAGTTCGGCCAGGTACATCGAATTTGTGGTTCTTTGGGTCAACCTGCAGCCCTAGGGCACAGTGCAGGAAATTCCCCCCTAACCAATCACAGGGTGAAGGAGAAAAATGATTATGGGAAAACCAGCACACCAGCTTCAAAAGTCCAAATTGTACAGAGAAAGTGTGGTGAAATCAACATCACCCAAGCCCATGTGCATGCTGGTGTGTGGATGAGACACCAGTCTGAAAAATACCACTTCTAGTTACCATAAGTTATTAACAGAGATCTGCATATTCAAACAAAGCAAGCCTACTGGAAATCCAGGGCAAGATGCTTCATTACATGATAAGGAAAAACAAGAACAGGTTCTAATAAAATAAATTTCCCTTGAGGCACAGTTGTTTCTCTTCATACCTTCAGAAGGATGAAAGAGCTTCATATTACTTGGAGGTATGTCAAATCCAATTTATTTTCTTTCTTCTCTTTTTCTTTAATTACAAAAGCAATATATGCTTATGGTAAGGAGTTCAAACAATATAGCAGTATGTAGAGTAAAATAAAACTCCCCTTTTACTATCACCATCCTCCAACTCTAATCTCCAGAGACAACCACTGCCAACACTGTAGAATAAAACTTTCAGATTCCTTTCCTATTTTTTTGCACATCCATAAGTATTTTTGCACATATGCAAGTATATATGGATATGCAAACGAATGAGTATACATACTCAAATACATAAAGATCTAACTTTTGTTTATTAATCATAGGAAAAAAGCATTAAAAAGACCAGATTATATTGCAGCAGAAGTCAAAGACATATTGGGTCTCCTATTGAGATCTGCTGACACCCAGAAAACAATATTGAGTTGAAAAGAATTGTAGAGAAAAGGTTAAAATGAATAGATCTTATAGCTGAGAACACAAAACATCGTTCAATAAATGATGTCATGCATGTCAAACTCCAAACTGCGACCAATTCAGTTTGATTGGTTATATAACCACTCCTCCTCATCAGAAGTAGGTCAATAGTACCACCGGCTTTGAAGATTTATGTTAGGTGATGCTTAGGAATAGAAAAAAAATGACTGCATATACTCATCACTATTCTCATTCTTGCTTATTTGATTTGACATTCTCCCCAAAAGCCTTACTCAGGCATTGCCCTCTTGCTCAAAACATCCCTCCCCCACCCCTAAATCTTCCCTCCATCTACCTAAAGCTTATTTGTGCTTCAGATGATAGATCACTTCCTACCAGCCCTGGAAAGACTTTCTTTATCACTCTACCCCAAGGAGACTGCTTTGTCTTCTGAACTCTACATGGTGGCATTTGCCACTTTGTGATCCACCAACCGTTTCACGTGTTAATTTGACTTTGTCCCTCACTAGACTGTATGCCTCTGAGTAAGGATATCTCAGGTACTTCCAGATTGCCTGGCATGATACACCTCATATGCTTTAAAAAACTATTTGATGAGAAATTTATTTCAGTTGCTGTGGACTTTAGTCAGATATTGACCAGTGTTCACGGCTTAAATCTGAAGTAAGAAATCAAAGATGGTTTCCCTAAAGCTTATAAGTTGTGGATTCTAGGATAAAGAAAGTACACTATCTGTGATTTCTTAACTCAGGGTCCCTCACCAGACTCCTGAGGGTCATTAAGCCCTCTGAAATGATGAGCAACATTGGGTGTGTTTATTGTGTGCCTTGGGGGTCTCGAGGAGGAGAAAGTCCATGATTATCATCAGATGCTCCACAGAGCCTTGCCTCAATAGGGTTAAGAAACATTATTTAGGTCACACAGCAAACACCTAAAGTGTTTGGGGAAGGTGGGTGGCTTTTGTGTGGCAGTGTGGGGCTTGGGTCACACAAAGGGCTTTGCCTCTTCCCATAGATGGAAGAGTTTGTAGGAGCATTTGTTTCCACCCCTCCATTTCAACCAGCTGCTCAAATGCTTGACATTAATAAACTATCCATCTTTTGATATTTTTCAACTCACTGAAAAATATCTAGTCATGACCATAAACTCCCCTTATGGCAGGAGTTTACAGCAGGGAGGGTTGTAATGAGAAAAGTGCCTCAAGCCAGAGAGGGTTTACATAAAGATGAAGCTTGCACCTCACTATGATCTCAAACCTCAGTACGCCATTCCACATTCAGTTAAACACACGTACACAATACTGCAAATTCTCTTTCTATTGGTATATGCTTATGCATAACTGGTATGAATGATCCTTACAATAAAACATGGCTCAAAGAACCCATGTACAATCCTTAAGCTCCTCAGAGGATATTAGTAAGAATGATTCTAGAGCACAATACCCAAGCCAAAGAGAAGTCTGGGGAGAGGAGCTCATTATATCTGAAACTTGTCATGCCCTGCAATAGAAAAAAACACATTGTTCACTCTGGCTTAAATTAGAACTGGTTTCCCACTGAGTAGTGTGGTGAATCTTTGGCAGAATAACAGATGATGCCTTAGACAATTACACATCCATCTTGGGATGAGACCGAACCCAGCAGTATTTAGAGATATCTCAATTTCAAACGATGATAGCAATTACCCCTTTACAACACTGGAAGAAAGTCTGCATTTCCTGGGAATCAGGGCATCTGGGTTTTAGTCCTGAGCCTGCCATTAATAGGTATGTGACCTTGGACAAATCAGTTAGTCAGATTTTCCTCGTTTGTAAAATGAGAGATGTGGATTCTGTCTCTGCTCCGCTCCCTCCCAGCTCTAGCATTCTGAAGCTTAAGCATCACTTCTATGACAGAGAAAAGATTAAGAGATTTCTGACTGGAAGAAAAAATGAGGAAAGGGATTTACTTCACTTTACGGGATAAATTCTTGAAAATTCACAGTGTATTATGAATCTGCAAAATGGATCCTCTTGTTTCATTAGAAGTACAAATATGTCGACTCAGATAATTTACTGCTAACATTCAAACTTCAGGTTTCCTAATCCTAGCCTCTCTCTGGAGGAGAATGTTATTTAAACCAACACCTAAGTACAATGGAGTCAATATCTGAGATGTTCTGTGTTTGCTCATTTTGAATGGTCATACATCAAGTTTTCTAAAGTTCGGCTTAACCGGGACCAAAAAATCTCTTTAAAAAGTTCCTCTTTTCGTTTAACAATTCTTATTTCTCACCTATCACATAGGGCCAAATACTGGGAAACAGAGAGGTCCCAGTGAATTTGGTCTTAAAGATGGGGAATTATTTTTAATGTGTGTAGCTCTGTGAGCTTTTACCAACGTCTAAGGAGATAAGAATAATTTATCACCTTTAGTGACAGTATTTCAAGGGAAAGCAAAAGGTATGTACACATGCTTCTGACTTGAGAAAACTTTCTTCCAGAGCTGAGGAGAAAAGGCACAGAATAGGTTCAGGGAATGTCCAATCCTATTTAGAAGGAAGAATTGGAGCATTATCTGGGAAAGACTTCTCTCCAAAGATTTAGGATCTACTAGTGTCAATCACCAGGGAGTAGAAAGAGTTAAGAACATGAGCCAAAGGATTTTTTGCACTCAACAACCCAATTCTGGAGTTAAGTAAGCAGGATTACCCCTGGAATTTGTTGTTGACATAGATGAGCTTCTTTTACTTAGTTCTAGAAATATACCAATAGCCACTTTCTTGCCTAAAACCTCAGTAGTGCCAGGTTATCTTCCTGTATCCTGCCTTCAGAATGAATTGCCCAAGAATTATAATTTTCCCTCAGAATATATCTAATCAATTACTCATTATATGCAGCCAAATTTTCTCTCTGGGCAATGCGTATCTTCTTTAAGTAGAGAAAAAATAATATGTTAAATCAATAAAATTAAAGGGTTGATGATCCAGATAACTCCACATCAACTATTACTTACAGTGCCTCTACATCTTTTATTCAATAATGTTATGAGGACCTGCTATGTGCTAGCTGCCTTACTGGGGGATGGTGATCTGTGGGAGACGAAACGTCACATCCAACATGATGACGACAGAAAGTAAGGCAAGAACATAATGTCTCTTCATTTTCTTTGGTGATACTATGACTCACAAAGTTTAAGAGTAGAGGCTGGCCAGGCTCAATTCCTGCTTCTGATACTTATTAATTTACCTAGCCTGTCTGAGCATCAGTGTCCTCATCTGTAAAATGGGACAATATACCTACTGGTTGTAAAGATTAAATGTGCAAGTTATGTAGGACCCTGTATTAGTCTGCTAGGGCTTCCATAACAAAATGCACAGACTGGGTGGCCGAAACAATAGAAATTCATTTTCTCCCAGTTCTGGAGGCTGGAAGTCCAAGTTCAAGGTGCCAGCAGGGTTGGTGTCTGGTTAGGCCTCTCTCCCTGGCTTGCAGACGGCCACCCTCTCTCTGGGTCCTCACCAGATCTCTCTCTCTTCTTATAAGGACACCAGTCCTATTGGTGGATTGGGGCCCCACCCTTACAACCTCATTTAACCCTAATTCCCTCCCTAAAGTCCCTGTCTCCATATACACATACATATGCTGAGGGTTAGGGCTTCAACATGTGAATTTCAGGGGAACACAATTCAGTCCACAACAGACCCTTAACACAGTTCTTGGTGCATTGGTTAGCATTTATTGAGAGCTCACTACAATTGCCACTACTATTTTTATAATAGTAGAAGTTATGAGTGTTTTCCCCATAAACTCAAGACAACTTAGGAAGATTGCTTTAATATAAAAGTGAAAAAGAAAATAACTATAAAATCTTTCTCAAATGCTTCTGTACCCTCACCAACTTCTAAAGGAGACCGTTTTCCTTACACTGGGGCTAGTATCTGTGGACTGAGGTCCCTACCGACACAAAGTGTTGGTCATGAGTTATAGTATCCTGAAGGATCAGCCTTTCAGTCCCATTGTGGCCTCTCCCCCAGCCTGTCTTCCTCCAGTCAGTTCTTCATACACCTAAGCAATGCCCTCCTCCTGCTGTGATACCAACACAGCTGTTCTGCTGCAGAAAGCGGGTCCGATCTGCACGAAGGAGTCACTACAGTATTTCCCTTTGCTCTAATGGACAGGCTTCAGAAGCAGTACACTTCCAAAACGAACCTCCACAATTTCCACTAGGACTCTGCTCTTGGCACAGGGAGAAATTGCTGTCACTTTAGGAAATTGTGACCATTTGGTGGAACCTTTTTACATGGGCGTCCTATGTAATTTTCTTTGTGTAAATCTCAGAGAGATGAGCTGGTAAGGAATGGAAGCTGTTTTGTCATTCTTTGATGAAAAAAAAATTATACCTGTTTCAAAGAGCTAATTTGCAAGGCAAATGCTACACGAAAAACAAGATTTTATAAGCTAACTGGCCTTCTCAAAGACAGACGCCTGCTGAGAATTTGGGGGAAATTTATTTACAGGTAAGACCACAGAGTCAGACACCCTTAACACTCATGCTGATTTTTCAGGCGCCAGACAGGTAAACCTAGGGTATAAGGATTACCCAAGGTATGAACATATAAATGTCAAAAATAAGTAAGAGTAACTTGCCACCCAATGAACTTTTTACTCAGCTTGGGCAAGCATCTATATGTACTTCAGACAGTATAATGATGGAATCTTCCCAACGTAAAATATATTTCAGTAAGAGATGTTTTTATTCTGGCTCAAGAGAAAAACACAAAACAAAACCCTAATGGGTGATATTCCACCCCTACAAATCACACACACTCACAAAATTCCCTTGATTCATTTCAACTGCCCCCTCCAAACATTAACCTCTTTTACCTGAGCCCTGCAGAGAATCCTTCCTTACTGGTATGCTGGTTTACATGCTCTCCCTTCTTCCAATCCAATTTTTTCTTTTTAATTTCTTTTAAATGAGGTAAAATATACCTAACACAAAATTGATCATTTTAACCATTTTATGTGCACAATCTAATGTCATGACGGACATTTACAATGCTGTGCAACCATCACTAATATCCATCTCCAGAACTTTTTCATCAACCCAAACTAAAACTTTGTACCCATTAAACAATAACTCCCTCTAGCCCCTGGTAACGTCTCTTCTCCTTTCTGTATGAATTTGCCTATTCTGGGGCTTCAGTATAAGTGGAATCGTACAATATTTATCCATTCGTGTCTGGCTTATTTGACTTACCATAATATTTTCAAGATTCATCTATGTCGTCACATGTATCAGAATTTCCCTCCTTTTTAAGGCTGAATAATATTCTGTTATGTGTATAGACCACATTTTTGCTTATTTATCTGTTGATGCACATCTGGGTTGTTTCCATCTTTTGGCTATTACGAATAATTCTGCTATGAAATCGATGTACAGGTATCTATTTTGAGTCCCTGCTTTCAACTCTTTTGGGTATATATCCACAAGTAGAATCACTAAATCATATTGTAATTCCATGTTTAACTTTTTAAGGAATGATCATACTGTTTTCCACAGCAGCTGCACCATTTTACATTCCCATCAGCGATATACAAGGGCTCCAATTTCTCCACATCTTGTTATTTTCCTCTTTTTTTTGTTAATAGTCATCCTGATGGATGTGAAGTGGTATCTAATTGTGGTTTTGATTTGTTTTTCCCTAATGAAGAGTGTTGTTGACCATCTTTTCGTTCGCTTGTTGGCCATTTGTATATCTTCATTGGAGAAATGTTTATGCAAGTCCTTCGCCCATTTTTCAATTGCGTTTTCTTGTTTTTGTCATTGTTGAGTTGTAGGAGTTCTTTAATACATTCTGGATATTAATTCTTTATCAGATATATGATTTACACACATTTTCTCCTCTTTTGTAAGCTATCTTTTCACTCTCTTGGTAATGCCCTTTGATGTACAAAAGTTTTTGACTTTGATGAAGTCTAATTTATCTATTTTTCTTTTGTTGCCTGTGATTTTAGTGTCATATCCAAAAAGTCATTGTCAAGTTCAATGTCATGATGATTTTTCTCTGTTTTCTTTTACAAGTTCTATAGTTTTAGCTCTTGTGTTTAGGTCTTTGATCCCTTTTGAGATAATTGTTATATATGGTTTAAGGCAAAGGTCCAACTTTATTCTTTTGCATGTGGCTATCCAGTTTTCCCAGCACCATTTGTTGAAAAGACAATACTTTCCCCATTGAATGGTCTTGGCATCTTTGCCAAAAATCATTTAGTCATATACCTTAGGATTTACTTCTAAGGTCTCTATTTTATTCCATTGGTCTATATGTTTGTCCTTAGGCCAATACCACACTGTTTTGGTTACTGTAGCTTTGCAGTAATTTTTTAAATCAGGAAGTCTGAGTCCTCCAACTTTTTCTTTTTCAACATTGTTTTGGCTATTCAGGGTTCCTTGAGATTTCATATAAATCTTAGGATTAGTTTTTCTATTTCTGCAAAAAAATTCGTGTTTTTTTTATACAGATTGCATTGAATCTGCAGATTGCTTTAGGTAATATCACCTTAACACTCAAGTCTTCCAATTCATGAACACAGGATGTCTGTCCACTTCTGTCTTTTAAAATTTCTTTCAGCAATATTTTGTAGTTTTCAGTCCAATTCATTCTTGACATAGTAGCTAGAGGGAACTTTAAAAATTATCAATGAAATCATATAATTTCTCTACCTAAAACATGTCTTTTAGTGTCTTACCAATGTCCCTGCAAATGTACCAACACTCACATGGTCCTGCACAACCCAGACCCTTGCTACCTCCATAGTAGTGTCTCACACGACCACTACCCCTCACTCCTCACTCTCCAGCCAGTGTGATCTGCTTTCATTTCTAGAAACTGCCAAGCTCTTCCCCACCTCAGGGTCTTTGTATATGCTGTTTCTTCTGCCTGGAACTCATCCCCCTGGTTTTCTCTCATCTTCCAGTTTTCCTATAAACATACTTCCCACAAAGAGGCCACCCCCAATATGCCTTGGTATTTAGTTCTTCCCATCCCATCACCATCACTGCTCCCTCTTTACATCCTTCACAGCACTGAGCTCACTGCATCACTATGACTTTGTTTGCTGTTTTCTTGGTTTATCGTCCAGCTCCCCCAAGGTGAGCTCTTAACTGTCTTATTCATCCTATGTCTCTATGCCCAGCACATTGTTAACCTGCAGTGAATAATTATGGAATGAAAACAAGCAATGGCACCTGTAGCACACAGGCATAAAATTCTTGTCAAGAAGGTCAACAGGAAACGGGAATACTCTATAGCAGGTGGCCAATGGGTTCAGACATACCAAATCCAGCTGAACCATACATACTTTTGGTGTACAAATTCAACAATCCAGAGAGCATATCTTGTCAGAAGAAGGAACACCTTGAAAGGTACATCATTAAAAAATAATTTTGAAAAGATCCCTTAATGCAGTGTCATAGCTCACTTTACAGCTTTAGGACATTGTACTTAATAATAATAGTGAAGACCAAAGAGTTATTCCATGTCCAGAGAGGTCGAAGCCAAAATACCTCCAGAGGCTCTAGTGATGCTTCCACAGACCTCACAGCTGGTGACGAGTCACACCACACTAGCCCCTCTCAAGACGATTTACCGAAGGCACCAGCATCAGAAAACCTACTGAGAGTGACACTGGTCACACATGCGATGGGGCTGGGAAATAAGTACACAGTGTGGCTGCTTCATAGAGAATGAGGAGCAAAAGTGGCTCCCAGGTAGGAGCTGTTCCGTGCTGAAGCATTTATACACCCAAAGCAGGAGGTTATCGGTAGAATATCCATAGAGTTTTCTAAGGAACTGGTTCCAAACCAGAACATACCAGATACAAACCACCACCAGGAGAACAGCCTGAGGTCACCAGCACTGACTTGGGAATCAGGTCTAGTTTCAAGCCTGCCTCTGATAACCATGAGGACACGGTGACCTTGGGTGAGTTACTTTAACTTCTCTGACTCACACATTTCTCACCTGTGAAATAAGGCCCACAAGATCACCTACAATATGTCCTCAAAAAGAACACAGGTTCTAGAAAAAATAGTTTGGGTTCATATACTGACTTTGCCTCTTACTAGCTACATGCTGTTGGGCAAGTTGGGCAAGTGGCTCTCTATGGGCCTCTATTTCCTCATTGATAAGATGGGCACAATAACAGCAGCCTGCAATGAGTATTAAAATGAGATACAATCTCTAAAAGCACGTAACTCAGTGTGTGGAACATAAGAAATCCCCAGAAAATTCCAGCAATTGCATTTCTTACTTTCCAGTCCATTATACAAATTTAGAGATGTTCTTTGACACGTTGACTGAAACAAGTTCTCACATGGACCTAGCAAGGAATTTTCTCGTAATAATGCCAAAGGGTGAAATGAAATGAAATGTCTTATAAATTCTGAGACAAATGCATTCAGAATTCCTTACCAACAGAGTTACTTAAGATAACTCTTGGCGCCGGCCCGGTGGTACAGCGGTTAAGTTTGCTTGTTCCACTTCTCAGCAGCCTGGGGTTTGCCAGTTCGGATCCCGGGTGTGGACATGGCACTGCTTGGCACGCCATGCTGTGGTCGGCGTCCCACATATAAAGTAGAGGAAGATGAGCATGGATGTTAGCTCAGGGCCAGGCTTCCTCAGCAAAAAGAGGAGGATTGGAAGCAGTTAGCTCAGGGCTAATCTTCCTCAAAAAAATAAAAAAAGATAACTCTTAAGGTTACTTAAGGTACAACTCCTTGGACCTTATGCTATATAAAAGGTGAAATCTTATTTTAGGGGAAATGGGAGAGGAAGGGTGAGAAGACACTCAGAAATGGATAACCAACTTCTATCACTCACACATAAGATTCTCCATTCAATTCTTGGAGCTTACACACTTCAAAGAATCCCTGCCTTGGGCCCTAGAGCACTGTGCACATTGCCCGGGGGTCCTGACATACCAATATCTACCCCTCCAGGAAGTCCTCAGCACATTGCTGCTCCCACAGGACAAAGACATTTCTCAGTCACTATAAGGGCAGGATCTCTACAATCCATACACATCTCAAGTCTTTCTGCAGAGGTTCTTCCAAAGTCAATCTTCCCTTCTTAATGAGCCCACCAAATCTGGAGCCTTGTTCTCCATGCTAATGACACTCTGCTTGCATATGACCAAGTAGGGGCAACTTCTTCTTTCAATACAAATCAATCTTGTGCCTGTTCTGCGCAGGGCATTCTGCTAGGGGCTGGGGATCAAACAGTAAATGAGTGTGACATCTGTCCTTAACGAGTTCACAGTCCATAAGTTGAAGCTGTTGTGTAGTTTGGGAGTGTGGGGGTGGTAGGAGATGCTATGGAAACAGACACGGGCCTGAACCAGGGTTGGGGGCTCAGAGAGGCTTCCCAGAGAAGTAATATTGAAGCGGAGCACTGAAGAGGAACAGGAGCTAACCAGCAAAGGAATGCCAAGGGTACGGATGGAGAGGAGAAGACTATTCCAGGGAAAGGAAAAAGCATGTTGGAAATCCAATGGCAAGAGCAGGCTCGATGCCTTCAGTGTCTTGAAAATCTCAATGTGGTTAAAGGCTAGAGTATAAGATAAGAAGTGGCATGAAAGGAGCCTGATGGATGATATTGAAGGTGCTGTTAGAGAGTTTTGACTCTATCCCATAGAAAGCAAAGAGATTTAAGGAATTTTAAGCTGAGAAGTCACACAGTTCATACATTCCACCAATTCCGAGTGCCAAACACATTCTGGTGACAGGATGTACTTCACTAGCATCCATTAGACACACACTCATTGGAATCTGCTTCTCAAGCATGTGCCGGTGCTAGGATTCTCTGAGGAATAACGCCCTGTTTCTGCCCTCATGAGGCTCCCTGCTGAACTGAGATGTCTTGTCAAAATATCAAGATGACAGAAATGGGTGGGAACCTTTAAGAACCAAAATGGAGTGTGGTCACGGCTCAGAACAGCTTCCCAGGATGCGAAGTGTGTTACCATGGAGAAGTTGGGATGGGAGACTCCCTGATAGGAACTTGGTTTCCATGAAAGTGACCTTGGGCTGGCAGAGGAAGAAGGTACCACAAGGGACACTTGCCATGTGTCCCTTAAGGGAGGGAGCAACAATGAAAACAGGAGAAAAATAATCCATGATTTCTTAAATTAAAAAAGGCCAGCTCACACCAGGTCTCCTGCAACCTTATTACAGAACATTTTGAGTTTTTCCAAAACACTCTTAAAAGATAATTAACCTAATTTGGCATGTTACAAAGTCATTTTAAATCTCCATTTGGTGAATGAAATAATACATTCAGCAGCATGTGTGTGCTAGTGATAACTCAGTTTATCAAAGGCCAGAGGAGCCCAATCTCCAGGCGAGTGGCTCCCTATGAACCCGGGGGCTAGCAATTATCTTCTACTAGCCTTGCTACCTATAATAAGTTTGTTTGTGATGTGGCTCTGTTTTAAAAATAACACCAGCTTGTCTGTAGGGCCTCCTATCCCTGGGCCCCAATCTGAGGATTTATACCTAACTTGAGAAAGCTTAAAGGGAGAATGGGCCCATCCTAGCCATAACTGCCATTAAGATATAATTAAATCAAAGGGGTTTTTTTAGCTCCTTTATTAAGTTGTACCCCAAAAAAGGCCATTTAGTGTTTTCATTGCTATTTCAGATGTTTCCAAACTAATCCCACATTAAGAAGCAAGCCATTGTGTACATCTAGATGCATAAATTGTGATTACATGATTCCCTTAATTAATTTTGACAGAGGATTTCACAACAAAGATCCCAAGCCAGTCTTGTTTTCCCCAGAAAAGCATTGCACATGCAATCCTAATTCACATAGCCCTCTGCTGAGGATGGATGTTTTAAAAACCAGCCTCTTTAACTACCTTAATTACTAATAATAAGAGGAACAAGTAAGCACATTTCCACTTACATCAGGAAGTCACACGCAAACTGTCCCAAATTGGCCATGAATGTGGTCCCAGAGTTCACCACTGTTCATTGGCTTCACTTGTGATGAGATCTGGAGCCAAAAAATGAAGCTAAATCTAGAGCCACCAATGAGTAAAATCAATGAGTAAAGTCACGTATTCCGAAGGAAGTAATAACCAAGCCTCAGAAAGAAACTGAGTCAGTTGCTCCACCATCTTCAGACTCCTTGAGTTTCTCCAGAGTGGAGGCCGTATTGTCTTCATGGTTGTACTTCCAGAGCCTGGAATGTGAGCTGACCTGTCATGTGTCCCCATTAGGTGTTCCTGCACTTACATGTTGTTCTCAGTTTCCAGCATCTCAGCCCTGTAATATTCTCCCATCCCCCTTTATTCAATTTCCAGAGACAGGAAATCTTTATTCATTCTCTCACAATCACTCTAGCTAAACAAACAAACCAACTCACTTGCTCTACAAAAGCTTTTTACATCCTTATACCAACTGCTTTGGATTTTTACAATTGGGCCTAGCAGATTCCGTTATCCACTCAGTCAGATGTTTGGTGACCTCCCATTGTGATAGAGCTGAATGGTCCCTGCCCTTCAAAAGCTGACAATTCTGATATAGTCATACCAAAGCTGGGCCTCTTCCAGGGGTACTAGAAAAGCAATTCCTGTTTGTAAGTATCTCTTTTCATCCCTAGACCTATCTGAAATTCAAATAGGCACCTTGAAGCTTTTCTCTTATTCATTGCTCAAGTAGTGGTGATGTACCATGAGCTTTGCTGTTTGTTTATAACTCTCACTTGGAACTGCCTCCAAGATCCCCCATCTCGAAGTCTGGGCTCCAGAGTTTTCCAAATTCTAGTGTGCATACAGGTTACGTGAGGATCTTGTTTGATTCAGTGGAACTGGGACAGGGCCTGAGATGCTGCGTTCCTGGCAGGCTCCCAGGTGTCGCCATGCATCTGGTCTGCAGCCCACACTTGGAGTGGTAAACGGTTTGCTCACACTGAGGGGGCACTAAACTTTCTAGTTATTGCTCAAGCAAACATAACATCTTGTTTCCTTTTTTCCCCTGTGGGTTTCTTTTACTCTAATTTACAATCTCTCCTTAGGATCCCGCTCTGATTTTGCTGGTGTTTCCCAGTACCCATAAAAACCAACACCACAGCCCAAATTAGTTCCACACGGGAACACAGCCATAAATGTAAACTCACTTCGCTTTATCCATTTGTCATTTCAATCACCAAAGACACACAAATTAAAGAGAGAAAGAGAGAGAGAAACAACCAAATACCTAATATCCCATGTTCCCCTGTTTATCTGAAGGTGTTGATTACCTAGAGGTAATTTTTTTCTTGTAAAGTAATTTATTTTAAATAAAAAAAGGTCAGGCAGCTATTTCATTTATCACTATTACAAAGGAGTCTAACCCAGTGATGGAGAAAGGGAAGGAGAAATTAATTACAAGTCAGAAGCTGTAATAACACTCCTGATAATTGTGACAAAAATTTTAAATTAACATTTCTGTCACCGAGAGAAATTTGATTAATTTTACAATTGGAGATGCTATCACCAGAATATTGGGGGGAGGGGGGGTCGGAGGACACAGCAGTTTGCAGTTTGAGATGGACATGGCTTCTTTAAGACTCAGAATGTATCTGCAAGGCACCTTCACACTTTATTAACAGCTCAATCAGTGCCATGCTGGAAATAATTAGCCAGGAAACCATGGAGTAAATAGATCTTGACTGGCAAACCATGTGAAAAGAAATGCAGGCAATGAGCTCTTCTGTAGCTATAACAAAGCAGACCTTGTTTTCTGTGTTACAAAGTATCCTGGGAAGACCTTCTGTTGCCACTGCAATTTTCCCTTCAGGAAATAAAACAGCAGAGCAGGCAGCCAGTTGTACTTTTCCGTTGGCGTTTCCTTAAAGATTTTATACCAAGGAGGGATGGGGGAGGACCCCAGGCCTAAACAACAGAAATTTAGAGAAAGGAAAAGGTGTATTAATAACATACCTAAAACTAGCTGAAAATGTTCTTCCAGTGATGAATTTCTCAATGATCTATGTAGTATATTGACGTCAAACTAACACAACATTTAACACTCAGTTTAGGGCCTATTATTTTTCCAGGCACACAAATTCTAAGGGCTTTATCTGTACTAATTTATTCAATCCTGAAAATGATCCTTTAAAGTCAACTCTATAGTCATCCTCAGTTTATGGATGCCCTATTTTTGTGGCACACAGGGGTTAAGAAACTTAGCCTACATCACACATCTAGAAACTGGTGAACAGATATCCATTCCTGAGAAAGCCGGCTCCAGAACCTGCAATCTTAACCAGGGGTCAGCAAACCACATCCCAGGGGCCAGCTTGTCTATTTTTGTAAACAAAGTTTTATTGGAACATAGCCATGTTCATTCATTTACATACTGTCTATGACTATTTTTCACTGTGATGACAGAGTTGGGTAGTTGCAACAAGATCTGTGGCTCATAAAGGCAAAAATGTTTACTTTCTGCCTTGTCTAGAAAAAGCTCACCATCTCTACTTTTAACCATGATGCTATACTGACTCTTAGAAGATTTCTACATTAACTCACAGCATCTGGAAAAGATCCAACTGTGATAGACACGCTGGGTCCCTGAAAGTCCAAGTGACAGGGGAAATGGAAAACCAGTGAGATGGAAAACTTATTTACAAAACATCTATACTAACTTCTTAATTTATTAAAGGCCCCCAACAATGTTACAAGGCACTACATCAGATTTTCATGCAAAACCTATGATTCAACTTGTGGAAGTAAGCAAGAGAGAAATACAGTTTCTACATACATGACCCCTGTAGTCAAGGAGATGGTAGTTTCTAGCGCAGATCACTCAGCTGTTGTCAGAGAGGCAAACCTGGGAGGAAGATATTCGTTTCTCTCCATCGAGATCAAAGGGAACTCATGGCAAGTTACAGTCTGAGGTTACTGCTCACATTGAGGTCCTTCAGGTCTTAAGAGAAAGTTTGTGGACATGTAGGTACTTTTCCAAATCCAATAGAATGAAAAAAAGAAATACAGGCAGTTCTAGCTTGGAAAAGTATAACTTTCCCATGAGTCTGAGCTGGTTAATTGTACAGGTTGGGAGACAAACATTTGGAGGGAAGGAGAAGGGCGGAACGACAGTCAGAATGGGAAGCGTTAGAGCAGTGATGATTAACAACTACTGGTGTCTGACGTTAATAGGTATTCACTGGCACTCGACTGAGGTCTGTGGCCTGAGACAGAAGCCTCATGTCAGGCAGTGAGGGTAGGAAATCTGAGAGCAAGTTAGCTGGAAAGGTAAGCTGAACCACCCAAGGAACACTAACAATGGGAGTTCATCTACACAACCCAAGGGGACAACTCACAAATTCAAAAGCTGAAATTAAAGTAAAAGTTAAGAGATAAAATCCAAATTAAAAAGAAAAATCCAGGGAATGAGAAGTGCTAGATATTAAAATATATTTAAAATTTACAGTAACAAAAACTATTGCATTGACCTAAGAGAAGATGGGTGAAAAAGACTAGAAAGTGAATTAAATCTCAAAATATGTACATAGTCAATACAGGCAAAGGGGACATTTAAACCAGTGGAGGAGATATTTCATAATTGGTAATTAGACCTCTCCCCCCTCAAAATGTTAAATACCTGCTTCCCTTATACATCAAGACAAATTCTAGGTGAGTTAAACAAGTTAAAAATATTGAATCCTACAAGAACTGAAGGGGAGTGTAATTTATATTTACTCACTCTCAGTGTGAGGTAATCAGAAAGCAAAGAAAGAGATCGGGAAAAGATTTTTTAGAAGTTTTTAGCCTCGTACAAATGAAATAAAAACTTTATTATTAAAATATAAAAGTCAGACAAAAGCCTGTGAGCTATCTATTATGTTAATTATGAGCTTACAAGATAATAAAAAGATTTTAATCACAGTGGACAACACATAAAACAGCAGCATTAACATGAAATGGAAAAAAATAGGAATAGGAAACATGCAAAAATCTAGTCAACCACAGAGGAAAATGATTGAAAATTCATAGTTATCAACATAATGAAAATTTTTATGACAACTAGATACCTATTTTGACCCATCAAATTAACCAAGACTACAAACCACCACCACCGCCACCGGCAGTATGCTCATGAACTTAATCCAAGGGTCTTCCTCAAATGGTGTGGCCGATGGAAGCTCGTGAAACTTTTCAAATTGCCTGATTAACCCAGCAATTTCACTCTGAAGATTTTATCCTAAGGGAAAAAATATCACAGATGTGCAAAACGAGCTGAATGCAAGCATAGTCCTGATAGCATAGTAGACAAAAGCTGGAAGGAGAGGAACCTCCAAACACCTAACAATAGGGTGTGGCACGTCCATCCTATGGAATAATGTGCAATTCCAAAACTCCTGTTATAAAAGAAGATTTAAAGGCAGGGGAAATATTCCAAATTAGTGTTGAGTGAAAAGTCATAACAGCACAGTATGTACAATAAGGTCTCTGATTCAGAAAAAAATGTACATAAAATATTTGCAATAGGAAGATAAAAGGAGAAATGTTTTTCTTCTTTGTGCTTTCCTGTCTTTTCTGTTTTTTTCAGAGAGCCTGATATAATTTTGTAATCAGTACGGATAAATGTATTAAATGTTAACTTTGAAGGAGAATATGGAAACAAGGCAAAGTGGATCAACTCTCCAAGGGACTCAGTGTTAGGGGTGGGAGGGTTCTGGGTGGCTGGAGAGAGCATCAACCCAGCTGTGACCGACCAGGTAGCTCCTCGTGTCAGAGGTTAGCTCACTTAGAGCTAGGACCACTGCCTGACTTTCCTACAGTGCAGTGTTGCCTAGAAGAGGCAGAAAGGTGCTGAGTTGCCAGCCTGACAAATCCAGGGCTTCAGAGAGCCTAGGACAGCCGCAGACCACCGAGAGAAGGGAACCATCCCTCAACATTTTCAGCCCATGGGCAGAGGCTGCCCCAAATGACCTCCTTGGAGTCACCAGTCCATCTGCTCCAGACCCCAGGATCATGGTGCTGTGTATGAATCCCTGTCTGTGACTGGCAAAAAGCAAACTGACATTGCGAGACAGAAAGCATCTCGTAGCGAGCACGTACAGTGATTTTTCCTTCAAAAGTAAAGACTCCATTAGAAGTGGTGTCACTGAATCCAATTCTCTCCACTCTTTCTAAAAGTAACAAGAAATGTTAAAAGGCAATGGGATAGCTTTTAGTTTGGACCTGTGTTCACTTTGTTCCTCTGATAGGAGGTGAGTTTCACCTTTGAAGGTGTGGGCTTCATGCAGAGAAGAGCTCAAATCATTCTCCGCCACTACTCCACTTAGTCCAACCCACCTCTTTCTGCTGTGACAGGAAAGAAGAGGAATGCCAAGGTATTAGCTAACAGGAGATTTGGGCTCACCTGCCATTATTCTAAGAGAGTCCATCCCCAAACAATGCTGATACCCAGTACAGTGCCTGAAATATAGCAGAAACCCCACCAACAAGCTTAAATAAATAATTCCATGAAATCCACACTTTCTAGAAGCCAACTGGGGTAAAGCCCTTTCTTAAATTCCCTTTCCACATGTTTAACTGGCCATCTTGCGGGTATTTTGAATTTACTCACTTTGAACATTCTGGAATCATTCTATGTTTGGCTTTCTAGACAGGAAACACTATTCATCAATGACAAACTTTCAACAACCAGTGAGTTGACGTTCGCCGCTAGACTTTGCATGTTTGCTGGAAGGGCACGTCACACTCACGTAGTCCACCCAACTCGACTGTATACATGAAGAAACAGAACCGGAGAGCAGGTGGGAATTATTGGCTGATTAGATTTGCTCCCAAGTTTCCCTCCTCCTGGGTCAAGGCTCTATCAGATCAATCTTTCATTTAGCTAGTCCCCAACAGGCAGAGCAGGGGGAAGAAACTATAACTCCCCCTTGTGTGAAAGGAACCATTATACCGTGATTTTTCTCCATCCATGTTGAGTTAGTTCCTTCCTCCTAGGTCATGGCCATACATTCCCAAATAATCTGTTTAACTAATTAAGGAAAGTCATTGAAATGGGGAAAATCAATTAGATAGTGTGGTGGTTTTGAACTATGTGGTTCTAAGAGCAGAATCACCTTGTCTATGTTTTTAAATTATGCATTTTGGGGCCATTCTGGCACTCCCACTGACTCTGGATTCAGTTAGTCTGGGATGGGCCCCATGAGTCTGTTTCCTTAATTAGCTCCTCAAATGACTGAGGAAGATGGTTTGAGAAACATTTTACCTGACCAGGAGCTGCAGGGAGTCTGGCAGCAAATAATTTATCTGTTTATCTAAAACATTTAGCCCAACACTTATTATGAAGAAGTTTCTCCAAAAATATTTGTTGAGGGCTGGCCCTGTGGCCCAGTGGTTGAGTTCGCGCGGTCTGCTTAGGCAGCCCAGGGTTTTGCCAGTTCAGATCCTGGGCGTGGACACAGCACGGCTCATTAGGTCATGCTGAGGTGGCGTCCCACATGCCACAACTAGAAGGACTCACAACTAAAAATATACAACAATGTACTTGGGGGCTTTGGGGAGAAAAAGGAAAAAAAATAAAATCTTAAAAAAAAAGAAAAGAAAAGAAAGAAAATTCTATTAAAAAAATATTTGTTGAATTGAGTTCCTGTTTATTAGAGATGTTTTGTGTCCTTCTAAAAGAGAGAAAGACAATCTACTTGTTGGGAAGAAATTTAGGCTAAATGTTTGAAATCAACATATTATTGGGTTTTAACAACAATTAAAAAGTGCTTTTCTGATCTCTCTCTACTTGGATTCTGCCACGTGCCACTCGCACATGCTGTAGGCTCAGAGAAAGAGAGGAAAGGCAAGGAGACTCAGGCTCAGAGAGTCAGTCTCCCCAGATCACACAGCCAAGATCTGTCAGAATACAACCCATACTTGTCACACTTCATCATGGGAAGGTCATGAGAGGAATACTGGACAAAGTCACAACCATGGGGTTCCATCCAGTGTTAGCACCACCTATGAGCTGCGTGATCTTGGATGAGTTAGAATTCCTTTAAGCATCAACTTCTTCATCTGTAAAATGGGGAGCAGTTTCTACATTTTCTGCTCTGAAGCTGTGAGGGGGAGACAGAATCACACAGAGCAAGAGAAATGTGATAACCGGATAAGAGAGTTTTGTAAATTCCAAGAATAATATATCTATGAGTAAATTCCAAGAACCAGCACTATGAGTACTATTCATCTTTTAGTACTGGTTTTCAAATACTTACTTTTCCCAGTAACGATTTCTTCAGTTTCAAACCCAAACAAGTTTTGAAAACATGTGTCTTTACGCAACTATATAGCTCAGTTAATTTATTGAAACTATCATTTCCCAGCCAAAAATGAAAAGGAGGGAGAACAAAAAGTTCTCTTAGAGAAGAAAAGTTCTCTCAGAAATTTATTATCTGGGGCTGGCCCAGTGGCACAGCAGTTAAGTTCGCACATTCTACTTCAGCGGCCCGGGGTTCGCCAGTTCGGATCCCAGGTGTGGACATGGCACCACTCATCACGCCATGCTGTGGCAGGTGTCCCACATATAAAGTAGAGCAAGATGGGCACTGATGTTAGCTCAGGGCCAGTCTTCCTCAGCAAAAAGAGGAGGATTGGCAGCAGATGTTAGCTCAGGGCTGATCTTCCTCAAAAAAAAAAAAGAAATTTATTATCTAAATTATCATGAATTGGGGTCAGTTTCTATCTCCTGAAACTGTCTTCTTAATGAATATCATCTCCATCTCCTTACATCTCTTTTATTATCACACAAGCCTGAAAGTTGCTTACATCTCTTAATTGAAAAAAACGATCACCCGCTTTCCAGATACAGATTCAAAAACACAATTATCTGTAGGATAATTCTGAGTACATAACTGCACCCTCCCTGTTTTATAATATCTGCCATGTCTTTTCTCCACCTTTGACCTCCAATTGTTTGAGAAGTATGTGAATACATCCTAATGAATACATTGAATCTTAATTAGGTTAATTACGCAGTGTTCAGTCTACCAAGTCCTTGAAATAACAAATGCCACCTGCTCTGTCTTAGAAACTAGCCATTTCCATTTCATTCCATTAGTAAATTTACTGGTTCAGTTTTTTCCTTGAGAAGATATTGTTCTCTGATTTGCCTATTACTCTCTATAATTTTCCTTTAAAGTTAAATTCTCCATGTGTAGCCAGGTCTTTATCCGGACAGAAGTGAAAAGGGAGTTGTGCTGGTCCAGGTCTTCGGGAGAAAGCTGGGACAGGATGGGAGAGCCATCAGATCATGCTGCAATCTGACCCCAAGTGAAGTCAAGAGGGAGAGGAGGTCACGTCGGGTGAAAGAGTCTGCCTTGCAGTCGAAGGCCGGTTCAGGCAAGTCGTAGGGGAGTCTTAGAGCCAACACTGGTGGACAGTGAAGTCTCTCATCTTCCAGGAATGGGTCAGCCTTGGTATCCCCAACATTTCCAGTTATTAGTCAGAAGTAGTGGTAGGAGGTACGGTCTTGGTGTGGACCTTTGATAGATTTCAAATAGCTGGGACAGTTATGCTCTTTGTAGTAAGGGCTCTGTAAAGAGCATTCTCATGCCCACCACTGCAGCCTCCTATGAATTAGACGTCTGACTGCACAGTTCTTGAAGGTCACTTCTCAGATACCACATTTAATTGGCCCCATGAAGGAGGAGGAAAGACAAAAAGGGATAGAAAAGAAATGTTCAGAAAGGGGCTTAAGAAAATAACATTGTTCAGGAATTCTTGGGGGTAGGATTTGTTTGCACACCAAAAAGTTTGCGGGATTTTTTAAAACAGCTTTCACTGCGAAGCCATTAGCGCTGATAAGATTCAACCTCAGAGACAGCAGCACCTTCCAAGTTAAAACAGTAAATAATTTGATTGAGATAAAGATTAATAGCTGAAATCATGGGAGTCAGTCAGAAGCACCAGAGAGCATCAATCTCCAAAGATTAATAATGGTAAAAGACAACACTGTGATAATCAGTTTCATAGTGATGGATCATGGGAGAGTTTAATGAGTGAATTTCAGGAGGAGAATTTCAATAGAGTAGACCAGACTTGGGGAAGGTGGAAATCACTTGGCTAAACCTAAAAGCGGGCTGTCTGCCGAGAGGACACAGGCGGGAATGCCATTTTCCTGTCTGCGTACTAAACGCTGAAATATCACACAAATTGGTGTCAGGAGGTTGAATGGAATCTGCCGCAGCAAAACGTGACTCGAGCAGAGAAACCATGCTCGCCACTCTAATTTAGAAGGCAGGAGAGCTGAGCTAACAGAATGTAATCGTGTCTTAATGTGCTCAAGGAGACTGAGAATCGTTAGTCATTGTCTGAGGGGCACACGAACTGATGTCATTTATGGAACCGTGTCATATTTCAGAGAGTATGGGGCTACTGTCCTCAGCTCTCGTCTTCGCCAACCCATGCATGCATGAATCCAATCCTCCTAACACGTTTTGGGTACCCACCAGGTAACAGGCTCTATGGTAGGCCTGGGGAATAGAATGACAAATGAGGCATGGTCGGGGACCTCAGATGACTTACAGTTTAAAATGGAGAGACAGACATGAGCATAAATGATAATAAAATGGAATTTGTGCTGGCAACAGCTGGGAAGATAGCACGTGCTTTGGAGTAGGGACTCTAGAGACAAACCAGCCCACGTTCCAGCCCTAACTCTCCCACATACTGGCTCTGGGACCGCAGCAGTTTCCTCATTTGCCAAATGCACAAAATCGTACTTTTCATCTCATTAAGTTATTGTAAAGCTTAAATGAGATAAGGCAACTACATTCTTCATACAATGCCTGATACACAGTAATGTTCTAGAAATTGTAGGCAATGATTCTGTCCCATAAATTAATAACTAAGTTAATGATACTGTTATGATCCTACACAAAACTAAAAGGCAATAGAATGTAAGGAGAAATGAATTGTTTCTGCAAAGAAGGATAGGACCAAGATGTGGACCAAGATTAGAGGAAAGCTTCAGAAAGGAAGGGAGAGAGATTTGAGATGGGCCTAAATAGAAAAGAGTTTTCCAGACTCAGAAAGGAGAAAAGTTCTCAAGGACAGAGGAACTCTTATGAGCCAGAGCAGAGAGGATAAAATTCCATGATGGTTTGAAAAATGGCAAGAATTTCAGGGTAGCAAGGGTATCCTCCGGTCCACGGGCTGGGGTAGGTGAGCTGATTATGATACAACAGTGAATAGTTTTAAATACCATGCAGAAGAACGCAGAGGAAGCCAAATTTGTAGTTGGAAGACTTAGAAAACAAAAACAAACATTTCTAAAGTGCAGAGATCTCCCCAAAGAGTAAGTACAATGCACAGATTGAAATTTGCTATTACGTAATTTATCAGATTTTTTTTTTTTAAGATTTTTTTATTTTTTCCTTTTTCTCCCCAAAGCCCCCCCGGGACATAGTTGTGTATTCTTCATTGTGGGTTCTTCTAGTTGTGGCATGTGGGACGCTGCCTCAGCGTGGTCTGATGAGCAGTGCCATGTCCGCGCCCAGGATTCGAACTAACGAAACACTGGGTCACCTGCAGCGGAGCGCACGAACTCAACCACTCGGCCACGGGGCCAGCCCCGTAATTTATCAGATTTTGATATGTCCTTTGTCAAATCAGATTCCTCCAAACAAAACAACATTCAGCAAAAGCATAATTAAAACAAAGGGCTTATAATATGAGTATTGGTCCCAAAGACCAAGTAATAATGGATGATTCTGTCAATATCATCTGTGGGTTTGTAAGATCAATGATTATTACTAAATGATTACTGCCAAATTATTATTACTCTACCCACAGTCCCCCCTACCCCAATAAAAATGCTGACTATGGCGACTACCATCTAACGCGCACCTGCTAAGGGCTTTGCGGCTTGCAAGTTCTGTTCTTATTGCCATTCCGTTGATGGGAAAACAGAGTTTCTGAGAGAGAAGTAGCTTGCCCAAGGTCACACAGAGAGTAAATGGGCACCCGGGACATGAACAGGAGGCTGCCTAACTCCAGAATGCATCACGCAGCCCAAACAGTGGTGACAACCCCTTCCACCCAAGCAAGAGCAAGAGCGGCTCTAGACGCCCCCTCTCTGATTTCCATTCTATCCACATGGGGCCAATTACATCATGAATGAATCCTGCTGAAACAGTCAACTCTTCCTTCTCCCTAAGCCAAGGAGCCTCGCTGCAGTCCTGAGGCCCCGCAGAAAGGACTCGCAGAGAAAAATCCAGGGGCCTTGATTACATTTGCTTTCTAATTAATCTGAGGTGTTAATTTTCAGCTGGAGGAAAGTTAATTTTTCCCTTTGTTAATCTAATGGCCACGGGCACCACGAGTGCTATTGCAGCAAGAGTTTGGAATGACTGTCAAGCTCCCTGGTGCCACGGTAAATGCAGAGGCAAATAAAACAGCTGCCCTGGAAGGCACACGGGTTTAAATAATTTCTGCAGATGGTCTCTGCTGCTCTCAGTGAAGAGAGAAAAAGGCTAATTCCAACCTAATCAGGCCACACTAACATCCAGGCAAAGCTGTTCTTTGGATCCGTTCACATTTCTTCTCTGAAAATGAGAAGGAAAAATAATCATTAATTTCTTCCAACGGCACAGAAGCGCTACAGGTTTGGGGTTGGAGAAGGTTACAATGTGTTTTTCTCTCTCTAGGGAGCTTTCTATTCCCAGGCCTTCTCTTCTTGCCCCCCATTATATAATTATTTTATAGACTGGGACTCTCTTAAACTGGAACAAAGACTGTTATTTAGAAAAGGAATTAAAGCTACAGGCCACCTGTTTCTTCTGCAGGAAACTCAGAATATGTCACATCTGCATGTCAAACAATTTAAGGAGGCTGTAAACACAGATGGTTGTGTGCAGCCAGGAGGCTCTAAGCCCATTGGGATGATAAGCCAAGAAGCAGCTCTTATAACCAGGTTTCTCACTCCAAAGGCCTTTATGAATGTTTAAGACAATCCAGAAAGGGCCAATGGGTACTGGTTAAAAGCCTGTACAGGCACCTGAATTTTGGACTTTAGGAAGGCTGGCGAGATAGCAGCAGCAATCAGAGGTACCTGAAACTTGGCCTTGACTCCAAACATCATGGGCGTTGGTTCACCTGATGTGACCATCCATCTTTTAAAAATATTTTCTTACTACTTTTATTTTATTGACTATCGTAATTTCACATGCCAACTCAAATCAATTGGTGGTAGCTGCCTGGACCACCATGTTCAAAAAAGATTTTGAAAAAGGTTCTGAGGGGCCTGCCTGGTGGCGTAGCAATTAAGTTTGCACACTCTGCTTCCGCAGCTGGGGGTTCGCTGGTTCAGATCCTGGGCATGGACCTACACACCACTTATCAAGCCATGCTGTGGTAGGCATCCCACATATAAAGTAGTGGAAGAAGAGCACAAATGTTGGCTTTGGGCCAATCTTCCTCAGCAAAAAAAAAAAAAAAAAAAAAGGAGGAGGAGGTTTGGTGGAGGATGCTATCTCAGGGCTAATCTTCCTCAAAAAAAAAGAGAAGAGAAAAAAATAAAATAAAAAAGATTGTGAGACTCAGTGGCAAAGGAATCCCTGACCTCAGTAATGTCTGCTTGAGCATCAGATAGGGAAAAGTGGGCACACGGGCCAGGTAGCTACAATCCATGATTATTTCTGAGCTTGCCAGTGATAAGATTCCCATCAAGATTGAAGCATTATTAACTCCTAAAATATCATCTGTCTGATGAAACAAACTATTTTGAACAAAACAGTATCAGTCCTTAAAGTATCATACTTTAAAGAAAGTCCAGAATTTTTATTTTCCTCAAAAGTAATTATTTCCAAAGACAGTTGTTCCTTATAGGAAGCCTGTCCCTTTTGAAAACTTTCCATCTTGAGAGGAGGAGTTTGAAGGCTTGGAGCTTTAGCTCGGAGTCTCTAAGGGAAACACATGTTCAATTCTATATCAAAAAAGAGGGGGAAAGACTCATGCAGACACCAAGGGGTTACCTTTGTGCAGAGAAAAATTCTTTCTGAAAGCAGGTTAGAAACAGGCGCAATGAATGCAGCCCCTCCACTTTTTAATGGCTTGCGTTATTAAAAACATTACTTATGCTTTTTTGCATGACAAAGAACATGAGTAATAATTTTGATAATAACTTTGTCTTTGATCCACAAAGGAACTCAGTGTGAAAATTTTTAAAATACTATCTTTGGGGCAAAACTGGAGATTAGCAACACACCGGGAAATGAGCTATTCAATTGAAGGAGAAGTCTGCAGTACATTTTTTTTCTTTTTTAATTTGGAACCCTTGCCGACAGCTGGTGGACTGCTTAAACAGTCAGACGGCCATTAGACTATTTGGTCTATGGATCAAGATGATCATACAAAAAGTGTATTTTATATACTTATTACTATAGAGTGTGTATATATATATATAAAATTTCTGCCCTGTCCCTACTATAATAGTTTTTCCATCTACCAAATACATTTGAAGACAGCTTTGTTTCCATCCCAATAGTTTGTGGTTCAATGCAATTAGTAGACAATTAACACTTGAACTTTCATGACACATCTTCTCTTGAATCCTTTGCCAAGTGACAAGTGGCATTTACTCATTCGACAAATATTTATTGAACATCTACTATGTGCCCAATATTGAATCTAAGGGGCCAACAATAAATAAAGCAGACAAGTATACCCTCTTGTGGAATTTACATCTAGTATGGGGAAGCAGATGCTGAATAATAAACATAATATGTGGGAACATGTGGTATGTTAGAAGCTAAGTGCTCTGGAGGAAGATAATCAGGGTGGGAGGAACCAAGGTTGCCAAGGATGGAGTATGCAGTTTAAAACAGGGCAGTCAAGTTAGGCCTCCTTGAGAAGGGAACACTTAATTCAAGACTTGAAGGAAGTGAAAGAATTAGCCACGCAGTCCATCACAGCCAGTGTCAAGACCCTGACCAAGACACGGAAGGCTGAGGGGCCAGCCCCATGGCCGAGTGGTTGGGTTTGCGCGCTCCACACTGGTGGCCCAGAGTTCGCCGGTTCAGATCCTGGGCATGGATCTGCGCACAGCTTATCGAGTTAGGCTGTGGTAGCATCCCACATAGAAGAACTAGAATGATCTAGAACTAGGATATACAACTATGTATGGCGGGCTTTAGGGAGAGGAAAAAAAAGAAAGATTGGCAATAGATGTTTGCTCAGGGCCACTCTTCCTCACCACAAAAAAAAGAAAAGAGCATTCAAAAAAAGACAGGGAAGGCTGTGTGTAGAAAGATTTTGGGGGTTGGGGAGATCATGATTTCTGCTTTGGATCTGCTGGTTCAGGATCTACTAGACTGGAAGTGACTTGGGACTTGGATATCCCAGTCTGGAGTTCCGGAAGGAGAATTGGGTTGGAAATACAAATACACATGTCCTCAGCATATAACACCATGAGATCTCTAGGGAACCCCAGGAAGTGAGTGTAAATAAAAAAGAAAGCAGGGTCAAGGACTATGCCCTGGGGCTTTCCAATATTGGGGAAAACAGAAAGAACAGCAAAGGAGATGGGGGAGGTAGGAAGCAAACCAGGATCTTGTACTGTCCGGAAAGCTAATTACAGAAACTATCGGGGAAGAAGACGTCATCAGCTGTGCCAATGCTGCTGACTGACGGGTCAAGGTGAATGCAGAGAATCACCAGACACGGAGGGTACGGTCGCCAACACAATCATCTAGGCATGCCGTTTGCAGCACGGACTCACAGATCCTTTGGTTGTATACATCTTACTGATCTGAAAATAGTTCACAGCCCCATCTTCCCAGGGCAAGGCCATAACCCGGTAACTCATCTACAGGACTGGCTGGTCGAAGCGTTTTTGCTGTGGAGGTGGTGGTTTAGTTTTTGCTTGGCCAGCACAGTGTTTTACAAATTGGAAGTAACATTAAAGCTGTGAAATGTCATGATTAAAAAATACAGATTTCCATGTTCTCCTGAGAAACTTAAAGCTCTCACTGGTCTGACCTGCATTCCCACCACGCAGCAGTGACTGAACAGAGCTGAGGGACGTGAGTTTCCGGGACACCAGTGCACCCAGCAACTTGTCAGTGGGTACAGATGAACTCCCACCCAGCTGACCTCTCTACTT
Organism: Equus quagga; assembly: GCF_021613505.1. NCBI lineage: Eukaryota > Metazoa > Chordata > Mammalia > Perissodactyla > Equidae > Equus > Equus quagga. The sequence goes on from NC_060267.1 coordinate 128,105,584, forward strand.
GCCTGATCTGCTGGCTAGAGAAACGTTACAGTTTGCAATCTCTCTTTTAGAAAGTTTCTGAAATGGAATCAGATCTCGAAGGTTTGGAACACACTTCAGTCGTGCGCTGCATTGTGATGTTTCAGCCAGTGATGGACCGCATGTGCGATGGTGGGCCCACAGGATCAGTACCATAGAGCCCAGGTGTGTAGAAGGCTACACCATCTAGGTTTGTGTAAGTACACTCTGTGATGTTCGCACAATGATGAAATCACCTGATGTATTTCTCAGAATGAACCCCTGTCATTAGGTGACACGTAACTGTACACAGATCTGCATATATACATGAGGTATAATTTTTGGATATTTTTATTTATGAACCTCAGTCTGGAAAACTTAGATCATGTTGTGACAGATTTCTTTTAGACCAGCAGGGAACACTGGTTCCAGGTGATGATAAGATGTGTTAAGTGTCAAAAAGATTTCGTGTTTAAATAAGCACGTGAAACATTGTTAGAGTTATTTTTTCTTTTTGTGCTCAACCATGGGACATCTTAGAGACTATAAATGCTGATGTGTACTAGGATTCTTCAAGAGTTATGTCCTCTACAGTGTTCTGCAAATCTGTCCAGCCTTGGAATGCTTTCCTGTTGGATGGGAGACCCACTGGACACTCCAGGCAATGGTCACTCTAGACTGGGGCTTCCATGATGGCTGGGACCATGACTTCCTACTTCCAGATGTTGACACCTTGAATAGCATCTAATGCAAGGATGTTCAAAAATTTGCTGAATAAGTTACAAATTGGAGAGGCTGAACACATCACCCACGCAACGCTAATGGGATTCCAAACGTCACTCCAAACCTGGATGACAGGAGATGGAGTCCACAGGTCCTGCACAAAACCAGGCCCCCAGGAGCATTGCGAACGAGCCTCCTCTCAGCTGCTTGAGTGTCAGATGCCCTACCAAGGCGGCAGGGCCCCGCCTGTCAAACTGGTGTCACTGATAGCACTGGGAGGGGCTTGTTTCAGAGCCCTCCATGCGACTGAGCGAGTCACAGTGCAGAGCACACGACTCCCCCCCCACCACGCTCAGCGCCCTTTCTCTCATTTCTCTCTCTTCAGCTGGTGCCCCACTGCGTCACTTGCTACCCAAATTGATCTTGCATTACGCTGGAAGACAGTCTCCGGCTGTAGATGACAGTGCCCAGCAGTAGATGTTTGGCATTTCAGCTTTAGTACACAGGAGAATTTGACTCCATTTGTGGAGGCATGAGCTGACATCAGACCTGCTGTGAGGAAGAAAGGCAATTCCCTGGGGGCTGGGCCCAGCTGGCCCCCAAACAACTGTATCTCTGTTTTTGTTCTTCTTGCTTCTTTTTAAAAAGCTATCATTTTCTCAGCACTCACTCTGTGCCAGGAATTTACTGTTCACAATAATCTCGTGCAGCTGATATTAACCCCATTTTACAGGTGAGAAAACCAAGGCTCAGAAAATTTTATTCTTCTTGCCCAAGGTCACGTAGCTAGTAAGAAGCAGCGCTTAGATTTTTACCTCCCATCTGACCTGATCCTTAAACCAGCCCTGCTGTTCAGCCAGTAATTCTCAAACACAATAGAAGCAGCTCAGCAGAATCACGTGGAAGACTGACGAAACGCACTTGTCCAGATTCTTTCAGGGGATTCTAATCCACAACTTTGCACCTCGACCCAGACATGGGGGATGTCAAGGGGAGCATGGATGTTTAGCAAAAGATTTTTATATGGTTTTGTCCAAACAGTGGCCTTGTGTCTTCTTTGTATTGTGTTTGGGCGGGTTTATTTCCTTCTGATTTTCAAGACTGTTTTAGTTTTCTGCATTGAAAATATATTGCCTCCATAAATTTGAAGGAACAACAACAACAGATACATCATATCTTCTAGAAAAGATAGAATAAAATTAAAAGGTAGTAAAATATTTGTTCTTAAATTTTCTTTTTGCTCCTCATAAAAAGGCAATTATCACTGTAGTCAGGCATTAAAACCACATTACCACATTCCTCTGGGGTCTCATTTGGGGGTGATGAAGATGTTTTGGAACTAGATAGAGACGATGGTTCTACAGCATTGTTAATATACTAAATGCTACTGCTTGTACACTTTAAAATGGTTAATTACATGTTATATGAATTTCACCCCCCCCCAAAAAAATACCCCACATTCCTGGACCACAAAACTGAATTCAAACCCACTTTATCCTGGAGAACCAATTCTACTCTTAGTGAAGAAGTCTCTGCCAAGCTGCGGCCCTCCTGGGGAGCCACCAGGCATTCTCTGAAACTCAGGGACAGTGCCAGCTTCCTAAGTTGCCAATGACCCGTTGCCATTGGAAATACGGCGCAGAGTCAACTCATTTGGGGCAAGGGAGAAAGTGCCACAGAATGCGCCATAAGCACCCAGTTTTTAGAGCATTCAGCAACTTGGCTGACTCCAATTCTCTTAGCCTTATCCCCATCCCCTTCCGCACACACACAAACACCTGCGTCTAGGCAAGCGTGCCGTGACAGCACGGGAGCAATCCCACTAATGCGGCAGAGATGTCATGCAGAGTGGAGAGCCACGCCTGGGCACGTGTGCCTTGAAGCTATTATGCTTGCACCTGGCATCTCCCAAAGTCCCTTGTCTCCTGTGACGAACGGTTCCGATGGTCGGCTGCCCTCACACTCCTAAGACTACATGAGTCTCATCTGAGCCCTGCTCAGCCAGCTAAAAACGCCCCATTACATAACGTGTTCTTCCATCACATGCAACACCGCACTTCAGAATCACTGTCACAGGCACTTGTGCTTTGTGTTCAGGAGGGAGGTGAAATGTGCATTGTCGTCTGCTACCCCGGGTGACCAAGAGCGAACACTTACACCGTGTTCCACCAGAATTCAGAAAGCAATTTCAGGCTGTGGGATGGTTTCTCGCCACGCAAGGCTAATCACCTCAGGCGGGGATCAAGGCCACAATGCTGGCCTCATCAGCACTCTCCCCAGACTGTTTATACTTCACAAAGATCAAAAAGCATACAGAGAATGAAGGTGGATACCATGAAATGGCCCTATACTTTAATTGCTTTCCTGAAGGTCAAGGCTTTATAATGAGGCTCACGAAGGAGCAATACAGGAGGCTAGAAACACACATTAAAAGAACCTCTCCTTTATCAAAAGGAAAAAATATGTCGTTGACCATTTTAATGGGATCATTTCAGTCCACTGGCCCCTGGTGCTAAAACCATATTGGAAATGAAAAAGTGGCTGGGATCTTTCATATTCACTAATAATGTCCCAACAGCAATAAGGACAAATTTAGTCTAAAATTACACACTTTTTCTGCAGAAGGCAGGAGAGGCTATGAATAGAATGTGTCTTAGGACAGCCTTGCTCAAAAGAGGGCCTGAGACAAACTTTGTGTGTAGGTGGTTTCTTTGGCAAATGGATGCCTGGAGCAGGAGTGAGGGGCTGGGGCATCAAGACAAGGAAGTGGGGAAGCCAACACAAAGACATGCCATCAGTTTGGCCCCCACTGTGGGCACTGTGATGCTTGATCCCCTAGGACTTTCTGAGAAGCCCTCTGAAATGTGCCTTAGAAGTGTCCACCTGGGTGATGAGAAGAGGAAGAATTTATGCCCTGGCCCTCAACTCCTGTTGGCCAAGAGTGGCCCTAATGAGCATTAACTCTTGGGCCTCCAGGATGCACCTGCAAACCTAACAAGCTGTTCCTGCAGTCACCGGATGCCATGGTGTCAGAGAAGTCCCAAAACAAATGCAGGAGGTGAGTGATGCACACTCAAGCTAGATGCCGTCTAGTCGTACGTGTGCAAACCTGCGTGAAGCCCGTATGAACTGCTTGTTGCGCCATGGTAGAATCAGAAGTCAAGAGAATTTGAAGCCATGTCCAATACAGAACCCTGAGGTGCACAGCCTTGCTGATCAATGCTGGGGGAACCTAGTTGCACCTCTTGGAGGACACTTAAAGCTTTGCAGGTGAAGCAAAACTCCCCGAATCCCACCTTCTGAAGCAAGATTCCTCAAAATTGAGCATTTGCTCAATTCTCTGAGCTTCTTAACCACAGGATTCATTTTGATAAAGCAATAGGTGCCTCTTTGCCCCTTTACACTAACAAAAAAGAGATTCTCAACTTCTAATACACAGTGTTGGCTCCTGTCTCAAAAGTGTCCATAGGATGATTCAGTTACCAGTTTTGGAAAGAAAAGGCAAATACTCAAAGTTCTGCCAACACGGAAACTTTTATTCTTCCCTCTACCGCAGAATAGCCTCTGATTTGCCTCCTCTGACATATTTCTACTTCCCCACCATGCACAGAAATATTTATGATTCAAAATTCAGAAGTTTCTTTTCCATCCTGAACATTGACAAAATACAACTCTAAAATATCTACACGCAAAACGATCCTCGTGTCAGCACGCCTGGACCAGTTCAGAACAATGGCCCCCACCAATGTCTCAGTCTCCGGAGAGGTCCTTCCCCTCACCAAGCTGCCCACAGAGCCCAGCAGATATTTCTTATTATTGGGCATTCCTCCTTCAACTGGTGATTCAGAGACTCAGGTTCCCGCCACTTTGTGGCTCCACTGTCCACCGTCTTCAGAGCTAGACGTCCAAGATCCTCATCTGCATCAAGCCATGAAAGAGCTACAGAGAGGAGGAACTGAGACTCGGCCATAAATTCCTGTGAACCAAAGATACGTTAAAGCCTCTAATCAATGACTCCCATTTAGTTAAAGTGATATTCACTGCAGACACACTCTGGTGCAAAAGATTTGAGTCAAACGGACCTGGTTTTGAATCTGGACTCTGCCGTGGGCTGACCGTGTGACTTCACCGCATCTATTTCCTCATCTCTAAAATGGAACCTAAAATACATCCACCAATGCCTTGTAAATCTTAGTAAATGAATCTAGAAAACGCCACTGTGACCTAAGAATAAATAAGAATCAACATGTGGAAAGAAAAAAAACCCAATCCTTGTCTCAGGTTATCCCAGAAACTCCTGGGCTGAAGAGGCCACTGGTTCCTGAGTTTTGCATTTCATTGTTCAACAAAGTGACAATTTCATGGAAATTCACAAAAAATCCTTACTGAATAAATCGGGTTATTTAGCAGTCAGAGGAAAAAAGATGATCCCCTGGTGATGTTGCTCAGGACTGGAAATTCTATAGTGGCTGCAGGTGTTTGGTGGGCGAAAATAAGAAACTCTACCTTTATATTTTTTGGCTTCTCCAGGTATCTTGAATGATCAGTGGCTAAATGTCCCCCTTTGCGACCTAAACCTGGTCTGCCCAGCCCTTGATTCTCAGCAGTTGGAAACTTCTACCTTGAATACACACCCTCCAGCAATCGCAGTAGTGCTCGCTCCTTGCTTTTTCATCTGGGGGTTTAAATTGTTCCATGAGGTGTACAGACACCCAATTTGGGTTAGGGGTTTGATTTAAATGTGCTGTCAGTTTTGATTTTTCACATTACCTGTTCATGCTGGCAGAGAAAGCCACTAAACTAGCAATAAGTTTTCAATCCAAGGAGGTCCAAATAAACCCTGTGTCATGTGAGTAGCTGGGGGCTTCTTCCGACCAAGTTCAGCAAACTGAAGGAATCGAGCTGCCCAGGGAACACAATGAAGGGGGACAGTTGTCCGCTCCAGAGTCTAGCCACAGGAGTCTACTCTCATTAACGTCTCCTCTTTTGGAAAATAGACTTGTAAATTGTCTGCCTAGAGATGCAATAGCTGCTAATTAGGTGTCCTCCTTGCCAATTGCTTGACCACAAAGAAAACAAGTGAGAATTCAAAGAAAATACTTGCAATTCTCCAGATTCCTCTCAGAAGTCTGATAAAGCAGTCTCAAGTTCTAACAGTGCCTTGTATACAAAGGCACTCAACAAATGTTTTCAGTGTAAAACATAATGGCATTCAACCTAGTCTCTGGCTTTGTTCAGCCAGTGTAATTTTCCCTTTCTGTGACAGAGGTGTGGTCTTTGGTTTCCTACTCAAAGACACACAACTTCCCACAACTCCAGCTCAACAAGCATGGTGCACGGGCACGGGACAGTAGCCTACAGAAACAGTCTAACTGGAAACCACTGTTAACAGTGATTCTTCCAAACAAACAGCTTGACAGATTTTTTTTTTCTCATGAGTTTGGGCTAGCCAGATCATAGCAGTCAGGATGGACTGAGTTATGCTGCATTAACATTAAAACTTCAAATCCCAGTGATTTCTACCACAGAATTGTGTTTTTCTCTAATACTACATGCTCTGTATGGCTTGTTGGTGGTATCTTCTTACTGTAGTTACTCAAAGCCCCAGGCTGACGGAGGTTCCCTCTCAACTGTGCTTCCATGTTCCCTGTAGCTGGGAAAAAAGGAGCACTTCAATGTCTTGCTCTGGCAATTAAATATTTCTGCCCAGAAGAGACATATGCCATTTCTCTCACATTTTATCATTCAAAGCAAGTCACAGACCTCACCTAGTTGCAAGGTAGCAGAAAGTGGGACCATCTGTATACTGGGAAGGAGGTAGTGAAATGGAATACTTGGGAACAGGCCTAATGACTAGCATGCAGCTCTGTTCTGGCTTCATGTGGGGAGATCCTGACTTGTGGCTCTGTCTCTAACTGTGGATGGTGTTTAAAGTCCTATGAAAAACCACTGCGGAGAACTTTCTGTAGAAGAAAGCCAATGTGCTATCATCGAAATATGGTTTAAGGCATGACCCAGCAGCCCAATCTTAAATGGTCAGGAAGTTCTCAAACCTTTACGATAACTACTGCCCCCTTCTGTTAAAAAGGAGGCCCCTTACCCATACATACAGAGAAACAGGACTCTAAATAGGCCTAACGCTGTTTGCCTGTGTGGTCTCACCAGTACAGCAATGTTCTCAAGGCGAAGTTTTATTGTTTACTGAGAATCTAGGAATCAAGTCTAATGAGGGTTTGGTTAAGTGATGTGCCCTGGCAGAGAGGCAGGAGACTGAATGAGCAGAAAGTCTTCTGTGGACCTCTAAGGAGAGAAAATGAGAAAAGAGCAGCCAGACAGTGAAAGCTGTGATAGTGTTTATGCCCTCACCTGACCAGCAACACCAGCTCCCCCTGAGCAAGGAGGTCCTAGGGAGAGAATACATCTCCTGTGGCCAAGCTGAAAGGTAACCCCTCCCAACTTTCCATGGATATCGCAGAATCTCAGATAGGGCTGCCAGGACACAAGCATAGAAGTGAGCACCTCTGGAAAAGGAGCCACGTGTTTGTAGCTGAAGGCAAGGTCAATGAGTTTGAGATTGATGCTGCGCAGGAAATCTCAGAGAGTGAGTGTGTATAAAACGTATATATTATTATTATGTTAAATATATATTATGTATTATATATATTATATTATACATAGTCATGCACCACATAACGACGTTTCAGTCAATGATGGACTGCATATACGATGGTGGTCCCATAAAATTAGTACCATATAGCCTAGGTGTATAGTAGGCTATACCATTATTGTGTAAGTACACTCTAGAATGTGCGCACAATGACAAAATCGCCTGAGGATATGTTTTTCAGAACGTGTCCCAGTCGTTAAGCGACACATGACTACATACATTATATTATACTAAACTCAACCTAGTGTTGGCTTAAGAGTCCTGGGCTAATATTCTGCTCTTCTCCTAGAGTAGAAGATATCAAACTACACCCCACAGGTCCAATCAGGCTGTTTGTATATGGTCTGTGAGCTGAGAATAGATTTTACATTTTAAAATTGTTGAAAAAAAATTGCAGAAATTCGTCTCAGCTACTGTCATGTAGGTATCTACGGAATATCCTCAATTTTGCCTCTTGACCTGCAAAGTCTAAAATTCCCATGCGACTCTTTACCAAAAAAGTTTGCAGACCCCACGCTAGCGTGTTAAGAAGGGATACTGCCTCCGTAAACTCTCCTGGGAACATGTTTATTTAGCGAATTCATGAAGGATGCTATGCATTTTGCTGCCACAGGAGGCTGCCTTCTGCCAGTCATGGAAATCTCATTCAAGTAGACCATGATTGTGAGTAACAGAAGAAACTAGAAAATGTTGCAGAGAACTAAGAGAAAGACCACAGGATGGAGGAAATCACATAAAATTGGATTTCACAACCAGAATGTATGTTCACTTCTTATTTTTCTTCTGGACAGCTTTGTGACGGAGACTCAGAGCCTTGGTTTGCATGTCTATGAAATTCAAGAAACTAATGTTACATGACCTTCCCTGTTGTCTGTGTTGGTGTGTATATCAGCCAGAATCATGGTGCAAAAGTCCCTTTAAATGCTGAATAGCAAATGGAGCTGTTGGTGGTGTACTGTCTCCACACAGTGAGTAGAGGAGGCACCATTGTCTCATCCACATGGTGGATTCAACAAATGCTCAACTAGAAACTGGTGCCATTCTCTATTTAAATGTGAGGAAAAACAGGTAATTAATTAAGGCTTGGCAGGGATCTCCAGCCACAGCTTACTAAGACAACTTGGCATCTCTGACATTAACAATTTCATTGTCAACTAGGTACCAAACCATATATAGCAATATAGAGGGCATGGTCCCTGGAGTGGAAGAAAATAGAGAGAAAGGAGAGATCAATAAAGAACTTTATTTTTTTATGTTCTCACTCCTTCCACATTCATATAATAATCCATCCATAGATTAAGCATTTTCTATATCCAATGCCCTCTCAGTGATAGAAAAAATAGGTAAGGTCCTGCTTTCATGAAGCTTACAGTCTTCTGGTGGGAGGAGACAGATGGCAAACAAAGGAACAGCCAATTTCCCCTTTTCTCTCCCTGAACTCCCTCTTCTCAGAAAAGGGAGGTGATATTGATCCGAGCCAAGTGGTAGGTAGAGGAAATTAAGTCTATAGGTTGATATGAAGGAAGAAAAAGCACAGTGAGAGCGTGGTTGGATGAGGTCAACTTTAGGAAGGGTGACCCAATATTTGACTATGACCTGAGAAGAGCGGAAGCCAGACATGTGATCAGCTGCAGGGAAAGCATTCTGGCAGAGGGGATAACACTACAAGGGCCCTAAGATTTCAAGGGGCAGAGAGGCCAGGATGAGGTGAGACAAGGGGAGAGAAAGACAAGAAAAAGGAGAGGCAGAGGGGGTCAGATTATGCACAGGTGTGGCCCTGACACAAAGTTTGGCTTAATTTTGATTGATTGCTAGAGATAGGTTAAATATTTACAATTAGCATCTGTGGTCCAATTCCTGATCTTGGAGGCAGGCTGAGGCTGAAAAGTGACCCAGAGGGACCAGGAGTCAGAGGGGACTGCAAAGCAACAACTGGGGGAAGAGTGGGCTGACCAACCGAGGTAGCTGAACCTGCGGCCAAGCTTGAGGGGTAGCGTGGGGTGAGAAGAGAGGGAAAAGCCAGAGTTGGGAGCTGAAAAGACACAGGCGGGGGCAGAAGGTGAGAAAAGATGGCACAAGGTGACAGGGGCTAAAACTTTTATCATCGACAGTCCCTCTTTGGATGCCGGCTTGATGTTCCCTGATTGGGTTGACTATGATTAAGGCACCAGGTGACCATTATGTGTCTAGAAATGTGCTGGATGCCATGAGAGTACATTGGAGGCCAAGTCACCTTCTGTATTCTCAAGCGGTTCGAAATTTGGTTAAAGACATGAGGTACAAGTCACAGCTAAAGGACAGTACAAGTGCTGAACTACGTGACATCCTGTGTTTCAGTATGTGCTACAGGTGGTCAGAGGAGGTTAAGTTCCTTCGATATGGAATGCTCGGGGCAGAGGGAAAAGGAAGTAGAACTTAAGATGGGCTCTGAAGGTAGTATCAAATTTGAAATGGCAGGGAATAGGCAAGCGGAGAAATAGGTTGACAACTAAGAACATTCCAGATGAAGGCCACTATGATTTCCTTTTCTGGTAATTAGAGCAAAATGTATTTTATGATAACATTTCAACAGTAGACTTAATTCCTTCTCCCTGCCACCTGGCTCAGCTCAATATCACCTCCCCTTTCTGAGAAGAGGGAGTTTGGAGAGACTCTTCAGAGAGATAAGAGGGGAAATTGGCTGTTCTGAAAACAGGGCCCTATCTTCTTTGAAACCTCTTTCAAAGGGGAAAGCTGCATGATAATGAAAAGTATCATCATCATTATTATTTATTTCAAACACTGGGCTCTCCTATAACAAAAGCTTCATTCTCTATAATCTTATTGTTGTTTGGTATCACGAAGATATTGAAATTCATTTACACCTTCAGCTCTGGAAACAACGAGTGCCACCTGCTGCTCTCCCTCTGTGGCTGGTTTATCCTATTATGCTATTTATAGGGACTCTGCAGTGAAGGTGGCGGGAATAGTGATGCCAAAGTTTCCCGTTTCCCTCCATCTGACAGCTGGCGTGTTGTCTGACAAACACAAAGGCAAAGAAGAAAGGTTGCATATCAAAATATTTTGAAGGCATCACTTGTCAAACATACAGACATACTACATGGATAATTACTTAAGCTTCATTGCATTGTCCAAAATGAAATCTTTCTAAACTGGGGACAGTTTACAAGTTTCAGGGAAATAATTTGGTTTTTGACTCTGTAATTTTTACCTTTTCTTATTTCACAAACACACAGAGAAAATTCTTAAATCATTATTTCACCAAGGAAATCAATTCTGAATATGACGGTTTTTTTTTTTTTTACCACTAATGTATGAAATAAATTGATCCAGGTAAATCTCCACCACTGACTCTCAGAAATAAAAAATAAAATCACCTAAAAAACAACACGGATAAAACTCCCGCTAAGATGGGGCCTAATGCAGCCAATTCCCAGGAGTACCAAGACACAATGAGCACTCAAAGTTTGACTCAACTCAATGGGAGCCCTTCCCTAATTGAGTATCTTTTCCTCTGCCAGCACTTGGGTTCTAGAGTTTCTCATTATGTAAATATTTAGAACTTCCCCCTTTCAGTATTTGCTCTATTAAAACATCACTCTCTAGCAGTACCACATATTGCCCACCCTGTGGTGAACATTCCTTAAGGTAAAGGTCTTTTGTGAAGATAAATTCACTCCCTACTGTATCATTTGTCACACACTCTGGCGTTGAAATGGTGAGAAGGCACAAGTGTCAGTAACGGACTTTTCACCAGTGCCCCTCACCCTCCCAGCTGCTATCAGGAACCTTCCCTTCCACCGCCAGCCCCCAGCTGCCAGGATTAGGAGCGGATACCCGACCAGGAATGGTTCTCATAGAGGTTGTTCCTGACCTTCATTTGTGTACCAGGCTCCAGAGGATGCATTGCGCTAATTAGACTCTCTCAGGAATTTGAAACAAAAGACACAGGTAAGGCAAGTTCCAGAAGTGGTGAGAACATCAGGGGAACAGTTGGGGCAACAAGAGTGGTGGCACAGGACAAAGTCCTGAGGGCCTCAAGACTTACAGGCGAGTGGTTGAGAGTGAGACGAGATCAGATGTGCAGAAAGAATCAGAAAGCAAGAGAGACAGAGGTGGGGTCGAGTCAGTCCCTGGAGCTGCCTGAGTGCTGGACCTTGCAGAAGTAGAGTTGTGTTATATGCCCTGGACTCCTGGGGGACCTCTGTATCCTTACAAAAGAAAAATGGCCTTTAAACTCAAGCTCATTGAGCAGGTCTCCATTCCTTTCAACTGGAAGAGCCCTTACTCATAAGATGGCCAATGGGCTACCTGAATCAGAGTCACCTGGGTGGTTGTTAAACATAACCAACGTGGGTCTCCATCCCAGACCCCCCGAATTAGAAGACGCTGGGGATGAAGACCAGGAATCTACATTCCTAACAAGCACTACATACCCCACGAGAATCTGAGAACTACACTCCTTACAGAAACATCTTCAAATGCATTTGCTTGTGAAAGTTTCTGAAAATATGAAGAAACGTCAGCTAAAACCCTATTCAGTTTTCAGAACATGCTACGTTCACATTTGCTGTAAGTCTTTAAGAAACACTATCCATGAGGTGTGGTAAGTTAGCTCACAAGGAGCAAAGACTTGTTATAATCACCCCTTATTACTGTGGTCAATTCTAACTGTTCTTAAGTGAGCATGTGCCTGTTAAAATCAGCCTCATGTACACCAGACACTGTGTCACACACAGCTTTGATTTCCCTTTCTATTCACACACTATTACATGTCATAAAGAAGCTACTATGTAATAACTGTGATGATTTCAATGCCAACTAAGTGAGAAAGATGATGTCAAACTATTTCCAGAATTTCAGGGTTTAATCTTTCAAATATTTACTAAGTATGAACTCTGTGCCTAGAACGCCACTAGGCACAAGGATACAGAAATAACTAAGATGCCAAGCCTTGACCCAAGAGGATCATAATCTTGGGGTTGGAGGAGAGAAAGATCCGTAATTTATTAAGACCGCCAGGAAGAGTTGTGAACACTAAAACAGATACACGTATAATGTGGACGTGGAGAGAGTGGAGTCAACCCCACAACAGGGGAGGGACAGGCAGGGTGTCCTTCAAGACTCCACTCAAACACAAGCTAGCATAGTACAGCCCACATCTGGGAGGGTCAGTTTGCTTAATTCTGGAACCAAGAATCAGGAAGCATGTTAGCTTACAGATAAATTTTGTCCTCTAATCTAGTTTTGATTGGTAATAAAGTAGTATAGTCTCCATTTGCCATCTCCTCGGTCTGATTTCTCAGGTTGGTCAAAACTCAAGAGGATGTTATATATTGGGCTCCCTCAAAGATCCCAGCACAAAGAAGTTAATTAAAAAGAAAACATTGAAAGGAGGACGTCCTGTCATTTGCAACAACATGAATGGATCATAAGGACATTATGCTAAGTGAAATAAGTCAGACAAAGAGATATACTGTATGATATCACTTATATGTAGAATCTAAAAAAGCCAAACTCATAGAAACAGAGACTAGAATGGTGATTACCTGGGCCCAGGGGTGGGGGAAAGGGTTGGTCAAGAGCACAAACTTCCGCTTGTAAGAGGAATAAGTTCTGGGGATCTAATGTACAGCCTGGTGATTACAGTTAATACTTTAAAGTTGTTAAGAGAGTAGATCTTAAATGTTCTTACTAGAAAACAGAAATGGTAATAACGCAGGTGTTAGCTTAATGCATGGTGGTACTCATTTTGTAATATATGAGTGTATCAAATCAATCTATCATACACCTTAAACTTACACAACGTTATATGTCTATTATATCCCAATAAAGCTGGGGGAAAATTTTCCTAGAACTTCTCTACATTTCATTCATTTCAACAAATATTTCAGTGTCCGCTATACTGAAGACTGGGCTATGCCCAAACAAGTACAGACCATACCATTGGGAGCTTAGTGAAAGAGGGAAACACAGACCTGGACAATAAAGATATAATGAAGGATGGCATAAGTGTCCCATGTGAAATATAACAGAGGGGCACAGAATTATGAAGAAAAGAACAATTAATTCTGTCTCACAGGTAGAGGCAGATTCTCTGACGACAAGATGTTTGATCTGGGCCTCAACATGAATTAGGATTTGAGACTCTAAAGACTCAGTGAATGAGAAGAAAAAAAATTGGAGTAAATAATTCTGACAAAGAATATATACCATATGAATTAGCTTTTGCTATGTAACAAACTACTCCAAAACATAGTAGCCTGAAACAACATTTATCACTTCCCACGAACCTCTGGGTTAGTTTGACAGTTCTTCTGGCCTGGGTTGGCTTGGCTGGGGCCAGGTGGCCTACAAGGACCTCACTCCCATGTCCGGGGCCCTGGCTGGGATGACTGAGACAGCCAGGGATTCTATCCCTGGGGTCTCTCATCCTCCAGGAGGTTAGCCCTGGCTTGTTAATATAAGGGCAGACAGATCCTCGGCAGCAGGAGAAGATAAGTCCCAATAAGCACACGCTTTTCAAACCTTTCCTATCACGTTGACTAGTATCACATTGACTAATATCCCATTGGCCAAAGCAAGTCACAAAGCCAAATCTCCACCCCAGAGATGGAGAAACAGATTCCCTCGCTTGATGGGGAGAGCTGCAAAGTCACATTGCAGAGGAATGTATGCATACATGAATGGGAGAGATGATCACAGCCATCTTTAAACATAATCTATTGCATATATTAAATGCATACAAAATCACATCCCTGGTCAATCTCACTATTTCTCACTTGGGGCAGGGGCAAGGGCAGGAAGGGGAAAGAATATAAATAAAATATTTCTAAGTGGATCCTCACACATTGTCATCACCACATCCACCACCATCATCATCAGAAACTCAGCAAAATTCCAAAAAAATACATGAGGTCAAACTAAAGGTCAAACATTGCCTTAAATAGTATCATTTAAAGCATCCTTAGAAAGGAAAGCAGAAGAATGGTATGAGCAGCTGGAAGATTATTAACTTAAATCCTATTTGACATAGAAAAAAGAAACCCTAACTGGAGAAACTCTTTGCAACTAAGAACTCTGAAGAAAGTGTTGGACTGGCTGGTTCAGCAGCCAGTAGGTACTCAATTGACACTTGCTGTTGAGTTTGTTGCTGCACTGGAAGGAGTTCCAGTATCCTGAAGCGAGGCTGAACATCTGCTTATCCTGAGGTCCTCCCGGCTGGGGTTGTGCTTTGGTTTGGTTGTGTTAGCAGACTGAGCCTTGCTACAAATTTTATCAGGCACTGAAAGTCAGCATGTGGAGTCCTTTCCCCACCCAGAAGGTGAATTGATATTGAATTGAATCCTTCTTGTGCTGTTACAAAATAAGCCCTTAAAAAACAATGAGCAAATGGAAAATAGAGTGTCTTTTATTGATTGTGATGTTTCCACTTAACTCGATTCCGGCAGAGGAGCTTCTCCGGTGGCACATGCGCAGGGAGCAAGGGCATCACCACGGTCGATAATTCTGAGGAAATGGACAGCCTCCTCTGCCTAATGGATCTCCCCAATTTCCTCCACTGGGAGCCAACACGGGATGAGTCACTCGACAGATTTCTCAGCATTTCCTCTACACCTTGCTTTCTTTCAAAACAATTTGGTAAATGTCAGCTGAGCGTCTGACTGAGGACTTTTTTTTTTTAAAGACATTGAGGTGTTCTTTTGCTTTCTTTTTGAACCAGGGGTAGGCTTTGATTTTTGTATTATTTTCTCAGTATGTCACTAGAAAATTACACACTCCTGCACATCTCCCTCACACACACACTTGATAGGAAAAAAAATTGTCCATGAAGTATGCTCTCAAAAAGAGTATGTTCCAGTAGTTCCTTAAATGCTCCTCTCCTCTACCCTGCCTTCAATACCACCTTTAATAAACTTTCCATTTGGGAATAATTTTAGATTTAGAGAAACACTGCAAAGATAGTACAGAGTCCCATATGCTCCTCACTCACTTGAGTTTCCTCTAATGCTTCCACATGACTGATTACATCAGTCAAAGCTAGGTAACCAACACTGATACACTACTATTAATTAAACTCTAGACTGGATTTGGCTTTCACCAGTGTTTCCATTTGTGTCGGTTCTCTGATCCAAGATTCAATCCAGGGACCCACACTGCATTCTGTCATCCTTTCTCCATCTCCTCTGGTCTGTGAGAGTTTCTCCATCTTTTTAATAATCACCCTGTTTTGAAGGGTGTTGGTCAGGTATTTTGTAGAATGTCTCTCAATTCAAGTTTGTCTGATGGTTTTCTCTTGATTACCTTGGGGTTATGAGTTTGGGGGAAGAAAGTCTACAGAAGTGAATTGTCTTTCTCATCGTATTACATTATACCAGGCAGTATATGCTCTCAATATAACTTATGAGCCATGCTAACCTTGATCATCTGGCAAGGCAGCCAGCTTTCTCCTATGTAAACCCTTTTGATTTTCTTCTTTTTTTTTTTTTTTAAGGCAGCTAAGCCTAAAATGTAGTATCATATTCAGGTGGTATTTCTGAAATTGTCTTGCTCAAGACACTAAAATTTAACGTGCTGACATTATGTTAGTCTCCCTAAAAGCAAGCTGGGAGAAGCTGGGTGGGAAGTCGGAAAGTATCAGGATGAGAAAGAAAGAAAGACATAAGCTTATTTCAAATTAAGCTTTTATCTCCAAATTCTTTGGTAAAAAATTTCTTTCAAATAAGATGCTAATCTATGTTGGCCAACTGGTTGATATCAGCCTTACAGGATTCAGCCTCAGGCCCCTCTGTCAGTTACAAGAAAGGCAAGCTGACCCACGCTTCCAAACTCTTGAGATATTTTAAATGGAAATTAGCAGTCACCAGCTTAAAGTCTACATCCAAGGAAAATTGAGAATGAAGGTTGATGTAACTAGTTCAATGACATCTTGAGGAAAAAGCAAACAAAAAGAGCAGTTTAACCTATTTACTCTAGCACCTAGAGTAAATAAACCTAATCTATTTAGCATATAGTATGTAAATATTCCTTATACATCCTTATATATTCTTCATGGTAGCAAAATCTGCCTGTGCTAGAGGACCTTGCTACTCAAAGCGTGATTGTCTAATCAGCTGCATAGATGTCACCTGGGAGAAATGCAGGGTCTCAGGTCCCACCTCAGGCCTATTGCATCGGAAACTGCATTTTAACTAGATCCCCATTTTAACTAGATATGAAAGGTAAACACAAGGATAAGGGAAAATGTTTATGGGCTTTTGTCCTTTTATCTTCAAGCCAATGATAACGTATAAGCACTGTTTCTAAAGGAATCCATGGTATTAGTCTGTGAATTATGCTATTTGATTTACCTTGCAAAGGCAAAATTGTTCTCTTGAACAGATATGCTAATTAGTTACAGATATGCCAATTAGTTACATCTTGAGGTAGTCAATGCACAAAGATATATTCTTTAACATAACCTTTCTTTCAAAGAAAATGAGTAGAAAAATAAAGATCCAAACAGGACCCAAAAAGCGTTAGCCAAAAAAATAATAAACCGGACTACAGTAAAATTAAAACCTCTTTATCAAAAGACACCAGTAAGAGAGAAAAAAGGAAATATACAGAATATTTGATATACATAGGATATTTGGGAGGCAATATTTGTAACAACGTAAATGATAAAGTATCTGGAAGATATAAAGAACTATAAATCATTAAGAAGAAATAGAGAACCCAATGCTTAAAATGGGCAAAAGATATGACTGTTCACAAAAGAAGAAATCCAGATGGTGCTACACAAAGAAAAGGGTGCTCAATCTCATCAGAAATAAGACACAAAGCCACAATGCCAAAACACGACAACCCGACCACTAGAATAACTCAACAAAAACAAAAAACCCATACAATACTGACATTACCAAGAGTTGGCAAGAATGTGGAGCCATAGGAACTATTTCTGTTAACGTAAATTGGTACAACAATTTTGAAAAAGTAAGATCCATAAAAAAGGAGATACAAAATATGTAAAGCCACATATTTTGAATTTCATCTTATAACTGAGAGACAGAAGTCATCTCTTGTCCCTGGTGTTTTCGTGACAGATCCTTCCCTCACTGTGTCCTCTTGCTATTTGTACTCCTGGCAAGTCTTCCAGACGACAGATTTTTTATTTATTTATTTTTTTGTGAAGAAGGTTGGCCCTGAGCTAACATCTCTTGCCAATCCTTCACTTTCTGCTTGAGGAAGCTTGTTCCTAAGCTAACATCTGTGCCAATCCTCCTCTATTTTGCACATGGGATGCCACCACAGCATGGTTTGATGAGCAGTGCATAGGTCTGTGCCCAGGATCCAAATCCATGAACCCCAGGCTGCCAAAGTGAGCATGTGAGCTTAACCACTATGTAACCAGGCCAACCTCAGATTTTTGTTTTTAATCATTACATAAGATTTAAATGTGCCTCACTATATCTAGACCCTATTCCCGCATGAGCCTCTGAACCTTGGCTTCTCATCCCTCCTCAGACCCCTCCCTCGCTGAGGCAATGCCCCCTAATGCTGGGGCCCATAGGATGTGCAGGTCAGCTACGATTTGGCAGAAGAATCCAGTCCCTGGGCTGAGACTCAATGTTTTTCAGAGTCACGACAAAGGTCACCCTAGAAACAACATTTCTTAACAGATGATTCTCCTGGGCCCTAGAGAAGCCAATGTGGACCTCGACTCAAATATCCTGCCGACATCCTGCATTTTGACAGCTACAATTCTTCCTGTTTCAATTTCAATTCTTATTGATTTTCAAGATTCTCATTTCAGAGATGTATGCCATCATTGTATGACAGTGTTTAGCAATTTATCTGTGCTGCTTTTATATGCTAGATTGATCCTTTCCCACTGAAGCTGCAGGCGGGCATCAGGTTGCTACTCAGGTGCCATCTCTGCTCTCAAGCCATTAAACCCAGACATTTCACTCTCTCACCTGAGGAGAAACCCTAAACCGAGCCTAGTGCTGGGGGAGGCTCACATTTGGTAATAAAGCAGGAGAAGCTGGCAATGAACTACTTCTGACTTAGGGAAGGTGCAGTCTACTACTATGCTATTGACAGAGAATGGCTAGGGTAACATACTCTAGGATATTCCCACTGCAACGTGAGGACAGCATTTTGGTCCAAAGAGTCGCCTTCTGCAACCCAAAACAGGCTGGTGAAAGAGATGGTGGAATCACACAGGGCAGAGTAAATGAGGGAGATAACTAACTGCGAATTCACCTTTGCTTGTACACTATACCTGGTGACCACTTCACTCAAAAGTGATCCATCCATTTCTAGCGCTGTTTAGTTTGGGTGAGAGTATGTAAGTTTGCGTGTGTGTACGTGCTCAGACGTATGTGTTCTCAGGGCAGTGAGTGTCCTAGCACTTCCAAACTCCTCCCTACTCCTCGCTATAATCCTTTAAGGGCCTGGAAATTATACTACGACAGATCAGCTTTTCCTTCCTCTCATCTCTGCATCTTTTATTCAGAAGCATTTTATAATCCATACATGCCTGGCAAGAGGACATCCTGGGGCCAGCTCCCTACAGTCCTCAGTTTGGAGAAAATGGCTCAGCGGTGCGCATTTTCTTGACCTGCTGCATCGCTCATGTAGCCCCATACAAAGACAGTGGCATTTAGATTCACTTTTTAGAAGATCCTAACAATGTACATAGGGGATAGGTCTGCTAATGGGCTGAAATTTAAAGTTTCTAGATATTCCTTATGCAACACTGAGCTACGTGCTGCATAAATGACCCATTTTTACAAATAAATCTGTACGACCTTGTTCTCTGTGTCGAGTTAGAAAGGCAGAGAGTTTACCTTTTCCCAACATATATGAAGGTACACAGCAACGGGAGGAGGAGGAAGGAACAGATTTGGAAATACTGGCCCAAGTGAAAGATTCACGAGAGACGTATCTTGATCTTGTTGAAATGAGATGACCCTGAAAAGTGGAATTACAGAGCTTGAAGAAACATTAAAAATTAATCAAAACTAGTTAACTGAAAAGGCTGGACTGGGCCTTTTTCAGGCCTGGAGAATATGATTCTTTTGAAAGTTCTTGATTGTCATGCAAGTAAATGGCAAGATACAATACTCAAAACATTTTATAGTTTTAAATGTTTTCTTATCCTTTATTTCCTCTTATTTAAAAGTAAACTTTGAAATTTGATTATTAATCCCATGTTTAAATGAGGAGACATACTTAAAAACTGATTGGGAAAAATTTCCATTGCCATAGAACTAATAAATAATACAAACTCCAGGTTTTCCGGCCTGAAGCCTTTTTTCTGATACATGTTACAGACACTGACTATGTCCCATAACTATCTATTCTAGACACTTAATGAGTAGGATTGCTACGCTCCTGTCTCAAAGAACTTAGCAGAATACCTCTCCACAGACATTAACCACATTTAATTTAGTATTGTGAGATATGCAAACTACTTCACATACCTTCAAAAAGTAGCTACAGGTAACATAAAAATATATTCAATATAGGCAACATACTCTGAATTGTGAGTTCTCAGTGGCCAGTTTAAAAAGACAGAAGCAAGAAAAGGACATTAGAGGAATGAGGAACGAGCCAGTGAGAGAAAATCCTGATGGGATGGAGCGGGATTCAGTATAACGCAGAGAGGAACAATATTTAACACTCAGACTTACTCACAAGATGGGGACAGCTGTCCATCTTCTTGCCTTTGCAGTTTTCACCACCCAAGGGTTCGGATTCCTTTCTCTAAGAATATTTTGTTCTCCCTTCATGGAACTCATGCTACAGGATACTCCCATCAAGAAGTCTTAACCTCTCCTGTCAGCTTCTTTACCTCTAAATTTTCTTTTCTTATGACTTAGATTTTTTTCTACTTTTAATGAGCAAATCAGTCCTCCTAAAACTGTAAACTCTTTGAAGCTAAAATGCATTTCTTATTCATCTTACTATCTCTTAACCCACCTGGTATAGTTTCCAGCATCTATCAGGTCCTCAATAAATCTTCACTGAATTGAGATCAAATTGAAGTTTCTCATTCTTAATTTACCATTTGGGGTAAATAAATCAGACCCTATTTAAACAAGATTGATTTTTATATCCATTATGCCAAAAATGCTGTCCTATTCTAACAAGTTGAATACGTACATTGAGTTTTCTTGAAGAGAAGTTACGCCACTAGATTCTGGGGAGAGAAGATGAAATGGAAAACACAGAAAATGCCCTCTAAGAACTTACGCTATGTGCCTCCCCACAGTGTGTTTCCATTTTAATTCAGAACTCACTGGATCAGTCTTCTCTAAGTTACCCAGGGACAAAAGTGACCATTGAACTATCAGGATTGCCTCCATCTTCTCACTTGCCAGTGAGCTTCATGGAAGGGTGAAGTGGGAGAGGAATCAGCCAAATCCATGTGGGTCACCTGGATTTCCTCCAGCTATGTGCTGATGGAGAGACGATATGCCAAACGCTCTGGTCTGAATGTGTATGTCCTCCAAAAATTCATATGTTGAAATCCTAATCCCCAAACGTGAAGGTACTAGTAGGCAGGGGCTTTGGGGTGATTAGGTCCTGAGGGTGGTGCCACATGAACGGGATTAGTGCTTTTATAAAAGAGATCCCACAGAACTCCCTAGCCCTTGCCAAGGTTTTGGGAGTTGGAATGAATAGGTGGAGCACAGAGGATTTTTAGGGCAGTGAAACTATTCTATATACTGTAATGGTGGGTACATGGCATTATATATTTGTCAAAACCCATAGTTTCTACAATACAAAGAACGAAACTTAATGTAAACTATGGCCTTCATTTAATAATAATGTATTAACATTGGTTCATCAGCTGTAACAAATGCAGCACATTAATCCAAGATGTTAATAACAGAGAAAAGGGGGTGGGAGGGGCTGTGACAGGGTATATGAGAACTTTCTATACTTTCTGCTCAATTTTTCTGTTAACCCAAAACTAAAGTACAGGCTATTAATTTTTTTTAAGTAGCCCTATATGAAAAAATTTACTAGAATGAAAATCTTAAGAAATCAAAATGAGTATCACGATTACAAACTTGTTTTTGGAGGGGAAACACAGTAGAGGGGCTTGGCCTAATGGTGTTCTTGTCTTATTCATGATGGACAATGTGGACTTTGAGAGGCAGAAAGACAAGTGTTACAAATTTGCAAAAAGATAAGACAAAGGAATTTATGCACCAGCAGCACCAGCTTATTGCATGGCAACAAGAGAGAGTTGAGATGGGGAAGCAATTAGAGTGAAGTAATAACACAAAGAAAAACATGATAAAAGGTTATGATAAAAATGGAAGAATTACAGGTACAAGGAAAATATGCATTAAAGGGAAGAACTCAGAAATGTTTTAGCCACTGTATTTGCCTTATGGTTTCAACACAGTTGAAACTGTAGTTGTATAGCATTGTGCAAAGGGCATTATTTGAAGTTTTCATAATCTTTCAAGAGTGTAGGGTAGGGAACTATAGCAAGTTATAACTCAACTTTTCAAAACTTTCTAGGGCTTTCTCACCCCCAGTGATTTTCTCTCAAACATTCTTGATTTTGCCTTCAGTAGGAAGATTTTTCACATTCAAATGGTTTCCAGACACATTCTGCTTTTGATCAGAAGATAAGGGCGATAAGATGAACATTCTGGCTTGGTTCCTTCTCCAACTTTACTTCCACCCTGTGAAAGAAGCCAGCCAAGGAGTGGGGAGAAAATAACTAGAGTTAGCTCCTCTCCTGCCACACTCTGTGTTAGCTCAGATGCCCACAGATCTTCCTGGGGGAAAAAATGTGTGATATAATAGTAAAAAACCAACATCTGGTCTTTGTCTCCAGCTCCTAAAGGCACACAGCTCCTAAAACTCTTGAATCTTAGGAGTGACGAGTGTTCTTTGTATGCTAATGAGATGACTGGTAGTGCGGGGGCTGGGCGGGGGGTGTGACAGTGGGGGGCAGTGCCCTAGATAGTTTCAGGATGAGGCTGGTTACCAGAAAGACCAAGTGATTAGAGGGTTGGAAATTTCAGCCCCAGCCCCTGTTCTCTGGGGAATGGAGAGGGGCTAGAGATTGAGTCAATCACCAATGGCCAATGATCTAACCAATCATGCCTGTGTAATGAAACGTCCATCAAAACCCTTTAATGACAGGGTTTGAGAGCTTCTGAGTTAGTGAACACATCAAGTAGCTGGGAGGGGGAGGTCATGGAAGGTCCATGCCTCTTCCCCCATATCTTGCCCTGTGCATCTCCTCTGTTTGGCTGTTCCTGAGTTATAGCATTTATAATAAACAGGCAATAGTAAGTAAAGCACTTTCCTTTAATTCTATGAGTTGTTTCAGCCAGTTCTCAAATCTGAGGAGGGCATTGTAGGAACCTCTTGAATTTATAGCTGGTTAGTTAGAAGTATCAGTGACAACCTGGTACTTTCAACTGGCATCTGAAGTGCGAGCAGTCCTGTGGGACTGAGCCCTTAACGTGTGGGATCTGATGCCAACTCCAGGTAGATTAATGTCAGAGCTGAATTGAATTGCAGGACACCTGGCTGGTATTGGACGATTAGAGAATTGTTTGTTGGGGTCAGAAAACACCACTGAATGCCTTCTGCTGAGACTGAAATAGGCTGTCTGTCTCTCCTGAAGGCAAGCTAAACAAAGTCCATGGGAAGATGTTGGGAAAAGTTATAGATAACCTATATTCTGTCTTTTAAAAAAATATACATTACTTCTTATTCAATGGATGAAGAAAGGTCTGGGCACCCAAGCTGGGGGTGGGGTGGGGAATGGACTGAAAATGAGGGAAACCTTGAGAAACACTTCTGCAACACCCTACATCAGCTCAGATAACGTAAACTCTCCCTGGGCAAAAACAAAGCACAAATACACAAAAATCATCAGCTAGAAAGATCGAAGCCTAATGTATTTACTCCTCCTGAGGAAGAATGAGTTTCTTTTGGAGATTTCTGGACACTGCACAGTCTTCTTCAAACTGGGGGTTGCTACCCACTATGAGGGGCATGAAATTAATTCAGTGGGTCACAGCATATCATTCTGTTTGGTTTTAAGACTGTTTCATTTGAGATTTGCCCCTATGTTCACTTAAAATATTACTAAAATAATTGGTAGTAACTTTTTGTTTTATCATATTTAATAAGGATATAATTTCACAAAACTATGTGTCATGGTGAAAAAAAGTTTGATGAACAGTGTTCTGAATGGAATGTGAGGTAGTTTGAAGTCAACAGAAATGGATTAGGAGAGTCAGTTTTGTTCCCTCACCCCTTGCTGCCCTTGTCCCATCCTACCGCAGCTTGAATGCAGCAGCCCACTCCACTTTAACACCTCCTGGGGTGGGGGTGGAGGGCAGTAATGTCTCTTGGTGAAGAGGGGAAGATCTTTCTGTTTCTCCTTATTTCTAACCAAAAGAAATGTCTCCATTGACAAATAGAAATGGCAAGCAATAGGATATATTGAAGTACATGAGGAAGACATTTGGTGTAAACCTAATTCGGCCTGACTTTGTTTTTTCCAAAAAGGGTCTGACTGTGGCCACTGAGCACGCATTGTATATCTGCTTTAAACATTTACTATGGCAAGAACAAATCCCCTTAAGATAAAGGTGCAATTTCCCCCCACATTGGCATTTCCTTAAGGATAAGCATCTAAGCATCTTTCCTTAGGCTAGGAACTGATTGCTGCACTCACCTTTGACCACACAGCTCACCTGTGACCACCCAGTTCGAGACAACAGAACTGCCACCCTCCTGTGTTCACTGAGACAGCAGACCTACCTTCTGTGTCCATCAATCGCCATGCCGACAGAGCACTCTCACGACTATTGTAAAAGGGACATTTCAATCATATGTGAAACATCCTGTTTGGGGGTGTATAACCACTCTGTGCACCCCACTTCTTTGGTGCCCTTTCTTCCTTTGGGAAGAAAGGCCCCGGGCCATGGTCCTCAGATTTTAGCTCAGAATAAACTCTCCCAAATTTTCATTTATAGATTGGTTATGGATTATTTTTGTCAACACCATGCAACATATTCTGGACCTATCCAACTCATCCTGCCTGTGTGGTTGATATCTCATGTTTTCTACCTTACCAAAATCAGGAGCCACTAAGAGCCAAAGCATCCTGAACTGAACATATTGTAATCTGGAACAACCTGGTACAGCACCTGAAAGCATGACTGTATAGGAGAGAGAAAAAATTTCTCTCTACCCATCTTGGGTCCTGACTGGGGCCTATAAATTAGACAGTGAAAGACAGATTAACAAGAGAAACACACACAGAAATATATTAACTAGTGCATCATGCATACACACGGGAGTACCTAGTGATGAGTATCTCAAAGGGGTGGTTAGAACTTGGGCTTATACAGCTTCTTAATACAAGAGCAATACACTTTTAAAGAAGTGACAAGACAAAGGAAAAATACTCTGAGCTTCTAGGGGGCAGTAAATTGTGGGAAGGCAAATATATAGGGAAACTAATAAGGGCTAGATTCAGCAAGATTTATCATGTAGATTCCCCTGGTGCATCTGTGGGCTGGTAAAGGTCTAGAGTTCTCCCCAGTGATTAACTTCTGTTCTTCCTGGTAGAGAGAGGAGGAAGTACACCTGTACAAATTTCTATACTGTTTTTAGGCAAATAGGATTGGGCAGAGAGCTTTTCTTTTCTTTTTCTTTTTTTTTTTTTTTGAGGAAGATTAGTCCTGAGATAACTACTGCCAATACTCCTCTTTTTGCTGAGGAAGACTGGTCCTAAGCTAACACCCATGCCCATCTTCCTCTACTTTATACGTGGATGCCTACCACAGCATGGCTTATTGTCAAGTGGTGCCATGTCTGCACCTGAGATCCGAACCGGCGAACCCTGGGCCACTGAGAAGTGGAACATGTGAACTTAACCACTGTGCCACCAGGCCGGCCCCAGAGAGCTTTTCTTTTATCTGCTTCTTCTCAATTGCCTCAGCTCAAAACAATCCTTATGCCACAGTAGCATATTTTGGGATAGGATATTCTGCTACTCTTAAACTGGAATGTCCATGAGTAATGGCTCTGTGGAGTATCTTTTTAAATGTCTTGGTCATACTACACTCAGACCAAAAAAGCTAGATATTAAAATTAATGGAATTATTCATTGTCAGAAAGCATCTAAAGCTCTCAGGTAGCTTTGAGCACAGAACTGGGAGGTGTGGAAGATAAAAAACTTGCCTGGGATCAGGACTGAAGAGGTCTTAATAGCACATCCTTGTCCCTGTCTGCTGGCTGGACTATGTCACGCTAGTAAAAGTACACAGGTGGGAGTGGAAGGGTAGAAATTGGGCAACTTCCCAGAAAAACAATAAACATTTATTAAGCACTTATGTGCCAGGTACTGTTCAAAGGGCTTTATGTTTATTGTATCATCTAATCATTAGAAGTCTGACAAAATTATTTTTCCATATTTACAGATGACTGCTATTATCCCACTTCAACCTCAATTTTTAGGAACCACCATAAGAATAAACAATTTTAACTCTTGATGCAAGACAATTATAGAGTTTACGTAGGTGCAGACAAACCAGAATACTATAATTTGTACTGTCAATAAGACAGAATGTCACAGTTTGTTTCTTTCCCCTATCTTTATCAGATAAAGGATGGCTTTATGTATGAAAGGCAATAGAAATCTCAGCAAAGAGCTGAAGTCTGGGATCCTCCATGAACATGATTCATTATGTTACTTTATGCCAAATATAGAAAATGTGTCTGACTGAAATCTGATATATTTGAAGGTAGTTTGAGGTTAGTTTTCCATACTCTTAGGCAGAGCGAATAAAAATGTTTTCTACCTGTACTATTCTTTCTCAGGTTTGATTTCTAAAGTTTTATTTGCATACCATTCTATCAATACAGTTTTATATATATATATTCTTCATTTGCAATTTTAGTGCAAATCATTGCTGTCCTGCCCACAGCTGTATTTTTTAAACACTGCTTTAAGACCTCAGTGAGTGCTTGGTAACTGAATGGGGCAGTCTAATTTCCAACCATAAGAGAGCAGGCAAATAAACTGAGGTATGTTCATACAATACAACATCATGGAGACACTGGAAATTCTATTTACACAATCTTGAAAAAGAAGAAGTTGAAGGATCTATATTTCCTGCTTTCAAACCTTACTACAAATAAAACAATGTAGTGCTGGCATGATGAAAGCCATATAGATCAACGGAATAGAGCTGAGAGTCCTGAAATAAGCCCATATATCTACAGTCAATTGATTTCAACAAGCTTACAACGACCATTCAATGAGAAAAGAATATCTAGTCCCATCTCCATTTGTTGAAGAGAATAAACACATGCAAAAGAATGAAGTTGGATCCCTACCTCACACAATGTACCAAAAATAACTCAAAATGGATTAAAGTCCTAAACATAAGGGCTAAAACTATGAAATTCCTAGAAAGAAAACATAGAGGTAAATCTCAATGACCTTGGATTCGGAAATGAATTCTTAAATATGACACCAAAAGAAAAAGCAAGAAGAAGAAATAGATAAATTGGACTTCATAAAAATTTAAAATTTTTGTGATTCAACGGACACTATCAATAAAATGAAAAAGAAAACCTACGGAATGAGAGAAAATATTTGCAAATGATATATCTGATAAAGGCCTAATACAGAATATATTAAAAAAAAGTCCTAAAAGTTCAATAAAAAAAAAGACAAACAACCAAATAAAAAGTAGGCAAAGGACTCAAACATTTCTCTGAAGATTTACAAATGGACTACATGCACATGAAAAGTTATACAACTAACTAGTCATTAGAGAAATACAAGTCAAAACTACAATGAGACACCACTTCACACACAGTGGGATGGTTACCATTAAAAAAAAAAGGAAGAAGAAAATGATTCTTGACAGGGATGTGACAAATTGGAACCCTTGTACATTGCTGTTAGGAAGGTAAATGGTACAGCTTCGTGGAAAACAGCTTAGTGACTCCGCAAAAAGTTAAACATGGACTTACCATACAGCCTAGCGAATCTATGCTAGGCATATACCCCCCAACATTGAATATAGGTATTCAAACAAAGATTTATACACTATTATTCATAGAAGCACTATTCACAACAGCCAAAAGGTGAGAACAACCCAAATGTCCATCAACTGATGAACAGAAAAACACAATGTGTTACATCCACACAACAGAATATTTTTCAGCCATACAAAGGAACGAAGTACTGACTGAGATGTGCTGTAACATGGATGAAACTTGAAACACTCAAAGTAACAGAAGCCAGACACGAAAGGTTTCATGTAGTATGATTCCATTTATATGAAATATCCAGAATAGGTAAATCCTTAGAGACAGAAAGGAAATTGGTGGTTTTCCAGGCACTGAGCGTATGGTTTCCTTTGGGGTGATTATGAAAATGTTTTGGAGCTAGATAAAGATGATAGTTGCACAACGTTGTGAATGTACTAAATGTCACTAAACTATACACTTGAAAATGGTTAACTTATGATATCTTAATTTTACCTCAATAAAACAATTATGTTTACAGAAATTCCCAGTAATATAAGTCATTTTCATGATTTACTGTTAAGGGAAGCAGGACACAGAATAACCTATGAGATTTCAATTACATATAAATAGACACGCCTAGAACAAAAGACAGGAAGGAAATAGTACAAACTGCTAACAGTGTCATCCTTAGATTATAAAATAATGGGTGATTTGACTTGTTCTTTATATACTACTGTATTGTGCAAGTTCACCTCAACATGCATTACTGCATGTTTAAAAATGGCTTATTTTTTTTTTTTAATGTCTATTCAGATCTTCTGCCCATTTTTTTTTTTTTTAAGATTTTATTTTTTCCTTTTTCTCCCCAAAGCTCCCCGGTACATAGTTGTGTATTCTTCGTTGTGGGTTCCTCTAGTTGTGGCATGTGGGACGCTGCCTCAGCGTGGTCTGACGAGCAGTGCCACGTCCGCGCCCAGGATTCGAACCAACGCAACACTGGGCCGCCTGCAGCGGAGCGCGCGAACGTAACCACTCGGCCACGGGGCCAGCCCCTAAAAATGGCTTATTTTTAAAAACTAAATAAGGAAAACCCCTAATGCTCCTTTCACTCTAGCATTTCAGACTGGACAGGCAAGCTATGTGGAGGAAGCAGCAGCGATAATTGAGGAGTTCACCTCCAAATAAGAGAGAGTAGGGTGAGGGGCAGAAGGCCACCCAGGAGAACATCAGATTCAGCTCCAAAATGTGGGGCTGGGGGGCTTTGCAGAACCTCCAGGAAGACCTCCTGTTTACCACCCCCGATCTAGACCACGCTCGTTTACAAAGCCAGCTCCGTAGTAAAGCAGACGGGAGTTGGGGCGGGGTGGGGGGATTCAGCGGAATAGTCCTGGGTTATCTGGGGAAACAGAAGGAATTTGGACACCGTGTCTACACTTTCACAGGGTGGTTGATAAGGGAACTACATTTTATCAATTGGCTTCTTAAGTGTGTGAGTGCATGTGTCATACTTGTCATATTCTTAGACTTCACTACAGATTCCCAACCTTCTTTGAAATGAGATTGGTTCCCCATGTCTGGTTCTGGATAATGGACTGTGATTAGAAGTGACTTGCGATGCTTCTAGACTGAGACGTTTGCTGGCATAGCGACTAGATAGAGCAGGCTCACTTGGCCTTGGTTGTATTAAACTCCTGAAATTTGTCATTAATTATCCTAATACAGAAATTGGAACTCAGAAGCAGGGTGCTGTCATAACACACACTGTGAAATAAATGCATGGGGTTAGATGTTGGGCAGCAGGCAGCAAAGACCTGGCTATCAGAGGATAGAAAGACGGTGGTCCATACTTCGTGGGGGCAACAAATTTAGTGGCTCTGTACCTGTGCTGGCTTAGAAGGCACAGCATGTGCCTGCCATTTTGAAAACAGATGGTTAGTATTGTTGATTGCCACTGGCTGCATATGGCAAGGTGTTGCTAAAAAGATGAGGCAGCGAAAAAACTGGCCGGTACAGAAATAAATACAATTTTGGTATCCCAAAATTCAGGGCCTTGTACCCCAGATGCCCAATTAAATCTCTCAACTGGATAAAATGACTCAAAGACTAAATTAGGGTGTGGCGAGATGAATAAGTCTTGAGACCTAATCTACAAGCATGATGACTATAGTTAACAGTACCATAGTGAATACTAGAAATATGCTAAGAAAGTAGATTTCAGTTGCTCTCATCAGAAAAATCATGGTAACTATGTGAGGTGACACGTTAACTAGCTTGGCTGTAGTAATCATTTCACTATGTCTATGTATACCAAATCAACATGTTGCATACCAGAAATATAAACAATTATTATTAAGATATATATAACTTTAAATCTATACCAAGCTGGTAGGTAGAAAATGTACCTCATTTTAATTTTTTAAATTCATAATGATGAACAGTTTTTTTGATATTTATTGGCCAACTGTATTTCTTTTTGGTGAAACACTTCCTTGTATATTTGTCTTGTTTCTATTGAGTTATTCATATTTGTCTTCCTGGTTTGTGAAGGCTATATATTAAAAACCTTAGGCTCTTTTCTGAAAGAAAAAAAAGATAAAAAGGAGGGCAGGATGTGGCTTTCCTACTTATTCTTTTCCTACTTTTCCTGCTTGTTCCACACAGCCTTAAAGTAGTGGCCTTTGATTTGGGAAGAAGCAAAAAAGGATGAGAAAGCAAACACAAAGTAGATTTCAGAACTGTGTCTCAAAAAACGTTGAGTGTGGTTACTGACTCATGCAACATACTGGAAGCAATTATTAGAAGCCGACTTAGTTCTTAAGGAAATGTATTGACAAAAGAAACTGGATACTGGGACTAAAAATAAAAAGCCTTTGTTTGAGATTTAAAGTGACTCTCTGACCTGCACCCTCCTCAAACAGGAAGTAGACTGGGGAAGCTGTGCATCTCCTAAGGAGGGAGTATTACCCCATGCCTACTTCAGTCACAGCCAAGAAGATAAAGAAAAAAGGAAGAATCCCCCCAGAGAGCAGGCCACGGTCCACTGGAGAACAATGGAGAAAGGAATCCTCCCACTCAGGAGGACAGGATGTCTTCCAACATCTGCTAGATTTCAGATGACTGAGGACTAGTGGCTGCTAAGTGTCTCCATTCTTTTCCTTTCCAAATGAAGGAAATTATTTGGAATCCCAATAAGTGTGCTTGTTGTGATTATCCTGTCTGCCATGGATACTGATGAGTAGGGGAAGGCAGACAATTTGGTTTTTAGTTCATACATCTCCAAACCAAGAAGAGCCACATCCAGTCCTGAACGACTATTTATGAGGCAGTCTAGAGATGCTGGTCTTTGAGTTGGATGCTTACCAGACATCCATGCGTCCCTCTGTATTCCACCTCCGCCCCCAATGCTGAGGTTAGGGCCACATGGCTGGTTTTGCCAATGGACTATGAGCCAATGTATCTTCTCCATCTCTCTCTACCCTTGCTGTTGAGACCTTGCAGGGTACACATTCCTGATGGCATAGCCATAGGGGCCACCAAACTACAGAGCACCTTATATGAACAAGAGATATTCTTTGGTTATTAAGTTTTGGGGGATTTGTCTGATTTAACAGCTAGCATTATTTACCCTGACCATATAATAGATTTGTTTTATGATAAAGGTGTTCTAGTTAGTGTTAATATAGGACAGGAAATAACCACTAAGAAGATAATTTCAGGGCCCAATGCAGTGATGTCAGCACAAGGATTGATCGTGGCAGTTAGCATGAGGCTTGAGGCATTGAGTTAGAGATCTAACCTACTGGCATCTTCGGGCAAATCACCTGGCCAGTTTGAGCTTCTGCAAATTACTTGTAAAAGAAAAGGGTGGAACCATAACATTTCCCAAGACTTTCCACCCATAATTATGAACATCTATGGTTTTCCTCCATCTACGTGTAAGTTAGGACGCTTCTTTTCCCACTTAAATGCCAAATAAAAGCATTGGGTCTGAAGTCTTATTTTGGGGGATTGCTCACAGAAGCCTCATAAGGAACAACTCCTCTCCATCTTGAAAAGTGGTTTTCAGCTTCAGTATGGTCACAGTCTGCTGCGTCCCAGCTAGCTGGGAAGTGTGCCTCAAGTCATCAGTTACTAATAATGGCGAGAGTGCAGAATACTCTGATTTGAAATATTAGAGTTAGAGATTATCCCTGTAAGAGACATCTAATGAGCTTCCTTAGGTTGGGCAGAAGGGAGAAAAGTTTCAGCAGCTGCAGGAAATATCCTTGGCTGGATATCTGTCTGCAATAGCCCTGTGGAAGCAGCGTTTTGCTGATGTGTCATTACTCATTGTGGCAACTATGAACTCTAATTATAGCACTTTATTTGCCTGCAATTTTTTTCCTAAGTTTCACCATACATGGGGTACTTTCATTCACTCTATGTTTCACAGGGAATTTTTTTGTAATTGATACTGGTAGATATAAAGAGCTTCACTGCTCTTCACAAATAGCTGTTCTTCAGGATTCTAGTGATGTTCTAAGCGCTGGGAAGAGATCTTGATTTTTTACTAAAGAACCCAGATGGCTCATCAGCTGGCTCCTTCTGAGTGTGCAGTAGCCAGGTCCCTTTGCTGCTATTAGCACGTTGACCACAGTTGTAGTTACCTAGTGACAGGATGAAATTACACAGACAGCAGTTTACTTTCATACACCCACCCCGTAGTCAATTCCCTAGAATAAGCCTCTCTTCCAGGGAGTATGCACTTTTGTACATACTCAATCCCCTTGTTTGACAGACTGATTTCTCACTCCTCTTAGATGGTGCCATACACCCCTCAAATGGGTTTCTTTTCTCCATTGTTATAGTCTGTTCCTGCTTGAATTATTTAGAGAAACAGTTCTCCAAAATCAGTTAATTTAATTGGGATTGTGCATGTGAGTGTACACACACACACAAACACACAGGTTTTGGAATTTTTTTCTATGACACACAGAGGAACTGTTTCAGTATTTTTATTTCCCAGTTTGTTAACTATTTGTATAGTGTCCTCACAAAGCAAACTGCCACATAAGTAAATATGAAAGTTACAATGTCCAGAATTTTTTTGAAGGGAAATCTAAAGATAGAATTGACCAACAGCAATTTTCTTCTGAATTGAAATGGTCTACTATAAAGAAGAAGGTGGACAATTTCTAACGTATCACCAACTTCTTTTCTAAATGACTCTGAAGATCCATGAAATCCAGTTTAGTGATTCAATAAAGCTCTCAGTCCTCAGGTCTATGACCACGTCCTGGCCCTGCTATTGGAGAACAATCAATATCACCCTAGGAGACAGAACACCGGAAGTGGAGCATTGAGTGAATAATGGATGCACACAAACACACACACACACAAAGCACATTGCTCTTTTTTACGGAATATTTTCAAATCAGAGACAACACCAAAAGGACAAGCCATCCAAAAATATTTCCTGATCTAGAATCCTCATTCTCACCAGCGACACAAATGCTTAGTCTCACAGCTCATTTCTTTTTTGTCCCTTTCTTTGAAAAGGCGTACTGGTTAGAGCGAAAATATTCTCATGAGTCTCCACGAGCAGGGAGCTGATTGCACGAGTCACTCGATTTTCCCGTCTTTTTCTCTCTAATAGTATCTCCATTTGATTTTATCTTGGGGAATGCCAAGAAAGAAATCTATCTTTCTGGAAAATCAACTTCAACTTGTTTTGGTTCTTCAAAGAATGTTTGCCCTCTCCCCCATGTCCTACCCACCCATCGTGTTAACCAATGAAGTAAAATATATATAGCACGACTGGGGAGGGGATGTGCGTGTAGGGACAGTGGGCCCATGTTTGTGTAAATCAGCTACAAGGCGGGCCCCGTGTGATTCAGTCCCAGTACCGTGTCATAGTCAAAGAAACGCAGGACCTTCAGCCAAAGCACCTGAAAAGTTTCCCTTGCTGCTCTCAAAAACTTAATAGAACCCTAATTTACAATCCAGAAGAATTCTTCTCAAAATCCCCTTTCCTTTTATCTCCAGTTGATGTAAACTTCACAACTACTCCAAAACTTCCCCAAATCCTTTACTCTCAAGTTTTCACCAGAAATTCTCTTTAATCTCTAGGCTACATGATCCTAAGAGACAGAGATATGTCTTCATAGAAACATACATGTGTATACACATATATGTACAGATGCACCGCTCATACATAGCAGGCATGCGGACACAGAAGTGTATATCTCTACACACACATACATTTGATCCCAAAATTCTGTATCACAAAGGCTTATAAATTGGATGAGCAAAGAAGAAACTCTCCTTAAAGTCTGAAGAGAGAGAAATTGAGCCAGCATAGAAAAAAAGTTTCTTTAAAGGCTTTGGGAACGGTAAAAAACAAAACAAAACAAACTTCTGTGTTGACGTATTTTTGTCCGCGTGATAGTTATTCATCCTTTCTTTCTCATTTTTTTCTGTAGGTTCTCAAGCTACTATCGCCGCATCAGTCTCCTCCCTCCGTGCCTCTATGGTTCGTGATGACTTTCCACTCCAATGCAACTTTCAAAGCCAAACCATTTATGAGGTTATTAAAATAAATATGTAATTCTATGAGCAGTGCTCCTCTGTAGGAGGAAAGTGTAGCTGAGAAAGCCAATTTTCTGGACAATAAGGAGATATCTCAAAGATATCTGAAAGATTTTAATTTTGTTGTTATTGTTTTTTTGAGGCAGATTAGCCCTGAGCGAACATCTGCCACCAATCCTCCTCTTTTTGCTGAGGAAGACTGGCCCTGAGCTAACATCCATGCCCATCTTGCTCTACTTTATATGTGGGACGCCTGCCACAGCATGGCGTGCCAAGCCGTGTGTAGGTCGGTACCTGAGATCTGAACTGGTGAATGCCAGGCCACCAAAGCAGAATGTGTGAACTTAATTGCTGCACCACTGGGCCGGCCCCTCAAAGATTTTAACTTCAGATGGGTGTTTTTACTTTGTAAATTAGCCTCTAAATCTTCATAGCTAGATCCACAGTTGGATTTTTGTTTTATTTACAAATCCCTCGCTGCCCGTCAGGAGACCTCCACAGGCACACTGAGATCCATTTATTCATTATACAACATGAGTTGCCAACAAGTCAGATAAGATGATTACTAGCAGCACCAAATTGATGTCTAGTTAGGGTTTCTTCTAATAGGAGTAATCTCAAAAACAGAAGCAATCTATCCACACATACAGCTCACACAGCCTGCTTCTGTGGGAATACCTTACTAACCCTTGTGGGACGCCCTTCATCCTCAGGCTGGGCAGTCTCTGACTCTTGAGTCCATGATTTTACTCTGTCAGAGTCTAAACAGAACCATTACTTAAACCAGCATCAGCTCAAAGGGTTGATGACTAATGCTAAACCCAGAGTGCCACTCTCCCCAGCTCACATCAAACTGAGCACAGGGAGGCAGTTGCCTTCTCAAATGAAAATATCTGTCAAGCTCACTCATGCA
This sequence comes from Equus quagga, assembly GCF_021613505.1. Classification (NCBI taxonomy): domain Eukaryota; kingdom Metazoa; phylum Chordata; class Mammalia; order Perissodactyla; family Equidae; genus Equus; species Equus quagga. The sequence continues at coordinate 128,140,479 of NC_060267.1, forward strand.
AAAGCTGATGCAGGGCAGAAACTCTGAATTTGAGGACGAGTCTGGCAGAGGCCATAGGAATGACAATGGATGATCGGGGTGGAAGAGAATGTGAGTGAGGTCATTGTGAAGCCAGAAGCAAATGGGTCTTCATCGTGTGGCCAGGCCACACTTACAGGTTTGGGAACAAAATAACCTGCCACCAAGGTGCCCCTGAGGTTAGCTCAAGTGATTCAGCAGGGATTTAAGGTCCTGGCATGACTGCTCACCTGGTAGGCAACCTGATGGAGTAGCAGCCTTGGGAGTCAGCCAGGCTTTACGTCCCAGCTCTGTCTATCACTAGTTGTTTAACCGTGGATAAGGGGCTTGCCTCTTCTGAACCTTAGTTTCCTCATCTGTAACATGCATAAAATACTCACTCATTCCTTTAAGAGCTTGTAAGGATTCCATGTGTTAATGTAGAGAAGCATCTGCCTCGAAGGAGGGGCTCAGGAATGATGGCTGCTGTTGTTCTGAAGAGCCAGGCGGGTGGCTGGTCCAGTCCCAACAGGCAGTGTCACCCACAAGGCATAGCACTGTTTCCCATCTGGAGAGGGAGTTAACCACAGATTTCAAGGGGGAGTCATGCTCTGAAGTTTGAACTTTAAGCAAGTTCAACCAATGCCTTATACAGCTAAAGGATGAGAGCCACTAGTTGAGGATATGGAAACCAGAGCTGGGCTGTGTTTGGTGCTGAAATTATTTTAAGCCATATATTCTTTCCTGACAGCTTGTTGAGAGTATATAAGGCACATACACAAAATTGAGAGATTTTGCAAATTCTTTTGTCTTTTGGAAGTTTTTCATTTAAAATATCCTAAGTTAGTTTAAAAATCCGTAATTTAGAACTCAGAAATATATTCTCATAGAAATAATTTTCTCAAAGGGTGGTTAGATTTCCAGGAACATTCCCCAAATCCTTGAGGTAGCCAAAATATAGTACTTTTAATTTGCACTGTTATGGGTTAGAAGGACTTTTCTTTTTTCATATGATATTAAGAATCAAAAGTGAACATAGCATCAAGGGCAAAATAATGTTAAAGGAAATATCAATGTATCCAGATTGAGAACTGAAGCCTTCCTGAGGTCTCTAGCTAATTGCTCAAGTCATCCATTTGGCATTTTAGTTATAACTGGAAGGCACAGCTCATGGGCATGAGATCAAGCAAAGGTAAGTGATTTCGTGGGCATCCACCCACTCAGCTTCTGGAAACTATTTACCATTTTGAATAGTGTTTAGTAGACTTGGTGAATTTCAAGATCTCTTTTAAAAAGAAAAACTTCTACATGGATCCCCCAAGGTCAGCTTACTCATTTTGCAGATACTTAGATATATGCAAGTATAATAATGATCACAGCTCTGATATAACTATCAAGCTCACACTTAAATTGGAAGTGAACAAAACTGCAAAACCAATATAATGAAAATTAACATTAAATTGATGAAACATGTTTGGTTAAATGAAACTGCCACTTGCAATGTGAATATGTACTGCTCTCTTGTGCGTTCTTGTAAATTTGTTGGGTTTATACCAACTTTTTCTTTACAAAATTCCATGGAGTCATTTGCCTTCACTTTCCCCAAACACACATTTTACGTAAAGCCCTTTTCTGTTCCTTTTCTATTGACACTCATTGTCCACTACTAACCCTGTTTCAAAAGGAGACCCATAAACCTGGAGACTCTAGAGAAGGTATAGACAAGAGAGGCCCCAAGACCTAATCTTCCAAATGCCCTTTCTGGTGGGGAAGGGCAAGGTCACGGCTGTTGTCCCGTGGACTTTAAATATTCATGAAGCTTTTCAGGTAGAGGTTGACAGAGGAGGAGTAGGAGTTTTCACAGTTCAGCCTGCTGAGGCAAAAAGAACAGTCTTCTTGCTATTTGGAAGAAAACTGCTGCCAGCCGGGGTGAAGGCCTGGTCAGAGCACATGCTAGGCTTCAGTACGCGCAGACATAAGGCCAAGTGGGCCTGCGCTGGGCAACACACTGGCTCTTGAGCACTTGCAAATAGAGCTGGTCTGAACTGAGAAGGACTAAAACTGTAAAACAGACACAGAATTTCAAAGATTTAGCATGAAAAAAATAAAATTCTCAGTAGTAATTTTTATATTGGTTACATATTGAAATAATCTATTTTATTTAAGCCAATACATCTAAAAATGTTCTCAAAATTGATTTCACCTGTTTCTCTATTTTTTTTTTTAATGTGGCAACTACAACACAAATTTATATATGTGGCCTATATTCTATTTCTGCGGGCCAGCGCTGCTCTAGGTCTTATTTGATTCCCCTCTTTCCAATCCATCAGCGAATCTGATTGGCTCCACTTCCATACCCTTACCCTAGCCACTTCTCTCCCTCTTAGCTGTGGCCTCCTTAGTCTAAGCCACCATTGCTCAGACCCGGACGAATGCAAGAGTCTTCTCACTGGCCCTGAAAGTCTGTTTCTATACAGCTGTCAGCATGACCTCCTCAAACCCCATACATCATGTCTCTCTCTTGCTCAGACTTTTTCAACGGCTTCTCAATGCCGTCAGGATAAAAGCCAAATATGTTGCCATGGCAACAAAATCCTACATGATCTGCCCCTGCCTACTTCTCCCACTTTATCTTGTGTCACAATCTTCTCTTCAAGGATCCAGCCATATTAGCCTTCTCTGGGCTTCTCAAGAAAGCCCAAGCTAGTGCTACCTCAGGGCCTTTGCACTAGTGGTCTCCTTTGCCTGGTATTATTCTCTTCTCCCTGAAAGTCACATGTATGGCTTCTTCTTGTCATTAAGATCATGGTTTAAACGATGCCTCCTCAGAGAGGCTGTCCTTGACCTCCCATTCAAAAACAGGCAAAGAGTTACGTCCTTGGGATTTATTTTCCTTGTTGCACATATCAGTTTTTGAAATTATTTCACATGTTTACTTGTTTACCATCTTTCTTTCTACCCTAGAATGTGAGCTCCATCAGACCAGCAGACCTGATTGTACAGACTAATGATATATTCCCAGTACCTAATGTATGGCAGACCTTCTCTCTCTCTATATATATATATTTGTTCAACGAATAAAATTATCTTGGGCAGAATTAAGGCTGTTTCATCCTGTACACTGGAAGAGGGTTGGAAAAGTACCTCTGAACACACAGTGAAGATTCCCTGCTTATCCAGTCTAAGGCAAGCTGCCTCATAAAGGTCACTCAAACCTTTCTTGTCTGAAGCATCTAATAATCTCATTGCCAGACCTAGACGAGACTAGGAGGCAGGGGCTGTCTTTAAATAACTAAAGCTGGATTTTTTTTCTCTTTTAACTCCAACCTAGGGCTCTCCCCAGGACATTATAGCATGTCATGGGACATGATGTATCTTATCAGCACTTCAGGGGCACGCTCCCGAATTTCTTCAAAAACCACAGCTAAGTACCTTCTCACTTATTTTTAGATAGACCTAGTTTAGTTCAAATATGGAATAAAAGAGTGATTAAGAGTTTAAGATTTACAGTTTCAAATCTCTTATATCTCATATTCATATAATCAGCAAAAGTTGCATGCTGGGGGTCAGTGAAACTGTGGACTTTATAGGTCTTCCTACAGCCTTAATTTTACTTAAAATTTTTGTGTGTTGAGGGGGCAATGATTTAAACAATTTTAATATGAATGTTAGAACAAAGATACAGCAGAGAATAAAATGAAAACTTTGCATGAATTTTTTAGCTAAACCATGGCCCTTGCAAAAAATTCTGCACTCCGCAGGCTGCTCCGGCTGCTCTCGCAGACCCAGACGCTCAGCAGCAATTTTTACCCTTTTCAACATTAGGGGACTGGAAGGGAAGATTTTAGAGTCGTAAAGGCAGTGATCCTGCCCAACATGGGTGCTGGTATCTCACCAGCGAGCCATACAGTCTTCCAATATCAGGATGTTGTTGAGAAGTCTGACAAATTTGGAAAGCAATGTGGTTCATTACCAAGAAGGCAAATTAATTCCATTTCAGGGCGATATTGTAAAGCAGGTATTTTTATTTGCTACTCTAAAACGATTTCCGATTTAGGTCACTAAGACACAAAAGCTCTACATCTGCCTCCACCCCACTCCCAACAAAACACACAAACACAAAGCACAACAATATATAAACCAGAGAGCAAGATCATCAAACAGCAGATGGAGGCATCAAAATGCAAGTACTGTAGTTTCAGTCTCTAGTTAAAGAAGTCACGTGGAACCTTTTGGGCCCTAGGAAAAGTGTATTCCATGAGATCACATGCCAGGAGGTGTTAGGCAAGAACTGTGATGGAAGGGACACTTTGGCTTGGAACTTCAGCACACGCAGCCTGCCTGAGAATGGTCTAGACGTGAGCAGATCCTGCCTCCTGACGCCTATTTCTACCCCTTGGATTCTAAGGCCTACACTCCTAAGATGTGCACGCACACACACATTGCACAGCTTCTCTGACCACCTTGTGCAGAGATGGCTGCATGGTGGGAACTCATTACCCACCAGAGGCTGTGCTGAGAGCCCTGCATGCATTTTCTCACATGGTGCCTCATCGACCCTGGGAAGGAGGTGCTATTCTTCCTCCCATTTTATGATTAAAAACACTGAGCCTTACTGATGCTATTTATTGACGTATATGACTACGTTTCCTCTTTCCAGAGAGAGGCATACTTAAGGCAATGATTTCTCTTCTTTCTGCCTCTTACTTCAAGACCTTCTGGGTTTGTGTAGCATGTTCAGAAACCCCAGTGATTTCATCCACTTCAATATTAGGGACATTTTCCTGTGTGAAATGCACTCCTTCTGGGCTCAAACACAGAGGTTTGTAAGATCAACGCTTTTTGTCCTCACACAAAGGAGAGGGGTCAACAGTCAATGCTGTGGTGAGATTTTGGTGCTCAACAGAAGGCTTAGGGAATTGCCAAGTGCAGTGGGATATAAATAACATCACTTAAGCCGGGATGTGGCTTGGTGACATAGCTAATTCCAATGGCAATTGCTTTGCCAGAAAAGCTTTCAACCCTGTTTCACGTGATTTCACAAACCCTTGAACAGCGCAGGGTTTCTTCACACCCGTGGAGGTAATGAATGACTTTTGAGAACACTTGCAAAGCAGGTTGGCAAAAGTCAAAGAAACTGGTGAAATGTAAGCTCTCCAGGGGCCCTCTCTCTGTTGCACAGCTGCCGTGCCTTGGTGGCAGAGGGAGGCGGCAAGTGGAGTGGCTGCAAGCTCACAAATAAACCGACTTGTCAGCTGGTGTGTGGGTCAATTTTACCATGAGATGAATACAACAAGGAAAGTGCCTCTGGTTTCACAGCGGTAGGAATACACGGGCTGAATTTCCTGCCTACAACAGATGTGGCACCCTTCCCTGATCATAGACCATCATATCATCTAGATACATCAGCAAACAACGTGCACATGCCACGTATGTGTTTGTTAAAGTTCATGCCAGGAATTTACCTCCTGTGTATGTGTGAAATCTCCACTCCTCAAAGCACAGACTTCAATCTCTTTCCCTCTCCTGCTATCTCCCAACCATCTTCTAACTCAGAATCTCTACATGTCCTAATATAAAGAGAAGTCAATATCTCACATTGTATACTCTGAGACACAGAGAAGCCCAGACATAACTATTCAGAAATTCATAATCAGCATAGCCCCAAACAAGAATTTTTAAAGTCATTTCTTGTGAAGACTTTATGGTGGTGGATTGCACAGCATATTAAGAGACTGTGTCCCATAGGAATTTATTAGTACTCTAAGAAGAACTCTGTGAATAAATCATACAAACTGTGAGACAGTGTGTCAAAAAGGACAGAACTATTTGCTGAAAAATTCTTGTAAATAGATTTAAACCATGTGTGTTGCATGTGGACTACCAGTTCAGATAGAATTCATTCAGCAAATAATTATTGCTAGGCACCAGGAATAGAGAGATAAACAGCATAGTTATGGTCCCTGCCTCGTGGAGTTTACAGTCTGGTGGGAGAGGTGGTTAACAAACAAGGGAACAGACAGACAGACAGACAGACGTGGACAGTGGAAGGAGATTTGGAGCCCCTTCCAGTACTCTAATTTTGCTCAAGGATCAAATCTCTCTAATATTTCAGAGGACTCTCCAGAATGTGGGCCTGAGTCATCTTTAGATTATAAATCATTGTACTGAAGAGGCAGTAAATAGCGAATTCCAGGTAATAAACTATCAGATACTCACAACGTCAGATCGGCCTAACCAAACACATTGCCCACAGTGTCCTCGGAGGCAGTAAAAAGAGAGCAAGCTTGGGTGTCAGGTTGATCTGGATGCTCCACCACTCCCCATCTGGGTGTCCTCTGGGCAAGGCACTTGAATTTAATGGGCCTCAGACTCCTCACATGTTAAATGGGAAAGTTGTACCTAATTTGGAGTTCTTGTGTGTCCATTGCTGGTCACACAGTGTAGATATTCAAAGAGATAGTTGTGATTCTTATTGAGGGAATTCAGTCTCTCACTCTTATAAGGGACAGCATGAAGGATACCCACAGGCTGCCGTGGAGGCAGGTTCTCTGGAAGCCGGGATAGAGAGTTTCCTGTCCTTCTCCTCCTCCCCTAGAAATGGAGGCAAATCTATTCATCCGAGATGAAAGACCCAAGGCAATCTCATAAACTAACACTTTTCTGTCCCCCAGTACCTTTAAAATAACAGAGAAAGTAGAGTTACTTCTACAATCTTCCCCAAGTTACGAGTTACATTCCTTTGATCAAGAGAAAAAGATGAATGCTTATGTTAATGTGTCAGTTGTAAATTCTTTTAGGGCGGGAATAATAGTCTATGTCTAAAATACAGATTGTACCTGGCACCAACCTCAAATTGGGTCTGTGGTGTTACTCACCCAAAATGACCTCAATATGGTAAATATTTCTTGACAACCTACTTAATCCTCTGTGTTCCTAGCTTGGTTCTAAAATGTACCAAAAATGTTTCATGTACAGAATTTTAGTGGAATATATGTATGAATTTTCCGGGTTGACCTGTCCTCTGCCTGTGGCAATTCCTCTTCTGAACATCTTCAGCTCCTTCCAAGCTCCCGCTCTGGGTATGTACTGAGTGCTTCCCTCTGAGTTTGTTTGTAATCACAGCCTTGGTGCTCAGAAGGCTTTCCACCAGCAGTTTGAACCCAGGTAGTCTCAAGCCAATGTGAATCTTGCCTTTTTCCAGAGAGCCAGTGTCCAGCCTTTCACTGGCTAATGACTAGTCTCCTCCAACCACCACCCCTGACGTAAACTGAGCCTTTATTTTGTGCCAGGCATTATTACCTCTGTATGTGGTATCTTGACCCCTTACAACAACCCTTTGAGGAGGGTGTGCAATGGAAGTCACCTCTCAAGAAGGATGGCCTCAAAACCCAGGGCAGTTTCATCCCAAATGGTAAACTGATAGCTACTACACATTGTTCATGTGTGTTTGTGTCTAAATAAATTAGTGATGGGGGCTCTAAAGTTCATGGCTTTCCTAAAAGAGTTCAATCTCAAAGGATTTCTGCTGTTTTCCTTAGGCCTTCTGCTCCCTGGGGTAGGGAGCATGTTGTTTCACATCTCAGGATATGCCCAGCACCTAGCAGGTGCCTGGAACTTTGCAGGTTTTAATCTCTGTCTGTTAAATTAGTGAATGAATGGAGGCTTCCATATGGCACAGGAGAGAAGCAAGAACGTGATCAACTCCAAGGAAGAAGGGCCATTTGGTGTCAGAGATTGGGTCCAATTGTGTCCAAGAGGCCAAGTCATGCATATGACTGTCAGCTCAGCCAGAAGCCTGGGGAAGTTCTACTCTCTGCACCTCTGCACCCCACAGGGGACACGGAGAGAACGATGCACAGAGTTTGGGGGAAGTCCAGACAATATTAAGAGAGCTACTTGGCACTCAGAGGCGGGGAGCTTATCAGTGAAGACTTGGTGGAGAAGGCTGCATGGGAACCAGGACCAGATTCATTGTGGAGTTGGAGAAAGTGTTCTCTCTAAGCAGAAGAAACAGCCTAAACATGGATCAAAGGTGAAGAATCCTGGGGCAAGAACAAAGAACAGCATGAATTTTGTTTGTCTGTAACAGAGGTTGTGTGGAAGGAACCAGGAGGGGAAGGCTGAGTGAGACTCAAGTCCAGCTTGAATCCTACACAAGGAATGTGGGGGTTTATTCCATAGAAAGGTATTTCCCAGAGTGGGGAACACGTGTGTCACTGGTGTACACACATCGCACCAGGCGGTACAGAGACAGGACATCAATCAGATCCCCTCCAATCTTTGATGAAGCCAAGAAGAATGTGTCAGTTGATGCAGATCTACCTAGACCATCCAGTCCATGACAACTGTCTTAGCCAGGGTCTCCACAGGAGAGATACGACATGTCAAGTAGAATAATCCAAGGAAGGGTTAATGAAGGGACAAGTGCCCAAGGACAGGTGTAGGGAACCACAAGGGCAAGTGCAGTAGCCCACGATAGCCAGTAAAGACACAGCTGTCACCATCATAGGCCTGAAGAGACAAGAAGAGGGAGAGTTTACCATAACTCAAAAGAGGAACAAGCCACCTTAAAACATGCAGTAACCTTTGGTCAGGGGACACTGCCAGGCTGTCATGACCCTGCAGGGGGGAGGCAAGGAACACAGTCCTGGATTCATCTCTTCCCTCCTTCCTATAACCAGCTGGGCTCCCATAGGCTGAGCCCAACTGGAAACCAGAAGGCAAAGGAATTCCCAGATTAGTCCAGAGGGTGCAGCCTCCTCTGGCAAAGAGCAAGAAGAAGGAAGGAAAATGGATCTGGAAGGACAAATGGAGGATAAGCAAATAATCACCCTCCCTTGTAAGCACAGAGACAGCAGGCCTCGGGCTCACAGCCTCAGGCAGTACTATCTGGCTAGAAGACACTACTTTTGTTTTGTTTTCGTTGGATTTATTGTTCGCTTCTATTTATGATAGATGATACTGGTTTTCTACTTACTTAGAGATAAAGTTTCCTTTTCAAATACATGTAAGTAAAAAAACAAGTTAGTCCATTTAAAGATAAATATGAAGTAAACAATAGCACAGATGGAAGTGGAAAATAGCAAAGATAATGGGGGTGTTATGCGAATGACTGATGTTTGGGAAGTGACTCATAGAAAACGGAGTTATTGGCAGTTTTTGAGGAGGGGAAGGACAGGATCACGGCTCTGCTTTGGAAAGTGTAATGTGGCTGCAGGCATGCAACAGACAGCAGGGCAGATGGGAGCACTTTGGTGGTGACAATGGGGCTGTGGAGGTAGGGTTGGAAGGAAGAGTTGGAGGAGAAAGGGTAGAATTGACGATATTTGGTAATTCATTGCATGGAGGGCATGCAAGATACAAAGCCAAAGATAATAGCTGCTACCAAAATTGCCTTTAGAAAAAACATCTATTACCAGGAATAGTTGAAGTGAGATAGGAAAATAATGCGACAGCAATCAAGGCCTGCTAACAGGTAGAGTTTTTAGGTAATTCATCTCCTGCGAGGGTGTCTGCGATGGAAGAAAAACATGGATGCTTATCTCATATGTGCTACGTCTGATGTTCTCCAGAACGCTGGGTTTGTTTTTCAGATTTGCAGTAGAAAAATTAGGAAGGTCAACCAGGCTTGGCACCTAGCACCAGGAGGGCACTTGTCATGCCTCGGATCAGCATCCTAGAGGAGGTGGTTTTATAGTGCACAGATACTTTGAATGTTTATTTAGAGCTTTGAAGCAAGCCGGGAGATCTATTTCCTGAAAAGACTATTTAGTTAGAAAAATGAAGTCAAATAGACATAATCATCCAAGTGTCACATAAAAATAATTTGAAACTGGAGGTTAAGAATAGTAACAGCTCATCGAGGTTGAAATAAAGCTTTGGCTGGTGAGGATTTTGAGACTAGTGGCTCACCTTATCCTGGATTAAAAAAAAATTACACACACATAATTTCTAGGCCATGCTTCACTCGTATGAAAATTACTTTCAATTAAATTCTTTATTTCTGGATCCCTGAGAGTTTTAACCGTCATGTTTCAAATGAACCAGTGATTCACCGGCATTGAGAGCAGGAAGAGACCTATCAGATGATCAAGTCTGTCCCAAAACATATCCAGGGGAGTGTTTCCTGCAGTTCACTTTCCACTCCTTTGTTCAGCTCTGGTGTTAAATGACTCCAGCAATGGGACTCTTCATCAATCTAAGAGGCCCGTGGGAGCCCTTTCTCAGTCTAAGAGTCTTCATTTTACAGAAAATATTCTGATATTAAGTCTCGTTATACCACCAGCCTCTCCCAATGGAACCCCACTTCTTCTCTGCCATTATGCCCTTCAGGCCGTCTAGATGCTAGAAGTGGCAAGATCTTTCCTCATCGATTACTCTTTCCTTCCTTGTCATTATTTCTTATTTGTATTCTTTTTTTATCTGAAGATTTCTACGCTTTTGTGTACTTCTCTAGGCCCTATCACCATAGTAACTGAAGGCTTTGACAAGGCTGTCATTTCAACAGAGTCCCTGATAGGCAGGCCACTTACACTATGACCTTCAGCTCTAGTCCAACACGATACTTTCTCGAATCCTGAGCATTTCAGACCTGGGTTAACTTCCTGAGTGACCACATACTGGCCTGCTGGCCAGAGCCTGCCACAGAACCTGCAAGTGAGCGAAGGTTTGTGATCTATGTGGCAGAGATCCCTACCTCTCCAGGATGAAGAGGATAATGAAAAGTTGGCTGTGTATTTCTGCACATTTAGAAGCATTAGAAAGAAGGCAGAACCAGGGCTCATTCAGTTTCTGCAGTTAACCAATTCTGAGCCTCTGGATCTCAATATCTACATTTGCCAAAAGAAGGAGTCGGGCTGCAAGCCATCTAAGGGCAATTTATGCACTAAACTGCTAGGGCGCAATTTCAATTTGAGGAAGTAACGGCAATGTCCCCCACCCAGGTTTGCCAGATTTAGCAAATAAAAACATAGGGTACCCAGTTAAATTTGAATTTCAGATAAAAGAATAAATTTTAATATAAGTATGTCTCATGCAATATTTAGGACATATTTATAGTAAAAAATTATTCATGGTTTATCTGCGATTCAAATTTAGCTGGAAGTTCTATATTTCATCTGGCAATCCTACTCTCACCTCCACCTGTTTTCATCTCTGTTGATGGGTGGCATGTAAATGACTGAGTAGAAGATTCTGGTCCTCATTACATCTTACCCAGTGCCCTGATAAAGTTCTCAAGTCTCGGCTGAAGCTCCAGTCTCAGCTATTTCCAAAAATGTACATGCTTCCTTGCTTCTAGAGGTTCCTAGGCAATCCAAATATGACCAAATGAGTGAAAATACTTTAAAAAGTGTAAAGTACTATCTATGTGCATTATTAACAGTAAGCACAAAAGCTGGCGTCAAAACGTGAGGACAAAGGTGGCGACAAGTGTGCACTTCCTGTACTGCAGTCCTGCACGGTTACAGCCAGCCGTCCTCTCGGGATTCCAGCACTCTCCGCAATGGGGTGCCCACATCTCACCTCTGACAATAACAAAACTACTCATTTACTTATTGAGAATTTCCCATTGTCAAGCGCTGTGCTGGGGACCTTACATACATTATTTCATTTAAACGTCAAGACCATCCTGTAAAACGGAACTATGTTCCTTCCATTTTACAGATGAAAAGACAGGCCAGAGAGGCAAAGTGACTCATCTGAGTTCACACAGCTCGTCCATGAAAATGGAAGGGCCACCAAAGGATTTTCATATCATATTTTTCATTTTGTCACATTTTAAAATTTATATCTGAAAGCAGAGGGCCAAATACACCAAGAAATTCCTGAGAAAAAAGCCAGCCAAGGGACTTGCCCCATCAGATAATAAGGCTTATTTTCAAGCAATTGTAATTACGAGAGTGTAGCATTTGAAGAGAGGTAGACAAATAGACAAATGGAAAAGGAGAGAGAGTCCAAAAACATACCCATGCTCATAATGGTATCCTGACTGGTTCCCTGACAGGAACCTGATGGGGCTGACACGCAGAGAGTGGGACAAAAGGGTCTAGTCAGTAAAAAGTTAGACAGCCGATGATAGGGAAAGTGAAAGTGAATCTGTACATCAAAAAATACACAGAAACGGAGTCCATATGCATCAAGAACCTCCATGTGAAGGACACAACTTGAGAACTTTTAGACAATAAAATAAAGGACAATATTTTTATCACCCCAGCATAGATAAGGATTTCTTAAGATGCAAAAAAGCGCTAAGAGAAGACCGATCAAATGTAACTATGTTAAAGTGAAGAATTTCTGTTCATAATAAGAAGCCACGAAGTGAAAAGGTACAGGTTGGAAGAAAATATAATTGAAGAAGGATCAGTGTCTAGACACACCCTGTTCTAAACAGCAGCCATGACATACATGTGACTATTCAGCAACTGAAATATAGCTAGCACAAACTGAGATTTGCCCTAAGTATAAAATGCACACCAGATTTCAGACTTCATTAATAATTTTTATATGATAAAATATTTTAGATTCAGATAATACAAACTAAGGTAAATGAGATTATTAAGACGAATTTTATCAGTTTTTTACTTTTTTAATGTGTCTACTAGAAAAATTTTAATTACATATGTGGCTTGCATTATATTTCTATTGGGCAGTGCTGATCTTGAATACATAAAGAGCTGCCGTGAGTTAATAACAAAAAACAAAACTCAGTAGGAAAAATGAAAAAGGTCACAAAGAGGTTTTTCACAGAAGAAACATAAATAGCCAACATGAGAAGATACTCAACATTATAAACAATCCAAACTGATTACAAACTAGAACTGTAATGAAATATCCTTCACATCTTCAGATTAGCAAAACAGAAGAACTCTAACAATATCTAATGTTGGCAAGGGTATGGAGCAATAGGAACTCTCATTCATTGTTGGTGGGAGTAAAAGTTGGTACAATCACTTTAGAAAACAATTTGGCATTAGGCAGTAAAACTGAACAGGCACATACTCCTCGAACTGCCCGGCTCACTCCTAGATACCTTGAGAGAACTCTTGCATGTGTGAGACGTTAGTCATGTACAGCAATGTTTATAACAGCCTTGTCTGTGATACCAACAACTGGAAAAGACTCAAGTTTTCACCAACTCTAGAGTGGTTAAATCAGCTGTGGTTTATTGACGCGATGAAAAGCCATACAGAATGTTTAAAAAGAACAAACTGGAGCTCCATACAGCTAAACAATTTTAGAGATGGGAAGAGATAAGTATCTCTTAAAAATGAAATGATCACACAAAATTCAGAGGGCGCCCTATCTGTGAGGGAGGGAGGAGGCATGACTGGGGAAAGATGCCTTGGGAAGAGAGGGCATCAGTGGTCTTCCATTTCTTAAACTGGGCGGTGGGTCCACAGGTGCTTATTTTCCTCTAACTGAAACTATAAATATACATTGTATATCCCCTTTTAAAGTGTGATATTTCACAACTTACAGGGTTTAAAAAAGGAAAAAGTGAAACATTACTCAGAGTGTATGTGTGACATTTTTTTTAGTCAGAAACACTGCCCTCTATTTGCTTTTTAATAATCTCTCAATTTTAACATCTCTCAAGTGGGACCATGTTCTGTTGGTCTTTTCTCTACAATGTGCCTCTTGTTCCTTATATCTTGCTCTATGTAATTTCCAGATTACATATTTTATATACAATATAAATAACATCCTTGGAAAAACAATACAATAAGGATTACTGTTCTCATGTTGACCCATCTCAGCCACTTTCTTCGAGAACAGCTCAGACCAAAGGGAAGCAGGGCCTGCACTCCCACGTGGCCCCCCAGCTCAGAATCCCAGGGAGCAGGTGGTATTAGGGAGCCAGTGCCTCTCCTCTCACAAGCTCTCCACACCCTGGGTCCAATACCGCTTTGATTTCCCCGTCTGAGTTTGTGTCACAGTTAATACAATGTAATTGGAGACATTCTTGAAACAGAACTTGTGGTCGCTTGTCAATATTCTTGAAGACGTGTAAGAAAACAAAAAGGGGCAGACTTACCGAGATATGCTTCAAGCGCCCAGGTGTGGGGCCTGGGCCTTGCTTGCTCAGCAGAAACCCCCAGGCCCATTGCAACCATGTGTCCTTCTGGCTCCCTGCTGGGCAGGCCGCCCAGCCACTGGGATTTGTAACCATCTGGGCCTGGGCAGCCTGGATCCTCCCTTATCCCACGTGAAGAACATCGCGTCTTACAGGGACACAAAGCCCCTCCGGGAGAGCTACTGTTCCTGGGAACGCTGGTCGTACCAAGGACAGCCCTTTGGCAAGCGTGCAGCCTTTGTTCCTCTGCCTACTTAAGCAGCTTCTCTTGGGGGGCGGTCTGCGGGTGCACACTTCTGTCCAGCCGGACGCCACTCGACACTCTTCCGTAAGTCAGTCCCAATAAACCTATACGCCTCGTTCACAGTCTCCGGGTCATTTCTTCCGTCTCTCGGCAAGATATCCTGCCGCCAGAGCCCAGCTGGGCTTGCGGCCTTACGCCAGGTTTCACCCACGGCGCAGATTCTGCGGCTCTCAGCCCACATGGACACAAACGCATCATAAGAGCAAATTTAGTCAACCTGAAAATTACGCCTTCATCCTTGTCCTAAACACAATTATAAGATGTTTTCAAGAGGGCAAACCACCCTAGCAGATATTTTTCCTCAAACTATTTAATTTATCCCTTCCGCTTAGAAATGCCAAGTTAAATCCCCAAAGGAAATGTCCAGAGTATCAGTACAGCTCATCTTAGATTAGAACAAAAATAAGCCCTCATTAGTGTTGTGTGTGTGTGTGTGTGTTTTAAATGCTGGCACCCATAGGTCCCCCAAGCCATCTTCACCTTAAAAACATCACTCCCGGCACCTGAGGGCAACTGAGGCCTTCGCTGAGCAAAAGCACTCTTAGCAGGAAGGGTTTATGGGGCCTGCTCATCTCATCGATCCTGCGCAGCCTCTAGTTTCCTGGACCCTGATCTTGTCTCCTCTAGGTGAACCCTGACTCCAGGACATGTGAATCGATGCACAAACCGTTCTCCTCACCATGGAGCGGAACAATTACTAAAATCTATTTGCCAGTAAATATGCCTTGTCTTGTAAATCATTGGGTCGTTAACCTTAACAATGGCAATGTACCGTCTCTATCCAATTCAATTAAAGTACAAACCAAGGTAATACTTAAGAATACATTTCAGGTAGAGGAACATACCGCTATAGTATTATATCCTCATAAATTAAACATTTATTTCCCTTCTTGGAAAAAGAACACTACATGATAAACACAGAGTAGAGAAGACACAAAGGCAATGATTCTAAGACTAGCTTAGGAGGACTAGAAAAGAGAAGAGACTAAGAATCCGAAGGCACAAAGCAAGTCACCTCCGGCCGCCACTCCCTCTGTCATCGCTAAAGAATTTCTGGGCTGGGTGAAGGACGGAGCGGACAAGGCAGTCTGACTGTGAGTGGCTTGAGATGTACTTTGTGAGACAGATGCCTGAATTGTACCAAAGGGCAAAAACAGTTCACTACCTGTTCCTCGTCTGGCACAACTGTAGCTAAATTCAATGCCAAAAATGTAGAAAAATTTAATGCCAAAAAGCAGAAAGCTCTGAGTCCTGAACTGATGCTCTGCGGTTCGAGACAGACCCTTTTTTCACAAACATTTTGAGAGTAAATCAAGGAGAGCTCCCCCGGCAGCACCCTCTCAGTTTTCTGTTTTCCCTTTCAGGGGTTAGGAAGCAGGAAAATTATTACAACAGGGAGCCTGTCTCAAGACTTAAGGTATCTGTCATGAGATTAGATAATATTGATATGTATATTCATTTCTTCACAAGGAGCTCAAAATGAAGCTTCTCTTCCATCTTTTCTGCCTTAATGCTTCCAATCTAGAGCACTTTCTAGCTATAATCAGCATAGTTTAATTCATAAGATATATTCATTTTATATTGCTGCTCAAAGAAATTGCCACAAACTGCATAGCTAAAAACAACACAAGTGTATCATCTCACAGGTCTACAGGTCAGAAGTGCAATGCAGGTCTCAATGGGCCAAAATCAATGTGCCAGCAGGGCTGTCTGTACTCCTTTCTGCAGCATCTGGGGACAATCTGTTTCCTTGCTCATTCAGGTTGTCGGCAGAATTCAGTTCCTTGTAGTTTGAGAGCTGAAGTCCTGGTTTCCTCCCTGACTAGCAGCTAAGGGCTGTTCCCAGCTGCTAGAGGCCACCTGCATTTCTTAGCTGTGCCCCTTTCTAGTTCTTATAACCAGCAACAGAAGGTCGAGTCTCTTTCAAGCTTCAAATCTCTCCTTCCTTTGCAGCATCTCTCAAAATTTAGCTAGGAAAAGTTTGCTGCTGGTAAGGGTTTATCTGATTAGATTGGGTCCATCCACATAATCCGGGGTAACCCCACCATCTCAAGACCCATAACCTTAATCACATCTACAGAATCCCTTTTGCCGTGTAAGGTAACATATTGCTAGGTTCTGGGGATTAAGGCGTGGATATCTTTTTTGGGGGGAGGTGCACTTGATTCAGGCTACCACAAAAGAGCAATGCTCATACTAGATGCCCCAATGATAAGAATGGAAGAAGAGATGAAACCTGACCATCTTCTCCCTTTCCTTTCCCACTTCCTTCCCAAAGCTTCCCTTCTCTACTTTGAAAGCAAAGCTTGGCCACTCACCACATTCCCATCTTTAAAAGGACGGCCTGGTTGCAGGACTCCTCCTCACACCGGCCAGGAAGACCATTCTGTGTCCACTTGGCTTTTTCTGGGTGAAACGTTCTATTCAGGGTTTACCCTGGGCTTCCCAAGCATTATTTTATAAAAGAATCACCTGCAGGCACATAGTCCAATTCAGAATCTGGTTCTGAGGTGCTGCTGTTGGAAACTAAGTTCACCTAGCGTTCGATGAACTGGGAGCAGGGTGTTTTGAGAAGTTCTGCTGGCCCACGCGGGCTGGGAACAATTGAGGTATGAACAGTCCCAGAGAGATTCCAGCCCTGGCAGGTGATCCTTGGTCCAGAAGCTCTCCAGGCTCTTTCGTGGCCACGAGAGACTCCTTTCTTCACAGCAGCCACACCTGTGGTTTCTAGCTCGGCCAAGTCCCTGAGGAGGGCCTTCAGACACACTGTCACTGGAGACGCTTTGACATTATATAGTCATGAGAGCACTCCCTTTGTTGTCAGCAGGAGGTTGTGTGACCTTAGGCAATTCCTAGTCTAGGCCCCACTTTCCTCATATATCAGATGGGGGTGATAATGGTAATTCCCCCAGAGGTGGTTACAAAGATTCTGGGAGACCAGCCTACAGTGCTTAAACACTCAGTAAAAAAGAGCTGTTTCATTATCCCTGATATCGTTCCTATTCAGTGTTGTCTCCAACCTGCTCTGTGACCTGGGCAGGTGGCTTGGTCCCTCTAATCCTGGTTCATTCTTTCCAGTAGAGAGAAAAGAGGAAGGCTTTACCCATTTCAGGAGGCATGATGGGAATTCCATCACAGCATTTATTTGCCCCAGGGTTTTGCTTCATTGTCAAAACCTGGAGAAACACTGCAGGAGAGGCTATAGAATTGGTGGAAATTACATATGTACTATGTTTATGCTATTAGGTTTTTAGACCAAAGGTTAGCAAACTTTTTCCATAAAGGGCCAGATAGTAACTACTTTTGGTTTTGCAGAACATACAATTTTTGTCACAGCCTTTCCACTCTCCGGTGCTGGGATAGAAGCAGCCATAGACAGTGCACAATGAATGAGTGTTCCCATAAAACTTGATTTATTTAAAAAGCAGGGAGGAAACTGGATTTGGCCCAAGTGCCATAGTTTGCTGACCCCTGTTTTAGACAAACATCTAGAAAGTTCAGATTTAGTTATCCTGATAGAATCCCTATCCTGCCCTTAATTCTATTGCCTTTTACAGATATTTGTGAATTTACTGTCCTCAAAAGAATATTTCAGTAAGTGTTTATATCCATAGGCTTGCCTGGAAAATTGAAATTGGGATTCATGTAAATGCTTGGGATACATTCTGAAACCTACAAAAGAAGGTGGACCAAGTGTTTTGATAAATAATGAATTTCTTTGGAAGATTTTGAAAGCTATAGGGCTGTGTGATTTTAGACAAGTTATTGACCTTCTTTGACCTTTAGTTACCTCCTCAGTTAAATTCAAGGCTCTAGTGGTGTCTATTTCATGAGGATCAAAAGAAGTAGGCATATAAAGTAAGTAATATAAATCTCTCAGCCAAGTGCCTGGTACATGGAAAACACTCAGTACCATCACCATCATCTTTTCCTATCACCATTAGAGACCCTCCTATCAGGAGTTTCTTACTTATAATACAATAAGTCAACATCTATAGAAAGAATCCTATCTGAGGAAACTGCCTAGGGTCCCCCTGAATGGGAAAGTAGATCTGCACGGGCTTTAGCATTCTGAAAAAGTCTCAAGGTCAAGAGTGATTCAGCAAACCCATCCCATTGCTGACGAATTGGAGGCCAAGGGTCCACCAGTTGGGTTAGGTTTAATTAACATACTATCTAATTTTTTAAACATTTGAACGTATGTGAGCCACAACCTCACAGCCCACTGCTTTCTTAATAGAAAGTAGCTACACACTGTTATGTTATCATTCTGGTCCTGAAGGCATTTGAGTATCTAACCTCTGGTTTAAACTTTTGATTTTTACTATTACAACCCCAGCGTCTCATGTCATGATCTCATTGCCATCAATATATCTGAAGGAAGAGTCCTTATCTTTTCAGAAACATATGACCAGTTCCCAGAACTAATGTCATCCAAGGCTGCCAGCAAATGATGTAATGAGAGAGGTTAACTGCAAAGTGGGATGTCTGCTTCTTTCCTTGCTTGTGGCTGCCAGACCTCGCATATTAAAGTTGGTTGAGACTGTTTTCACATACACACACAGGCACACGCACACAGGAAATGTTCCTTTAGAAGTATGCATTCACTTTGAGGATTACTGCTAACATTCATTGTTGAGGACCCAGGAGTCTTTGAGGACATACTGATAGATTATTGAAGGAAACATTCTTCAATTGTGGAGTAACCTAACTTGGGGAATGGCTCAGGTCGGGCATAAGGTTTTCTCTTCTATCGTCAGGGTCAGACAAAGAGGCAAATGGCACAGGTCAGTCTAGCTGGGGTCCTGGACGTATACCCTCATTATGTGATTTTTCTCTGCTTTGCTCCTATAATTGCATTAAGGTTGAACAGACGGTACAGCCATTCTGGGACTACCATCACAGCAAGCAGGAAGAGGGGCTGGCTGATACTTGTTCCAGATCTTCTTGTAGGCTTCCTTGGCCCTGGACTTTCAGCTGGTGAGTGCTTAATGGGCACTAATGTCCTGGAAGTTACAGAGCAGGCATTTAATGAACTCACTCAAGATAGTAACATTGGTAATAATATTCTGAATATGAGCAAGGAGTAATAAGCGATATTTTCAACATGCAAATCATATCCTATCACTTTCCTGCTCTGAAATGTCCAACGTTTTCCCATTTGCCTGAAGTAAAACCAAATTCTCTGTGAGGTCTGCAGAACCTCGCAGTATCTAGCTGGCCCTTCCCTGCCCCCCTCTCCAGTTTCACATTTTCTTTTAACAGCCTTATTGAGATATAATTCATAAACTATCCAATGCATCCATTTAAAGTATACAATTGAAGGGTTTTTAGTACGTTCACAGAGTTATGCAACCATCACCACAATTTTAGAACATTCCCATCGTGCTGCAAAATAACCCTGTACCTACAGCACTCCCTCCTCATTTCTGCCCACCCCACAGCTCCGACAGCCACTGATGTACTTTCTGTCTCTACAGATTGGCCTATTGTGGACATTTCATGTAAATGGACAATATGTGGCCTTGTGTGACAAGTTTCTCTCATTTGGCATAATGTTTTCAAGGTTTGTCAATGTTGTGGTATATATGAACACAGCCATAGCTCAGAGATATTGTGGGTTCAGTTCCAGACCACCGCAGCAAAGCAAATACTGCAAAAAAGCAAGTCACATGAACTTTCTGTTTTCCCAGGACATATAAAAGTTATGTTTGCACTAGACTGTAGTCTATTAAGTGCACAATAGCATTATGTCTTAAAAAACAATATACATACCTTAATTAAAATATACTTTATTGCTAAAAACTGCAAATGCTATTGGAAAATGGCGTGGATAGACTTGCTCAATGCAAGGTTGCCACAAACCTTTCATTTGTAAAAAAAAAGCAGCATTTGCAAAGCACAATACAGTGAAGTGAAATAAAACATAGCATGCCTGTACCTCATTCCTTTTTATGGCCAAATAATATTCCATGGTAGAGATACACCGCGTTCTGTTTATCCATTCATCAGTTGATGACGTTTGGGTTGTTTCTATTTTTGGGTATTATGAATAATGCTTCTGTGAACATCTGTGAATAAGTTTTTGTGTGAACATATATTTTCATTTCTCTTGGATATGTACCTAGGAGTGGCATTTTTGGGTCATATGGTAATACAATGTTTAACCTTTTCATCAATCTGGGGAAATTTTCAGCTATTATTTCTTCATGTATTCTTTCTACTTCTTTTTCTCTCTCTCTTTCCCTCTGAGATTTCCAATATGAGTATGTGTGAATAACTTGGGTTTCATCAAAATGAAAAGTTATTGTGCTCAAAGGACACATCAAGAAAGTGATGAGACCTGTTTTCCAAAGTGGCCACGCCATTTTACATTCCCACCAGCAGTATATGAGGGTTCTGGTTTCTCCACATTTCCTCTACATTAGTCTTCTTGGTTAAAGCCATCCTGGAGCTCTCTTCCTGGGCCTGCCTCTCCTCTTGGACAAAATCTCGAAATCTCTTCCCCAGAGCTGAGGTCAGGGACAGTGGTCCGTTTCTCTCAGGATGACATCCCTGCTTTAGGAGAAGAGTGCTGGGCGGGCGCAGCATCCTCTGATCTTCCCAGCTTGCCTCTCCGAGTGTGGAACCTCTGCCCGGTGAGCAAGCAGGGCCAAGGTAATTGGGCCCCACTGTTCTCAGCCTGCCGCCCCGGGGGTGGCGCCTCTACCCTCTGAGTGGGGGCTGGGTGGAGGACGGGAGCCCCGACATCTTGGCAACATTCACCCGAGTTTAGCCTCTGTAATGTAGAGCTATGGGGGAGGGGAGGGAGAGAATGAGTCCTCACTCAAGTGCCACAGACTCTGACTATTCTTACCAGGATTTAACAGATTTTCTTGAGTAAATATTTCTCAATTTGCTGTGTGCCCTTAGGACAATTTTCAGGGAGTTTAAATGGTTAGCTTTTGGTTTTGAAAATAATTTTCACCAGTGATGGTTGTTCGGCTGGGAAGAAGGTCTGTGGGGCTCCTCACCCCACCATTCCAGAAGTCGTCTCCCCCTCCCCACCCTGATCTTGGGCCTCTCTTCTCCTCTGCTTCTGGCTGAGGAACATTTATGCCCGGCTTATATCACTGGGGCCGGATCTTTGCACTTAGTGGTTCCTCAGCCTGGAAAGTTCTCCCTTGAAGTGGACGCTGCTGGATCCCTACTCAAGTGTGGTTTCCACCTTGATCCCTGCAGGCAGAGTCCCTTCCCCTTGCGACTCGGCAGAAATCCTCCTTAGCTTAGAGCATGAGGCAGAAAACCACAGCCCGTGAGCCAGATTTGGCACACTGCCTGTATTTGTACAGCCCACAAGCTAAGAATGGTTTTTACATTTTTAAATAATTGAAAAGAAAAAACAAAAGAAGAATAATACTATATTACACGTGAAAATTACATGAACTGCAAATTTTAGCGACCATAAATAAAGTTTTATTGGAATGCAGTTCTGCCCACTTATTTACTTTTCATCTATGGCGGCTTTCACACAACAGCCAAACTGAGTAGCGGCACACTACAAATCACAGTGACAAAGTTCTAACTTGAAAGCATTGCGAGGCCACGTGTATCACCTCTCTGTGTAAAGACGTTCGCTTGATGAAATATGTAACATCTCCTCACAGAGCAGCATTAACAGATGAACATTTGCCATCTATTTTGGTGATAGGGAGCACTTTCTGTGAGCCTTAATAAAGCAAAATGTTATCCCCCAAAAAGAAGTCCATTCTTCTCATTAGTAGACCTAGATTTAAAAATTAGATTGAACTATTATTCTATATTTTTAAGTTCTTTTTTTTTTTAAAGCTTGACACCTGAGCTAACAACTGTTACCAATCTTCTTTTTTTTTTTTTTTGCTTCCTCTCCCCAAATCCCCCGAGAACATAGTTGTATATTTTAGTTGTGGGTCCTTCTAGTTGGGGCATGTGGGACGCCACCTCAACGTGACCTGACAAGCGGTGCCATGTCCACGCCCAGGATACAAACTGGAGAAACCCTGGGCCACTGAAGCAGAGCACTCGAATTAACCACTCGGCCACGGGGCCGGCCCCACTATTATTCTACTTTGAATTTCATCAATCCATAAAAGTTTTGTGGAAATTTGTTATCTCTTGTTATATAAGTACCTACATAATATTCTCAGTTTTGCCTCTTGACCTACAAGCCTAAAATATTTCCTGTTTAACTCTTTACAGAAAAAATTCCCCAGTCATGGTGATTCTATTCCCTTGCTGGTGAATAGTTTTAAGGGTAAGCATTTGGCCCGGTTCTGACCAATGAGAAGCAAGAGGAAATTGGGTGGATGTGCTTCTGGAAGTGTTCTTTTGTTCCTCCGGATCTTGTTCCAGATGTGATGCTGGGAACTGTGGCAGCCATGAGGGCACTAGTCTAAGGACCAAGCTGACACCCTGAGGATGGAAGAACCTGGGTCCTCGTGCTGTGGTTAAGCCCTGAGTTAGCCAACCCTAGAACCTTCCTACCCTGGGACTTCTTCTTACATGAGATAGTAGATGTTCTTATTATTTGAACCATTCAAACCAGAGTTTTCTGCTGCTTGTTGTCCATTGCATCCTAACTGATATCACCTCAGGGCATCTCATGGCTCCTTCTCATCATATAGGGGTCAGGACAAATGTCCCCTCCTCAGAAAGTCCTTTTCCAGCCACCCTAAGGAAATAACCTGCAATGTCCCCCTCCTTGCATTGGTTGCTGTTACTAGCGTGTATCACTATCTGTAATAATCTTGCTAGGCAGGCTCCCTCACTTGAGTATAAGTTCCCTGAGATTAAGAGCATTCTGTCACTCACCACTCTTGTCCTAAGGCTTAGAACAGAGTCTGACACCAAATGGGTGCACAATAAATATTTGTGGAATGGATAAAAACATACTAATAATATTTTAATTGATAGAGAATAGCGTTAATATTACTAATATTTATGAAAATTGCTAAGAAATGCTAATATTTATTACTAATAAATATGTATACTGCTTATTATTCAAGTTAACATTTTCATAAGTGTTTATGCATATCATACTCTGTGCCAGAGCTCATCACATGTCCCTCAACTAATCTTTGTAACAATGTTATGAGGTAGATATTACTGTTCCCACATTACAGAAGACAGCCAACTTTCCTTTTCTTCATTACAATCTATATTACTAGTACAAGTAAGGATAATACAATGATAACAAAAATAACAATAGATATTTTTAAAAACCGACAAACTTAAATTGAACTCATTGTTCTGCCTCCTGGAACTTTCCAGCAGGAAATTGCACTGAACCATGGTGGTTTTATCCCAGTCCTCATCCTCACTTCCCTGCAGAAGGAAATTCCAGCAGAAGAGGGAAACATGCTCTTCAGGGGGACATTTCAGACCCAATTTACCGGGGCAAATAATGATGGTTATTGCACCTGACTTGAGGCATGCCCTTTCCTCTTCTGGCAGGCTCTGTGGTGACACGTGGTAATTGCCCAGTTCCTCTCAGCGTCCCAGAGTTATGCAGACAGGCTGCAGTAAATCTCCTATTATTTTTTGATAACTTCTCTAAGAGCGAGCCAATTACCTCTCCCCTGTGTCAGCTTCTGGGATGCTGATTGACTCAAATTTTTTCCCCCAAAAAAGTTACATCTTGGTTTCTGGATGAGCTCTGCTTTAAATCTAATAATTTCCTATGACACTGTTTCCCCGTGCCAAATTTCTGAAGGGTGTTCCCGAAAGCTTGTGTATATCAGAATTAATACACATCCCCCTAGGTTACTAGTCTCTGTAATTCTAAGAACTTTTCATAGCAACAGTGTTATTTATAGTAAATCTGAAGGGTATATTTGAAATGATCTAACCTAAAATATATGCTCTGTGAGCTCTGTGGCATCCTCAAAATTCACTTCAGGGGTTCCTGGAACACTTCGAAGAGAAGGGGGAAGGGGACTCTTACTTTGGTCCAGCACTGTCCTATAGAACTTTCTGGGATGATGGAAATCCACATTTGCTCTGAACAATACAGTAGCCACTAGTATGTAGCTTTACGCCATTGAAAAGTGGCTAGAGTGACTGAGGAAGTAAATTTTAAATTAAATTTAATTTCATACAACTACACGTGGCAGGTGGCTCCCTAGTGGATCACTCAGGTCCAGGGCACCCGAGGATGCTGATTTATGACAGAGTTGCCTCACTTTCATAGCTGCCTTCTGGGCGTGAAGCAGTGGCAACATACTGAACAATCTTCCTCAGCAAAGTCTGGATATCAGCCAGTAGTTATTAATGATGGTGAAAATAACAATACAGTTTACAAGGAGCTTTCACACAGCCTCATTTGAATCTTCATGCAAACCCTGGGAATCAGGTCCTACTCCACTTTAGAGAAGAGGAGACTGAGCAATGTAACTGCTTGAGATTCTCAGCTCAAAGTCCTGCGTCTGTTCTGCATGTCCACTCTGGGTTGCTTACCAGTTTTACAAATACTCAACAAGCAAGATTGTCCCAGGGAAAAATTAGACAGCTGCAGCCTCATCAGAAAGCAGGAAAAGTGAGATACAGCTCTGCTGCAAGGGCTCTGCTAGCTGGGGAAAGAGGGATGGGCAAGAGGAAGGGCAGGGCCACACACGTGAGAAGAGGGATGCTCCGAGGGTTCACAGAACTTGTGATAGGGACCAGAATCCAGCTCACCTGCTCACAGTGCTCCAGACTCTCCTACCCAAGTAAATAGCCAAAGTTAGATAAAACCTGGGGCAGAAACAGGAAAGCAGTGGAGTTGTGATCTTCATTGGGAAGACCAGAGAAAGGCTAGTGCCGTCTATAATTCTCCTGGAATTCTCTCACACACCCTCCACTTGTAAACTGAGACCTGAGTTTCCAGGACCCACAGAAGTTAATTGTTATTAATGTTCTGGGACAAGTGGTCCCAGGACTGTGGAAAGGATGGGAGAGAGACCAGCAGAGCCAGGGTGTGACCGCTGGTTCAGAACTGCTCTACTGGAGACCACATGGCAGAGAGAGGAGTCTGATGCTTTCCTCATTTAGACCTGGAGCGCAGAGTCCTCAGAGCAGGAGGATGACACACCTGGCTCATGCACACCCCTCCCCCAATGGGGCCGTATCTAAACCAGAGGCCATCAACCTGTCCTCCCTGAGTGCTGTTGGGGCCAAGGCTTTAGAAAGGGAGAAGGGAGAGAAAAAAGGGAAAAAGAAGATGAGGACTCAGATGAGAAAGGAAGAAACAGAAGTAGCAGCTACCACCACAGGGGCTCCGGTAGGGCCACGTGGCCCTAGAAACAGCAGTACTGATACTTAGGTGGGAACTCACCTACGATTCTGCTGGGACCTCCAGAACTTGTGCCCAGTTCCTATAACACGCCCATCCCCACCTCTGGCTCCAGCTGCACGGATTGGGGTAAATTCTTTGCATCCTTCAAGTCTCACCATAAATATTGCTGCTTCTAAGAAACCTTCCTTAATCTTCAGTTCAATTTTTATGCTCCTCCTCTTTCCTCCCTCGGCTATTTCCTCTCTACCTATTTACCCCTCTGTTCCTTCCTATAGATGGTAAGTTCATGGAGGACGGGGACTTGAACCAACTGAGCCTTCCAGGGTCTGTCACATAGTACTAACGTTAGCGATAAGGACAGTAGTAAAAATTAACATTCACTAACCAATTACTATGTGTCAAACATGATTCTAAGCACTTTACACATATTAATTCCATTTTTACAACAACCCTGTGAGATAGATACTATTACTATCTTCATTTAACAGAGGAGAAAGTGAAGCACAGAGAGATAAATAAACTTGCTAAAGCCACGCAGCTAGTAAGCAAAAGAGCTAAAATTTGAACCCTGGCAGGTTGATTTTAAACTCTTACCATTAATCACTTCGCTAAAATACTCCATATGCTATAGGTGCTCACACATTGACCTATTCATTTACTGACTGCTTTTACTGTGTGACTTGCCCACCTTAAATCCAAACCACGATGGAATGCCTCCTGGACTCAAGAGAGAAATGTTTGTAGATCTGTACACCTGTAGGTAGTTAGCAAATACTCCACAGTCATTAGAGATAACGGAGTAATCTAATTTATTATTTGCACAGGATGTGCTATATTAATTGCTCTTGGTAAGCATTTTTAATCTTTCACATGTGCTTTGGAATTCCCCTGTAATGAACCATATATTTAAATATAGAATTTGAACAATTTCTTAAAGGTGTTTGGGGACAATTTGTGATTGGTAAAAGCAAGGATCTGGGCGAGACACAAGAAGACACTGTGAGAGTGGCCACAGGCAAAAGAAATGGGCTTGCTCTATCTAATAAGGCGGTATGGTAATGCAGAATGCCAAAAACACTGGCATTGCTCTGTTCTTTGAATGAAAATAAGTGAATGTCTTAGTCTTGGTTCTGAAATGGGAAGGAAACTCACCACCATGTGCCCAAGTGCCCATGTTTGGGGAAAACGAGTATGTCATGCACAGGCTGGGCACCTACTCACAGGGAGTAGGGTGTGGGGGATGGTAGGCAGAATAATGCCCCCCAAAGATATCCTTGTCCCAATCCTTGGGACCTGTAACTATGTCAGGCTACACGGCAAAGGGAATTAGGTTACAGATAGAATTAAAAGTTGTGAATTGGTTGGCCTTATTATCCCGCATTATGCAGATGGGCCCAGTGTAATCCTAGGGTCCTTCAAGCGGAAGAGGGAGGTAGGAGAGTCAGCCAGAGGACGGTATGACTATGGAAGAAAGGCACAGAGAGATGCAACATTGCTAACTTTGAAGATGGAGAAAGGAGCCACAGGCCAAGTAATGCAGGCGGCCTCTCGAAGCTGGAAAGTGTAGGGAAATAGATTCT
Source organism: Equus quagga (assembly GCF_021613505.1). Classification (NCBI taxonomy): domain Eukaryota; kingdom Metazoa; phylum Chordata; class Mammalia; order Perissodactyla; family Equidae; genus Equus; species Equus quagga. Next base: position 128,167,727 of record NC_060267.1, read on the forward strand.
CTCCTACAGCTTCCAGAAAGGAACGTAGCTCCGCCAATATTTGCATTTTAGCCCAGTCCAGTGAGACCCACGTTGCACTCTGAGACTGTAAGAAAAGAAATTTATGTTGTTTTAAACCACTAAGTTTGTGACAATAGGAAACTAACATGGAGTGAGGGGAGGCAAGGAGCCTGGGGAAATTGATAGTCTGAGGACTCACTCTTTCCCGGCTGAGTGTGAACAGAGAGATCCAGGTGTGCGCTGCTCTCAAGCACCCTTCCTGCCACCTGAGGGCCTTTCTCACGGCTTAGGTGCAAAATACAAAGGTACAAAAACCATTTCCTGACACAAGTTGAGCCCTGTAAATTATAGAGACAATTTAACACAAAAACAAAACAACAGAGACCCTGCTTCTGATTCAAGTAGCCAGAGTTCTTGAAACATAAAGTGCCCAGAAAAAGAGTTGCTCTTCCTCTTTCACTTCGCCTGGAGAATCCGAAGGGTTACGGCTCACGGCGGAATCCCTTTTCTCTCTCGTGTCCTCACTCTGGGGCCACTGAGACTGGGGTAGGGGAGCAAAGGCTTAGGGACCGGGGAGGAGAGAGCTCACAGATGACACTCACCTGGCCGGCCGGCTGCTAGAAGAAAACACTCAAGACGATTTTTTTGATCGAGTGCTGTTTAAAGACGAGACAGACTTAATGGAGGAGAGAGTTCGCGGCTCTCTGACCTTGGCTGTGTGTTTTTCTCCATCTCCCGTCAAGTTGAGCACTAAGAACAAACAATTGCTGATGAGCTGGAACATGAGAATGCAAAGGGAAGACGGCCCTGAGTGAACTCCGAGGTGAGGCTGAATGGAGCCCTGGGAAATGCAGCTCTCTTATAACTGCCCCGGGCAAGGGAGACCTGTTTCCAGAGAGTTTTGAAGACACACTTAAGGACTGCGGCATGGGGCCAGGCACATCTGTGTGTGAGTTGTGTGATCCAGGGCAAGTTATTCAACCTCCAGGAGCCTGTCTTGTCAGTTCAAGGGGAGTGACAATAGCTGGCTGACCGAGTGGTGATGGGGTGTTCCAGGAGGGCTCCTTTGTAGCAAAGAACAGAGGCCCACTCCAGCCGTCTCAAGTCAAGGGACGGCGATGCAACTGATGGGAAGATACACACGGAGCCTCACAACAGCCAGGAGCAGAAGCTCCAATGGCTTCTGGATTCCAGAGCCCGGTTCATTGCAGGCCCACCTACCTAGACGCTGTGGAACTTTGTTTCTTTCCTTTGGCTCAATCTCTTAAGGGGTTCTTCCTTTCTTTCTTTCTTTCTTTTTAACTGAGATATAATTGACATATAACAAAGTACCTAAATCATAAGTGTGCAGCTCAGTGAGTTTTTCTACACACCCATGTAGCTACCACTCACATCAAGATATCGATCAGGCGTGAGCAAACACAGGCCTGTGGGCCAATCCCATCAGTCACTGTTTTTGCAAAAAGGACTTTATCAGACACAACCACACCATTGTTTGCATCTTGTCTATGGCTATTTGAGTAGTTGCCGTGGAGGTCCTGTGGCTTCAAAGCCTAAAATCTTTACTAGCTGGCCCTGTAAGAAAAAATTGGCTGACTCCTGACACAGAGCCTGCCCAGCACCTCCTGTGTCCCTGCCCAGTTGCTAGCTCACCGAGGTAACCACTCTATTGACCTGTATTACCATAGGTTAATTTTGCCTGTGTTTTGAACTTCATATGAATAGAATATTACAGTTTTTATTCACTCAACATTATGTGTAAGGCTCATCCATGTTGTGTGGCAATTTACTTTTGAGCATCACCATTAAAGTGACTCAGTTACACTCCAGACATCCTTCGCTCTGTCCTACACAGCAGGCTGGCTCCTTTCAACGACAGCAGGGGCATCGCTGATGCTGGATCCCATACGGCTCCCAGGGGCGCCCTGGGCCCTCTCTCTAGAGTGGTGGTTCTTGACTTTCTCCTCTCTTTCTCTCTCAATCATCTATTTCTGAACCAAGAATACCGTTGAAAATCTGATCAGACCTAGGGACCCTCTTCTCAGTAAATGCACAGGCAGTGAAATGCTCAGCTAAAGATTAAAATTTGTTGTTTTTTTTTAACTCTTTTCTCCCTGTGTCAGTAAGAGAGATGTCAGAAACCCACCTTGGATTCATGAAGCTTTGCCTCTCTTAGAAGAAGGGCTGAGAGAGAGAAGACCATGTTATCACTTTTAGCTTCACCTAAAAGAGTAGGTGCAGGGCATGCACCCCAGTGGTGGGGACAAAGGGGTAGACAGGATACTTTGTGTTCTGAGGACCTGATCCATAGCTATGTGTCCCCTGGAAGACACCAGGACAGGGTACTGACCTAGTCCTCTAGTGGCTGAAGAACCTTGAGAGCAGGAGCTTGGCTGTAAGAGACTGGTCAAGTCCCCTCCAGAAACTATACACGCATCGTTACAGCAGGACAATGATGGCATCTGCTGCTGACGGTGGGGACCAGTCTTCGACCAAGACTCCATATGGCAGTGGGGAGCATCGGAAGCAGTGGACCGAGTGGTTTCCAGAGTTTTCCTGGCTTGGGAGTGGGAACTGGACAGAGCCCCCTAGGACTGGGGAACCTCAGGGTTCTTTGATTACTCAGGGATGAGGGAGCCTTAAGAGGGTGACAGTGAAACTTCAGCTAAGGAGGTATGTAACAGAGCAATTAATCAGTAAATAAGAGACGTGATCCTTCTTGGGCCTCAAATTTGTGAAGCAGTTCATACCATTTATATACAGAAAACCAAAATTTCACGCATAATCTAAATGGGTTCGTGGACACCAGGCTAAGAGTCTCAGTTCAATATTCTGTCCTTTCTGCTTCAGTTCCCACTGAAACAGAGCCTTTCTGTGCTTAGATGAAATTCCCAAGAGAATGTTATTGGCCAGGTTAATATTTTTAATTAGGCCACACAAATTCCAGTGTCTGGCCATTCCAAGGATTAGTCATCCTCGGGTCAGGCTCTCAGCCCTGGTTTGGATCAGCCATGGAGAGTGGGGAGAAAGGGTGAAGCAGGGTCCTGTGATCTCAAACATGGTCCCCTGGGCACTGGGGCTGGGAGTGGACAGGACAGGCTTGGTGACTCTCATATCCAATCTGGGAGGCTTGGACATGATTGATGGAAACTTCTTAGTAAATGCAATGCTGGAACCAAGTAGATGTCAATAAATGATAGCCACGATGATGATGATAAAGAATGATCGTGACTCAGGATGTGAGTCAACCCCAAGAGAATCACTTCCTTCTGGGGGACTTCTCTGCTGCTCTTTCTCTCAGTGAAGCTGATGTCACTGTAAGCATTGAGAGCGGATATTAAATGTGCATAGGTTGACGGGCTTGTGGAACATGGGCATTTGATAAGGACACCCATTTAAAGAAATTAGAGGAGGGGAATTAAAAGTGTCCCTTGAGTTGTTAAAATACAGGTTGGTTTGAGGGTTTTTGAAAAATGAATCACTTTAATAAATACTTAAATAAGGACTAAATAAAGATATTGCACAGCAATCTGAATAGGAATATTGCCTGAATGATTATAAAAGTTGCTCCTTTCATCTCATAAATTTATGTAATTAAACTAATGTCACAGTTTGCTCTTGCATTGTGGCAACATGACAGAAGTGCAGAATTTTTACGCCACTGCTGGCTAATTAGGATGACGTGTGATTCTATTTCTTCTTTTCAATGTTCTTTTGAATTTTGCGCTCAAAGCCCCTTCCTCTTTCAAAACCTGGTGTCTAAGTGGTTATAAATAGGCCCCCCAAGCCAGAACTTGAATGTGATTTTGTTCTATTCTCTTTTCACTCCAAATTAGTTTAGGCATCAGAAACAATTTAGAGAGAGTTAACAGAAGAAGATACAACCTGCATTCTGGAGAAGGGGATGAGGAGGCCTCCTTCATTCAGGACTCCCCTAGGCAGGATATAACTGGTTCCAGGGTGAGGGAGAAGTCCAGGCATCTTTGGGTTTCATTTTCATCCTCTTGGTTTTGGGAGTTTCTCTTAGAGGAAATATAATTTTCTTTCAAAGGTCACAAAATGTCATAGAAAAAGTCTAATAATCATCGGTACTTTAGCCAACCATATATGTTGCTTGCACCATCTGAGTCCTGCTTTCCTTATCTGTCATGGGAAGGGCTTAAACGATCCATCCATCCACCCATTCATTCACTTATCCTGCTAGCATTTCCTGAGTGCCTAGAATATTCAGGCACCCGTGAATGAAAGATAGCACCTGGCTTCAAAGAACTCACTAGTGAGGAAGAGAACATCACACAGAGGTTAGGAGTCCAGATCCTGTAATTAGTTGACCCAAGTCCAAGCTTTTCCTTCTTATGAGCTGTGGACACTTAGATAAGTTCCTTTACCTCTCTAAGACTGTTTGTTTATATTTAAAAGGAGGATATTAACACTATATCATAGGACAGCTGTAAAGGTGAAACAAGATGATACCTACAAAGCCCAGCAGAACAATCCATTTGAGCAGCTAAATTACTATTGAAAAATATGTTTAAATTGCCCTAAGATAGCAACGTAGGTAATGCTTGCAGAACACTAAGAAGGGAACCTTTAATTCTTTCTGGAATGGACTGAAGAAGGGCAGGCAGAGTTTCCGAGGAGGTGATACTGAGTTGGATTTTGTAGGGTAATAGGAGTTTACAAGGCAGAGAGGGAGGTAGGCTAGTGAGGGCAGAGGGGGCCATATGTAAAAATTTGCAGAGAATGAACAATAATGTTGATTTACCAATGGTTTATTATCATTGGTACATGCAAGGAATGGCAGAGACAAATCTAGAAAAGAATCCTGGGACTACTTTATAAGCAGAATCTTAGACAGAAGGCTTTTAGTTGCTGTAACGAAAAATCAAGCTTGAACTGGCCCAAATAAAAATGGTTTATTGCTTTGGGGTATAGGTAAGTTTATGGGTGTTAGAAACATGAATACCTTGCTGGTCAGGTTTAACATTGGTTTGAGTCCACCACTCAATCATATCATCAAGGAGCTGGTTTCTTTACATTTCTACGCTTCTCCTTTTTGTTATATCCTCTTCATCCTAACACTGATGCCCCTCATGGTCACAGAGCGGCTGCCAACTACCAGATACATGCTTCCCAAGCAATATCCAGGGAAGAAAGAAAGCCTGCTCCTGAGACCATCCAACAAGAGTCCTAGGCTTTATGATGACCAACCCCCCCTCGAACCAATCTCTGTGGCTAGAGAAGGTCATGGGCCAATTGACTTAGGTCCGGGACGTCTCAACCAATCACTGTGACAACAGGCATGAAATTATCCTTTTTTGCTTTGAGCCACCTTTGAAACTGGATGGCCAGTCTTTGTAAACCATGTGGCTGTTGCACAAAAGGGAAGGAACAGGATGAATATAGAAAGGCTGATCACATGCTTCATCCCAGAACACTTGTAGGCCATGCTTTAGAGTTTGGAGTTTACACTGTGGACAATAGGAAGTCACTTGTAGGCAAAGACCTACACTTTAGAAATAACTCTGGAGGCGGTTTGGGGACAAATTGGAGCAAGGAGGCCAGTTCACCTCTTAGGTTCCCTGGAGAGCAAACAGCCTAACTCTCCTGGGCAAACAGGTACTCTGGGCATATGCCATGCCTCTCAGAAAGCTCACTTCTCAGGTTACATTTTAACTCAGAGTGTTGAACTGCTCACAGCTCTTAAGCTGCCAACAGTAGTAGGGCAATAACTGTTAGGAAATTCAATGTCTTCTAAATCACCTCAAAGTCTCTGCACTCTGACTTTCATCCTGAAAATGACTTCCAGGACACGAGAGAGCCAAATGAGAGAATACGTTAAAGGAGGCACAACGGAGGACGAGGCGGGCAAGGCCCTAGAGCCAAACAGGCTCCTTGAAGGGACATAAACTGTGAGTCTGCCCACTCCTCTATAAAGCAAAGAAAGAATAGTCCTAACTTCATAGGTCGTTCATTCACCCATTTAGCAAATATTTATGAGCACCAGCTATGAACCAGCCCCTGTGCTAAAGCTCAGGAGAGAAGCAAATGAACAAATGTGTGTCACATACTTAGCAGAGTTCCTCTGTGATCGGGGAAGAGAAAAAAAGGAGACAGACCCCTAGGACACAGGGCAAATGGACACCTCTAGTGATCATGAAGACAAGCCTGAATACCTCTTACGCTGAGGCCAGTGAAGATTCAAGGACTGTTCAAATCCTCTGAGGTCATGGCCAGAAGGCATAGTGGTTACAGATGGAGGCCACTGGCATTCTTTGCTCCTTTGGTAAAAAGAAAAGGATTTAGGGTTCCTCATTGCTCCCTTAATCCTGGAGTGACCCCGAAGTCCTCTTACATAATACCCACCATTATGTCATTTAAACGGTGTTTCAACATTACCCAAGGAATGAGTTTTCTTGCTTAAGAGAATCAAAGCGACTTTGATGACTTGAATTTTTCTATCGTTTCAAATCAGGGTTGAAAAGATGTATTCAGGGTAACATGTTTCAAGAGAACTTGGACAAACTCACTTTTTAAAAATAGACTAATTTCCTACATGCTGTGATCGCAACAGTGCTTCCTTGGTTGTGTTTCAAATCATGGCCTCCCCCTCACTCCCAGAGTCCGGATGAGAAAGCTTTGGAAATAAACAAGCTCCAGGCAGCATGGCGTGCAGACAGGCTTCCTCCCAGACAGGAATGTGCCTCTGTTCACGGTGGAGGGGGCCACACATGCGTTTTCCCCTCCAAATACTAGAGCTATGGAGAAGATGGCTTAAATTGCTATGATTTGTGATCAGGAAATGAATATGTATTTTTATTGCAGCATTCATTATATAGAGCACAAGTTTTGCTTAAAGCAATCCTTATATCACTTGATATGAATTATATTGTATTTTGCGATGCACAACTTCTTGAAGAAATATTTTACAAAGAGATTAGTAATGGGAAGTTTTAATGTATGCTTCTGGAACTCATTGACGGAATCAGTCTATTTCCATCTTTCTCCCTGGAGCAAGTTTGACCCTGGGCTCACATGTTTGTGACAACTCTTCACAAAAGAAGGTTTCTGTGTTCTACCTTATGTATATTCTAGTTAAAATACGGAGCCTAAAATGGAGTGAGAGAACTCAAGGAAAGCAGCAATAAGCTAAAGGAAACACTTTTGTACCAGGGTAATCGGAGGAAAATGTGTATACCAAGTGGCATTATCTTTAGAATGAGACGGCTAGGTGAACTGAATGTTCCTCAGGTAGGTGCAAATTTGAAAACACAGGAAACAAATTTTTTCCCACCAAAAATTTGTTTGAGGCACTATCTAGGCTTTCCAATTATGGCATTTGTCATACCTCAACTTCCTTCTCCTGCTGAAACTACCTTGTCCATAGCCCCAGCTCAGGTAAGCAGCACCAGCTCCTGGGGACCACTGGTTGGAGCAGAGTTAGCCACTGACCCAAGGCTGGCCCATTTACAGGCTGGTCAGAGACCATCAAGATGGCCTGGTACAAAGGGATCTACCCATTAGCCAAGAGCTTGTCTCCCATCCTCAATAGAAACTGGAAAAGTCACAGAGGTTTAGAGAGTGGGTAGTGAGTGACCAAGGAGCAGCTGGTCCCCTCAGCAGCAGAGTACCGGAATGACAATCCACTTTGTTTAGGTAATAACCCTTCTTCACCCTCAGCCTTTTGGGTTTGGGTTGGGCCCACTGCACCCTGGCTCCAGAGGTGGGCATGTGATCTAGACATGACCAGTTAAGAGTCCCACATCCCCCTGGCCACACTGATTGGTTCCAGGGTGGGCATGTGACCTAAGTCTGAGACTTTGATAGAAACTGTTAGGAAAAGAACTTCTCTTCCACTAAGATATTGTAAGTCTGGAGTTGTTAGGGTTCCAGTGAATGAAGAGACCCTGCTTGAAAGCTAAGCCATCACAGCTGAAAGATGGAGAGATGGATTCTGGGTAACATCATTTGAGATCCTGCATCTAGCCATATCTGAAGATTGTTGGACTGTGGACTTCAAAATTTTCTTTAAATAAACTTTGTATTTTATAGTTTTAGACTTATAGATGAGTTGTGAGGATAGCACAGAGAGTTCCCATATACCTACACCTAGTTTGCCCTGTTAACATCTTATAGTAGTATGATACATTACACCAACAAGCCAATAATGATATATAATGAACCGAAGCCCATACTTTATCTAGATTTCCTTAGTTTTTACTTAATGTCCCTCTTCTTACAGCATCATATCCAAGATACAGGATTTAGTCACCATGTTTTCTTAGGGTCCTTTAGATGATGACAGTTTCTCAGACTTGCCTTGGTTTTGGTGACGTTGACAATTGTGAGGAGTACTGGTCAGATATTTTGTAGAATGTTCCTCAGTTAGAGTTTCTTGGGTTTTTCTCATGATTAGACTGGGATGTGGATTTTAGGGAAGAAGACTACATGGTAAAGTGCCATTTTTATCACCTCAGATCAACAATACATGCTATCAATGTGACTTATTATTGTTGATGCTAACCTTTTTTTTTTTGAGGAAGATTAGCCCTGAGCTAACATCCACTGCCAATCCTCTTTTTGCTGAGGAAGATGGGCCCTGAGCTAACATCCATGCCCATCTTCCTCTACTTTGTATGTGGGACGCCTGCCACAGCATGGCTTGCCAAGAGGTGCCATGTCCGCACCCGGGATCCGAACCGATGAACCCCGGGCTGCCGAAGTGGAATGTGAGCACCGGTAAGCCACTGGGCGGGCCCCCAATGCTAATCTTAATCACCTGGCTGAAGTAGTGTTTTTAGGTTTCTCTAGTGTAGTTACTCTTTCTTCCCCTTTTCCATACTGTAGTCTTTGGAAGGAAGTCCTTTTGTGCAGACCACACTTACTGCATAGGATATTACGCTCCATCTCTTGTGGACAGAGTATTGACATAAATTATTTGAAATTCTTCTGCATGAGAAATTTGTCTAATCTCCCTCATTTGTTTGTTTCTTCAATCAGTTATTTACGCTGACATGGGCTCATTTTATAGATTGGTTTTTAATGCAATGCTTTATTTTTCTTGCTCAAATCTGTCCCACTTTGGCCATTGTGAACTCTTTCAGTTGGCTCCTATGTCCCTTTGATGTGCCTAATCCTTGAAGATGTGTGTGTTTGTGTGTGCATTTTATGTTTTGAGCACTTTCTTACTTTATGCCATTATAAGTTGTTCCAGGCTCATTATTGTGTATTCTCTGCCTCAATTCTAGAATTAGCCATTCTCCAAGGAGCCCTGGTTCCTTCTACTGGAGAATGGTATTAGAAACAAAGATCTGGGCTTTGGATGTAGCAATGAATTTTTTAATTGTGTGAGCCAATCCATCGACCTTCTTTTTCTTTCCTTAAGTCTACTGCATTTGAATTTTCTGATGCTTGAGACAAAAAAGATTTTTAATTAATAGAGATACAAAGATATAAAACATACCTCAACCATCTCCCCTCATCTTATCAATTTCAACAAATAACAGCCCTCATCTAAACCTCTCTCTACACCCCAGGTAGTCTTCTCCCAATCATCTTGGTAGAGAAAGGACAGGACCGGAACACTACACAAGTAATAAGCTTGTTCTGTGACTTGCCTAGCTCTCTCATGCATTTCTCTCTGCTTTCTCTATCTTTTATCTCATCAGCCTGTGTTCATTATCTCCTTCCCATCTTTGGCTATCTCCGTCCAAGCCCCTTCATCACAGCTGCCTTGGAAATGTAGTCCAGCATGGCACAGATAAAAACAATGTGTGAGTCTTGCTCCCATTTATAAGGTGGCAATAATTGCTGGCAGGGTGTTTGCCACACTATACAACTCATGTCATGGTGTTCAGTTCCCTGAGTGAGGACCTCATCCCTTAAAAGGCTATATTCCAGGTTTCTTAAAAACTTAAAACCTTTTACTAGTGAGATTTTTCTCACACCATCCTGTTCTTTTCCTTCATAGAACAAATTTGCAATTATTCACTTATTTTTGTCTATTTGTTCAATGCTTCTATCCCTCAGTACACTGTGAACTCCACCAAAGAAGAGGAAGGTCTGTCTTATCTCCACTCTACTTCCAGTCCCAGCCAGCACAATGGCACATAACAGGCACAAAAATATTTGTTGAATGAATGAATGGTCAATCCTGGACCCATGGCTTCCTCATTATCTTGGGATCTGGAGATACAAGAAATCAGTCATGGCTTACCACAGAATATGAGAGAAAGGTATCAAGGGGACTCAGATAAGGGAGGAGATGATGCCATCCAGAGTAGGGTGGAGGATCCGAACAGCCACTGGGGAGAAGGCTCGTGAGCTGAGGCCTGGAGATGATTGGAGTTCACCAGGAAGACAAAGGAGCAGGGAGCTCTGGGAACTACATTCCAGGCAGCATGTCGGATATGAACAAAGATGTGGAGACGGCACAGGGTTTGTATCAAGACGAGAGGCCTGGAACAGCTCCAGGAAGAGTGAGGGAAGTGGTGGAGGGTCTGGGGGTGGCAAGGATAACCCACTGGGGAGTATACAGCTGGGAAGTGCCATATTCTGATCTGGGTTTCTGAAGACTATTTCAGAAGATGGAGGGAGGGACTGAGAATGGAGGCAGGAAAGCTGACAGGGACAGTGGTGCTGTGGTCTGGGACAAGTGCCCTGGGCATGAGAGAGCAGAACAGTGGAGCGAATAGGGCTGAGAGTTGGGGGCAGGTCTGCGCGTTCCTAAACAGCAGGGTGCAGGAGCTGGCATGCCCAAGAGCAACTCTCGAGAGCTGACTGCGAGCGCTTCTCCCAACTCCGTGTCTGCGGTGTTATGCTGAACTTGAATTCCACCATGGTGGCCGTGTTTACACCACAGTAATTAGCAAGTACTGGGGGCTTTTTTTCTTTCTTTCTTGTTCTTTTTTTCTGGTGAGCCAGCAAACTACTACCAGAAAATCAGTCAGCAATTCTGGAGAAGAGAAAAAAAAATGTATTTATGGAACTTCTGGGTCAGGCTCCTAAGTAGTCTGTACTGGTAAAGAATCCTGAGTAAATTTGTTGCACAAGTGATGCCTGGGCCTTGCCATCATATGGAGAAGAAAAATAAGGTCTGTCTTCTCAGGAAAGAGGATGCAGTCTGGATTTAATTCGTGGAGACTGTTTGCTCAATAATTGTTGCATTTAAATATAATTTATAACTAATAATTTCCCTTATTCTTATAGAGATAGAGGGGAGAAAGAGAGAGAATGGGAGAAAGAACAAGAAACGAATGAGAGAAAAGAGACAGAGGAAGAAAGAGAGAAAGAAAAAAGAGAGAGAGAACAGAGGAAGAAAGAAAGAAAGGGGGAAAGAAACGAGGTGGGCAGCCGTCCCTCCTCACTCTCAATTATACTCTGCCTCCTTGAAGCTCTCTAATCATTAAAACGACACAGCAGCCATGTACACTGAGACCATTCTTCATGCCAAGTGCAACGTATTGCTTAAACTCCAAATAATAAGTGCTACTATCACCTATCCTCCATTTTACAGATGAGAAAACTGAGGCCCAAGTTGAATAGCTTGCCCCAGTCACCCTCTTAATAAGTCACAGAGCCAGGTTTGGAGGGGAGATGTGAACCCATCTGTAAAACCCCATAGCCTGCTCTCTTAGCTACTATATAAGGCTTTTCCTCCAAACAAAGCAAAGTGGGGTTCTCAGCAAGTACATTTGAACACCCACTTGGGGCACACAGGCATTATAAATACAGAAAAAGTCCCCATCTTCAGGAATTGGCCACAGTGAATCCAGAGGCAGAAATGAGTGACAAGGTGGGAGCTTGGGGACAATATGCCTGGCCCAGCAGATGGGAGCTCCTTGAGACTGGGGACTGTGTTTGCATCTTTGAATCACTGGTACCTGGCACAGAACTGGGCTCAATGCACGCTTACTCGGTGAACAGTTTCAGCTTGTATTTGAAGGATGGATTCTATTCTTCCCACCAGAGAGTAGTCTAGAAGTCCTCTGAAGAGAGGAGGACAGCTGAGCCAAGGTTTGCTGTGTGTGAGGAACAGAAAAGCAGCAGATGGGTCCATCTGGCATAGACCGTCACTTGCTGCATCCATCAGGACACATTTCCGAGCCCTGCCTGGACTGTTTGTCACCAGATGCCCTTTCCTTCAGCTCTAAAGTCCAGATGACAGTAATGACTCCATTACCAGTGAGTCACAAATCTTCTGATGACTAACGAGACCCTGATGGATTTAGATGGTCACGGACAAAGACTGTTCACAAGGGAATAACAAAGAAAAGAGGGTGAAGAGATATTTTTAAACCCTGATTCTTTGGTCAAATGGAGACAATAACTAAGAGAATGGCAAGAGTGGCTTTTGGATGATTTTAAAACAAATATTCCTGTCCTTCAGGTTCTAAAGCTCAGAGGCATCTTTTCCTCACTGTTCTTCTTTGCCTTCTCTGTGCAATCAGCCACCAAGTCTTACGTGTTTATAAAGTATTTCTTGCAGCCACCCTTTCCTTCTGTTTCCACTGCCCTGCACTGAAATAAAGCCATTGCCCAAAGCCCAGGGTGTGGTTGAATGTTCGCGCAAAAGCTCCCTTAGAAATCACTAGTGCAGGCCCCCTGTTAGAAAGACAGGAAAGTGAGGCCCATGGGGTGGAAGACTTTCCTGAGATGACAGGTTAGGCATTGTTGGGGCCACTACAAGCATTTCCACTCCCAGTTTTATTATTTTCAAATGCATCAGCCAGGGTTCTTGGCTGCAAGCAACAGAAGCAGACTCTGATGATCTTTAGCGGAAGTCCATCAGAATTGCAGGAGGCTGGAGGGTCAGACTCTGAGAACAGACAGGAGCCAAAGGTGAATGACAGCCAGGCCCACAGTCATGCTGCCACAATTGGGTCAGGACATGCTGCCCTGCACTGCTGCTCTTGCCACACTGCAACAGCAATACTTTGACATCCAACTGTCCCCTCCCTGACACCGAATGCTTGAGTCCAGGGGCAGTGCCAGATTCCCCTTGCAGTGGGAAGTAGACACTGGAGAGACCACCAGGACAAGACATCCTATGGAAAGGTGACCCCTCCCCCTCACCCCTGCCTCACAGGGATATGGAGAATAGGACAGAGGCTTTGGGAAGGCAATGGATGCTGGTACCCAGAATACCAGGAAATGTTTTAGACATTGAACATCGCCTGCCTGGGAGTCTCTTCCCAAATGAACCTTCTGCCTCTGTTTTTCAAATGCACTTTGAGCCCATCTGTCAGACTACTTTATGCAACTTACAACACGTGGCTCCCAAATCTCCAGTGGTGTAAAGGTAAAACTCCACTAACCACCATTCAGGGTCTGCTTCATACCCTCCCCACTTGACCCTCATCCCCAGCAGGACCTCACCATTGCTCTCCTCAGATCACATTCTCTGCTTCAGTGAGGCTGAGCTGATGGTTGGCTATTCTTCTCACCTTCACCTCTCTGCTCGTGCTGTTCTCCTTACCTGGAATGCCCTCCTGCAGCTCCTAGCATCATCCAATCCTATCTGCGATTCAAGGGACACTTCAAGTTCTGCCTTTTACAGGTAGACCTTTCCAAGCAGACCAACCAATGCAGATGTCTCCTCTGAACTCTTACTTTCACCTCTTACTTGACAATCATATACTCTTTCAAACTTCTGGGCCTGGCCCAGAGAAGGCACTCAAGACCTATCTGTTGAATGAATGAATGGAGTCTTTATTCATTCTTCAAAGTCTAGCTCAACTGTCATTACCTCTAACAAGCTCTCCCCGACCCCCAGGCACAATTAGTCTCTTCCTCTGCATGTTCCCATAGCATTTTGTGTATAGCTGCACTGTAACACTGATCACCATGCCTACTGATCATTTGCTGGTTGGCCTGTTCCTCCGTTAAACCATAAGCTTCTCATGAATGGGAATCACATCTTATTCCTTTTTGTACATATTGTATCTGGCACATACTACACTTGTGTTGTCCAATATGGTAGCCACTAGGTAACTATGGCTATTCAAATTTAAATTAAAATTAATTAAAATGAAACAAAATAAAAGATTTAGTTTCCCAGTTACACTAACCACATTTTAAGTTCCCAATAGCCACATGGGGCTAGAGGCTAAAGCATTAGACAATGCAGATATAGAATATTTCCATCACCACAGGACGTTCTAACAGACAGCATTGTACCAGGAATTTACTATATAATAAAAATAGCCATCATTTAAGAGTCCATTATGCATCATGCACAATTTTTGTGCTAAGTGTTTTATGTACATTGTCTTATTTAACCATGAGAACTACAGACAGAGGTCAGGAATAGGATTATACCCATTCTACAAATGAGGAAACTGAGGCACAGAAAGGTTAAGTAATTTAGCCAAAGTCACACAACTAGCAGATGGCAGGGCCAGATTTTACTATTCTCATAGGCAAGTTTATACCCATAACAACCATGCTGTGTCTCTTTCAAGGAAATATAGTGTAGTGTAAACAAAATGGACTCACAAGTCCAAATTCAAATCGTAACTCCCCCACATGCTAGCTGTGAGACCTTGGAAAAGTTAATCATTTTCTCCCCAAACTGGAGATAATCATAGTTATTTCCCAAGGCCATTGTGAAGATTGAATCAGTAATGTGCGTGGTGGGCCCATATAGTGTCTAGCACATAGTAGGTATCCAATGAATATTAACCATGCTCTTACTCAATATTTTACTCTCTAGAGTGTCAAGAACTTCTTAGTTGAGTTATAAGTACACAGTAAACCTTTACAAGTATTATTTTAAATGATTGATTCTTATTCTGAGATATTACCCTTTGCTCCTTCCCAGTATTTTTTTAATGTGACTTTCACAAATCATTTGACTAACTGCCCACTCAATTTGTGTCCTGTTATTAATGCAACATGATGGGGGTGGATGGTGGAAATAAATGTTGTCTTCCACAGCTAGGAAACAAGAGCCCTACAGAAAGGAAAGAAGTACCTCAATCAACATGAGCAGAGAGAGGAAAGTGGTAAAGTTTTTAGAAGGAAATTTCAGGCACCAACCTCACAGGGTACAGGGCCACCTTTCCTCCTTAATGACTCAGTCCCCTGGACTGCTTGAAAGAAGGAAAACCTGATTCTAACTGACTTGAGAGCTAGTAGTGAATAACGTAGAAGTTCAGATGAACAAACATCTGAGAATGAATCGAATTACACAAAATCAAGAAGGAATAGATCTTCCACAAGGTGAGTGGGTGATAAGAGGAAGGGATGGTTGGGTTTCCAAGGACAAAACTTTTGGCCAAAAAAATAAAATTCTCTCTTCAGGCTCTTTGCATTGCTTTTTCCAAATGCACTACGTTTATTCACATCTCTGGGTCTTTGTTCATAAATGTTTCAAGGAAAATTCTGAATTGGGAGAGTTCCAGCTACAAGTAACAAAAAATATACCTCAAACTGGCTTAAATAATGTCACACTTGGCCAACACTACTGGAAGTCCAGATGTCAGCTGGAACTTCAGTTCGATTTGATTTAGTGGCTTCAGCTCTGTTTTCCTGGAGTTCTTTGGGATCCCCTCTTCTCGTTGTGTGTTGGCTTTATGTTCAGACTGAAAGGTAGGTGGATCGTCATTCTCCTGGGTCTCACACCCATGCATGGCCCTGTCGTAGATTAGGTTATTGCTCAGAAATATTCATCACCCTCCCCATCACTCCCAGGAAGAAGCAGACTTCCCTGATGCATTGATACTGGACTTGGCCAAGCGATCTACTGTGTTGACGTAGTGAGTGGACTTGATACTAAACTTAACCAAGTGACTTTCTTTGGCAAATGTGCTGGATCCTAGGCTTGAGGTCTGTTTGTGCATTTCCACTGGTGCTCTTACACCTCACCATTGTCTTGAGAAGAACATGGATAGGCTAACTCACTGGTCCTGGGAAGGAATGGGAGATTTTGGTGTAGAACAAAAGCTACTTCAACTGACCCCCAGACTCATTAGTGAGCCCAGCCAATGCCAGGAGAACTGAAGTGCTCCAACTAACAAGGCCTAGATCAACTAAATAAATCCTTATTGCTCTGTGGTGTTGAGATTTTGTGAGCTTTTGCTATGCAGCATTTTGTGGCAATAGGTAACTGATACAGTAACATCCAGATCAGAAGAGGGAATCTCTTCTGAAATTTTTCCCATAAGCTCAAGACAAAATTGTGTATAAGCTCCCCAGAAAACCTCTCCTTGCATCTTATTTGTCGAAATTGGGTCACTTGCCCAATTACTGGCAAGAGGGAGAGGTTTACCCTTAGACAAATAAGGTCCTTTCTTGGAGGTTCGCCCCTCTAGCACATGGATCAGTTGGGGAAGAGATGGATATCTGAATAAAATCAGGGATCTGTTTAAAGGAGGAAATGGGTAGTAAGATGGCAACATCCTCCATCCCTACTCTCTCTGGCCCCAATTCAAGTCCTGACTCATCTACAAAAACTGCCGGAGACCTCTAACCTACCTTGTTTGCTTCTTCCTATAGATTCCTAACTTGACTACTCTCTTGGTACAGAAATGATTATTCACCTATTACTTCGTAGGTAGCATCCAGAGTTATGCTCTCAACCACTGAGCTTTGTTTTCAACCCAAAATCTTGGACTCTGTAGTCTCATCTGGGTTCATGTCTCAGCTCCATGATTTACCAACTCCGTGACCAAAGGAAAGTTATTCACCGTGTCTATGCCTCAGTTTCCTTACATATAAAGTGAGCCAATAATAGTAGTAACTTTACAGGTTATCGGGTAAATGCATCAGTTAGTAAATGTTAGTGGGTTTTTTTCTTTTTCCTATTAGGAGAATTGAGAAGGGTTTTTTCATGGCAGGCCATTTAGCACTCATTCAGAGTCTGGGTGTATTAAAATTGTCTAGTCATATTTTGTCAATGAAATATTCTTTAGAAGTTAAGGAGGCATGTGTCCTCTCAGAAGAGCAAAATAGAGTTCCATAGTGAATCAACAGGGACAGAAGACGCAGGCTGTGAGCTTATCACCTCCCCCGGTAAAGCTGTTGGTTTTGTATTTAGTTAGAACTCTTTTGGTGGCTGGTAATGAAAAATCTCCCTTTAGGCAAAAAGGGAATGTCTATCACATAGGACATAGACTGTCTAATGGAACCTAGGGCAGGAATGCAGAGACTAGAACCAGAACCTGAAGAATCATTGGAAGGCTTTGCTTTTTTCTCTTGAATCTCTCAGACAGCATCTGCTTCATTCTACTTCCTCTCTGCAAACTATCTTTCTCTTCTCTCTATCTTCATGTCACAATTTGGTGTCTCCATTTTTTTCAAGTCATACTTCTAGTCACCCTCAGAGATTGGCCTCCTGTCTCTAAGTTCTATTTCCAAATTCTGAGAAAAAGACACTGTTCAGCCTTGTTTGGACCAAATGTCCCTCCATCCATGATGCTAATGCCAACCTAGGTTTCAGGGACCCCATCTGAAGAATAGATGCAATTCCCTGAAAAAGGAGAACTATAAGCTGGACATGCACTTCAAAAAGATGCCAATAATTTATTTGTCCTGTTTAAGAATGGCAATTCCCATCTGAGCTCCAAACCACTCCTGTCCCTACAACTTTCATGCAAAAAAGTCTGGAGAGTGATGTGTAATTGGGTATGTTTAAAAAGTTCTCCAGATGATTCTAATGATTAACAAAAAAATTTAAGGAAACTTTTTCTTGGAACAATTACAATATGGTGAAAAGGAAGGAAAATAAGACTTGTAAAAAGAGGTTAATAATGTATTTTTCAGTTTAGAGAAAGTAAGGCCAAGAATCTTTAAGCATACAGAAGACTCACTCACAGATAATGTCCAATTGTTTTCTGTCTCCACAGAGAGCAGTACAAAAGCATGAGGTTAGATATAAGGAAACGTTTCTTAATAGGAAAAGAACTTTTTAAAAATAGAAGAGCTTGCTATCTCTGGGGCAGTCTCAATGTGACTGAGGGTATATAAGTAGGCCAGGTGACCTTCAAGAATGCTCTTCAGGACAGAGTCTATGATCCCAAAGCCAGGATGAGAATCAAACCAGGCTCATCAAGCATGTAAGAAATAAGCCTTGACAACAAGCCCTGTCCCATTTGACGTAATAACTCAAGAGGCAGATTGCCTTAGTCCATTCTGGCTGCTATATCAGCTCTTCCAGATGGGGCTCGAGTTACCCAAAGAAAGAAAGGAGGGAGGGAAATGGCTCATTCTAACCTTCTCTGACCCATCTACTGGGTCAACCAACTTGTACACTCAACTCCTTTAAAGGATGGGAGGTATACCTCTGTGGGTTCATTCAGTAGGCAAAGAAGATGGTAGTGGCCCCAACCCCATCTCCTCTCATTTCTCAGTTTTTGTTCCCAGGGCAGGATGCCTCCTCTATGGTCCAGGGGCCCTTCCTCTAGACAGACCCATCTGTTGATCCATGTGATATTAGTGGTCACCATAGGGATGTGGCTTGGTCCTTACTAGGGCTCCAGGTGCCTGCATGAAAAGGGGAAGCCAGTGGTGGAGTCAGGTCTCAATATATCATCCAATTAAGTGGGCTCTGACCAGGGCCAAATCTGCTGACTCCTATGTTTCTCTTTCTTCATCATCAGAGGCCCACCTGTGGTATGGTCTGAATGTTTGTGTCCCCTCCAAATTCATATGTTGAAGTCCTAATGCCCAATGTGATCGTATTAGGAGGTGGGGACTTCAGGAGGTGATTAGGTCATGAGGGCAGATCCCTCAGGAATGAGATTATTGCCCTTATCAAAGAGGCCTGAGGGAGCTTCCTTGCTCCTTCCACCACCTGAAGACATAATAGTCAGCAAGACTTTACAAGCCCTGGTGAGGACAGCAAGAAGTCAGCTGTCTGCTACCCGGAAGAGGGTTCTCACCAGAATCTGACCATGCTGACATGCTGATCTCAGACTTCCAGCACCCAGAACTGTGAGAAATAAACGTTTGTTGTTTAAAGCTACCCAGTGAGTGGTACTGTATTACAGCAGCCAGAATGGACCAAGACAATCTGCCTCTTAGTTATTATACCAGACGGGACAGGACTTGTTGTCAGCGCCCATTTCCTACAGGCTTGGTGCTGACCTGTCAACCTCCCCTCTTGGTTTCCAGCTTCTCCAGGCTAGCAGCTGGTGAGCACACTGAGCCAGGCTTATCCTCTGCCGTCTTGCTACCCCTTTCTCCTCAATTTCTTTTTCTGGTGGTTGGATAGTGGTAGATATTAGGATTTAGATCTGTGAAAGAAAAGGGAACCAGAAAGCCACACTTAGATCTCAAGTCTTTACCAGAGCTCAACACTCTAGTAGCTGGAAATAAAAGATAGCTTCAGGCATATTCTTGTTCCTTAGGTATATAATATTCTCCAGAAGCTCACAGGGGAGGGCAGGGGGAAGTTGATTGGCAAGGCAGGATTCCAGCATTCCTGGATCCCAGGGGACTATCATCTCATTAATACCCTAGCAGAGTCGAAGTTTGTGAACGTGAGAACTCCAGCACTCTGGCTGAGGCATTTGGGGAAAACTGCATGGTTCCTAACTGTCTTTCTTTTCACAGTGTATAAAGACATTTGGCATTTGTTTTCTGATATTCAGCTCTCAAGGGAAAACAGAACTTCAAAGATCTCAAACTTCAAAGAACACAAGCAGATTAAACTGATATTACAGAGCTGTAGCCTATGCTTCCTCCAGTTGAATCGCTGTGGATTGTTCTCTGAACTTCGTAAAGGAGCCCCACGAGGAAAGGGGAAAGTAACGGTTTCCCCAAGTGCAGCCCAGATAGCCACAGGGCCTAAACCACTGAGTGCTTCAATAGGGGCTGCAACACTGTGAGCCACACACTGTCCCACTCACCATTCTTCCTCTCCAAACATGCCCCCAGCACCAAGACAGCAGTTTCCCCCAGGGGGTCCTAGAACCCTAATTCCTTGAAATGTTCCTCTGAAAAACTTTCTAAGTTCCTACAAGTTTGGCATTTGTTCTGTCCCGTGTTCTCCTCCACCCTTGGACATTCCCAGGGCAGTTTAGCAAATTAAAAGCATTGAGAATTCCTACAATAAGATACTGTTTTGGCTTTGTTTAGCTCAGAGAATCTTAAGTTTATCTTACCATAGAGCTCTTTGTATTTATTTTTAATGTAACTCCTATTGAGATTCTGTAAAGCAAGCATCGTACCAAACACAGCTTAGAAACACTGGCTCATACCAAGGTCTGCAGTTCAAATGAGAAGCATTCACCTTGTGTGGATTTTCTGCACATCTCCCCACTCCCAACTTTAATTTGACATCTGTTGGTCTCTCTATAATACTTGGCATATAGATTTTTACTGTTTTATAAAGTCCTCTTTACTAAAGTGACTTCATTATTAGGGGATTGATGGTATTTCAGGCCATCTAAAGCTGGCTCAGCTGTAGAATTAGGGCATTTAAACAAGGCACCAAGAAACTTTTCATAAAGACATAGGGATCTAGAAAGTTAAGGCAACACACTCTGAAATCCATTTAGAACTACTTTCTGCCTTATTTCACTACTTAGTTAAAATACCACGTCTGAAGAAAATACATGTAATTTTCATTGTCAGTATCAAAAAAATGACAGCCATTGTAATTTCTATGAGTGGAACAATCTATTACAGAAGAAATGTTAATACTCTTAGAAGTCTAAATCTTTTACAGGGTGTGGCGTATCCTATAATCTGTCTCTTGGATTTGAATGCTTTCCTTTAGATTCTACCATATTTATGATTCTATTCACAGCTCTAGACACCCCTGTTTTGAAGATGTCTCCAGGAATTGAAATTTGGTGCCATTTGTTGACCAGGCAGAGGAGGGTGAGTGGTAATCATTTCTGACTAGTGATCGATAGGGAAATCCTCCAACCTATCACAGACTCCCTAAAAATGGAACGCGGCAAGGGTGATTTTTCTCCTCTTCAGTTCAATGCGGCTATTACAGATATGTAGACACTGAATTAGAGACGGATGTGTGCTCTGAGGTATACATCATGTTTGGTTCTTTGTAGTGTGAGTGCTAGGGAACAGATAGAGGAGCAACTGCAAATCACTCGCTGACACAATGTTGGCAAGATAAGTTGATGGCCATGTGATGGTCAGAGATGGGGGACAATCATATGTGAAAATGGTGGGTTGGTAAATGGAGAGGGGAACTAGAAATCGGTATTTATGGCAGAGTTTGCCCCCCCAAGTATAACTCTGACAAAGAGTTTCAAAATTGTCCATTTGTTGTTTCTGTCAGCCTTTTTAGGTCTGCTGAAAGGAAGCCTGCTGATCCTGACAAGATCAAAACAACCCTTGAAACCATTTGATAATTGGCTGAACTCACAGTTCTTTGTCCTCTCCACACGGTGCCTTTCTCTCGGAATGTAAGCGGCAGGAAAAGAAAGCGCCCCTGCACAAAATCCACCCAGAAGAGGAAGCGCGCCTCTTCCCAAGTTTGAACCTTTTAGTGAGAAATTCTTCATGTTAAACACAACATTTCAAGGAACGCTGTTTCCTTTATCTTAACCCTCCAAGGAACACCTCAAGCCTTTTCTCTCAGCATGGAACATTTTGCCAGAATAATGGAGTGGAAGCTAAAGCGTTGTATTGGGTTTCCTCAAGGGCTGATGTAGAGAGAGCATACATTGGAGATTGCCTGTAGACTTCCCATCAACTTTGCAAATAAATTGGGCTGAGAGGGGTGACTCCTCCAGACAGAATAGATGAAAGAGCTGCCTGGCCGCTATACTGTGGGTAAAGCTCAACCACCTGGAGGCCCAGCCCAGTCTGGAGTTTTAGTCAATAATTGAAAGCTTTTTAAATCTCAAGAAAACATTAAAAAGGGATTACGCTCATTTCACACAGCAAAACTCACAAATCTTTTCCTAAGGCAGGACCAGCTACATAATTTGCAGAGCCTGGTGCAAAATGATAATGTGTGGTCCCTTGTCCAAAAATTATTAAGAAGTTCCAGAGGTGACAGTGTGACAGTAGAGCATGAAACCAAGTGTGGAGCCCTTCTGAGCCCAGGGTCCTATGTGACCACACACGTGGCAGGCCAGGAAGCTGGGGCTTTCCTAGGGGCTCTTCTTTCACTCTCTCTCTCTTTTGCTCTCTCTTGCTTTCTCTCTCTCTCTCTCTCTCAAACACAAGGGGGCTATCTCCAAGTCTTTGTCCTCTCCGTCTCCAAGATTGGCCCCATGTTCTTCCCAAACCAGGTCAGCAGAACCCTCCCTGATCCCTCGCCATGCTGGCTCCGATTCAGTTCCTTCTCAGGTGGCCCCACTTCACCTCTCGCTTCACTCATTTTCCCCTTTATCAGGCCCAGATTCAGTGCTGCGAAGGATGCTATGATTGAAGCTAACCAGATATAGTCTCCTGACAGGCAGAGGCATGGGGGAGAGGTTTGAAACACTTAACTTTTAATTATTTTTAATATTTAACATTTTAAGTATTTTTCTTAGTATCTTATTTATTAGTATTTACTAATTATTGATACATACCACTTGACAATGGGTGTTAGAGGCTGTCATCCGTAAAATGCAACTGTCTCTGACCTCTAAGAATTTCTGTTCTAAAATAGACAGTAATGATAATGATAGTGATGATAACGATGACAGAAAGCAACTTTTATACTAGAAAATACACTGAATCTTTTATCCACATTAACTTCCTCTGTCCCACAGTCATGTGAGGTACACATTATTATTATTTCCATGTGCACACGAGTAACTGGAGCTCAGAGAGGTTGTCAACTTGCCCTTGTTCATAGCCCTCCTTCTGGCTCTGTAGCTTGGGTTCTTAATACTATCAAGCTAAGCTACACAAACAATGAAAACAATTAGCTTTCCTCCCCGACTGGCTCTCTGCCAGGCATACAATTAGGTCCTTAATTAACATTTGCTGAATAACTGAGTGTGTTAGTTATTAGGTAATGGAAGAGATGAAGATGAAAGAAATTTAAAATGGAAAACACTTGGCCAAGTCTGCTCAGAGAGAATCTGTGTACACTTTCGAATACCGCCTTAATCCTATAGTTTATGGAGCTGTAAGTAGCAATTGCTGAATACCCACTTATCTTTGGTGGGGCAAAGCCTGGTCCAGTTTATTTTTATATTCCCCACAGGCCTAGCATGGTACCAACTAGTTATTCAACAAATGTTTCTTTAATTGAATTCATTTGAATGGAATGGAATTGAATTAAATCAGAACATTTTTGTGAGAACCTGGCTGTAAGCTGAGAGAGGTTTAAATGTAAATTAAACAGACTCGATTGCACTTTCGAAGGGCACGAAATAACTGTGGACACAGTCCAAACAACCCCAGATACCTGGGCCTTAGTCTAAGGGAGCCGGAGGAGGTTCCCGGCCTCCACATACACGGCCTGCAACATGCTCGTTTTCCAACCGTGATGAAGGAATTAAATGAAGTCTTTAAATGCCGCCACACTTCCATGACTGGGTATTAAACAGTAATGCTCCTTTAAGTGACTATACCTGCTGCATGGGGATTCTGCCTCATCTCCATAGATGCCTTGTCATAATTTCTAGAATTATAGAAGCCATCCCATGATTCCAGAGATAATATACGAAGTATATTATACGGGAAATAATATACGAAGTTTTTCTTCCCTCTCTGCTTGGAGCACATAAAATGATTTTCCCTACTCTGAATCAGAAAAGATGCATTCAAATACATTTACTTGAATAATGTTCTGAGTTGGGCTTAGAAGAGAAGCTCACCACTCTGGCAGGTCTCAGCTCCTGAGGAAGAAGACAGAGGCTGAGATAGATGTCCCTCACAGCACACGCTGCCTTACCTCTTGCCCTGAGCACTCCAGGGAGAGGGGCAGGCAGTGTTACCCTCCACAGCTGGTAGTTGGAGCCATCCCCTCCCCCGTCTTTCCCCTTCCGTTTCCCCATTCCATACCCTGTCCTCGGACCCCTTATGCCTTCCGTTTTTCCCAATGAGAATTTACAAAGCAAGATGCAATCCAGGTTCTCACACAATCCTGAGAGGTAGGAGCATCACTTGTTTTGGTCACTCCTACCCACTACAGACAAACACACTGGGCAGATACAGAAAGCAAAGCACAGCCCAGTGAAGTGGCTCCTGGAGTCCCACATCCTGGCAAAATGGGGTTCACATCCCAAACATTTAAGTCTTTATTTCAATAAATTTTTTTTCCCCAGTTTCACCCTCAGACTCAAGTTCCAAAATCCCACATGGGCAAACTCAGTAATGATAATAGGAACCTACATCATTGTCTTCCCCAACTATTGAGAGCTTTCTATGTGTAAGGAGAAATAACATGCTCAAGGTCACACAGGTAGCACAAGGTCACATGGATAACATGTCATGGAGAAGAGTCTCAAGCCCAGGTCTGTCTGACCCCAAGGCTAAGAGTGTATCCACTCAGGTACATTGCCCTTCTGTAGAGGCTTTAGCCCTTCACAGGATAGCTACTGAGTGGTTGCATATGAAATTCTGATCTTGGAGGAGAGAGAGTAGGACAATCATTTACAAAGAAAGAGAAACTGATGAGCCAGTTGGTCCATCCTGTGGGCTCTGCTCACCTCCCAACTTCCATGTGGGGAGATCCAGGCACCTCCTGGTCCTTCCCTTCTTCAGACAGGCCAACACACACACACATACTCACATACGTACACACCAGAACCCCTAAGAGTGATTCATAAATTCTTTGCTTCAACTTCTACTGAGTCCAAAGGATGGTAAGGCTTTGGGAGTAGTGCCAAGCCTCTGTTACTTGACCCCATGTATTTTGTAGATGGCTGTTAGCGTCACCAGAGACTTTTGGAGCATCCCCAGAGGACCAGCACTTTAGCTACAGACTCTCTCCTTCACATTCTTTTCCCATCTCACAACCTCCTTCTTTCCTTTCAACTCCTTCTTTCTTCCACCCTGATACTACCTCCTCTTTATGAGTTAGCAGTCATTCTCTTTTCTACCCAGTTCTCCTCCTAAGAAGAAGGGAGCTTCAAGTCATGACAATGAAAGTAGGGACAGCAAGTGGAGAAGACGCCATTGTAGTGGCGGTGGTCTGGGTGGATTATTTTAAAGAAACAGTTTGACATCTTGCCTTATAAAGGTTAGCTTCCTGGTAGACGATCTCATGTACCTCATTACCTCCATCCTTTCTTGGAGTTGCATTACAAACATTCTCTTCAATTGCTTTATCTATAAGAAGTGCCAGGTTCCTGAAACAGAGAGGATAGAGCAGAAAAAATAATCTCATCTGGGCACACTATGTATGTTAAACTAACTGAAATGGGCATTTATAATTTTGTGGAAACCATTCTCTCTCTTTTGGTAACAGTACCCCATTTTTTTTTTTATAGCTTAGGAAAGACACCAAGGGCTCCTGACATCACTTGAATCATGTTATGCCCTAAGCTATATCTTCCCAGGGAATATGTAGTTGTAAGAGTGATAAAATCTTTGACTTTAGCGGGCTTGACTTCAGAAAAAGAGTCACCAATGAAATGTTTCTTCCTTGACATTGTAACACTGATCAGATCTTTCTCGCCAAGACTATGGATTTTTGCAAGTCTTTAACTGTGACATAATAGCCTTGGGGAGCAAACCAAAATTGGCTTTTCTGTTGGTTGCTAATGTGGGACGAACAGTGCCTGATCAGGGGAGGTGGGTCCTTGAGCCAGAGGGAGGGCTCTGCTCTTCATAAGGCTCTTCTCCTGTAGTAAGCTATGAACATCCACAGAATGGCTACTTGCCACCTGAGCTAAGTGCACATTCTTATCACGCCCAAGGTGGGACCACCTGCACCTGCATGCGGCTTCAAAAAGATGAGCCTGGGAAAGAAGGATCAAAATAAAAAGATTGCGGTGCTGGCTTCACAGCACTCAGAATACACCTCGTTATTCTAAGCAACAGATCAGTGCCTGGAGCCCTTGTCAGGACCAAATTTCCTAATTTAAGGTGGAAGGCCACTGTGCTCATCCATTCTCTTTCTCTCTGCCCCACTGTCCCCTGCCCCTCTCTCTCTCTGCCAAGCCTCTCTACTCTCTGAAAAGTCCAGGTCTACCTCTAAGGGGGTGATTCCCAGGGTAAACAGTCAGGTATCTGGCTGTTTCTTTATTTAGCCATCCAAGCTTTCCCTTCCTTTACCTCAAGGTCTGGTTACCAAGAGTAACCAAAGCAAATGCAAACAGCCGGAGCGAGCCCCATGGGACCTATTGCTTAGAAGGCTCAGCTCAAAACTGAGTTTGGAGACGTGATTCAACTTGTTCTCCAGAAAATCAAGTGCTCCTGAACTCTTCTTGAAGGAAATGCAACAGTGGCCCAAAGAAAAATCAGGGGAAGGGGAAGAAATCTTTATAAGACCCTCTGGATGTACTTTTCTTTTATAAGAGGAGAATAGAATATCTATGTTTATTTATTTGTTCAAACAACCTATTTTGTTTGCTCGACCTGGTGAGCAGAAGAGGGTGCATCATTTATTGGTGAAGGGAAATGAAAGTGAGGGAAAAATAGCTTTTTTAAACAGCAGTAGAAGCCTCAAAATAGTTTTTTCAATGTAGGCGTAGGAGGACTGCAGCTGGCATGGGGCCAGATTATAATATATAAACAGGCAGCAGGTGGAGATTATAATACATAAGTTTCAAGATTATATTTACTGTCTCCCCTTTTGCTTGGTCAGCCTCTTCCCCTCTTTCAGATGTCAGATAAGTTACCTCCTCTAAGGGAGGCCTTCCCTGGCCTTTTTTTCAGTTCCTGTAACATTACAATTTTACATGTATTTGTGCAATTATTTGACTAAGGTCTCTATTTCCTTGACTAGAAAATAATCTCCTTGAGAGTAGGGAACATGTCTATTTCTATCGGTTTTTGAGACCCATGTGCCTAATACAGTGGCTGACATGTAGTAGGTATTCAATAAATGTTTGTTGGTTCAATGAGTGAATGAATAATTTAAAAATGAATAGATGGATGGCATTCTACTTTATTCCTGAGCACCTGTTGTCTAGTAATGGTAATATGCCCCTGAGGAATAGAACAGTTGACTGGGAGACTTACTCATATATTGTCACCTGTTCCCTCTGCGGTCTGGCTAAGCGACTTGGCCTAAGTCATGGTTTATCCTAGGTGGTCAAATGATAATAAAAAGTTCTGTACTCAATTTGAGCATCAACCAGGTTAACATCAACTGCAGATCCATCAACTGCTGTGGATCTGAACAAATCAGCTATGTTTAAACCCACGAGATCATGATTCTTACAAAAGAAAGAAAACTCTAATAGGTCATCACTGAAGATACTGGTGAATTAATTCATTATTTTGAAAACTAGTAAATATAGGGAAAGAGTCAGATGTTTATTTTGCCTTTCCTATATGATCTGGACCACTGATTAACCACAGACAAGAGGAAGTTCTATTTCATAGAACTATTCTAGAAAATACATATTATAAAATAATATTTAAATATCACTATTTTGAAACTCTTGGTCAATTCATCAGTCATGGCAGATTATTTTTTCAAAAAAACTCAACAACATTTAGTTTCCAGAGCCGTGACACCAGATTGAGTCTGGTTCCCCTCTCCTTGAAATCAGAGGACACGTTTTGGCTACCTCAGAGAAGGAGAATGAGTTTATCGTTTTTTCCCAGTATCCTTTGCCCAAACTCAAGGAAGCCTGAAATTCAAAAGTGGGTCCAGGGAATAGAAAGAACTCCAAGAGAAGCTCTCTAGTTTTGGCGTGAGGAGTGGGAAACTTAGAGAGTGGGAGAAATCCTCTAGTTTTCTTTTTTTCTTCCTCTCTGGTTTCTCCGTTCTCTTGCACACAGGCTGTGGTGGTCCACAGGCACCTAAAATTCTGAGGAAGGGGAAGTTTCCTCTCTGATCAAAGGAGCTGTGGTGTCCTAGACTATAGGGGACAAACCCACATTACTGTTTTTTGAGATTTTTTTCTCTCTATCTTTCTGCTGCATGGCCCTGGACAATGGTGCATTTGCAGGAAATGTGTCCCACAGTGGGATAAGTAAAGCCCCAGTTTTCTGAATGGAAGATGGAAAAGGGAGCCATAGGGAATCAAAAAGTACTGGGGAGATCAGGGAGCAAAGGAGCTTGGGAAAATGAATGCTTAAATTTGTTTATGAATTCTAGACTTACTCCAAATGACTCATCATAATTCTGACCCTAAACAATATGCTATGGTCAACACCCAGCTCCCAGTCTTGCAGCTGGATAGTGCTACTGAGTGATCTGAATAGCATTATAGACTTTGAAAATGGACTTGGCATTGAAACCACAATCTTCAGAAGAATGGTTGGAACTTGTGACCTGAACCTAACCAGTTTAAATGCCTGCTAGAACAAACCTATCAAATTCTTCATAGGATTTAAATAAGACCCAGAGTCTCATAACATTATATTCAAAATATCCAGGATACAATACAATATTGCTCACCGTATGAAGAACTAGAAATTCTCAACTCAATAAAAGAGTCCAAAAATATACCAACACAAATATGACCAGTTGATTTTTGACAAATGTACACAGGCAATTCAATGGAGAAAATGTAGTCTTTTCAACAAACAGTGTTGGAACAATTGGACATCCATAAGCTAGATAGATAGATAGATAGATAGATAGATAGATAGATAGAAAGATAGATAATTGCCAATCTAAACCTCACACATTATGCAAAATTTAACTAAAATGGATCATAGATCTAAGTGTAAAGTATAAAACCTTTAGAAGAAAGCATAGGGGAAAATATTTATGACCCGGATTTAGGCAAAGAGTTCTTAGACATGACAACAAAAGCACAATATAAAAAGAACTCAAAAAACTGAACAGTAAGATAATAACGCATTGAAAAATAAACAAAAGGAGAGACATTTATCAAAGATGATATACAGAGGATAAACACATGAAAATAAGTTCAATACCATCCGCCATTAGAGAAACGCAAATTAAAACCATAATTAGGTACCACTACACATCTAACAGAATAACTAAAATAAAAATTCTGACAATTCCAAGCATTGGTCATCACGTGAAGCAGCGGGAACTCATTCATTGCTGGTAGGAATGCAAAATGGTACAGCCACTCTAGAAAACAGTTTGACAGTTTCCTATAAAATTATACATTCAATTACCATGTAACCCACTAATCCCACTCTTACATGTTTACCCTACAGAAATGAAAATTTATATTCACTCCAACACTGGTACATAAATGTGTATAGTGTCTCTATTCATCATTGCCAAAAGTTGGGAACAACTCAAATGTCCCTCAGCAGGTGTATGTATAAATAAACTGTAGTAGATTTATACAATGGAATACTACTTAGCAATAAAAAAGAATGAACTGTCAACACTCACAACACCTTGGATGAATCTCAAAAGCATTGTACTGAGTGAAACAATTTATTCTCAAAAGATTACATCCTGTATAAATCCATTTATGTGGCCCTGTCAAAAAGACAAAACTAAGGTGATAGAGAAAAGATCAGAGGTTGAAATGAGTTAGGGATTGGGGAAGATGTGACTATGAAGGGATAGAAAGAGGGAGTTTTGGGGGGTGATGGAATTTCTTGGTATTTTGATTGTTACAAGAATTTGTGCACGTGTTATAATTCACAGATCTGTGTACCAAAAATGGTAATTTTAATGTATGTTAATATAAAATGTTTTTTTTAAAAAAGAACATCCAGACCATTACCTTTCTCACTAAAAGTTCCCTAAGTTAATATCTTAGAAACACTTAGAGTTTCTCAAGAGGTAAATATAAACAAAGGGCCTTATTATTATCCTCAGTTCTATTCCAGTATATTCTGCTGCTCTTTTCTAAACTTCATTTATGAACGCATGATTTCTTGAAATTTGTCTTACCAGGGAGAACCACAAATTTAGAGAAATGCATCTCTCTCTCCTCAAGGCTCACAAAATAAATGTCAGTCCACTTAAACTTGCTCTTCAGTGATAGCATCCTCCTGATAATGAAAATATGATGATGGGAAGTCTTAAAACCACAGGGAAGTGCTCTGTTTAAGTACAGCAAAATGTCTCAGCACATTATCATTTCTCCACTGGCTAAGACAAATTCTTCCCAGAATGCAAAAAGATAGTAGTTGGAAGCAGAGATTTATGCAAAAGGCTGATAAGGTACTCTATTTCTTCCAGAGCAAAAGATCCTGCACCACAGTGACAGGAGAGGAAGACATTGAGAAATCTTGAAGAAATAATGTTTGGAAACTCTTTGAAAACTTTAAATGACAAATACAACTGTGGTAGTTTTAATGTGTGTTCCAAAATTTTTGATACTCCTCCTTTCAAGAGATGGCATCTAATTCTCCTCCCCTTGAATATGGGCTGGACTTAGTGACTTGTTTCTTACAAATAGAATAAAGAGGAAGTGACAGGTGTGTGACTTTGCTAACTAATTCACAAAAACCACTGGGCTTTCCTGTTTGTTCTCTTTCCTTCTTTGCTTTTTCAGTCTCACTCTCACTCTCTCTTAGATCGCTCGCTCTGGGGAAAGCCAGCTGCCAAGCCCTAAGGACACTGTGGAAAGGCTCACATAGAAAGGAACTGAGGCCTCCTGCCAAGAGCCAAGTAAGTGAGCCATCTTGGAAGTGGATCTTCCAGTCCTGGTGGAGCCTACAGATCACTGCAGCCCTGCTGACCCCTAACCACAACCTTATTAGAGACCCAGAGCC
The DNA here is from genome assembly GCF_021613505.1 of Equus quagga. Taxonomy (NCBI): domain Eukaryota; kingdom Metazoa; phylum Chordata; class Mammalia; order Perissodactyla; family Equidae; genus Equus; species Equus quagga. Next base: position 128,198,423 of record NC_060267.1, read on the forward strand.
GAGCTACCTAGCTGAGCCACTCCTGAACTCCGGACCCTCAGGAACTGAAGGATAATAAAAGTTGGTTGTTTTAAGCTGCTAAGTTTGGGAGTTACTTGTTACACAGCAACATATAACCAATACAACAACCATGCCAATGTCAAACTGCTCTTTGATTTAGAAAGAAGGCAAAAAGAAAGGGAGGCAGGAATTGAGATCAGGATTTGGTTAAACATTTTTACCAAGCCAAGTAACAATCAAGTCATCTGGACTTCTTTCCCTGGAGACCAAGGATTGTATAAAGATACAGAGTATTTCCTAGGAATAATTTTTTAAATTAGTCAACCTCCTACATAGACATCCTCAGGCTGAAGTCCTATGTGGCAGCTGAGGAAGCTACACTGAAAATCACACCTACCTCCCACCAGGGAATCCCAAACTGCTACTTTATTAAGCAGTCTGTTAAATATGGTATGTGATATAAGTTGTCCCAGAATAGAGCCCAGCAAAAGGAAATGCACAAAGCAGCCACTCAATAAATCTATTTTGGTGTTAGCGATGGGGCGCTATGTTCATTCTTCTATTGGCAGATACCGAGCTCATATCTGAGTCAAAAAGACCAAACCAAGACAAAAACCTAGAACCACGGTTAAAATCATGCCCCTATTTCTCTGCACTTACACACAGGGACTTCCTTTTCAAATACAAACTTGGAGTTTAGCATATGCCATGAGACAGCTGCATGAGAAGTTACTCTTAAGAGAAAAGTAAGTGTTTGATGTTTGTGTCTTCTAACACTGAAGATGGAAAATCTGCCCAGCAACTCACAAATCAGGGAACAGTTGACAGAAAAATGTGCTTTGGCAGCATTGCTTGTTGCATGCTTTAAAAGGAAAATTGAAAACATAGGCTCGCCAGGGTCAGATGGTTATTATTGGAAGCTGGCTCTTATAAAACGTAATACATACCATTTCCCCCATCTAAATTGCATTGCTTTGTCCAAGTCACCCAACGGGGCCCTGGATAAGGTGTTTTTCTGTTGTAGATAACCACCTAGGTTTCCAAAATCACGTCCACTTAAAAGTGGGGGCCTGAAGAACACCAACAGTGACAGAAAAATGATATTTTTCTGTAACCTCAGCATCACAGAAAATAGATCCACAAGAAATAGTTTACAAAAAGGGAAAACCTTGTTATTAAACACATACAGTCCTATTCAGCAAAATCTGCTGCTGACAGCGACTTCCAAAAGTAGGCCTTTTAGAGAATCTCACTCTATATTAGGGTTTTAAGAAACTCAGATCAAGGTATCTTTATGACTTTTTTGTGGATGGATCTATGTCAATAAGAGAACATTTTTTTAAATACTAAATAAGTAACAACCATCAAGGAAGTAGAGAGAGGAGTGGAGGTACAAGGAAGAACAGTCTGATGGAGTCACGATTTCACATGAACCTGCACATGTGGTTTGACAAGGTTTCTAAGGTCAGCTAATTACAAAATTCTGCAGGGCTAATAATTGGCCCATGTAAGCTTTTAACAAAATGTCACCTGGATGCCCCAACCCTAAAAATATCCAATGCCGTTTTGGTGTGAGTAGCCGGCTTACAGCTGTAAAACAGAAACTGAGTCTAGACTCTAGAATATGGTGCTATTATTTTGAAATCCTGGAAGGACGGAAACAGTGTCTTCTGCTTGATCCAGAAAGACGTTCCTCGTAAAAGTCCGTAGAAAATTAAAATCTTCCACAAGAAGGAGCGGCGTTCTCTCCTGAGTGTGAAGCCAGCTCTTGGTGTTGCTTCACTGCAACTGCCATTTGCCATTCATGGTCTTGGGAATAAGAGAGAGAGGACAGAGTCTGAGTGATTTCTGAAAAAGAAGGGGAGGAGGAGGGCTATCGTACATACATTAATGGTGACCACAAATTTATAGGGAGAAGAAAAGATGCATGTGCAGCCAAGAAAAATAAGTGTTTAATAACTCCTTTTATTTCTAAGAAACAATTGAAATTTCATAGCTCTGAAAAGAGAAGTACAAAAATGGATACCCATTTGGAAGAAAGTGAAAGCTTTGGTTAATTAATCTGTTAAATGCTGATGTGAAAGAGCCTTTCCTCTCAAAGTAAAGCTAGTCTACCCATTACCCCTTCCCTCAGTGAGTAATCCCTCGCTCTTTTCTCATCGCCAGATATGCCCATTACCTCCTCCAATATGGAAATGGAAGCCCAGTTCCCTCTCCTTTTCTGACAATAGCATCATCTGAGATAACACTTCTGCCTGGATTCATGCAGCACTTTTGTGCTTAATCTTCACAGAATCAGCACCAAGTAAATGGTTAATAAACACTTGCGAGAGTGAATGCATCAGACACATAGGTAAACAATTACAATACAAGTAATCAAGTACCATAGGGGAGAAGAGCATGAGCTAATGTCTTCTACATAAAATTCCCAAAGGCCACTCAGTCAAACTTGAATTCCTCCTGAGCTGGAGGGCTCACTCCCCCTGAAGGCAGTATATTCCACCCTTAGAGAGCTTTAACTCTTAGAAAACACTTACCTATATTAAGCTGAAATTTTCCTCATTGGAATTTCTACCTATCGGGTTCTGTTTTGACTCCTGGGGCTCCAGAACAAATTGTTTCCTTTACATAACACATATTTGGCAATCGGAAGGCTGCTGTCTTGTCCCCCGTGAGTGGCCCTTTCCCAGTTGACAATCTCAGACCCGCAGTAGTTCTCTTGATATGCTTTTGGCAGTATTTCTTGAAGTGTGGTCCAAAAACATTGTCATCATCTGAGGAACATATTAATCATGCAAATTTCAGGGGCTCCTATTTAAACCTACTGAACCAGATTCTATGGGGCAGGGCCCTAGAATCTGCCCAGAATTAGCAAGTGCCCAGATAATTCCTAAGCATACCGCAGAATTCTCACCAGCCTCCTCACTCGCCTCTGGATGGATCCCTTTGAACAATCCCTCAGGACGTTTTCCAATAGTCCAGGTAGGGTCTAGGTATTGTCTTAGAAACACTCAGTAGACAGTTAAAATGACTGTATGAAAGAAATACAACTCAACTTTAGAAAAGGTCTGTATAGTCAGAGCTATAATTAACCCAGAATGGCATTCACCCAGTGGACTAGGCAGTGTGACGGCAAGATGCCTCAGTGAGTGTCTACTATGTATCGGGCACTGAGCTAGATGACATTATGAGTGCTGCCTGCCCAATCTTCATGACCTGCAAGATCCTTGTTATGCTGGCATTATATAGATGAGAAGACAAGCTCTGAGGGAATGAGTAACTTATTTGCTCAGTATCAAAGAGCTGGAAAATCAGAACCCAGATCCCTCTGACTCCAAAGCCTAAATCTTGTGCCCCACTGACCCTCCATTCCCTACCTAAATGTACCAAAAATAGCATTCATGATTTGTGTAATAGTGTTGTCAATATGGTCCCTAAAAGACCCCTGCTGAAATACATGAGAGGAGGACATTCAAGGAAGATTACCATATTTCACTCTTTTGTTTCTGGCTCATTCACTAGATCCTGAGTGACATAAGATGCAATTAATACCTCCACAGTGTGATTGGGAATTACTTGCCATTCCCTAGCTCAGGACCCTTAACTCACCCAGGTGAATGGGCTGTGATAAAGTGACACTTAAAATGGAGAGTTCAGTGTGAGCTTCAAAGACATAACCCACAATGGTACACAGGATTGGACACTTTTCCCTCTAACACCAGTCTGTCTGCAATGTTATGTTTAATCCTTTTATATGGCAGCAAGAAAGAAATACCTAATGGAAGTCACTTCAGGTAGCTGTAGGCAAGAGATAAACTGCTATGTGCAGAGTACTAGCACTGGAAACAAGGCTCTTTAATTGGTTCATCTCCTCATACCCCAGGCCAATATTTTGAGCAAGCAAGAAAGGCAAGGCACCACCTACATAGGCTATTCCATCCAACCTCCCACCCCATGATGGAAAACTCCAAACAAGCAAACACACCTGCACAAACAGCTCATATCTTTATTTAGAAACTTCCATTCCACTGTTGGGAGAAACTTCTAATCAAGACGGCCAGTGGCTCGGGAGAGATAAAGCTGTCAGATGGAAAGAGGAATCACACAATTAAGAGAGACTCAGGTCCCAGGTCCTCAGGCTTTCACTCCTATAGTGGGCGTGAGGGCTTCTCCCCCTGATATACACACCTCATCAAATCTACAAAGCAGAGCAATCTCAACTCAGCCTGGGGACCCGTGAATGCCACATAAAGGTGATGGGGGACTCAAGAACCTACCAGCATTTCCTGACAATGTTAATGATATGAACTTTGTTTCCATCCAAAATTTCTTGTCCTGTTCTCCTGGGAAGAGCAAGCTTACCAGATGAATGCCAGGAGGGGTGACCACTACAAAGAAAGCAGAAAAATAATACCTGGTGCTCCATTTATCTGAAGTCACAGCCATGTTACATTATAGTAAATGGACTTTGCTAGTCTCTATTCTGGCAGGGCCAAATTGGAACTGAGCAGGAGTTACAGTGAAGAATCTGTGCAGCTATTTCTGGGGAGAAAGCTGGCCAGCAGCAGCAGAGGCCACGTTAAGACAAATGGTCCACCCTTGAATGGCATACCATAATGTCACTACAATTAGATGGATTAGAGTTTACGTCTTGCCATAGATAGCCATAGGATATCCACTGATAATCACACATTTTGTTCTACCGACAGATAACAGCAGCCCACAAATGAGATGAGCTTCCTCTGTATACACACGTTACATGAAATCAATACCTAATTACAGCAGGGCCTGCTTGTGTTGTTGGTGGTTGGTTCTGGTGAGGAGGCGGACACGAAGCTGCTCTGCTAACAGCAGCGACTTAACAAATTGAAAGAGGTTAGGGCATGATGGCAAGGTAGTAACCATCCTACCGACCATGCCTGAGGCCTGGATTTAAATGAACCACTGCTTGACACTAGGCTTGGATTGAAGAACAGAATTGAGACACGAATAATTATGCCATCAGGGGAAGAGCAGGTGCTGCCTGGGATGGCAGATGCTAGAATGCTGCTGCAGATCACATCCCTTTGTGGACATGCAAGGCCTGTGATACAGACCCAGGGAGAAGTGGACAGCATCTGAGAAATGACCCTAGGGAGAAGCAGTGTGGCCAAAGGGCAAGAACAGAGAGCAGAGAATCAAGTGACGTGGAATGGAGTCCAGCTCTCCTGCCCCTAGCAAGCTGCAAAATATCTTGCAGTTCAAGCTACTTATCCACAAAAAGGGGATGCTATTCATGCTGTCTAAGCCAGAGCGCCGCTGTGAGGACTGAGTGGAATCAGACAGGCAGAAAGTACTCTGTAGACTGCGAGCCTCCAGACCACTGTAGGAGATTATTTTTATTTTTCTAACACCTAGGCATGCAATCTTACGAATAATCAAGAAGAGGAGATAATAGCTTCATTTATTAAGTTCCCAGTGCAATGTTAGGTGAGGTCACAGTCAGACCTACACACACGAAAAAAGGAGAAAGGCGACAAACTCGGAGGAGACATTCCAAATAGAACCAAAGACGTAGGCATGGGAATCTGGAAAATTATTCCGTAATTCATCTATGCCATGCTCATGTAACTCTACACTAGGAAGCGTTCTTCTTGAAAGCTGTATGTCCATCCAAAAATTCTCCTATCGTCCTTTCTTCTCCAATTTTAGTTTATTTTGTATAGCCACTCCTTTGCGTGATGTATTACTTTCCTTTACCTCATTCAAAAGCCTATGGGTTTGTTTGTTTAACAAAATACCTAATCATTCCTTGAAAAAAGAATGAATTTTGTGGTTATAACACTGGGAATCGTTTTCAGAAAGTAACATTAAAAGATATGGTAGGAAAAGAATTAGAGAAAACAAGAGGGGAGGTTTCAAGGGCTCCTTTACAAAATAGCTTGAAAGTCTTGGTTTCAAAGGAGAAAGTGGGTTGTTTGTGGATGAGAACTCGGCTCTGCGGTCGGCCCAGCCTCACCACTTCACAGCTGGGTGACTTTGGGACAGTGAGTAGACTTCCTGGGGCCTTACTTGCCTCATTTGTTAAATGACACGCAAGCAGGAGGAATTCAAAGGTTTGTTGTGAGCGGTCAAAATTCTTACCCCTGATTCCAGCGTTTTCTCTGTCAGCCCTTCAGCGATGCTTGCCTCTGTTGGAAGCCTTCCTTGAAACTAACAAAAAAAACCTACCTCTTAACTGGGTGAAGTCTACTCCCTAGACTTGTGTCACTCACCCGTCAGCCAAAGCAGAGGAACTCATTTCACAACTGAGAAATTGGCCTAGCACGGAAACAAACTCTTTATCAATTCACAAAAGTTGGCCCATGTGAAAGCAAGACACAATCGTCAGACACAAGCGTCCATGTTTACTAAAATCGGAATTTTCCACAGGTGGGTCAACGTGAAATGCACACTAAAGTATCCTGGCTTCACCAGGCTCCTCCTTAGGCATTTGCTAAATTGGATACATTTGACAGAGGACATATTACTGATTTAAACCAAATGCTTCTTCTGACCTGGGGCATTATAGAACATGTGGGCTTTAGAGCACTGTGCCAAACTACAGAGCCACCCCATTGCATGCAGATGTGAATCACGTGAATTCAACACAATGTGACATAAAATATTGCTGAGCCTCTCTTTATGTGCAAAATTTGAAATAATGGCAACTCCAATCTCTCAAATTAAAATTTTGTTGACAAACACATAATTTAATCTCAAAGCTGAAGGAGGCAAGTGAACTGTAAACTGAGTTTATGCTGGGGCTCCATGGGAATACTCATTTTAGCTGGTAAACAAAACTCCCTCCTATCTATTGTCATTATTAGTCTCGGAATAGGCAAATTTCGAATTATGCAAGGACTCTAGGAGCATATTCCTCAAATAAAGTATGACCTTTCTGTGTATGTTTTCCATTTATCATTTAAGAACCCAAAATCCAGACAGATGCCTGAAGCCTAAGGACTACTGGGAACCAGCAACACGGAACAGATTGTTCTAGGAAAAGGGAAGTGAAGAATTTGCTTTATAAGGTATGGCCTAAGTCTGGTGGATACCAGATTTCACCTAAAATTAGGTTTCCTGACAATCATTTCACCTGTGTAATCCATCAAGGACACACATCCATGAACTGACAAAGATCTTAGATCCAGTCATGCGCAGGATCCAAACACGCTGCTGGGCCTTTGTGTCTCCCTTTGGGTTCTCGCAGTCACTAACAGAGGGTCTCAAACTCACAGACACATTTGGAAACCATTTTCCAGTTTTAGAAAGTGCTTTCACATGCACTAATGTACATTGCTCTTGGTGTCCGTAATAACTGTGTGAGACAGGCGAGATGAGGAAACTAGGTCGCAAAAAGGATAAGAGAGTTGCAAAAAGTCACAAAGCTGAGCGGTATGAGATCCATGTCATCAGACATCACACCAGGAGCTCATTCCATCATACCATTTCTTTTTTGGAAATGGTCTAAGAGAGGATGATCAGCTCTCCACTCAGGGTTAGGAACAGCTTTCCAAGGACTAAAACGTATTCACTCTCATACCCTGGACTGTTTGCTTGCTAGTTTTGGCTGCCTAGCATCCATCCTTTAAGAGACCAATCCCTCTCCTATTGGATACAGTCTAGTTGGTCAGTTGATGGAGATGTCCCAATCTCTACTTTCAAGGATGAACATCTGAGAAAATAGACCAATTGGATGCTTACTCTCTGTCAGGAATCTCAGTTTCAATCAAGAAAAGAACAGAATGAAAATGGTTGGGGCTCATTCACAGTGAGCCTCAGCACTCTGATGCTATAAAATAATTACTGCTGACTAGAGCTGCCTTGGTTCACGTCCATTTCCAAGCCCGCTTCTTCAGCCTCCCACTGATTCTGTAAGCAATTCCATCCCTTCCAACAAATTTCTGCTAAATTAGCCAAATTAGTTAGCCAAAGTCCATTTTGGTTACTTGCAATCCAAGAAACCTAGCTTGGAACCCAACTAAGTCTATATTTTTGCATGTACCTTGGTACCCAAAGAATGAGAGAGGAGATTTCCAGTGTCCGTGTGTGTGTGTGTGTGTGTGCACATGTACATGCTCCTACTCTCGAAAGTTTAGCCCACATATCCAAGAGAAGATGCTTTGCATTTTTTATTTCTAGTACATGGTATCTTGTACAATTATTAAAATACGTTAAATTTTATATAAACTAAATGAAGATTTAAGATTGTCCTTGTCGAAATGAACAGGAAGTTTGGCTTAATCTGATGTTCATTTAATATTTGATACATTGTTTCATTGCTCTGCTTCTTCTCATAGTTTTTTCACAACCAAAAATCAAAGCAATTAAGTTTGTGTTTGATTTTTGTTTTGAGATGCATATTATTCTAAACTATCATCAGATTTCTGGTAATAGCCCAGGTCTGCTTTTGTGTGTGTGTGTGTGTGTGTGTTGCGCAACAACCATGACAACAAAAATGGATAAACATATTTCCTCTGACTTTGCAAAGGAAAGCAGTTATCTAGAAGCTGTGGATCAAAATACCCCAATACTTCTATCAAACTTAAATTGACTTTATCATATTTCCATACTCTATAGCTTACTCTCTTGATGGCGTGCTTTTTCCCCAAGATCTCAGTAATTCCAAAGCAATTATATTTCCAAGAAAAGAAACTCAATAAGCAAAGTAAATTCATAAAGCGGGACTCTGAATACATTTCTGCCATCTTTGGTTTGACACCTGATCCTAGAAGATGTACCTGAGCAGAAGGGAGATCATTTGGAATCCTTATTACAATGACAGCGACAAATACCGTAAAATGCCACCCCCCTACCCCCAAGATGCTTGCTGAATTCTTTGTAATTTTCCAAAAAATATTGTATTGGGTATCAACATATGCACAGCAGGAGAACAACATATGCAAAGCATGTCCCCCCCAATTTACAATCATGTGCCTAGAGAGTTTTAGGCTAGAAATGGGCTGATCACCATGGAGATGATCATATTGATAAGCTGCTTCCCCAAGTTTATTGTTAAGGTTTTACCTGAACTTGAATGGATTTGTGTGTTTTCTTTGACTTTGAACGTTTCTGAAAATAAAATCAATGAATTAAGATTTGAGAAAGAAGGAAGGCAGGAAGGGAGCAAGGAAATATCTTCTTCTCTTTTAATTTATCACATATGGGCTATGAATTATCTACATATCTACTGTCACTGGAAAAATGTTAATTCCAAACAGACTTTCCATCCCTCAGCCCCTGCAACATTCTTTTCCTTGGTCTACATCAGCCGTTTTTTATCTTTCAGGAAATTTAAACACATGTTAATATTATCCCACAAAGAGCATCATTAGGAAAGCAAAAACCAGGGTTACACAGAGTAGACTTTATCCCACAGCCCAGTAGAGATAAATTTTTAAGATGTAATGCTTTTCTTTCTTTCTTTCTTTCTTTCCTTTTTTTTTTTTGGGTGAGGAAGATTTGCCCTGAGCTAACAGCTGTTGACAATCTTCCTCTTTTTGCTTGAGGAAGATTGTCCCTGAGCTAACATCTATGCCAATCTTCTTCCATTTTCTATGTGGGATGCTGTCACAGCATGGCTTGATGAGTAGTGCTTAGGTCCACACTCAAGATCTGAAACCACGTGCCCCAGGCTGTGGAAGTGGAGCACTTGAACTTAACTACTATGCCACTGGGCTGGCTCCCAAAGATAGATTTTAGACTTTGGTTTTGGGGAATTATCTATGCTGCTCTTCCCTCTCATTAATGCAGACATTAAAAAATTAACTATATCTACACAATGCACTTTTGTAAAAGAGGCATGCCAACTTAATTAAGAATTTAAACATAAATGTTACTGTAAAAGAATTACAATTGTGTCTAATGTGAAAGGTTTTAATTTTTCCCCTGTCTAGTTTATTCATTATTTAGGTAAAACTATGATAATCAGGTATTATACGCCAGATTACACAGACGAATGGTATGAATATAGATTTTTAAAAATTATCATATACTCCAGCTTTTCATTCTACCAAATTTAGGAAAAGCGTAGGTTATACATATTAATAAGGCTTTATCACCATTCAAATTTGCCAACTAACTGTGGACTATTATTCTGAAAATTCACTTCTGTGTTCAAGCTACCTTGATACTGCCAGCAAGTCCACCAACAGAGTGTATCTTTAGTGTTTACAAATGCCATAAATCCCCAAGTCTAAGCCCAACAAGGACCTCTGCAGTCACCACTGCCTTCAGAAAGGCTCCTCATTCTCCCTTGCCCTAGATTTAGGAACCCTCACATGTGCTCCCATAACGAGCTGTCCTTCCTCCCCAAAGAACTCACCACACTGTGAAAGTCTGTTTCAGATGGTGGACTGTAAATTCAGAATGCAACGGTCATGTCTCCTTCCTGCTGTATCCCCGTGCCCAGCAAAGACATTCATTAGATGAAGGAGTCATTGTATGAGTGGATGGATGGATGGATGCAACGAACATGGAGCACTTACTAGATGCCAGGTTCTGTCTTTGGGGATAAGCTGTAAATAAGATAGGATCCCAGTTCTTATGAAGCCTACATTTCACTGAGGGGGTGCTCTCATCTCTGGTGATAAGATTCCAGGATTTGGGCATGGGCCTGAGAAAGGAATTCTCCCATCTTTAGTATCCATTTCAGCCCTCTTGTGACAATTTTTTTTACCCAATAGCTGTATGCTGGAGTTTTAAATATAAGGTCAGCTACCAATACAATGCTACGCTTATTTTCCATGCTTCATTTCTTGTAACTCAGTATTCCTGGGACTCTCCCAGAAAAGAGAATTCGCTGGGCTAAGGTAGGTTTTGGCATTTCTGGGGTCACTGACCAAATTACCCTCTAATGTCTGCCACATGCACCCATCCTACCCCAGTTTTGGCAGTTGATCATGACCTAATTCTCTAAGTACCTGTCATGGTAATCCGTTTAATATCATTCAACTGTGCAATTTGAAAAAAGGCTTTCCAATTATCAACATATGCCTATATGATGTATAAAGTAGCACTTAGTACACAGTGCACTGAGAATGGGATCTTGTCCCGTGTTTGTTCATCCCCATCGCAATGAAGTTAGACTTACTCCCCACAGCTCTGCCCATTACCTCCAGTAACAACCTGTCATTCACCCCCTCCACCTCCAGTTTACCCTCCATGCCATAGCTGTAATATCCTTTATAAAAGTATGCATATATCAGAGAACCACTCTCTCTCATTCAAAAGCCTATCAAGACTTCTCAGCACACTCGGGAAAGTCCTTACCACACCCTGTGAGGCCTTGTGTGAGCTGACTCCAGTTGCACTGCCAGGCCTCATTTCCTACCACTCCTCCCCACCAACAGTGGTCTTGCTATTCCCAGTACATGTTCAACATGTTACCAGCTCAGGACTCCCTCTGCTTAGAACACTCTTTCCCCAGGAATTCCTGTGCCTACTTTCAGAGTCTGCTCAAATATCTTTTCTCCAGAAAAGCCTCTCCTTATCACCTCACCAAAAATAGTCTCTGCCACACTCTATCTGCTTGCTGGCTTCATTTTTCTTCAAATCAATTATGTTATGTATTTATTTGCTTATTGTCTATCTCATCTCCTACAGTGTAGATTCCATTACTGAAAGCACTTGATCTTGTCAACCTGTGTGCCCTGGGGCCTCAAACAATGCCTGGTACATAGTCGGTACTCAGTAATTCATGTTGAATGAGTGAGTGAATAATGTATTTCCTGCATGCCCAAATGCCTGACCTAGTTGCCTTTCAGAGTATCACCTCCCCTGGGCCTCCCAGTACTGAGTTCTCCCACATCAATTCAAGGAAGTTCCCGAGTGTCTAGAGCTGCGCTGTCCAATATGGCAGGCGTGAGCCACATGTGGCTACTGAGCACTTGAAATGTGGCCAGTCCTAACTGAGTTGTGTTGTAAGTGTAAAATATATAACCAGATATTGAAAACTTAACATGAAGACAACTGAAAACACCTCATTGAGATTTTTTATTGATTTCATGTTGAAATGATAATATTTTAGATATATTAGACTAAATAAAATACATTATTAAAATTAGTTTTATCTGTTTCTTTTTACTTTTTTAAAGTGAGGTTACCAGAAAATTTAAAATGACATATGTGGTTCACATTTGTAGCTTGCCTTATGTTTCTATTGGACAGAGCAACTCTAGACCAAGACTCTTGTGTAATTAGGAGACACAGGGTAAAATATAAAGGATATGGGCTTTGCATCAGATAGACAGTTGGGATTCTGGCCTCTTCAGTACTAGCCACGTGACCATGAACAGGATACTTAAATTCTCTGAGGCTCAGTTGTTCCTCTGCTCAGTGTGTGAGTAATGGAGGTTACTTTAGACAGCAGTTGTAAGGAGTAATGAAACGACTCATGAAGGCCTGATGTGTCCAAGGCTTTCAGAAGATGCTGCTCCTTCCCCTCCTTCCATTAATTATAGAGCCCTTCAGTCCAGAGGTCGACACCTTTTCAGTCTATTCCCCAAGCTTGACCCCTTCCCTGCATCTAGCTGGGCCAGTTGTGTTCTGTGCAATGGCGAGGATAAAGCATTCATGTGGTCATTTCACAACCAGGTTGGAGTACCCACTTGGTATGGGAAATTGTGCTAGGAGCTAGAAGCAGGGAAAATGTTTTAAAAACAAACCCATGCAAAGTAAGGAAGGGGGGCTCTGCAGTGTCCTCGTTGACGATGTGGCAGTGGAACTGACAATGCACGAGAACCCCGTCCTGCTCCCCTCCAAGCGCTACCTGGAGGCTCTCCTGCTGATTCCCTGGCCCTCTCCTTCAGTCAAAGCCTGTCAGCAGGCATAGCCGACTCCTCTGGCCTGTGATATGGCTCTCAAGACTCTGTACCTCACAAGTTTCTGGAAAGCTGAATATACCAACTAACAAGCAAAAGTCATGGTTTCCTAGGCTCCTACCTGGACATTGGGGTAAAACCCAGAAATCTGCATTTTTAAAAATCTTCCCAGGAGATCCTGATGTACATAGAACCAGTTATTAAGTTACTCTTAAGCATCTAGGACATGTGCTGTAAGTACTGGCCCAGCTGGACATTTTGTATTGGTGCAACAGAGCAATTACCACCAAAACTCCAACTTAAATGTCAATATTTTAGTTACAGCTAATGAAGACATTTCTCCCATGGACAATGGTTCTCTCTTTTTCATGCTGTGCAGATTTTCAAACTTGCAGTTGAAATGTGACCCCCACTCCCCACCCAAACCCCCAAGCACCTTCCCAAACAAACTGACATGGGCTGGAACTGGATTTCTCAATTATGCCATAGGAGAGAAGGACTGAAGAGTTGGTCAGAAGCTACCTTGGAACGGTTAATCCAGAATTTTGTTCGTGAAGTAGACAGCTCTGAAGTTTTTTTTAAACTTCCCTGGAGATTTCAGACAGAAGTTTCAGCACGTCTGGCATTCCGCTTCATCTTGAGAGTGAGCCGAGGCCCAGCCTCTCTCTCAGCTCCTGGGCCTGGGGCTCGGCCAGGAACCCGTTGAGCCGAAGAGAGAAGAGGGAAAAAATTGCAGAATGTTTGTGAGATTCATGCAGAGGCCCTTCTCAGCTCTCAGAAATGTCAGGAGAATTCCTAGGAGAATCAGGTGGTATCTCCATCCAATTATTCTTTTACAATTTTATAATCACAGAGAAATTTCTTAACCATGTTGTGTAGCAATTTCTTGAAATGTCCTCTCTCCCTGACCTCCCATGAAGTTCTTTCACATAATGAGGGTAGAAAGAAAAAAAAATCAAGTTCTTTGTTTCTTTCTTAAGTCTAGTTAATTATTGGGTAACAGCTTTGCCTGGTAAGGGAAAAATAAACAAACACAGGAAACCATCTAGTTTTTATCTTGAAAAATATACAGGTAACAAATCACAACCGTATTGTTTTCCCTGGGATGCTAACACAGATGTAAGAAATGTGACATGAGGAACAAATCAATATTATAATCACTACAGGAGCCAATCAAATAATTCTTACAGACCACAAAATATCCTATATTCTGATGGTGACAAGTGCCTATCAGAAACCTTTAACACCAATCAAATGTGTCTGTATAGAGGCATGAGGCGACCTGCCGGGAGGCACACTGCCTGGCTGGCGAAAATGGCCCAGGCTTTAAACAACTGGGCAAAGCCACCACCTCCTAAATGTTCTCTTATGTCTGAAGCTTGGTTTCCCCATTCCAATTTCCTTAACTTAATGTCCTGAGGTGACTAGTTCTCATTAGCATTCTTGCCATTTCATGAAGTTCCTTTCTCTATTTTATTTTCTTCTATGCCCTAGGAGTGGGGTTGGAGGTAAGAGATTTCTAGAACTCCAATCTTTTGATTTGATTTATGTTTCTTAGTGGAAAGAGTCCATTTCAGCAGCAGGCACCAAGGACTGAGGTGATTTCCCAGTCCAGATTAGGAAAGCCCAGCTAGATTTCATTTAATGAGAACTCAAAACACGCAGGTCCACTCCTTTGGCCACTCAAGGGCAGTTATGATGGCTTTAAAATGTTGGACCCATTTTTAGTGCTCTGACTTTCAATCAAAGTTTAAGCAACTGACATTGATTTAATAAAAGGGGTTTAATATTTAAAAGAGTCAATACTTAGAGTTATTTCTTAGGCCTTAAAGGAGAGAGTGATATAAATATGATAAACCAGTTTGGATATACTTAGTTTATTTCCATATAGCTTTTTCAGCACAAAGAATTTAACAGTGTATCAGTGTTGGAAATTACACTGGAGAGAAAACTGTACACATGTTAATGTCGCTTTTTAGAATAATTTCATTTGGATTGAGATATTGTTGTGATGCTTAAGAGAGAAGGTGATCCTTTTTAGGAATTTTCTTTTTTAGTAGGTTGAGGAATAAATACAGAGAGGAAGTAATGCAGAATTGAGGACTCGACTCTGTCCTCATAAGCCACTTCCTCTCTAATTGGGTAAAAAAGTTAAAGAAAATGTGTTGGGTATTAAATCAAGTATGTAGGAAACTGAGCAAAGTGTTGTGTCCATCCTCAGCTATCTGGCCACACTCACTAAGACAAAGTTAAGTACAGAATTCCCTAAATGGCTTCATGCTAGGGCTCAGATGAGATGCCAGAAAAGGAGATGAGCATGAGCATGGTTGGACGTGGACAATCTGGAAGGCTCTAGGCCAAAAGGGAAGTAATTGAATTAAGATAAAATAAAACTGATAATAAGAGAAAATATTGGAACGGAACCAAGGACATCTTAAAACACCTCTGAAGTTCTTTTCCTTTTACTCGTGCTTTGATAAATTATCTAATTTCTTAGACCCTTCTTACAGAATGTGCTTATCAATGCTTTTACTTATTTTGTAACAAATAATTTATTTAGCCAAGAAAACATAAATTTCTGGTTGTTCACCCATCAGTTCCTGAGGAAAGAAAGTGAGCCAACTTGTCTACCTCCATGATCTATTTAGAACCTTCGATAGAGGTGGGTGATCAACACTTATGAGTACCTACACTATGCCAAGAAATTTAAAGGTATGATTTCATTTAACTCAAAAATATCCTGTAATACAGGTATTGTCATCTCCATTTTGCAAGTTAACTGGAGCTGAAGGAGGCTGGGTAATTTTTTCAAGATCATGCAACTAGTAAATGGCAGAAACGGGACTTAAATCAGGTCTTTCAAAACTCCAAAGCCTATGTGTTTTTACTACACCCAAATGCAGCCTTAAGTCCCCAGAATTCTAAAAGAGCTATAAAGACATGGCCTGTGCAGCTGACCACGTAGAGTGATAGACATTTTACAGTAAGATTACAGGATCCTAAATTGGAAATTTTTCTCATGTTTCTAATGTTTTCAGAAATCTGGTCCTTGCATTCCAGACCAAAACAGATTCCTATACTCAAGGAAAGAGCATTTCTTTTAAGTCAGTAGAAGCAAGCACAGTGCTGGTTGTGCTTTTCTAACTCTGCTCAGTTTCTGGTAATTTTGGGGTTTTTTCCTTAACAAAAGGAGCACAAAGAGCCCTAGCAAAATCTGAGTTTAAAACCATCTCTTCCTTTTGTTTCTTGTTGATTATAATTTTTCAAAAATGAATTCATCCCTTCTTCACCGTAGGACCATTTGCAAAACTGACTCTAACATCTAATGACCATGTAAACACTGCCTGAGGAGGATCCAGCCTCTCCCTCTTTATTTGTCCTTTAGGCCCCGTCAAATCCAATGTACTGACCTTCATTACAGATCAGCACACCTGACAATTATCATTGCCGTAAAGATTCCTGAATAATAGACCACAGCATAACCTGAGCACCCACAATTTCAAACAAACTACAAGGCAACGATTTTTAATTTGACATATAATTTCTAGGGTCCCCCTTGGTTGGTGTCCATCATATCAATAATCAAATAAACATTACATTTTTGTTGTATTTTACAGTAGACAGCACACTATTAAAATCCAATAAAATACTATTTAACCTGCAAGCAATATTATAGAAGAACACTTAATGACATCCAAAACTCTTCACTCTATATTGATAAAAGAAAAGAAAAGAAGTCTTCAAAGAGTTTTAAAGACTATAAATCTCATTGAAAATGATCTGGAAGGATACTCACTAAGCTGTTACTAGTAATTGTCTCTATTCAAGAACTAGCGGGTTTCTTTCTTCTTCTCTGTATTTTTTTTTAATTTAAAGAACATGTAAGCCTTTCAAAGTGAGAAATATACAAATTATTTATGAATTTTAATCATTATCCATAAACTCATATATTAATATATGTCTCATTTTGTCCTCCAAACCAGGAAAAATATCCTCTTCTTTCGCTGTGAAGTAGGCAAAATGAGAGTTAGTAACTCGTTATATGCGTGGAGGGATGGAGACGAAATAACTTGCTACTAAATCCCAAGGGGAAGAGGGCAAAGCAAAGGCCTAGTGACTCCAATGTGTGTGATTGCCATGATTTTGTATATCGATGTAACTACAATTTTAGAAGAGTTAGTTTTCATTGCAAGTACATCCATACCATTTATGACAACTTTCTGACAGTATGGAAACATTAGATATAATATGACATAACGCTTCCACCTCTCTTTCAATTCTGATGCAGTGGTAATGGGATACATCACAAATCAACCACAGAATTCCATCCTACGGGCACAAGACACAACCTTAGAACCCTTTTCATCCTTCTTCTCCAGATAGCCACTTGCTGATTGGGGTTGACACATGGGAAGAATTTAGCCATGTGCACCAGAAGGACCGTGAGGGCATGCATGGCAGGAATTTGCCACCCCCAGACCATCAAATAGTCTGTCATTAGCAATTATCTACACATACAACAGCTCAACTATTGCCTTCTTCTAGAAATTCATTTTTCTAGTTGCCTAATGTGTGTTAGATGTTGTAGGGAAAAAGATAGGGGTTGGACATAAATCTTACCTTCAAGGGGCTTATATTCCACTAGAGAAGAAGACCAATATTCTGAAAGCCTATTTTGAAGAGGGGAGAATTCTAAACATCAGACATCGGAGCTCTGCTCAGAGAAAGTCAAAGGGGTTTGAAAGAAGGGTAAGATCGCCTCCAGCTAGAGGGTGCACAAATAAAGCTTCACGGAGAGGCTAGCATTTGAGCTGAGTGCCAAGGTAAAGAGTTTGGGATTTATTTCACAGGCAATGAGGAGTTAATGATGGCTTTGAGAAGGTGGGCGCCATGATGAAAACTGTGCAAAGGAACACATCTGGCAGCATCCCATAGATTCACCTGAATGAAAAAAGGCCTGAAACTCAGAGGACATCACAAAGGGAGAACTGTAACTCCCAAACTCAGGTTTGAAGATGTTAGTTCCTCTTTTAGAGAGCACAGTAGGATAGGAGAAATAAATGCCTCTGACCAGCTTTAGTACCTGCTTCTCTCTCCTATATTCAGACTCTGTGTTGACCTGACCTGGAGGGATATGGCTGCCACTTAAGGGAAGATAAAATATGACCAGTCCAGTAATGGAAACCAGGAGCACAAACACAGCATGCATCCACAGCTGCAGGACAAGTGTATTAAGAATTCTCTCTGCTTCCCCCGAGTTGGAGCCCAATTTATCTACCAGCTCAGGGCTTCACCATCCTCACAAGACAGGAAAAGTAGAAGGAGGAAGAGGAGAAACAGGAGGAGAGGGAGGTCAGGGTAAGGTGCAAGAGAGTTCTGCCCCCGAGAGCTCAGGGACAGAGGACAGGCTCCTGAGAACTAGCCACTAGCATTTACTGAACACTTTCTGTGAACTAGCACTTTGCAGGTGCCATCTCATTTAATCCTCAGAACAACATCGTGGAGAGCATACCATTATCCCTACAGTGCAAATAAAGAAGAAGTGCAGCTAAACACAACCAGCTGACAATTTCCCCAGAACAGAGAGAAGTTGCTTGCCCAAGATCCTAAACCCAAGTATCAAGTGGGTGACTGGGTCTTGTCTCAGGTCTGCCTGACTCTTCAGGCCATATTTTCCCATTGCACAACCCGGCCTGTCAACACCAAACAGCTGCACTGACTGGGGTCCAGGTTATGATGAGGAGCAGGAGCCGGGGCAGTCCATAGTCCTCTTGACTTGTTTTCATTCATTCCCTTAGCTCTCTTCTATGCACCGATTTGGGTTCTTGGCCTTTTTGAACAATATGTTTATTTCCAAGGAGTTTTGCAGCTCAGCATCAAAATGACTCGTCAAGCTCTGCTCCAGTGTCAGCTGCTTGACACACTATAGCAGCTCTGCTCTTCCCTGGAAGGTCTTTTCGAGCTGCTGACGCTTACCTTTCTCGTCTAGATTTCTGACATGAGTGTGACAGCTGTGTGCACTACTCTATTTCTTTTCTGTGTTTTCCTTTCCACTCCACCAAACAAAGTTTCATGAATCCGTTTCCTGGTGTGCACGCCAAAGCCCCCCAAGGAAGCTCTGGCAACTCAGGCTCGTTGCTGCTATTTATGCCTGGTCTCCTCCATTCCAGATATGCTAAGGGATGTACCACCACTGCTAAAATATTAATGCTGCATCCCAGGACATCGAAGAAGGCAGAAGACAACGGGCAAGGAAGTAGTCATGCAAGCTAGGGAAATAACTAAGGCAAGGAACAGGCCAGCTACAGACCCAGAAGCCAAGACAATAGGCAGCAACCATCCCACACAGATAGGGATTGTCTTTTTGTTGTTAGTGGGGTTAATTCAATCCTATCCTAGTAGCCTCTAACCTTTGGGATCAAAGTGCTCCCTGCCTGGCCACTCTTACATATTCTCAAGCTTAGGAAGATAATTCCCTATACAGTCTACAATGGGAAAATTGTGATGAAAGGCTATTGGATCAAAATAAAAGGGCGTTTCATGCTCAACCATAGGATGCCTTGTTAGCAGCATGGATCCTCAACCCTATAATGCAATAAGGGCCACAGAGACTTAAGTCTTTTTGTGTTTCTCCAAAACGGAATTATCTTCGTTGATCTTTACTGATTTATTAAAGTAATTGATGCTCATTGTAAAAATTTCAGAAGTGTATACATTATATACATCCTCTCCACTCCATAAAATAATTTCAGTTACCATAGGGATAAATGCCCTTAGTAGTATGTTATGAATATAAAGTGTTTTTTTTAACACAAAGGGATGCATATCATACCTAATGTACTGTAATCTGCTCTCCTATGTTGGACTGTATATCAAGATCATATCTCCATGTCAAGACAGTGGTCTTTCAGCTAAAGACAACAGAGTAAAGACATTTTAATTCCACTCATCTCCCTCTAAACCTATCAAAAAAAACTTTAAAAAATGAACATGGAAGGAAAGTATATCCCCATGGTAAAAAGAGAGGCAAATATACAAAATTCCAAACCACAGGCTACGAACCACAAACAATGAACTCTGCCATGTGCTTTGAAACCTGGCCCCAAATGTAGAAAGTCAGTGAGGGCTACACATAACCTCCACGGAAATTAGGCAGGATATAGAATTCCCTCAATATGCTAATGACCCAGGTCTGAAAGATCGATGTAATTCATTGATAAAAACAATGATATGTAGTGACGTAGGCAGGCCAAAGAAGTGGGCACTGTCCCTGCACAGTCTCACTGTTCTCCACAGCAGGAAAGATAAGCAGGCAGACCTCAAGAAAATGCACGCCATTTTTACTGTTCACAACCCAGGCTCACAAACAAGGTGGCTTGATGACCTCGTGTGCCCACTTTATGCCTACTATCCTAGTGCAATTATAAATAGCACCTCCTTTTACCATAGAGTGAATGATAATTTCAACAATAAATTCTATGATCTCTATACTCATTGCTAAGAGAGACTGCTGGAGATGAGCTTGGGTAAACAGAGGGAGGACAGCATTAGCCACTCGATTACAACCAGAGGATTTTGTAATTTTCAACATTACAATTTTACAAATTACAAAATTACAGATTCCTCTGAGCTAAGTAGTACAGAAAACACTGAAACTCAAAGGGAGACATCATCCCTGGGCAGAGGAAACAGTGGTGAAACCTGAATCAAAGAGGCTGCAATTTACCCTCCCCATTCATCACCACACATTGTTATTTATAGACAAATACTTGGTTTTAGCTGAATTACTAAGTTACTCAATCACTTAGTTGAATTTCTTGGCTATTAGTAATAATCAGAAAGGACTCAACATGGAACAAATGTAAAAGTAATTGGCAGGGAATGTGTGGAAAGGATGAAGGAAATATCATAAGCAAAAAACACAGATCAAGCAATGTATATTAAGAGGAATTGATCCCTCAAAGAAATTTCCAACAACATGATGTCTGAAATAAAAATAACTCAAAGAAAAAAGTTAAGATGTTTCAATTATCCATTGCTACATAACAAAGTACCTCAAAATTTAGTGACTTAAAATTTATTTTCTCACAAATCTGTAATTTGCACAGAGCTTGGGGAGGACCACTCATCGATATCTCACATTCCATTCACAGGGATGGCTTAACTAAGACTGGTGAAGGCACTGACAAGGTGAATCACTCAGATAGTGGGCCTCTGGGTGATGAGTACGCTGGGGGCTCAGCTGGCGTTGTTGTGTGGGTCTCTTAATTTCGTTCCACAGGTTCTCTCTATCTGGGTAGTTTGAGCTTCCTCACAATATGACAGTCTTAAGGCAGTTGAACTTCTCGTGTGGTAGCTTACTTCTAAGAGTACAGAAGCGGAATCTCTCCAGAAAAGACACGGTATCAGTTCCAGTACATTTAACGGGTTAAGGTGGGTGCCAGGACCAGCCTGGACTCACGGAGAGGGAGCACACTAGAGCATAACTACTGGAAGCCATGACTCATTACAGACACGAAAGTCATGCTTATCACAGTGAGCCCTCTGACCCCTAACGATCTATAACCTTCCCCTAAGTCCCAAACTCTTCCGAAATACACCCCCTAACCCCCAAGAATCACCAGAATCTCGTCCATTACAGTAACAGATTCAGACCTGAAGTCCAGGATATTGTCATTTAAATCAGTTCCAGACGTGAATGAAGGTCCTCAAGTGCAGCTCTTGATCTGAAGATGTGGGAACTAAGAGGCAAATTTCTAACTACAGCCCCTCCACACACACTCACACATCCAATATAGAATAGTGAGGCAGAATCAGAAACACTGAAACAGATACTCTTATTCAAAAAGAGGGACAACCGAAGCACATAGCAGTCAGTGGCCCAAATAATTCTGAAATCCAGCTGGGCACAGATCAAAAGTTTCTTGATCAGGACCCAGTTCTGCTATAACCTGTGGTGATTTTCCATGCCTCTTAGCTTCAAGCATTGGGCTTTGGCTCTTTCCTTTGATTTATCCTTCTTTTTTCACAAAATAGGATCCATGCTTACAGTTGAGCAGCTTTCTCAACTTACTTTCTGCTTAAAGAAAGTTAGGGGCCTAGAGGCCTCCTTTTATTCTCAACTGATTCTGTTACTTTTTAGTTCAAGCTGATATAATTCCTAGCACAACTCTGTGGAATTCCTACCTAGCAAATTTTAATTCACTCCATTAGCAAAGAGCACCCAAAAAACTCTCTATTTTAGGACTGTGAGTCAGAGTGATGTAAGAAAAGACTCAAGATTTTTAGAAATCCTATCGTCTAAACTAAGAGGGTCTACAAATCATGCACTTAAAATTACTACAAGTCTCTTTTTTCTAGATAAGAAACAGTCTATTGGTACCACCTTTTGTCTTTCTAATATCTTAACAAAGGATCTTACAGCTTCCTGACCACAAGGCCACATTTCACAGGCAGTGCTGAGGCCATTTCTTATTTTGAGAAATTTTTCCAGGCTAAGAATATTAGAATAAAAGATAGTTTTATTTTCTGACCCAGCAAGTTCTGGGTTAGAAATACTTCCTCTAATTCTGTTTAAAATGAAATAGTTGCTTCGTTAGTTCCTCTCTCTCTAACACTACTTTATCACATGGAGATAAAAGAATCAGTTGGCACTTTTAATACTCTATCTGGAAATACTCTTAGCCAGATACATAAATTAATTAGGTACATTTTCTATTTTTCACGTTACTACAGGTGAAAGTTTAATCAATTGTCCTGTTAATGTATGATGTGGGCCTCCTTTTATAAAGCTTCCAATAGCAGTTTCCTTTTTTCCCTTCAAACTTCCATTGACAGTCTCCCAAGATCCTTCCAGCCTCTGCCCATTGCCAGGTTCCAAGAAGAAGTCTTTCAAAAGAAGTTCCAAGAGGACAAGCCCTGATAGGCAAGAATATTTACTTGAAACAGATATGTAAATCCATATCCAAAAAGACACACCATAACTCAGGAAAAAGTGATACAAAAAAAAAAATATAGCAAGAGATCTCCTGACAAAGCTACCAAACTTCAAAGATACACAGAAAGAATTTTATGGACAAATAAGCCAAAAGTAGTTCATGTACAAAGGGGAAATATTAGACGATGCTTCTATCTCCATAGTAACATTAGATAATAAAAGACAATAGAGCAATGTGTGAAAATTTCTCAGGAAAGTTTATATCCAGTGAAGTTTACTGCAAGTATAAGGTTAAAGACAGAAACACGTAAGCCTTAAGGCCTCAGAGAACACTCCTCCATGAGTCTTTATTAGGGAAAAAAAGATTGATGATACATCCAGCCAAATTAAAGATAACTTAAGATGAAGAACTCAAAAGTGGATATGTTGTGATAAAATACCAATGAGAATTAAATCAAATTCAACACAGAATTAAGACACACCAACATCATGAATTGTGGCTACAGAGTAGAAAGCAAACGTTATAAATCTTAATAATGTGTAAATAAAAATAGAAAATAGTGGAGGAGCAAGTTGGAAGCATGTAAAGGTATTCCCAACTTCCTCATCTTTCAGATTCTGTACATGCTGACTAGTTTGATATATGTAATTAAAAACAAATTGCTTCAAACTCTTAAAGTTCTCCACATTTTAAAAATTTAGAGTATCATTTAATATTGTAGCTCTTCTTACCTGAAATTACACAACATCTTTAGGTGATTTTTCTGCTGTTAAATTCAAGTCATTATATTTAATATTTTGTTTAAAATTATATATTTAGGGCTTTGGTCATTATGGAGTAACAAAAACCATATTTAACCTCCTATGATAATCAGCTAGAAAAACTGGACAATATATATGAAATAACTATTTTCAGTCACTAGAAAATAGGCAACACAGATTTGGATCCCTGAGAAAAGGGAAACAAATAAGGTGATCCCCACAGTTGTTCTGGTTTTCTGTCTGAAGCAACGTTAAGACCATGAGCAGAGAAGGAAGAACCAAATATAGCCTGGTCGGCTTGCTGAAACATATATCCGAAACTGAGGAGGATAAAACGGCTGGGTCTTGTGGTTCGAGCTCCAGAAAGGATAAAGCTACACTATGAGAGGGATCTACAAATCTGCATAGGAGTTACCTTGAATCTTTGCTAAGTACAAAGTTGTGGATTAATAGAGTGAAACTCCACAAATAGGGCAAAGAAGATTGAGTTGTGAAGGCAGAACAATTGCCAGAGCTTACATAGAATTGGGAAGTATTCAAGCTTTGATCCACAGTGATCACCTGGGATATTCAGTAGACACTCTAGAGGGACCATAATTTAGTAAAAGGGCTAATCTATGCCTAGAGTCAAGTCTACTACACACTAATCCTCACAAAGCTTAAAAGAAGGACTCAGTGAGTTCAAATTGATAGAAAAATACATGTCTTTCAATATAAAATCCAAAATTCTTTAAAGGAAGACAACAAAATACAGATACTCAACTACATAATATTCACAATGTGCAGCATCCAATCCAAAATTACTGGACAAGATAATAATCAGGAGAATGTGACGTACAATCAGGAGAAAATTCAGTCAATAAGAACAGATATGAAAATGACAGAGATGATGGAACTTAAAGACAAGGATGAGTTAAAGGTAAAAGTTAAGGGGCCAGTCCCATGGCCTAGTGGTTAAGTTCAGCACGCTCAGCTTCAGTGGCCTGGGTTCAGTTCCCAGGCACGGACCTACACCACTTATCAGTGGCCATGCCATGGTGGTGACCCACATACAAAATAGAGGAAGATTGCCACAGATGGTAGCTCACGGCAATTCTTCCACAGCAAAAAAAAAAAAAAAAAAAAAGTTGAGTTAATTGTTTTACATTTATATACTCATATTTCATTTAAAAACCATAACTATAATAAGGATAGAAATCAAACACATTGAAAGAGAGTTGAATATAACTCTTAGAGATAAAATACAAAATCTAAAATAAAAATTTCACTAGATAGATTTAACAGCAGATTTGATCCTGCACAAGGAAATAGAGGTAATCTTGAAAACATAACAATAGAATATAAAGTAAATGAAGCACAGGAAGAAAAATGGCTGAAAAACATGAACAGAGCCTCAGTGCTTTGGGGGATAACAGAAAATGGTCTAGAATACACATTTTAGGGATCCCAGAATGAAGAGTTGCAGAAAAATATTTTAAATATTAAAGGGCAAAAGTTTTCCAGATTTGATGAAAACTATAAACCTATAGATCTAGAAGATCATGGAAAGACATCTTTAAAATACTGAAGAAAAAGTCTATAAGCCTACAATTTTATACCCAATGATAATATCCTTCAGAAAGGAAAGCAAAATAAAAACTTTCAGACAAATGAAATCTAAGAGAATTCATCATCAGTACAACTGCACTTCAGAAAAGGCTGAAAAAAATTCTTCAGGTGGAAGAAAAATAATGTTACCTGGAAATATGGATCTGAAGAAAAATGGAACATCAGAAATATTAAATATCTGGGTAAATTTAAAAGTTTTTTTTCCTCAATTTCAAATTTATTTGAAGGATATTGACTATTTCAAGCAAACTAATAACAATGTACTGGGAAGTTAAAACAGAAATAACATTCTTGGAAGAATAGGACAAAGGATGGGGGGCATGGAATAGTACTGTTGAAATGGTCTTATTTTATGTAATATATGTACAGCTTTATTTGCAAATAGACTCTGATAAGTTAAAAATGTATACAGCAAACTTTAAAACAACTAATCAAAAGGAAACATAACTAATAAGCTAATAGTGGAGATAATGCGAAATATTAAAAAATCACCAATGCAAAAGAACACAGGAAAAAAGAAAAGCAAGTGGTGAGGAAGCAAGTACCAAGACAGCAGTAGACTGAAATTCAAACACAACAATGGCAACATAAAATGTAAGTGGCCTCTCCAATTGAAAGACAGAGATTTTCAAATTGGATAAAAAAGCAAGACTCCATTATATGCTGTCTGCAAGAAAATCACATTAAATATAGATAGGTTAGAAGAAAATAAAGATAAGTTAAAAGTAAAAGGATGAAAAAGATATGCTATGCAGGTACTAAGCATAAGAATATGAAGAAACTAAATTAACAAAAGACAAAGTAGACTTTCAGGTAAGGAACAGTACCTGGAACAAAGAAGGATATTTCACAATAATAAAGAGGTCGATTTATTGAGGAGACATAACATTCTAAATGTGTATGTACATAATGACAAAGCTTCCAAGTACAAGAAGTAAAAACTGATATAACTGCAAGGAGAAATAGATAAATACACAATTATAGTTGGAGCCTTCAACGGCCCTCTCAGTAAATAATAGAACGACAGAAAATCAGTAAAAATATACAAAATTGGAACAACACTATCAACTGACTTAATTGCCGTTTATAGAACACTCCACCCAACAACAGGAGAATACACGTTCTTTCCAAATGTGACTGGAAAATCAGCCGTGAAAGATGAGATTCTGGGCCATAAAACAAGTCTCTATACATTTAACAGAAATCAACTAATGCAAATATATGTTCTCTAACAAATAAGAATTAAATTTGAAGTCAATAACGATAAGATATCTGGAAAATCTCAAATATGTGGAAAATAAACTACACATTTCTAAATAATCTAGGAGTCCAAGAAGAAATTTCAAAGGAAATTTTTGAACTAATTGCAAATGAAAGCACAGCATATAAGAATGTTTAAGGCACAACTGAAAAAGCTCTTAAAAAGAAACTTCTGACTTAATGGTTCTATTAGAAGAAGAATGAGCTAATCTAAATGATGTAAGTGTCTACATAAAGACACTAGGGAAACAAAGAGAAAGTAAATCCAAAGTAAGTAGAAGGAAAGAAATAATAAAAGTAAGCGCAAAAAATAATAACAGAATGGATAACCTCTAGTAGGTTATGAAGAAAAAACTAGAAACAAATTACCGATGCTGGAATAAAAGTGGGGGCATCCCTCCAGATCCGACAAAAATTAAAAGGATAAGCGAATATTATAAACAACTTTATGCCGATCAATTCAACAACTTAGATGAAATGGACAAAATCCTCAAAAGACTCAAATTACCAGTGTTAAAACAAGAAAAAATAAAGCATCTGAATAACCCTAAATCTACAAAGGAAACTGAATTCATAATTAAAAATTGTCACCAAGGGGGCTGGCCCCGTGGCCGAGTGGTTAAGTTAGCGCGCTCCGCTGCAGGCGGCCCAGTGTTTCGTTAGTTCGAATCCTGGGCGCGGACATGGCACTGCTCATCAGACCACGTTGAGGCAGCGTCCCACATGCCACAACTAGAAGAACCCACAACGAAGAATACACAACTATGTACCGGGGGGCTTTGGGGAGAAAAAGGAAAAAATAAAATCTTTAAAAAAAAAAAAAAAATTGTCACCAAGGACAGTGATATGATAAATTCTTCAATGATAAATTCTATTAAACATTTAAGAAAGAAAGAGTCAATATTATAAAATGATTTTCGGAAATAGGCCAGGAGGGAAGAATTCCCAATTCATTTTCTAAGGCCAGCATTATTCTAAACCAAAACTAGATAAAGACATTATCAGAAAAGAAAACTATATACCATTATCCCTCATGAGCATAGAGACAAAAATCTTTAAGGGAACATCAGCCAATCAAATGCCACAATGTATAAAATAATAAATCTTAAGATCAAGTAGAATTTATCACAGGAATGAAAAGTCAGTTCGACATTTGAAAATCAGTGGATATGATTCACCATATCATCAGACTAAAGAAGTAAAACCATATGATGATGTCAATACATGCATAAAAAATATTTGACAAAATTCAACACCCATTCATGATGAAGACTCAGCACACTAGGAACAGAAGGACACATTCTCAACCTGATAAAGGGCATGCTACCCCCTCCCCCAACCCCACCCCAAAATACCACCTACAGTTACTATCATACTTAATGGTGGAAATTTGAATTCCTTACCCCTAAGATCAGGAGAAAGGCAAGTAGGTTTGCTCTCACCACCTCTATTTAAAGGCCAGAAAAAAAAAAATAAAAGAAATTATGAAGAAAAACACTAAGCTATTAGAACTAACAAGCAAATTTAGCAAGTGTGCTAGTTATCAATATATTGCCTCTTGGCTCCAAATTCCCCTGCGTTGGCCCCTGCTTGGTGGGAATGGAGCTGGACCTGTATAAACATTTGTCAGCTGGTGCAATATCAGTCTTTGTCAATAGAGGGAGCGGGAGAGGCACTGCAAAGCACAGCAGAAGCTTCTCTTCCCAGTTCTGGGGTTTTTCCCCCTCACGCAGCGGCTACCAGCAGCCCTGAACGCAGGTAATTCAGTGGCTGTTACTCTCCAGGACGATTCTTTGGTACCCCAGCAAGTGGCTTCCTGTGGGCTTCTCCAGCCCACCAGCAGCTCAGCATATATCTGCACCGCGTGGACTGCAGTCACACCCCCTCCAGCTGGGTTTGAACCTCATTCCTAGGACATGGCCTTCTTCTGAGTTCTTAATTCTACCTTAGGTGCTTTGCCTCAGTCCTAGTGGTAGTTGCTAATCCCCGTATTTGCTATTCCTGAATTGCTTAAAGTTCTTTATTACTCCTTATAGAAGTTAACCACCTGTTACTATTAAATGATATGTTGTAAAATAAATTAAGACCATTTATTAAAATTCTTTGTTTAAATTACTGATATGTTTTCTCTTTCTGGACTGGATCCTGCTGGTATAGCAAGGTTCCTGAATACAAAGTCAATGCACAAAAATCAGTTATATTTCTAAATACTAGCAATGAGCAATTGGAAATTAGAATTTAAAAAACAATATGTTATAATAAAAAATTTAAATACAAAGTGCCTAAGGACATTTAACAAAACATGTGCAAGACATATAAACTGAAAACTACAAAACATTGCTTAGAAAAATTAAAGAATACTTAATTAGAGAGATACGCCATGTTGATAGATTAGAAACTTGATAGTGTTGAGATGTCAATTCTCTCCCAAAATGAGCTATAAATTAACATAATCAAAATAAAAATCTCAGCATATTTTTCATAAAAATTGACAATCTGATTCTAACATGGCTGTGAAAATGCAAAATACCTAGGGTAGTCAAAACAATTTTAAATAATAGGAACGAAGTTGGAGGACATACATTATCTGATTTCAAGTCTCATTATAAAGCTAGTAACCAAGAGAGTTTAGTATTGGCTTAAAGATAGAAACATAAATACATGGAACAGAAAAGAGAATCCAGAAATACACCCACACATATATGGTCAATTTGTTTTCAACAAAAGTGCAGAGATAATTTAATGATAAAATAATAGACTTTTCAACAACAGTGCTGGAACAACTGAGTGTTAGTATGGAAAAAAGGAAACTATGTCATTAACACACTATTTACAAAAATTACTCAAGTTAGATCATAGACCTAATCATAAAAGCTGAAAAGATAATACTTCCAGAAGAAAATAGAGAAGGAAATCTTCACAAATGTGGGGAATGCAAAGATTTTCTTTTAAAGGGCCCCCCCAAAAATGAGAGGAAAAAACCTGATAAATTGAACTTTATTAAGACTGAAAACTTTTGCTCTTCTAAAGTCAAGATTTAAAAAAGGAGAAAGTAAGCCACAGACCAGGAGAAAATGTTTGCAATGCATATGCATTTGCATATCATTTGGCAAGGGACTGGGATCCCAAACATATAAAACACTTTCCTTTAGATTCAATAGTAAGAAGATAAATAACCCAAGTGGAAAAAAATGAATATAATATTTGAACAGACACTTCAAGGAGGAAGGTATATGGATGACCAATGAGCACATGAAAAGATACTCAGCATCTCCACACATCTACATAGATAGAAGGAAAAAACATGTAGAAATACTGGGACAAAATAGGATCATATTCTACATGTCAATTCTAACTTTTTTCTTGTAATAATCAAGAGAAACACAGAGAAGTGCATTATATCTATGTTATATAATATATATATTTGGCAACAAAATGAACCCATGTGTAACCACTGCCCAGGGGAAGACGTAGCCTATCGCCTGTGCCCCAGAGGTCCCTTCATGTCTGTGGCAATCACACTCTTCTCATTCCCCATCAAATTAATTACTATGCTGATTTTCAAGGGGATTATTTCCTTGATTTAGTTTATGATTTAACCTTCTATGCAAGTAAACCTAAACATTATTACCTAATTTCCCTGTGTTTTGGGCCTTTTATAAATGGAATTGTATTGTGTGTATTCTTTTTCATTTTTTTTTTTTTTTGAGGAAGATTAGCCATGAGCTAACGTCTGCCACCAATCCTCCTCTTTTTGCTAAGGAAGATTGGCCCTGAGCTAACATCCATGCCCATCTTCCTCTACTTTATAGGTGGGATGCCTGCCACAGCATGGCTTGACAAGCAGTGCCTAGGTCCACCCCAGGATCTGAACTGGTGAACCCTGGGCCGCCGAAGTGGAGTGCATGAACTTAACCCCTGTGCCACCGGGCTGGTCCCCTGTATTGTGTGTATTCTTATTTTTATTTGTTTCTTTTGCTTAACATTATGTTTGTTAAGATTAATCCAAATTGTTTCTCATAGCCTTAATGTGTTCATTTTCTTTAGGTATAATATTCTGCTGTATAATACATCACAACTTATTTATTGACCCTACTGTTGACGGTTATTTGAGTTGTTGCCAGTTTCTGGCTCTTACAAATACGCTCATATAAACATTCCTGTATATATGTCTCTCCTTCTGTATACAAGCATGAATTTCTTTAGGAAGTATTCCTTGGAATGGAATTGCTGAATCATAGAGTATGTGTATCTTTAACTTTATTGCCTAATGCAAGACTGTTTTCCTAAGTGTTTTGCACTAATTTACACTCCCACCATTGGTGTATAAGCATTCCAGTCGCTCCACATCCTCTCTAACATTTTATCTTATCCGACTCTTCCATTTCAGTCAACCTGATTGGTGCATAGAAGCACTTCACTGTGGTTTCAGCTCTCATTTCTCTGATTGCTATTTACGTGGAGCACCTTTTTATGTTTGGTAGCCATGTAGGTATTCTCCTTTGGGAATAAAGCACCCATATTTGTAGTAAAATGCCTGTCTTTTTCTTGTTGGTCATTTCTGAGTGGTGGAAAATTGTGTGATTTGTTTTTTCTTTCCTTTTTGCTATTTTCTAAACTACTTAAATAATAAAATAAAGAAAATCTTTGAATACATATAAACTTGCTTTAGTCTGCATAGTATTTCATTGTATAGCTGTACCTTAAACTCTTTAACCACTCTTCTAATGAAGGAAATGAAGGTTATTTCCAATTTAAAGGTATTATAAACAATAGTGCAAGGAATAGTCTTGCCTAGCCACATTGTTAGAGGAAAGCGGTGCTGCGTGTTGAATGGCGGGAGGATGGCATCAGTGAGCACTCAGAACAGATTCGTTTACTCATCCCCACCGTCAATATGCTTCCTTGAGAGTCATGTTTGTGTGCTGGTTCCTGCAGGTAAGGGAACACGATAAGAAAGAAGCGAGACAAAAAATAGATGATGGAAGATTGAAGAGAGTCTTTGTTTTGGTTTCCTATTTTTTATTATAAAAATTTTCAAACAAATAGAAAAATTGGGAGAAGAGTGCAAGGAATATACAGATAGCAATAACAAAGCTCAACAGTTGTTAGCTTTTTGCCATATTTGCTTCATACTGCCTTTTTATCAAAGCTATTTTAAGTTAAGTGGCAAATATCCTGACACTTTACCTTTCAGGGTTTCCACCTGTATCTTTACAAACAAGGACTTTCTCCTATGTATCCTCATACAGGACAACACAGTATTACCCCCAAGAAAATAAAACAGTAATTCCCTCACGGTGTCTATTATCCAGACCACAGTTTGTGAAGCAGAGTCATGAATTAGGTGGGGTTGACAGACGACCTGGATCATCATTCTCTCACGTCTCCCCACCCCTCACTACGATCAGAGAGCACAGGATGTCAGCAGCTGATAAGATCCAAATTTTTATTCCTGTTCTTTAAAGATTTTTTTTATGAGAAGCAAAGAAACATACTCATTATAAAAAATGTAGACAGTAAAGGGAACAAAAAGCAACAGGGGGAAAAGCTATCCAGGATCCCATCCCTTTTTCTTTTTAAGAATCTCGCGGAGACTGATGCAAACATGTGAATGTCTGTGGAAGGGATGCTGTCCTCAGACTGTCCTACCCATGTTTGGTCCTTCCGCTTGCCTGCTCTGGCAGGTGGAAACATTGGGCGTGTTTGGACCTCGCCCCAGACTTAGCCACGTTTCAGCACTGTAGTTTGTTAACTTGGAAATCTGCCTACCTGCTAGAAGAGATTTGGGATGAAGGCTCCATGTCCAGGTGCCAAAGCCAGGCCTTATTACATACACTTCACAACTCTGCCTACTTTAAAAAAGAATTTTTTTTCTCCCTCAAATGGAAGCTCCAGATGAACTGTCTTGACGGCTTCTCCCCACTGGACCAATCAGAGAGCTCTCAGACCTCTCCAGGAAGGAGGAAACTGTTTCCTGGGAGGAAGACAGCGTTGGAGACTGTAGCTAGAGCTTGAAACATAAATAACTTTCAAATCACTCGGAGTCAGGCAGCTGGCATGTGCAGGACATGCTTGGCAGACAGTGTCCAAGGGTTCAGCGTTCGTTCTCTCTCTGGCACGTGAGAGGATCTGGCAGCTGGGTAGACCACAGCCAGGGCTTCAAAGGGGACCTCTAGACTTTTCACAGGGAGGAGAAGCGCTCCTCCTCCCCACCTCTCCATCATCCGGAGTCAGAGTTCTCACCCCTCCACCTCCTACCCTCTCCCCTCCCCACGCTGCTATCTAACTGCCACCTGCTCTTCCCCCACTACCAATTCTGAGCAACTGCAGAGCCAGAAAGAAGCACCTCCTTGAAAACTCTTCTCCGGATCTACAGCCCTTCCAGTCCCAAGGCTGCTTTCAACCTTTTCTTTAAAGTGAACCTCAAAACATGGAGAGGTAAAAATGCATTTCTTTGAAGGATAGTCCCCTTCCTTGCCCTGGGACCCCAGGGTGGGCTGTGGTTCTGTCTTCTGTGAGCTGCCCGTTGCCGTTCTCACTAATTGGTTTCTGGGACCCCGCTTCATTCACCTTTGCAGATAGCCGGTGTCCTCCAGGATACTGTTCCAGCCTCCACGTGCCGTCTGCAGTTTGGATTTGAGCATGGTGACCTAAATCCTAATAATGACAATCATGATCCAATGATGAAAGCAGCTGAGTCTGTGTAAGTCTTTAAAGTTTTCAATGGCATTGTGGTTCTGAAGTCAGACAGATGAGTGCCAATGGGGACGATGACAGTGTAAAGAGGTGGTTGCTTTTAGCTGACAATACAGTTTGTCCATTCAGAAAAATATATATATAATTATAAATAATTTTGGTCAAAAGTAATCTGACCTGGGGCCAGCCTGGTGGCGCAGTGGTTAAGTGCTAAGGTTCCGCTTCAGCGGCCCAGGCTTCGCTGGTTTGGATCCTGGGTGGGGACGTGGCACCGCATGGCAAGCCATACTGTGGTAGGCATCCCACATATAAAGTAGAGGAAGATGGGCACGCCTGTTAGCTCAGGACCAGTCTTTCTCAGCAAAAAGAGGAGGATTGGCAGCAGTTAGCTCAGTGCTAATCTTCCTCAAAAAAAAAAAAGTAATCTGACTTCCCCACCTTTAGTGGGAATAGTGGCAGGCAGAATGGAGAGGGAAAACTACATATGCAATCTTGCTGAGAACTGAGTCTAATCTAAAAATAAAACCATCGCTTTCATTTAGTCTCTTCATAGCAATGCTCAGACTCTCAGAGGTTCCTCTCCCCCGTCTTTCTCTCTAAGCGGGTATCCAGATAACTCAGTGAGAAGGGCTGTGAGTCTTACATGGTATCAGGCAATGCGGCAACCTCAGAGTTTGGGGCTCTGCTGTCCTCGGGTCTCCAAGGACAAGCTCCTGTCCCCTCGTCACTATGGCCATGCTGGCACTCAGCTGGGCTTGGACCAAGCCCACGGCTGCTCCCCAGCTGTCTCAACCTCTCCTCACTCCTGCTGGCTACAGACCCAAATCTCCGTAGTGTCTTTCTTGCACAGCCACGTGACATAAAGCCCCCTGTCAGGCCAAGGCTCACATTCAAGGTCCACATTGCAGGGCTGAGCACAGCCAGGGATGCCAAAGCGCAGAAGCTCGTCCTCCTAACCACCTGTACAACCCACCCAGGTGAATTCTGGGGCAGCCCAAGATAAGTTCCTTGTCCGAATTCCTCAGCGGCATGGGCGATGACCCCCTTCCCTCAATTACACCCTCACTTACGTGACAGAACTGTCCCCTTGCCTCCCCGAAGCCACGAGTGAGGAAATCCAGATGGCATCCTCCCCTCTTGCTCTTCCTCTCCACACACCCCTTTCCCTTCCTACCATTTGCCAGGCCAGGAAAGAGGTGGGCTGTTGGCCGTTTACTTCTCCTACATCCTGATACCCGAGAGCCAGCCTGGACGCCGGAGCAGAAGGAATATCTGCTCCACAGCGCGCAACATGCTGTAAACAGGATCTTCCGTGCTTGCCCCCATGCCCAAGACTCCAAAGGAGGCATTCTGAATTTTAAAGATTATTGCAAGGAGATTACCCAACTTGCCAGTTGTCTTGCTGTCTAATCTGCCCTTGCATCTCAGAAGCTGAGGATTATCTGCTTGTCTGTCTGACTCCCTTCCTTAACAAATCCTAATCTTTCTCCCCATTCCCACACGCCACCCCAGGCAGATGCCAGCCTCGGGCTTATTAGAGCAAAGATCAAATTCTCAGAAAGACAAAAGGAAAAAGCACATTAATAGTTTCTAATAAGTAACTCCTTTACACCAAGCAACCCTTTCAATGGGTTACACTGAGGTTTCAATAAGATATGGCATGTAAATTGCTTAGAAAAATGTCTGGTCAGTAAGTATGCAATAAAATCTAGCTATTAATTATTATTTGTCATCTATTGTGTCATCCAACCCACTGAAACATATGAGGGGGTTTGAGCACGTGGTACTATCTCCATTTTACAAATTAGAATAATGAGGCTCAGAGGTGCTGCTATTTTCTCTAGGTCATACGAAGACTGAGTAGGGGCCAAATTAGGATTCAGGGTTTGTGACCACTTCCCCTGTACTCAGAATTTTAGTGTTCCTTTCTTAATCAAGTTTCACGTCATATACAAAGTCTTAGATAAAGCTCAGCAAACTTTTTCTGTTAGGGGCTGGATAGAAAATACTTTAGGTGTTTTGAGCCAGAAAGTCTCTGTCACAACTACTCAACTTTCTTGTCGCAGCACGAAAGCAGACCCAGACAATACATGAATAGCTGTGGCTCTGTTACTATAAAACTGCATTTACAAAAACAGGCAGTGGGCCGGATTTCACCTTTGGGCTGTAGTTTGCAGACCTCTGCTTCAGATCAATGCCAGGTGCCTGGCACATAGTGAGGGATCCAAAATGAGTTTAGATAAATAAATTAAAAAAACAATGAGTTGTCCTACTTTGAATTCTTTTAGCCCTAAAAGTCTATACTAGCTAATCTAGCATTGAATTATATGTCCTTGTATTATTCAATATCATTTCATATGTCTCTTCTTTTTCCATGCATGAAATAATATTGAATATGAGTCTTGTGACTTTGCAGTCAAATAGGCCTGGAACTGAGAACCAACTTTCCCGTTTGGGCAAGTTAACCTTGAACTTCTGTTATCTTGTTTGCAAAGTGGGGATAAGAATGCTAATTTGTAGTGGAATGAGGTTCAGAAATTATGTAGGCACAATGTCAAGTGAACGGCAGCCATTATTGTAAATGAGCTGTAGACAGAGGCTAGACTACAATCCTTGTTGATAGGGACTTCTTGTTCATTGTCTTATCAAAACTTTCTTGTTTGTAATCTTCCTCATTGCTTGATATGTGGATGGGAGTTGGGAATAGAGGTGATTCCGGTCTGTAATGTGGGAGAAGGCAGCTGTAGACTGGGAGGCATGCCACCTGTGGAGCTGGCTCAGCTGCTGCTCCTTCTCTTTAGCTGTGTCCAACTTCTGAGGTTTTGCAAAGGACCAGGGACAGGTCCCAACTCTCGGCCTGAGCTCATCACTCATAGCAGCTGTTCTATGAGCTATTGATAGTAACATGTTCAAGACTCAGGTTTGAAATGCACTGTTGAAGATTTGAACACTTCACATCTAAGTTAAACTCTTCAAATGATATACACTGGTAAACATTTTGCCTTCTTCATGGTGAACTCAAACCTGAAGTGGGGACAGGACCATCCATAGAGGAAAGAAGTCCTTGCTATAGTCGAACGACCAGGAAGATCCTGGGAGTTAGAAGACATGAATAACAGTCCCAGCACTGCTTCTCACTCGCTATCTGACCTTGGGCAAGACAGTCTCATCTCCTTCTTTGGGCCTCAGTATTTTCCAAATCTCGGTAATTTATATCCCATCTTCATGGTATTTGTCATATCTATGTTTCCTGATACTATTAGTTTTTCTCTATTTCAACTAAATCAACTAATTTATTTTGCTTAGCCTTGTCCTATACAATAATACTTCTTATATAATAGCAATGGTACACCACTTATATTTTTCCTATTATACATCATAATAAATACACACATACCTAAAGAAATACAGATTGTAACTATTACAATAAAAATCTTCCTTCACGTATCACCTAAAATCATCTCAGGCATGATCAGTGGTGGGTGTTCCCGCCTTTGGAAACACTGGATTTGATGATGGATATCTACATCCCGTCCACATTGCCTGATGCTTTCATACTCCCAGTAGCACCTGGCACCATGTCAGACATACACATGGTGTTTGAAGCCCCTACATTTGTATGGTGCTTTATAGTTTTCAAAGTACTTCAACACACTTGAAAAGAAGAGCATGCAGGAGAGAACCTCCTTATAGGTTTGTACAAACTGGCAGTGGAGAAGAACAACTGGAAGTTTCCAGAAAAGGAATCAAACCACCCACCGGGAAGACTCTCTTGACACGCCCCCCCCCCCCCCCCCCCGCCCCCCCCCGCCCAGCTCTGTTTTCTCACTGTAAAGAATGTACTAGGTCCTGGGTGAGGGCAGCGGCCTCCCTCCAAAGAAGCAGACTCATTTAGAGGGTGTTGACTCTGGTCCTCTCACCTCAACCTTGAGGTTTTTGTCATCCCTTAAATCGGGCCTTGCTCTTTGGCACTCACTCACACCCACACACACTGATAAGTTATCTGGCTGAATTGCTAGGAGAAGGAAAGTCATGGGATTCCAGGCAACTTCAAGGCATTATTAAAGCCATATTTTTTGATGTTATTACCAAGCCTAATGCTATGTTGAGTCTGCAGTTACGGAGTTCATTCTAAAGCACTTGATTGTGCCCAGAAGAGAAATAGTCTTATAAGTAATTTTCTCAAGCATGCTTGAAAAAAGAGTAGTGCATGGCTCAGTAAATACAACAGCCTGGACAGTTATGAGCTATCAAACTAAGCTGAATTGATTTACTGATATAACCTGCAATGAATGAATTCTAACCATGAGAAGCCCTCTGGAAGGCTTCAGAGCCTACAGTTTTATGGACGCCTTGTGCTTATCAACAAATAGGAAGACTGATGCTGTATGATATTAGAGGGGAGACTACATGAACCACATGACTTTCAGTTTAATTTGTTCATGATTAACTGTTTAGGAGCATTAAAATTACTTAACTTTTAATTATCCCTACTCGTTTTCATAGCACTTAGCTGTTCTCTTTATTTAGGATGTAACTGATTGCAGATTAGGGTGAGAAGAGTGTATTTTGCAGAAATACCTTCCTGTTCTTTTACTAGTTTATGGTCAGAAGCCTTCCATTAGGTAGCCTAAAAGTCTTGAACTAGTCCACACTTCCAAGTGTGTCCCAAACTCCAAAGGTGACTGAACTGGGTCTCTGAGTGTCTTCCCAAGGAGGCCACTTTCCTGAAGCCACATACCTTACAGAGAAGGCTGAACTTCTTAGTAAATGATTTGAGGTCACATATATCAATCATTTTGCCACTAACTTATCTGAGTTGAGTTCTGCCTCATTTATGCCAATTCATAAATCATCAACCAAATTTTAGAAATTTAAATGCAAAAATGCGTGCACTTTATCTCACTTTATCCTCACAATAGTGCTATGAGGAAGAGCCTGTTGTCGTCCTCTTTTAACAGATGAGGGGATTGAGGTTTAGGGAAGTTGAGTAATTTTTCCTGCGGTCGTACACCACTGTGAGCTGGGATCTGGTCCAGGGTTATCAGACTCCATAGACAAAAGGTCTTAACTGGGCTAAACCACATTGACTCAGGGACTCATTTGTCATACCCTTGTCTGTGAATTAGTCCCCACGAGGTTTCATAAGAGGCAGTCCATATGCAGCCTCATATACCAACGAGAGTGACTCCAAACTGGGACTCGCCTCTGACTTGGGTGCACAGGAACTTTGCAAGCATGCTGAACATGAAGAATTTAAGGGAATTGTTTCTGATCCTCGACTCATTACCAACATTGATCTGTCTGAGGAGGCTCTTGAGACTGTGCTCTCCTTTCCCAACCTCTCTTTTTACAATCGACACAGGGATCTCCAAACTTTCTCCAGGAAAAGCTTCTTTTCACCTCCCTAAGTGAGACCAATTCTTGAGCAAGGAAGAGGCCCTGCCCCTTCTGCCCCCCAAATTCCTTACTGAAGAACCTGTCCTCTGCAGAGAGGCCATGTGGTGGCAACCAGCTTTATCTTGAGGGAAGTGAATTGCCTGTTTACGTGAGAGATGGAACTGTGCCAAAACACTGCACGATGTGATTAGCATCACTATTTTTGAATTTAGTGGGTCAATCCTGTCTCGTGTGAGTGTAGATCTCTGGTACCAACTTTATTTTCCTTCCAAAGTGGTCATTTTTTGGGATTTAGTGACCACATGTACATTATATTCCTCTATAAAATCATTTGTGTGAGTCAGACACACCTGCCTTGCTGCCATTTTCTCTTAAAATTAGCCCTGTTAGTTTTGGTTTTCCAGGATTAAGATACCCATAGACCACACAAAGTTGATTCAAGTAGTTTATTTTCATTCTCCAGGCAGCTGATTGATTTTCCATCACTTCCTCCAATTAGAAACTTGAACCTCCTATCTTAGAATCATTACTCAAATCGTAATGTTTATTAAAAGGGTTGGGTTTTTTACCTTTGTCTTTTGCCTATTCACCATAAGTAATGGTGAAAACAGACAATTTAAATTTAAAAAATTGTTTCACTTTTTCCAGTTTTGATATTTTTTGCAAACTTTCAACTATTTCTTAACATGGAAAAAAACAACCTACGGCATATTAAGACCAGTCCCTGTAGTTCATACAGGAAACACAGATACATTTAGCTGAAGCCAAGTAATTATCACCCAAGTTAATACCACTAACTTCATGTAGAATGAAGCAATCAGTCATGGCAAATTAAAATTGTAGAGGGCCAATTGCAGTAATCCATTTGGTTAACACCCACTACTGATTTGCAGTCAATAAGTCTAAAGTGTGACCCTGTGCAAAAGGCTGAGCAGCAGCTACAGGCTGCTGACGCGTCTCATTTGGACAAGGTGAGCTCTTTGCGGGTGGAAGGAGCTTGCTACTTTTGAGCTGTTGTGTAAAGGGTGTGCTGGTGTGAGAGCAGGGCCGCCTGCTGGGCAGCTCCAGAGAGTGCCATGGGTCTTACAGACACCCCTTTGCAACCTGGAAGTATTGACCACCAGCGGGGGCCCTGGGACAAGAGCCACAGAAATCACTTCTTACCCACGAGGAGGACTAAGGTCTCCAAGGGCTGTGTTTGCTTTTGTTAGGGTTGCTGTTCTTTGAGTTGTTCTTGTTGGCAGCGATCTT
The DNA here is from genome assembly GCF_021613505.1 of Equus quagga. Lineage (NCBI taxonomy): Eukaryota > Metazoa > Chordata > Mammalia > Perissodactyla > Equidae > Equus > Equus quagga. The sequence continues at coordinate 128,238,182 of NC_060267.1, forward strand.
AATGAGCAGGATGTCAAGCTGGAGATGCAAGAGCTTCTTATCCCTAAACAGCATCCCTTTCAGTAGACTCAGTTCAGTCTGTTGGGAGGCAGTTAGGAATCAAATGGGCTTGATTTTGAGTTCTAACTCTGCCACTTACTAGCTGAGTGACCTTGCAGAATTTACTTACCTTCTCCATACATCAGTTTGCTCACGTGGAAAATTATGATAATACATATCATCAATCATGCCTTAAGGTTGCTATGGAAAGTAAGTGGAATAATGCACATAAAGTGCTTAACAGTGATGGCATGATGTAAGGATTCTGAAAGGGGTGGTTATTATGTTATGTTGTTTTCCACATATGCCTCCAGGCCACCATCCTGACCTGGAATAGCACCTTTCCATGCTTTCTCCTAATTTGTCTGGACCTCCTCAGAACCCACAGACACACACATTTCCAGTCTGGCCCAGAATGCTCTTACAGGCCTGCCAATCTCTCTATTACACACTTCTACCTTTTTACCTACCAACTTTTGGTATTGTTATTAATGGGGCTAACAACGTGTTTATTTATACATTCCACAAAGCATCACTGAGTACCAGGATGGGCCAAGCATGGGGATAAGCCCAGTAGTGAGCAAAGCAGACAGGACCCCTAGTCTTGTGGAAGCTACAGTCCAGCAGGACACAGAACAGTCAACAGCAATAACAATCGAATCAGGAAATACCAGCTACCGTGGGAACACATAGTATGGCCACTTAACCTAGTCTTGGGTGGGAAGGGTAGGGAGTCTAGGGAGCGTAGCTTTTCTTCCTTTCATAGTACAGTCTTGCACCCTCAATCCCAGCCAGCCCTCTCCAAAGTACAAGCCTCTGATTACCAAAGGGACTAGGTAAGCAAGCGGGAGACGCGCCCATATAAGCTCATTTCACATATAGTCGGCAGTACCACTTGGATGCAAAGCACAGGGTATTAATATGGTCGTGTCTGAAGAGTCAACAATTCTTTCTTGGGTAGGGGCAAATGTATTTTCAACTTTACAGTTCAAACCCAAGTCCTCATAGGAATGCCCTGGGTGACCTTAGGATTTCTAATTCATAATTTTTAAAATATTTAGACTAAATAAAATATTTCCATAAATAATGTGAGATAGGGACTTTTTTTCACAATATCCCCACATCACTTGCTGAATAATCAGTCCATCTCTTCCTCATTCATTTTAAATGCCAGCTTTCTCATATATGAAGTTTCCATTATTTGTGGGAATATTTCCAGGCTCTCTGCCCCGGCCCATTTGTCAGTTCCACATGTTTCTATTTGCTATAGCTCTATAATATATTTTGATAACTCCTAGGGCAAGGCTTCTCTTTGTTCTCTAAATTTTTCTTGGATGTCCTTTGAAATCCATATTAAATGTCTTTCCAAAGAAGTTGACTCTGAAAGTCTACTGTTTTACATATTTCTTAATGTCAAACTCTAATTTATGGATTATGTATTGCTTTTTCGTTATCTATTATTTCCACCATTATTTGGGGCTTTTCATCTCAGATTCTGTTTGTTTGTATAATAAAAATGAGATAGTAGAAATACTGTGGGTTTAGTAATCAGAGGACTAGACTTGAAACCAGGCTCTGCCATTTTCTAGCTGTGTGACCTGCAGGACATCATTTATTCTTTCTGAGCCTTGGTTTCTAAATTTATAAAATGGAGATAATAACAACCTGTCTCATAAAGTATTGTGAGGATGCTGTAAGAGAAGGCAATAAAGATCTTAGCAAAGCTCCTGGCACATCGTCACAGAAATACTGGAAGCTATGGGTGTGAAAAAATAGGCTGTGATTTTTAAAATGCTACATAGTGTTCAGCATCATTATTGGAGAAATTGGCTTGAATATTTTGCAATTGATTAAAAGCTTGTCCTGGAACTAGGAGTCTATATATCCTTTGGTTTTCAGGCAGTGGAAATTTGAATGGCCTCATTTTATTCCATGGCTTCTACTTTTAAGATTTTGAAGTAGTAGGCCACATGTCCAAATCTTTGCCTTATAGCTACAAGCTGCAAAGGAAACCCCCAAATTTCAAAAGTGTACAAACTGGGTGTCATATGAGGTTAAGATAACACGTAATGCAAAATGTGAGCAGGATAGACCAAGGGGACCAGAGTCTGCATTCCAGGAAAAATTACCTTTAAATGATGATCAGGAATCAGTCATCTCGGTCTGTAAATAACTCCATGTACAGTGATGTGGTCGTCACATCGTATTTGCTACTGCTCAACTGGAGGAAAAGGAAAATGCAAAAGTGTGAACTTAAGTCCATAAATATCTCTAAAGAGACCACAGTAAGTTTAATTAACTGAGCAGTTGAGTCTGACTTCTTTAAATTTAGATCTGAAATATGTGAGGTTCCTCTAGAACTTCATTCTTATTGGATTGGGGCAGGGCTGGGGAAGAAAACCCAAAACAAAACAAAGAGCTCGGCTACATTTTAGCTCAGTCATGTTTCATCATGAAGAAGGGATTAAAAGGAGGACTCGTAATATCCCTTATAATCAGCAGAGCACGCCAGAAATATTGCACCCCGATGGGTCTATATTTTTCCAAAAACTAAGACAGTTCTTAGTAAACAATTCCACTACATTAAACAAACATCATGATCCCTACTAACTGTAATGCACTAGGCCCTGGGGGAAAGAATTTGGTGCCCATGTAATTATTAAGACATGGCCCCCACCCTCCAAGGGCCCTAGAGGGACAGACAGGTACGGGGGAAGGTGGACCACAGGGTCCACAGGGCTGAGTCCCCATGGAGAAGACAGAGGGTGGGGGAGGCTCTTCAGTCATAGGGCCACATTACAGAGGTGGTCAGGGGCGCTGAGTTAAAGGAGGTCCTCATACAACATACATAGTTGTGCCACCTCCTGTTCCATACAGAAGCATGTCAGGCCACCTGCGCCCACCGACAGACAGTGGGTGGGGGAGGCCCGTCTTCTCTTATCCTCCAGGCAGCAGGTGGGGTATGTGAACTTGGAGCTGGTTCTGCAGGTCCGAGTTCCACCCCTCTCCCTCCCCTCCCCTTCTCTCCCTTCCCTCCTTTCCTTTCTGCCTCCTTCCTCTCCTTTCTCCTTGCCTTCCTCCTTGTCTTTCTAGTTGTTTTGCTTCCTCCTTCCGTTCCTCCTCTTCCTATTCCCCTTCCTTCCCGCCAGCCTTGCCTCGCTCTTTCCCTTTCTTCCTTCTTTCCCTTCTCCTCCCTGTCTCCCTTTCTTCCTCCCTTCTTGTTCTCTCTTGCTCTGATGCCCACACACCACTCACTCTCTCTCTCTCCAACACACCCAACAAACGCCCCACACAAGAAAATTCATTATCAATATTTATACTGGGGTGGGGGCGGAATAGCAGGTCTACATTGGACTTTTGCCTACACTGTCTTCTCAAAACAGCTTTCCCCACAGTCTTACACTGGGGTGGGAGGGACTTAAGGAACTAGCACAGAATAATACAACAGATGCAGTCCTTTGTTTCCCAGGCGGCTAACAAGCTGTGTTGTCTGCTCCATCAGGGGTGGGAGGCCGAGGGAGGTGGTGGGAGCACCAAACCCCGACCTGGAGAATTTCACACAGGCTGATCCAACCTTGAGGAGCTGAGATTTCAGCCGGGCTTTGCATCCTGCACAATCTTCTGTTTGGGGAAGTGCAGACCTGAAGTTAAACCTGGAAAGGTGCATCTCTTCCCTCCATGGCTGCCCTCCTGGAGCAGCCAGACCTTTAAATCCAAGGCGTCTTTCATTCATTCCCATGCTGCTTGAATCACTCTCTGAGTTTCTCATCTTTGAGCCCTGGGCTATGTTAGATTAGAGAACTAAGAAACAGTGCCAGGAACATATTTATTCCCAGAGGATTTTGGCCAGTATTGCCATAGTGTGGTGTGAAATTATGACAAAATCTGGATATTTCACAAAGAGGTACCTATCACCTGGGTCCATGAGTTCTTGGGACACCTCTGAGTTGCATATTTTGAGTATCTGCTTTAAACATCTTGGTGATGTCTGTGTCAGTCTCCTGTCTCTAGGAAATGGTATATTTCTTTGGAGCTTATGATCATAGTTTGGGACTGTTGGCCAGAGACGGCCCCATCAGCTTGTCACTAGCATTTGGCGACTGAGAGTGTGCAATCAGGATGGGGGCAAGCACTTGTGAGCTCCGACTATGTGCTGGGAACCAGGTGTTTTATGTTCCATCCTTACAGAATCCCTGTGAGTTAGGCACTATTAGTATTCTCCCTTCACAGCCAGGAAGCGAGGAGCAGAGAGGGGAAGTAATTTGTGCCTTCCCTCACTCCGTCAATAGTATAAGGCAGAACATCAGGTCCACAAGACAGAGATCTTTGGTGTTTTCCCTGTAGTATCCCAAGCTTCTGCACAGTATAAACATAGTAAATGCTCAGTAAATACTCTGTGGATGAATGAGGACTACACTAGAAACCCAGCAGTCTGGCTCCAGAGTCCGTGCCCTTGGTATTGAAGGGGATGAGAATATGCCATCCCAAAATATGTCACTGTGGCATCAGGATTACTTTGAACTGAAGGTAACTGAGAAATAGCAGACTCAAGAAAAGCTCTCTACTGTCCCCTTTTTAGTCTAAAAGCAAGGCATAAATTTCCCTTTGTGAAGGTATGCGTCCTCCAGTCTCCCACACCAGGAAAAGGAGACAACTCATTGCTGGAGGCAGCACCTACTTGAATCTGCATAAATAAACTTACTGAATTCTTATCTTCCATTAGTTTCCCCTCATATATTCACTTTCCCAAAATTTACAGCCCATAGAAGCCCAAACTCTTTTCCTTGGTCTTGTTACTTCTCCACAAATTTATGGCTCTTTGTTAAAAAGGTATGTATTCTCTCAGCCCTAACCACTTCTTTGGGTTTTCATGTCCTTTTCTGTGAGACCTCCATGTACACATACAAATTAAAATAAAATAAAATTTGTATGCATATTATCCTGTTAATCTGATTTTGTCAGTTTAATTTACACAGACCCAGATGCTGAACCTAAGAGGATAGAGAAAAAGGTTTTCCTTCGCTTAGTACACAATGTCATTTCTCTCGTCTCTGTTCTCTCCTCTTTTCCCCCCTCTTCTCCCTAGACTGGTGGTTCTCAAATGTTAGCCTACATCAGAATCACCTGAAGGGCTTCTTGTGGCACAGATGGCTGGGCCCCACCCCAGAGTTTCTGATTAGTAGGTCTAGGATGGGGCCTGAAAATTTACATTTCTAGCAAGTTTCCTGGGTCTGCTGACGCTGCTGGTCTGGGGACCATGCTTTGAGAACCTCTGCCCTAGGCCAAAGAATCCCTCGTGAGCCCACATTTCTATACAAACATCCTTTCCCTTGTTCCACCACAAGAAGAGAAGCTTATCCTGTTCACCATGTTGATGGAACGAAAGGATAACTGAAAAGTGCCCTGTTCCCCTTTCAACAGAAGCAAACTCCTGCAGCAGAAGGCGCTACTGCTGGAGTAACAGAGCAGACCTGTAACATACAATTGGAGAACCCGGATTCCCACCCCAGCTCCTCCTTGCTCCAGCAGCATGGCCCTGGGCAAGTCAGTTGACCATTCTTCTCATTCTGTAGAAGGAATATGTGGATAACCCCTGCCTTTCCCACATCCAAGGCTGTTGTGCGAATTAAGGGATAAAGCGAGGATAGCACTCGGTAGACTCAAAAGGACTGCAGCACGGTGCATGTTATTATGCAGTCCGCTCATGAAGTCACAGTGTTGGTCTTGAAATAGAATTAACTCCACTGGGGGACGGGTGAGTTCAGAAAGCAGCATTGGCTCTCTTTATACACTGTAAAGTTAAAGCAAAATGAAACAGCAAGATGTTTCCAAGTAGAACATGAAAATTAAAGCTACATACTTCCAGATGAAATATACTTCATTATCACAGGCCAAACATAAAATAAATAGGGCAGAAATACAGCTATCTGTTCCCATAAAGAACAGGGAGGAAATTTGGGGAACAACTCCTGAGTAACTTTAAATGCCTCTTCTATCTTTTCATTGCAGAGCCAAGAAGGGCAGAAAATTATGACAAACTAATTATGATGATGGATGGGGAGCCAGTCCCTTACGTTAGCTACCCTGCTGGAGCAAAGAGCAGCTCCACAGCTCGCATACTCCAGTAGGCAAGACACTCTAGATGATAATGGGCAATACAGATTAACAACATTATGTTGAAACAGGATAATTGTTCGTTTTCACTTTCTAGTTCTTTCCCACGAAGCTGGTCCTGCCTTACATTTTCCTGTTTCTTGTTTCTGAGGCGCTGTCTGTGTGTATCAGGCAGGCTCCACTTCTGCTAATTAAAGGTGACGCTGTGCTTGCTTTTCCTGCAGTTTCCAACAGTAGGGGTCCGGGGACCAGAGATTAATGAAATCACTGTGAGGGAACCGCCCTTTCCAAGAGCAGGACGAGGTCATGGGAGGACCAGGGATAACAAGCTCTGCAAAAACAACTTTGGCTTCTCTTTTCTTTCCTTTTTTTTTTAAAGTGCTTTTTTGAGAATTTTAACACTGCATTCAGCAATCTGGTGTGAGGGTAATGAGTTTAGAATTAAGAGGTGGGCATTTTTTACTTCAGTTGGACATGAATTCCACGACAGCATCACATGATTAAGCAGCCATTCAGCTGTGCAAAGTCATAAATCCGTTCCTTCCTTCATTCATTCACTCAGGTAGTCAGTCAGGTAGTCATAACCAGTATCTATTAAGAACCTACCACGTGCAGGCACTGTGTACACCTAGGGACAAAATAGTGGATAATCAGACATGAGCCCTACTGTTCTAAAGGAGGGGATGAAGCAAAAATAGAAAGGAAAATATGCAGAATGATTGCAACCTGTAATGAAGTGCCGTGCAGGAAAGAAACAAGGAGCTGAGATGGAGATTGACAGAGGGGGCTACTTTAGGTAAAGCACTCACGGATGACACCTCTAAGGAGGTGGGAAAGTAACTGAGAAGGAAGGACTACAATGACCTAAGAATTCAAGGAAGGAGAGAATGATTTAGGCGTGAGAGCAGAATTTGCATGGCAGAAAGGCGTGGGACACAGCAGGCTTGAGGACCTGAAGAAGGTCAAGGAGGCTGGGCCGAGTGAGCAACAGGGAAGAGGGCAAGATGCAGCTGCAGACAAACACAAGGACCAGGTTAGGGGAGGCCTTATGGGTCGTTCCAGGTGCAGGTGTGAAGTCTGGCACTGAGTATAATGGGAACAAGTGGGAGGTTTTCCCCAGAAGAGTGATGCGATCTACGTTTTCTCTGAGCTGTGGAGAATGGTCAAAGGGTGCACAATGGAAGCGGGGAGACACCAGGGAGCATAGTTCAAGAAGGAGATGGGAGTGGTGGCAGTGGTGAAAATGGAGGGAGCCAGGGAGACTGAAGGTAGAATTACAGGCTTGATAGGACTTGCTGATGGATTGGGTGGAGGTGGGGGTCACAAAAGGGGAGAATCCTGGATGACCTGGAGGTTGTTGGCTTGAGTGACTGGGTGGATGGCAGCACCTTTTACTGAGATTGGCTAGAAACCGATTTGCAGGGAAGAAAATCAAGTTCCAGGGTGAACATCTCTCAGTGTTTGGAGTGTGCAGAAATTCTTGGCATTCTGACAGTACGTGTTGCATTCGCATAGACCTTAGGCCACTTTCCACACGAAATTGTATTCTGAGAAGCCACCTGGAAATGCAGTTTGTTGGGCTTTCCTGGGAGAGCATTCCACGCTGACTCATGAGGTCCTTCCACCGGCAACTCAGGCAGCCACATTTCACAAAGATGTTACCCGGCAGAGTGGTTTCAGCACAACAGCCTGGCAAAACTATGAGAAACACACATGCAAAATGCTGGGCCACCATATTTTCACCACAGAAACTGTATTAATGACCATTTCTAATATTTGTATCTCACTTTATAATATACAATGTATTTTAAGACAGTGCTTCTACAATTTTAGTATGTATTCAAACTACCAGGGCATTTTGTTAAAACAAAATTTTGGTTCAGTAGATCCAGAGTGGGGTCTGAGATTTTGCACTTCTACCAAGCTCCTGAGTGACGCTGAGGCTGCCAGTCTGCAGATGACACTTGGAATAGTAGGACTGTAATATACCTTATGTATTTGGTCCTAAAAAAGAACTTCAGGAAAGTTTAATCATTTGTATCACACAGATGAAAAAAGCTAAGACCTAGAAAGTTTTAAATGTTACCTTGTCTAAACAAGGAAGAATCAACAGGACCCAGGATGTAAACCACAGGTCACCAATACCGGTTACAACTAGAACATTTGTGAGGCTATGCAAACTTTAATCCTTATTTACCCAAGTTGTCATTTGGCAAATAGGTAAAAGAAAGAAATATTTAAACCAAAAGTGATCAATATATTTGCATGAGGATCAATTCAGGAAGAGAAAAAATAATGTTTGAAATTAACCGTATTTAACAGATATCTTTGTGTGTGTGTGTAATTTTATTCATTTTTTAATTGAGGTATAATTTACATACATTAAAGTGCACAGATCTGAAGTGTTCAGTTTTATTCATTTTTAATTGAGGTATAATTTGCATACATTAAAATGTATGGATCTAAAGTGTTTCTACCACCCAAAACAAGATATAGAGCATTTCCATCATTCCAGAAGTTTCCATCATGTCCCTTTCTAGTCAGTTCGTTGATTTCTATCAGCAGTGATAAATTTTTCCTGTTCTTAAACTTCATGTAATTGAAATCATATAGTATGTACTTCTTTGTGCCAGCTTCTCTCACTCAGCATAACATCTTGAGGTTCATAACCAGTATTTTTCATCAAGAAATATCTCACTGTACAAATCTGCAGTTTTCCTTCACTATGATTTCGTAATTCTCCCACAATGAGAGGTTTCCCATTTGGGACCAAAATTATAGAAATTCACATCTAGAAACCGGTGGGCATTTGATTGTAATAATAAAGTTTGGTCAAACTTTATTGTCGAGTAAAAACACTTTTGAAGCTAGTTTATTTTGTCTTTTGCTGACTGACCTTGTGAGTTACTTAATTGCACATTCTGGATTTTCTCATAGTGCCTCTTAACATTGAATACTCTATAATAAGAAATTTTCTGAAGCAAAAATGAACAGCAATAGTAGCAACATCTTTAGGAGAAAGAAGTATTATTCAGACTACTTACTTTCAAACATGTACTTTTCCCCAGCCTACTTTTTTTTTATTCTTGGCAGCAGCCCTAGCAAAAGTAGAAAATTTTTGGAGAAACCCCCCCCCCCCCCCCCCCCCCAACACACACACACACACAGAGCCTAAGTCAAACATCCCAGCTCCCTGCCGGCTAACCCAATAGGTGGATGCTCCTCTGTCAGCCATACCAGGCCAATGGGTAATGAAGCTCTTGAGCAGCTTCAGACAACGGGGGCTCCAGCGATATGGGTTGTGCTGTTTGGTCCTCTCAGCACCCTAGTTTCTGCATTGCTGAGACATGGCTGTTCCAGAAACTAGATTGTAGACCATGCCTCGAAGGCTTTGACTGTAACACTAACACCCAAGTCAGTTCCTACAGCTTCTTTCCTGTTAGAGCTATGTGCTCCATTACACACACACACACACATGAATACTTAGTATATGTAGAGAGTGGGCAGAGCCACCTGCACTTGATCCCACCCATTCATCTGAAACAACCCTTGACTTCTGTCCTGCCAGCACGAGCATCCATGTCAGGGCCCATCACTTTGCTGACAGAATTTGGGAGGAATTTGTGTTTGGGCAGGATTTGCTTTCTTTCAGTGTTTATTTTTTGCCTCAGATAGTAGGTGGTAAAATCATATATCTCTATTTACCATAGAAGCTTAGGGATAAACTGCTATGGGATCTAGTTCTATAATACTGAAGAATTTCAGGGAGTAGCAAATTTTAAATAGTCTATCTGTAATTGCAAGGCTTGCCCTAAGAGGCACATAATGGCATGTCCGAGAGGATAAACATTCTGTCCTAGCTGGCTTTGTATTCCCAACACCCAGCCCGGGGCTGGGCATAGAGCGATACTCAATGAATATCTGTGGAATCAATGACATTTTGTAAATCTAAAATAAAGTAAAATAGTACAGATGTTTAAAAGGAGTAATAGGGGCAGTCCCCGTGGCCGAGTGGTTAAGTTCACGCGCTCCGCCTTGGCTGCCTAGGGTTTTGCCGGTTCAGATCCTGGGCCTGGACATGGCACCGCTCGTTAAGCCATGCTGGGGTGGCATCCCACATGCCACAACTAGAAGGGCTCACAACTAAAAATATGCAACTATGTGCTGGGGGGATTTGGGGTGAAAAAGGAAAAATAAGATCTTTAAAAGGAATAATAAAGCAGGTACTTCTTTCACTGAAAAAGTACAGAATAATTATGGTAAAAGCAGGAAGATAAAAAAATTATACTTTAGAAAACATTTTTATATAAAGAAAATTTCTTTTAGGTGATCCTAATGCTTAGTAATACAAAAAGCATCAAACTATATTTTTTATACTTTTTTCCCAGTTTCAAATTTAAGCGTTCATAGCACATGATTTTACTGTAGATAACTACTGAGTGACAGTCACATACAGATATATTCAGTACCATTTCATCAAAAATGGCTCCCATAGGCATTTACGAATATATTAGAATCACACTCAAGAATTAGATTTTTAATCAAGAAATGATCACCCTTCTCATGAATACTGATTTTGATGGCATAAATGGTCAAAGGTGTGAAGAAATACTATTTTGAACAGTAAGTTACATTTCTCATTAAAAAATGGATATTTTTGTCTGCTGTATTTTTATTACCTTTGCTTGGTTTGGTCTCTGTTTTCTTACGGAGCCATTGCACCAACTGAGGAGGGCAGTGGCGGAGGAGGGAGAAGAGGAGAAGCACAGTGGCTCCTTCCTGCTTCTCCATCACAGCAGGCAAGCTCTCACTTGCTTCTAAGCCCGTGTATTTTCTGTTCCTTCTGCCTGAAATACCCTGTCCCCAGCCCCTTATGGGACCAGCTCATTCTCATCCTTCAGGTTGTTGCTCTACTATTCTCTTTCGAGAGGCCTGGCCCAGCAACTTAGTTCACAGGGGCTGCCTTAGCGACCCTCCACCTCATCACATTCAACATGTTTTGTCTCGTCTATTATCTGTTGACTTGTTGTCTATTTCCCTCATTACTATGGAAGCTCCGTGAGGTTAGGGATTATATCTGTCTTGTTCACCACGGCACCCCTAGCTCCTAGCCCAGTGCCAGGCTTGTGGTGAGCGCTCAGTAAATATTTGAGGAAGGAATGAATAAATGTATGAACCCACCACTCTTATTTACAGAGCACTTTAACTGTACACAACTTGAAGAATCAGCATAAGGCTGTTTCTAAACCCAGCCTCCCAAAGCTTAATGGATGCAGGAGGCAATTATTTGCAACCTTTCAGGTTCATTGGCTATTTCTTTGCATGCCCATAGTGACAGGACAATTAGACAGTAGAGAGCTGCTCAGAGGACATGGATTTGGATCACATGAGAAACTTAGGTGGGAATCAAAGGGCTGCTTCTCTGCCATTTCCAGGAGAGTTCGTGTAAAGTATTGTGCCATAATTCAGAGCAACTGCTGAGAGTCTGTAGTGAACTCTGTGGCCACCTCAGAGACTGGCAAACCAAGAGATGTGTGACAAGAGGTTGAAGTTAGGTAGCTGTGACGTCAGTCTTTTATTCAAAGTGCCTAGAGCATCTAAACGCATTCATAATAGTTCTTTTTTGGTTACTCAAATTCTTAGAGTAATTCATGCTCATTATATAAAATTGGAAAAAAAATACCCCAAAACATTAAGAAATCCAAAGAAGATCATTATGACATGCTTCGGTAGTGCACCATGGCTTTGCAATCAGACTAGTTGGATTCTAATATCAGCTTAGTCGCTTACCGATTTTGTGACTAGGATAGATTGCAAATAGCCACAAGTTCTTCCATCCCTGTATGCATGCCCTCTTGCAATATGACTGCTACTCTTCCAGTCAAGAGGTGGAATCTATTTCTCCATTTCGAATTGGGATTTGGCCCAATATTCTTTAATTTCACCAATGAGACATTAGCAAACATGACACCAGCAGAGGCTTGAAAGGTGCCTGGGCATTTGGGTTTGGCCTCTCTTGCGACTGGGCACTCCTCCACCACCATGTGAACCAGCCTGGGCTAGGCACCTGGAGAATGAGTGACTGCGTGGAGAGAGGCGCTGCTGTCCCATTGTCCCAGTGAAGGCCCAGTGATGGGAGGGAGGCATCCTTGACCATCTAGCCCTAGCCACATCATCTCAGTCCAGACGAATTGCAGCCAAGCTGCAAAGTTATGACAAATAATAAATGTTTGCTGTTTTTAGCTGTTTTTAAAACTATATTTTATTAGCAGAAGCTAACTGCTACAGTGATTCCGAGCAACTTGCTTAATCTCTTTAAGCCTCAGTTTCCTAATCTGTAGAATAAAGATAATAATCACACCTTTCCCATAGGCTTTGCTTCAAGTACTAAGTGAGGTAATGTGTGGAAAGCATTTGGTATCATGACTGGCATATAGTAAGTACTGAAGACATTTTTATTGATTTCCTCCAGGCGTCTTAGAAAATGGACTGTGTTCTATTATTTTCTATTCTGCCTTGTTGACATAATATTATACTACCTAAGATTTATCCATAACATAAAATCGTTGCCTCATTGTTTATTATTTAGGTTGTTTTCAAACTTTAAAAATTTTAACCCCATCAGGGTCTCATGGAAGCACCCCCTCTGCCATACTGAAACGGAAATGACTTTTCCAGAGCATTTGAGAACTTCCATGAAACCGCTTCAAGGAGAAATGAAAAAGGGTCTTCCTGCGGAGCAAATAGAAAAATTACTGTTTATCCAATATAACAGCTTGTTTGAAGCAATCAGGCTGGAGAAGGCAAGGCCATCCCCAGGGCTTGAAAGCAATGCTCTGGGAAGCCCCATGCTCCATGTGGCACAGCCAAAAAGCCCCCTTTTCCTCCACAGCACATGTAGTTCTTCTGAGACTGAGAAGCTCCTGCTAGTGACTGGCTCAAAGTAACCCTAGAGTGAAGGGGCCATTTCCCAAATTACTAGAGACGGCTCTACAGACTGTTGGAAAGCCCCTCCCTGGAATGAGGTCTCTATCATCCCCTAAGCAGACGCTACACCTGTAGCGGCTGTCTGAATGTTTGCAGATCCCTGTTGGTACAGAGGCTGAGAGGCTGGGGCTAAAGGTCACGGCCACAGCACGCCAGGCACACTAACTCCCTGCGGTGATTCTAGCGACCCACGTCTTCAGGGGTCCTGATGGAAGACTAGCTCCCGTGGTGGAGGTTGTAGTGTCAGAGAATCCCAGAATGTGTAAGTCTGCCCCAAAGCCTCATAAAAAGTGCCTCCTGCAGTTTGAAGCAGCAGGAAACAATCAGCTGTTGTCCAAAAAGAAAGAAAGGCCAGCATCCCCCATAAGGAAGGGAAAACTGAGAGCTTCATGAAAAAGCCTGAGAACTGGAGATTATTTCTGGTCTGTGTCTCTATTCTTGGGATTAACGATCATAGGGATGATCATACAAAAACAGGCATTCCGTGCATTCATGAATTGGTAAGCTGATTCTTACCGCGTCTTTGCTAAATCATTTTAGCTTCTACTTCTTAGCGACTTGTTACACATTCCAGCCATGCTATCTGCTTTGACCTACTTTTCTTACTTTGTAAGAGGGCAATATCTCTGCAGGAACTAGACTCAATCAATATCCAAGTTCCAACCAATTATCAAGTCGGCCGAACCACAGTTTCTGCCTCCAATTTTTGCCTTAGACCTTCAATGAAAATATAGCCGCTTATTCTTTGGATTTATATCTTGTCGTCATTCTATATAATTTGTGGAATTTTGTTGGTAAGTCCAGGACAATGGAGACAGATGACAATGGATTTACTCAGCAACTGCTTTTCTTAGTCAGTTCTCTGTAGAGAGGAGCATCTCCAAATATACTGGCATGCTCGCCTTGGGTCTCAAATCTAACAAAACAACTTTGACTGTTAATCATATTGCACTTACACGGCCACTTTCTCGGGTGACAGACACACATGCTGGATATTTGCCTTGATGTATTTATTTTATTTGAAAATTATTCCCTGCCTATTTTCAAAAACTATCTGAGGCAGCGTACAATAACAGATGTATAAGATAATGCAATCAAAAAAACATTGGAAAGGGGATATCAAAAATCATACAGAGAGAGTGGGAATACAAATATTACACCTATTTTGGCTAATATAGGGGGAGGAGCATTAACTTTATCTCTGGCAGCACAGGAAACATTGTGATCTGTTGAAATGGTCAAAAGATTTGGATTCAGAGTTGGGATCCCAGAAACTTCACTTACCGAGAGAATTCAAGCAAGTTACCAACCCTTCCTGAGTTCCAGTTTTTTCTACTCCAAGGCTTACAATAGGTATGTCATAGAATTGTTGTGAGGAGTAAATCATATCACATATATAATAAAAAAATAAATACTGGGCAATAACTATGTGCCGGGCACTATTCTAAGCACTTTATATGTATTACTTCATTTAATTCTGATAAAGATTCTATGATCGTAGACTATTATTATAATTTTACTAATTTGAAAATTGAGGCACAGAAAGGGTAATGAGATGCCTAAGTTCACTAACAAGTAGTGGGAAGCCAGTATTTGAAGCTGGGGGTCTGGCTCTTAACCACTCCACTATACTGTCTCTTGTTAACAGAAACGAGATAACATCAAAATAAAAAATGAATGAATGGTATTATCATTACTCTCATCAGCTTCCTGGCAGCCAAAGCAAAGAGGGAAATATTTTATATATAATAAATACACAATATATACATGATAATAGAAATATGTATAATAAAATAAACTACCTTTAGGAAAGACTACACTCGCCATACAAGGATTAAATTACTATACCCTGGGATGCTTGCTTGCCAAACGGAGTCCTGGCCCTCAGCTCTGACCTAGTAAAGCTATATCTTTGGGAAGGAGGTAAGATGAGGATGCCACCGATGATTTGAACCAACAAGTTCCACAGGAGATTCTTGAAGATGCTAAAGACTGTCAACCACCAAGTTCCGCCCTTTTCCAGCAGTTGATCATACTGGTGAGTTGCAGTACGGTTGGGCTAATCCACATCCACAGCTTCACTTACTGAAAAACATCTTCCTCAACTTCTTCATCCATGTTACAGCCCATGAGATGCCTGTTATCCATGGCTGTTGTCAAACAGTGTGCTGCAACGAAATTCTACCACAGTTCAAGCTACCTCGGGTCATAAGATTAGGAAATTTGGGGAGATATTTGGCAATTCCTACCACGTGTTTAAGCTAGAAACCCCCTCAGCAGCAAGGGGATAATTCAGCTCAGCGCCACCTGAAGTCATCAAGAGTCGAGGCCGTGGGAGCAGTACAGAGACAGCGGTAACACCCAGATGATGGATTTAAGCGTCATTTATTCTGGATCAGAGATCTGTATTATGCACTTGAGGGTTTTTTAAAGTACTGAAGGTAAAATTAATTTGTCCTCTCTTTCCAAATTTACTAAATCTTGGATTTCAGCGTATCTGTGGTCCAAAGGATTACAGCTGGAAGACCAGCTCTTTCTCTTCAGAAATTATTCAAGGGAAAAGGTAACAGCTGTACTTTATGCTACTCTGGGCAATGTGGTCACCAGTGACACCGCTAAGCAGTGGGCCTTATAAATATTTCCAGTTCAAAGAGGGAACTGTCATTTCTTCTAATCTCTCCCAGTCTCACCCCAATACACACACTCACTTATACACACAGAGACACTGATTGTTGTCATCAATTTAAGCTTTAAAATATTAAGAGAGCACAGGAGGTTTAAAAGTTGCTTCACATTTTGAATTTACAGAAAAAAAAGTTGTTATATAAAATTTACCAGCATGTATAGGTCACCCATTAAGATCTGCTTTGCACCTTAATTGTGAGTTTAGCCCAACCTAACACAGTGGTTGGCCCATTAGACAATTAGTAGAGCTTTGTTGAATAAGTGAATCAATAAATAAATAAATTAGTAGATACCAATTATTTGTTAGGCAAAAACTTAGTATAAAAATAAAAGACAAAATTAAAACATTTATATAATCTCTAAAAAGAGGGTGTTGGTTCTTAGTGTGGTAAGAAAAATAATTTGATCTAGATGTTTTCCCCTATTTATGCTGGGCAGAAAGTTATATTTTGGGGATACCTATGTAGACTTTAAAACTTCAAAAAAATGCAGAAAATAAAATGTCTTTACTATAAAACATCGCTGGAAGACTTGAAATTCAAAATACATTAGAAACTGGGCAAAAAAGAAATAACCCTCTAACACGGGATTCTCAAAATCTTATCCTTTCAACGTTAAGATGGAACTATTTTGTGTTTTTCAATAGTTTGATTTGCTCCTGTGACTATCTTTCCTTCTATCTGTCTTTTCTCTCCATTCTACCCTCATTGAATGACATTTAAAGAGAATTAAAATAAGAGTTTACATCAAAACTGTGTGAGACACAACCATAAGGGAAATTTTCATTGCACCGCACGTGAAAGTTGTCTGTTATTCTCCCTTTATACTCGTCACATCCATTCATTCAACAAACCTTCTTTATACTTAGTGGATATCTCAACAAATGCTTACTGAGAACCCAGTAGCAGCAGATGCCGTGCTAGGTATGGAACTGAAAACTCTTGCCCAACTAGATTATAGAGATCACAGTGTCAGTAGGCAGATCCACATTAAATGACCACACAATTAATTAGGTCATTGAGATTGTGATTAGGACCATGAAGTTGAGTATAGATTGGCTCCTTTAAAATAATAATGCCACTTGATAAAGGAATATGGCCTTGATCCTAGAGTTATGGGCAACCACTGAAGAGCGTTCATCTGGAAGTGACATGATCAGTTCTACTTTCGTAAAAGGTCATTCTGGCACACTGAGGAGAAAGAATTTAAGTGAGGCAAGAGCAAATTCTGAGTGACCAAAGAGTCTATTGCAGTGTTAAAGTCCAACAATTACCATATCCCAGGTGACAGATGATTGTGGCTTGATCCAGAGTGAAAGCCCTGGAGATGGTGAGATGAACAGTAACGAAAAAACAATAACCAAGGCTGCCATTTGCTGCGCCATTCTCTGTGCTTAAGCATTTACAGTGATTGACTCACTTAATCCTCATAATCCTATAAGGGAGCTACTATTATCGTCCTAACTTTATTATCAAGGAAACTGAGGCACAAAGAGGTTCAGTAAGATGTCCATGGTCACATGCCTAGCACCTAGCAATGAACAGAACTCAGAGAGTCAGTTTCCAGCTCAAGCTCTTAACCATTCCACAAACTTGCTAAATTGAACTAGATCTTCTTCTGAATGCTCAGATACCTGGTTTGGCATGGTGCCGGCAATTTATTCAGTCCCTGCCCAGTCCTTCCACTGCTATTCAACAGATTAAATATTTTCTCATGGGTCGTTTCAAGAGAGCATCTTCAGTGGGAAATCTCTCTGCTTTGTTCTTTATTTCCTATGCTCTTCCTAGTCTCAAAAACGAATGTGTCTTGAAATGGCATGTGTTGGCCTGTTCTGAAAATTGGTCTTGGAATTTCCTCATATGAAATTCTTTTCTGCACAAACCATGGGTCATAGAACAGAGCTCACTTGTGAATTCTGATGCCTCCATTGGAAAAGATCTGCTAATGTGGAGAATAAATATGACTCATCAATCTTGGGCAGTGGATGTGAGCTGAAGAAAGTTGTTAATTTGCAGGGTCACTTCACTATGGGAGCCTGAACAGTAGTGTCCGTTTAAAAGCTGTGACCCTATTCCTGAATTTACTGTTTTAGAGTGTCCCATTAGAATGGACTTGATGGACCAGGGGCAGGGCTGACTGTGAGTCAGGTCAGACATTTGCAGACCCTGGGGGCCAGAGGACTCATACAGCCTGCCAGGTACCTGCGATCATCCCAATGGGATTAACAGGCAGAGTGTCAGAGAGGTCTTCTGGTCTGAAGGGACGGGAGGGAAGGGAGAGAAAACTTGAGATGTCAGGAGAGTCAGGGACATCCAGGAACCTGTCACTGAGATTCACTTGCTGAAGGAGGGTCAGAGGCAGGAAAACAGTTCAGATCTGGGCAGAAACTAAATCTTGAAGAAGAAAGTATTCCAGACAGAGTTTCATGATAACACTGAGACACAAGAATGAAACACATCTCTGCTTTAGTAGGTGGAGTAGAGACTGAAGCTTACATTGAATACAGTGGCTCATTCGTGCAGTCAGTACTTTCATGTGCCAGAAACCATGCAAAAGTTCTGAGATTCAGTAATGAACGAAGCCACCGTTTCTGCCTGGGAGGAACTCACCAGCTATGTCGGGGAGAGGGCTCCTTTTTGAGAATCGAGGCACATGATCAAGGCAAGACTAATGGCAGAACAGGCTTCATTCAGCATCACCTCAAGCCCATACGAGGCTCAGGATACCTCTCACGCGGCAGTGAAGTGGCCCTTGCTTAGAGATTAGAAGTAAGCAGGTTCTATGTTCCAAACATTTCCCAGTTGTATGGACAATGCCTCTTACTATGAAATGAGGTCAGACCAGGAGCCCAAAGTCACTCTCTCTACAGATGGAACTCTGTCCTCCAAGGAACTATGATTCTTGCTGGCTCCCTGTTCTTGCCCACTGAAAGGACCCTGTCTCAGAAAACTCCTCTAAGCCTGTCTCTACCTCTGTCTTGTTTCTCTGAGAGTCCTAGACTTGACAAAGGGGCCAGGTTATGTTTCTCCTCTGACATGGTTTTCCTCCTGATAACCTGGCTCCTAAAGCCCACTGGTCCCCATCCCGCCTCCACCTTCTCCATCATCTGGCTCTGGAACTAACTAGCGGGCATTTTTTCTGCCCATGTCCACTGGCCCTCACCTGGTCCCCACCCCTGCTCTCTGCTGCCCCCGCCTGCCTCTCTGCTGCATCACAACTGAGCTACCAAAATCACCAGCAAAGCTAAGAACCCTCAGTGTTCCGGAACAAGGCAATAAGAAGGATACATCATTGGTGAAATTTCTTGAGGTCCAGAGAATAGGCTTCTTGGAAGGGACCATCTGGTCCAATATCCTGAAGCCCAAGGTCGAGAGAGAATAGGAGGCAGAATTAGTCTAAAACTTGGCTCCTCTGGTCTCTCCCCACATGCCATGTTGTCTGCATGAATGAAACTACTTGGTAGAAGTTCCGACAATTCTAATAATGACCCTCTTGTTCAGGAGCCATCACACACTTCCTGCTTTCATTCTTGCCCCTCACCCGCCAAGTCCATTTTCCTCCTGAAAGCCAGAGTGATCTTAAAAGATAAATCAGATCTCGTGTCAGTCACCTGCTCAGAACTCCCAACGTGTTTCCACCACACTTAGAATAAAATCCAGGCTCCTTACCATGGACCCACCTGGGCTGATCTTCCTGACAGCATCTCCTGCCACTGCCTGCTTCTCACCATGCTGCAGCCGCACTAGCTTTTTCTCTAGTCCTCAAACACTCCAAGCTGATCCTCATCTCAGGGCTGGGAACACTCATCCCCTAGATGGTAGGTTTTTATCACCATTCAGCTTAACTGCCATCTCCTCAGAGAGGCTTCCCTCTGTAGTCTTCTCCCAACCCCACAGCTCCAATCTCCATTACTAGCTTCGTTTTCCCACAGAACTCTGCACTAACTGAGAGGGTTTTACGTATTGCTTTTTTGCTTGTCTCTCTCTCCTCCCAAGTACGCCCCATGAGGGCAGGAACCAGGTCTCATTCAGCACTGTATCCAAGCACCTGGAACAATGCCTAGTGTAGCAGGTGCTTAAGTGTTTGTTGAATAAACGAAAGAATCACAAAATGACCACAGACTCCGCCTCTGGGATGAATGTGTTCTTATAGGTTTCAGTTTACGAGTTCTGGAAGGAGACTATATAAAGAACAAAAACAAGGAGGGAAAAAGCAAATATGTCCATGCAATTGTTTTAATAAGAACTAAAATATATAGTTACTAAGCCCTATCTTATACGCGATATTTTAACTCCATTCTTTCTAAAAAGAAAACTCTTGCTGCCCAAATTACAGAAATGTGGTTTTAATTTATAATAATGTAGACACAGTTCTAAAAAGTTGTTAAATCTTGTTTATTTCTGGGACTTCACTGAATTTTCCTTTTCATGAAATTATTATTTAAAGTTCTAGTTAGTGAATTAATGTCAATAATTTAAATGAATTTCTTTACATGCAATTATCTTGGATTGGAAGGCCATAAAACAGTTGGAACTACTTTTAACAAATTGCATATTCTTTCCCCTTCATGTACTCTACTGTTAACATTAGGGAAAGTTATTGCTGTGATTTCATATTGTGGAAGTATTTGGTTTAGAGGGAATTATGGAGCTAAAAAAAGTCCACATGCTCCTCACATTCATCTTGAAGAAATAAAAACACCAAGAGGTCAAGATTTCCTAATAAGTGGTATTCAATCACGCTGTATGTATTTGGATTTTGTTTTAAAGAAATTAGATTGAGGAGAAAGCATCTCAGAGAGGGAAGCTGAACTTTAAGAAGATAAATAAATTAATGCATAATGCATTTTTAAACTCATGAATAGCTAATCAGTTGCTTAACCTGTAGAAGTATTGGGCATTTTTCCCTAGGAGAGATGGGGTTTGCCTAGTGTCTTGGAAAGTAAAGGCAGTTACAGGAAAGGGTTAGTGATTAAATAAGAAAAAGGTAGATTTATACCTCCCCAAAACTATTCACATTTGAAATTTCTATTTTTAACCAGTGGATGATTTAGTCAAGTTGGAGGATTATGTTAAAATATTACAGACAACAGTTGAGAAGTTGATGTATCATTAGGCTGCAAACCATGTTCTGGAAGCAGCAAAAATTAATGATGACAAAGTCAGTGAGCAAACGCAAAGAAAAAGGGCTTGAAAAACTGATTTATCTTCTATGAAAAAGTAGAGCAGATTAGACATACTTTGTTTACTTTGAGAATAATGACATTGATAGTTTGGAATTTAGAATCAAAACGTATTAAAGCAAACCATGAATATTAAACAAGAGAGCAAGATAGATAAAAAACGGGGCTCTTGTAGAAGCCGGCACATGACAGCTTTTGGTGAACACAGATTTCTCCTGTCCATAATCACTCATACCACTAAATTACCAGGGGCACATCCTACTTGCTCACCCTCAAAATGAAAGCCATGTGGGGAGCAGGGTAATTAACACAATAATGGAAGCTGCATGGGTAACAGGGTAACACAACAGGATAATGAATGCCAGTTAAATGCATTCAGTCTAGGGCCAAAATTAGCCTATTCCTGAATCAACCTGTTCACATCATTTAGCATAAATTATATTAAGTCAAGGCCAAAGGGTATACATGTATCTCTCAACATAAAATCTTGCAGGAGCATGTAGACATCAGCCAAACATAAATAAGTCTAATCCTAAATCTATTTGAGTTAATAATGAGACCTAAATTTGCATAACTTTCACACAATCTCATGAGGTAGGTACCAATATTACCCTCATTTTGCAGATGAGAAAAACAAAACACAGAGAGTTCAGGAAAGTTCCCCCAGAAAGACAGCTAATACCTGGCAAAGCCATATTTGAACCCAGGCACTCTGGCTTCATACTTCACACTCTTAACCATGATATGATTATACCACTTCTAGGGAGATATTTGTATTTGTTTAACTGTCATCATTTTTACATAAATAAAGTTAGATTTCTTATGAAAAAGTGTGGAACCCTGATGCATGGGCTCAGGCATGGGGGTTGGAAAGTCTTTGCTCAGAGAGAAGTCGTGTACGTCCGCCTGCTACTTCTCACCAAAGACTCATCAGGACTTCCCCAGGCAGCGCACTGCCCTCAAACAATTCAGCAAGAATTAAAGTCTTTTAATCACATTTTAAATTTTCAAAAGATGGATATTTTTGGTCATCAGGCTGTTTATTTTCACTCACAGGCACTGAATTTGCACCTGAGACTTGGAGACTCAAGTGGATGTCTAACTTGACACAGTTTTTATGCCTATAATTAAAAATCTTAAGGCTTCAGTTATCATTTCAACAAATATAGCCAACATCTCTGTATAAAACAAAATGACTTGAGAGTCACAGAGTGTGGCCCACGCAGTGGCACCACAAATGATATGACTCACCCCAATAAGTCCAAAGAATCTAGACACTCCTTGGGCCTGTTATAATGACATTTACACTCTGTTTAGTGAAAATGTTTGAAATGTCCTTCAGTTGCATTTGACCAATACAACTCAACATCTTTCAACAAAATGAATTAAGTAGGTCTCCGAAACTAATGTAGACATTGATTAAAATGGAATTGCTTAATGTGTAGCATTCAGTATACATTTAAAAATATCAATTCAATTATTCTTGAGGGGATAGAGTGGTAAAAAAAAACCCTTTCAAGACCATGCACAAAGGAAGAGAGCCTCTGCTTGAGGTCTTTCTTAAAAAGCCTTTGGTTTTGCAGCTCTGGCAGCATAGGTCTCTCCTCAGCGCCCGTGCTTAGGCATTTATGTAATTCTGGGAGGACAGAGCACATATTAGTCATAGCTACTGACTTTGATAAATCACCTGGGCTCTATGGAAGGCAAAAGGATATTGTAAGGAGAAATGCAATACCGCCTCTGATAATACTTTGAGGTCTCCAGAGAAAGTCATGTATTTAAATATGGCAAAAGCCTAGGAGTGAGAATATCAGAATGGCTAGAGTCTAGTTTCAGCTCCACCAAGTGGCAGATGGCAGTAGATGGTGGCCTATCTGCCTTCATCCTTCTGAAAATTGTCCACATGCAGATCCATGCATGCCGTTGATATCGGGTCTGTGGATGGTCCTTCTGACTACTCCACTCTACAGGGGAGCCACTGTATCAGGCATGTTTGTTTTAGCCCTAAAACCATACCATGGACATAACATTTTCCATCTAGCCATGCTATAGAGATGAATTTATGTGTACCATTTTGCATTTACAGTAGCATGTAGCCAACTCCATCTTCTTGTCATGTTTGTGGACCCTTCTATACCTTAACGATGTTGAAGAAAGAATGTTGCACTGAGAGTCAAAATATCGATTCAGGTCCTAGCTTGTCCACTAATTAACTGTGTGACCTTGAACCTGGCCACTGTGAGACCAATTATCCCTGCTTCATCTGCCTTCCTGAGGGATAGAATAATCTAATCAACTAATATTGTACTGAAAGTGCTTTAAAAATGTAAAGTGGAATTTTTCAGTATTAATGCTACTATTGAAAAAATACTGATTAAATATGAGAAATAACGTGAAATATGCCCTATGCATAGTTTTACATATTAATATGCATGCACACATGTAATTAAAATTTAAGTTTACAATGTAATCTCTCCCCGTGAACTCATATGTCCTGAACACATTCTGGGCTTCAGCTCTTAACGCATTCTGTGCATGTATAACTGTGCCCCGCCCAGGCTATTGTGGAAATTTTATTTTCAGGCGATTAACGTCATTTTTCTCCCTAACACTGCCATGTAGCTGAGCTAGAGACAATCTTCTCAAGAAAAAAAATAATAATTTCCTTAAAACACTATTCATTATGTTCAAAAATAGCCACAGTCCACTTTAAAACTGAGTTAATGATAGATTTTCCTAAGCAGAATTCCCCTTTCAGTAATTTAGTAGCAAAATGTTTACTCCTGGAAAATGCCTGTTTCCCAGGGATTATTAATCATACTTTATTGGGAAGTAATCAGTTACATAGTTTGCTTTCCCAGCTCTTTCAGAAAATTTAAATGCTGAGATACTCATTTTTGCTGTGAAAATCTACCGAGTAATTACCATATTTACTTTTCATTTATGGGGGAATAATCTGTTTTAATTAAGCCTAACTGAAGAACTTTTATCAGATGTAATTATCCCTTTCGATAAATATGTCTCCACTAATTACATTTAACCATGGGATTTATAGCTCTTAAGTCATTTAGTAGGAAACATAATAAATCTTTAGTAATACATGCTAAATTACTATAAATTAATTCAGATCATTAACATAATAAACAAATTACGATAATTTTGCTTAATTAGTTTGGGTGGTTAACTCAAAATCCCATGTAAGCTTCATGGTAATCTTGATTTTCATCATTATTTCTGGAACGACACGTTTTGAAACAAATCTATTTTAATATTTAAATATAAAACAGATCCCTTCTCTTAGGCCTTAATCCTTTGACAATTATTTTCCAAAGAGGAACTATAATTGATTACCTTTTAGCTTTTGAACTTTATAAAATTTTGCACAAAACTTTACAACCTAAATATATATCAAGTAAAAATATTTTCTATGTCCTCTTATGTAAGCTAATTTTCATTTTCTGCTTCAATAAATGTATCCCAATAAAATATATATATATTTTTTTGTGTAAAAATGTACACAAATGTATACATATATGTGTGTGTGTGTATAAATGTACATTTTAGATGCTTCTCTAGGAAGCTTGGACCTTAATTTAGGTTAAAGAAGGAGAAGTATGTAGTAACAGGAAGGGAGTATTAAACTAGAAAGGACCTAGAGAAATTTAGAACAAATAAAAGGAAGTATGACTTTCACAATGAGTGGAAACCTTATGGAAATTCATTAGCCCTGGAGGTGATGCAGACCAAAAATGTAATTATCTTCCAAAATAGTCCAGCTAAATTCAGAGATGCTAGCATTCATAGATGTGAGATTCAGGACAAGTTATCACAGAGGCAATATGCCATGTTCTCTCATACTTCTGCCAAATAGTCCCTCAAAGTAGTGTTTTCTACTTGTTTCCACTCAGGCAGCTCTTAGGACACTTCAAGATCCAGCTCAGGGGCCCTCTCTCTCTCTCAGCTATGGTAGAGAATAATCTATTAGGTAGCTTCCAACAGCACTGCCCTAATTGTGCCTGCATTTTCTCTCACACTGGATGATGAACTTCAGACACAGGTGGCCCTTCCAGACACAATATTTCACACCTCAGGGAAAAGGAGGTGAGCAGGCACTTCACTAGTCCAGTATGAATTTGAAATGATCCAACTGACTGTCCTTGGGCCCCTTGCTTCCATTCTCCTCTTCAATGTAGAGAACCGTCTAGGTATCCTGCGGCTTACTGCCCTCCCCATCCTCCTCTACCAGGAGTCTCCTCCGATTTCAGCAGCTCCCACAGCTTCAGGTAAAAGACCTTCCCTCTGCCTGAACCTACCCACACCGACTTCATGAATCTCTGCCCATGGCAGCCCTCCTGATGCTCTGAGAGGAGAGGGGATTCAGGAAGCGTCTTAGTAATTGAGGCACACAATAGTTTCTCAATATGTCTTGATGAATGGGAAACTCAGGATGACATCTGAGAGACCCATCACACCTTGATACCGCCTAGTATTTTAGGTGCCCAATAAATACATTTATTTCATACCTTCATTCAGTCATTCATCTAGGAAAC
Organism: Equus quagga; assembly: GCF_021613505.1. Taxonomy (NCBI): domain Eukaryota; kingdom Metazoa; phylum Chordata; class Mammalia; order Perissodactyla; family Equidae; genus Equus; species Equus quagga. Next base: position 128,263,739 of record NC_060267.1, read on the forward strand.
ATTTATTCGGCAGGCACTATCTTTTACCTCTTTCCCCTTAACTGACATTATAGGTTACCAATAAGCATCTTCTCTAGAGCATCACTCAGCTTGATAGTGGGGGGAATAACATGCAAATTTAGTTCCTGCCCTTAAGGAGCTTCCTATCGGTTAGACTGTTCCATACTCTTCATTTCTGGCCCCACTTGAAATCTCAACTCCTCAGAAAGGCTTTCTCTGACTCCCCAGAAGAGGATGGGGCCTTTGGATTTTAGATTGTCCTAACACTCTATGCACCTCCTTTAAATCACTTTTCATGATATTTGCTTAATGTCTTTCTCTCCCACTAGCCTGAAAGCTCCATGAGAGCAGGGACCACATTTATCCTGTTCACTGGGCCATCCTCAGTACATGATACAGGTTCCTCCCATAGTAAGCACTCAATGAACGGCCAGTCTTGAACAAGAAAGATCAAGGGTGTATACTGAGTTGGGCTATATCATTATTATATATTATAGCTAATATTATAAAATAGTTAGTGTCAAGTACTCTTTCAAGTACCTTTTCATCTTCATATTAGCCTCATAATGTAGGTACTATTGCTACTTTACAGATAGAAAATTTATATAAGCCCTATGACCAGATACTATTGCTATTTTATAGATAAAGAAATAAAGAGAGATAATTAATTTGCAAACATCACATAGTTATTAACTGGCAGAATTGTGATTGCAAACCATGCTCTTAGTCACTAAACTGTATTTCTTTCTCTATCCCACTAGCCATAGTAGAACAGGCCAGAAACCAGGACTGTCTCTGATTTGGAAAGCTTACCAGATTTTCCAAATGTTATCATATTGCACATTTGAATAAAGAAAATATAGCTGGACTCCTACCTTACACTGTAGACAGAAAAAATAATTCAAGATGGACCAAGACATAGACATAAAAGTAAAAATAATAGAGTTATATGAAATAAGAGAATATCTCTTTGACCTTGAGGTGAGCAACATTTCTTAGAGAAGAAACAGAAACCATAAACCATAAAAGAAAAACTTGATAACCTGGATTTTATTCAAATTAAAAGCTTCTGCTTATCAAAAACACTGTAAAGGAAATGAACAAGAAAGACATAGACTAAGAGAAAATGTTCAAAATACATACATTTGACAAAAGACTTGTATCCAAAATATATAAAGTACTCCTGCAACTTAATAATAAAAAGGCAAATAACCCAATAAAAAATTGGGTAAAAATATTTAACCAGACACTTTATAAAAGAAGATATGCAAATAGCCAATAAGCAGATAAAAACATACTTAACATTATTGGTCATCAGTGCAACACAAGTTAAAACCATGAGATACAAAACCCACCCCCCATAAGTTAAAAAGGCTGATAATATCAAATATTTGAGAGACCGTGGAGCAACTGGAACACTCGTACATTGCTGTGAGTGTGTAAAATGGTATAACTTTGGAAAACCGGCAATTTCTTAAAAACTTAAACATGTAATACCCTATAACAGAGCAATTCAACTTCTAGTTTTTTATCCAAGAGAAATAAACATATTTGTCCACAAAAAGCCTTGTACACAAATGTTCATAGCAGCTTTAATCATAGTAGCCCAAAGCTGGACACAAGCCAATTATCCATCATCAGGATATTGGGTACATAAATTGTGGTATAATCATACAATTGAATACCAATAAGCAATAAAAAGGAATAATCTACAGACCCATGAAACAACATGGATCAATCTCAAAAAATACGCTGAGTGAAAGAAACCAACCAAACAAAAGGACATTCTGAATAATCCCATTTATATGAAATTCTAAAATAGGTAAAAACTAAGTTGTAGCAATAGAAATCAGATTAGTGGCTGCTTCTGCTGGGGGACAAGAGGGAGGAATGATGGGAAATTGGGCATAAGGGAATTTTCTGGGGTGATATAAATGTTCTGTGTCTTGGTATACATTCATTAAAACTGATTAAATGGTATAAATAAGATCACACTCCATATAAACTATACCACAGTTTTTTTTATATGGGGGGAAAAAACAGCCAGAGAAGATCCAGAATGATTTTAATATCCAGATACAGCTTTCACACAGATAACACCAGCTTTAAAAATGAGTGTAAGGAGGTGAAAGAACAAGAATAAATAACCATTAGTCATGAGGAAAGAATGCCAGTGTTGTTCCGAACATAGTGACAATTTTTATTTTTACTTTAACCCAGATCATTATATTAACATTCATTTGACATTTTATGATAAAATATGGTTAATTGCTTGGCCTCCAGCTAAGATCAAATATTACACCCAGTTTGAGTATTATATCCTCCTTCAGAAAAGAGATGGACTCTGGGATCAGATATCTTCTCCTGCCTTTTTCAGGGTGATAGATGCTCCCAAAGACCCTGAACAGGAGCCACTGATTTATTGCCAAAGTTCACAGAAAATGAAATCATGGAGGTAGCTCTATTCTTAGATATAGCAGAAGTTTACAAGGTCTGACTTGAAAGGACCTACATCCCTCACCAGCTTGCCTTCAAGCCTACTGTTCCCATCATGATATGCCTCTGTACAGAAAGGTTCACTTGTCGTCTATGTGGTGGAATGAATTTGCCACCTATAACTTATGGTCATCAATGTCTCCAGCTAAGTGGATACATCAATCTATTCTCTCCTTTGTTCTAGCTTCCAGAACTTCATTTTTGCTAAACCAACTACTCTTTTTTCCAGCTTTCCTTACAGTTTTGGGATTTACAGGGAAGATTTTTCTTTGTTAATGAAAAGAAAATAGATGCTGTTGGCACTACCCTTCCCCCTACTTTCTGTTTTTCATGTGGATGGGATGTTTGAAGCTGCAGCAGCTGTATTGCAACCATGAAGCAACAGCCAATAAGCTAAGGATGGTGAAGCAGAATCTACAAGAAGGCTAGGTTCTTGATGGCATGATTAAACCTTTGTACCAACTCTAGACTACATATTTTTAGAGTTCTTGTTCTGATGGGTGGGAATGCTAGTTGGGAAAATTCAAGGGCATAGCATGGTCCCAGGGAGGATCTAGATGCATAGAAAGGATTGCCCTAAAAGCATATGGGAAAGTGCAAAAAGGAAGTGGATAGCTCCAAAGATTAACTTTGTCCTGAGCAGGCCCTATATATATAACACCAGGTTCAAAGGATTAGATAAAAACAAAGAGGAAGGCTAAAATGTCTTGTTGCCTAGAACTTAAGAAAAAATATTTGCTTTCCATCTTGGTAAATTACTGGTTTTTGCCTTTTAAAGCATGTGTGTATGTGTGTGTTTGAAGAAACAGAGCAAGAGACACCAAAGTGTTCGGTACTCTGTGCTTCTTCTCCAAATTTTTGAGCTTCCTTTTCTACATTGCACTTACATTCAAGGAGCATTCATTAATCACTATCCCATTCTTGGCAGTGGCAACATAGACAATGCATCATGTCAAAGATGTTCTCATTAATAATTCACGATAATTTCTATACTGGGGGAGGTGACACATCATATTATACCCAAGCTCAAGATAACTGGGCCTGCCATCCACTCTTGTCCTGACCTATGTGATGAGCATGGCAGAGAAAGCCTGATGTGGGATAGAATTGGAGGAGTAGGGGTGCAGAAACAATCATTTCACCTACAATTGGAGAAAACTATGTTTCTAAAAACCATCCAAACTCCAGGAATGCATGGGGTCCCCAAATAAGGGAAATTATGACATTTTAGAAAATGAAGGTGTTTACAATTACCTCTAAAATAATAAGCTAATTAATTCATAGAGAGGTACCTAAAGGGAAGCCTTTGGAGGCAAAGTGGCTTAGATCTGTTGCCCCTGTTTATCTGTCATGAAGTAAATGTTGGTATAGAAGGTATTTTTTAAGAATTGAGGAGGAACAGGAAGCCCCGCTCTGTCCATTCTTGAGCTCTCTACGTGTTGTCTGCCCTAGCTGTTATACAACCCTGCCTTGCATTAGAATGTGTGGTACCATCAGCCTTTCCACCTTCTCCTGCCCCCAGACCTTCTAAATTGTAATATCCTGGAGTGGCAGACATTGTTAATGGCCTATCCAATATCAGGTACCCCTTCTCTCTTGCTAATATAACCCCAATTTTGTGGAGGGCATCAATGTCCCCAGCTAAATATTCTCTTTTCCAGACTCCCTTGCAGCTAAGGGTTGCAATGTGACACAGTTCTGGTCAACGAGAATAAGTGTAAGTCTCTGACGAGAGCTTCTAAGGAAACTTTTGTTTTCTTGATTAAGAAAAAGATAAATGTTCCTGGGACCACTCTTCCCACTTCTTCCTGACTTACATGTGGACACTGAAGTATGGAGCTGCGGCCATTATTCTTGGAGCTATAGGCAATGACCAAAATGGTAAGGACGGTATACTAGAGAACTACGAAGAGGCTGGGTCTTTGATGACACAGTTGAGCACCATCTCTGTGCCATGTGTCCCTGAACGTGACTTTATGTGAAGAAAATCATCCCCTATTTGTTAAAGCCACTTTTACTTGGTTATTTTCTTACCTGAAACCAGATATATTCCTAAGTGATATCAGTGGGTCTGAGAACTTGTACTTTAAAAAAACTGCACAGGTGACTAGATGTCTAGTAAGCATCTGGAATTTAACATATTCAAAACAGAATACTTGATTCCCACCTGCTATCCTCTCTCCCACAACCTCCCCCCGCAAGAAAACTTCCTCTTCTCCCAGCCTTCCCCCATCTCAGTAACAGCTACTACACCATTTATCCTGTTGCTCAAGCCAAAAACCTAAGGGTAATCTTTGACTTCTCTCACCCAGCATCCACTTCATCAATGAGAGTTACCAACTCTATCTCTATAGCATGTCCTGAATCCACCTACTTCTCTTTCTCTCCATTCCCACCCACTTCTTCAGTCCCAGCTGTCATCATAGCCTCCTAACTAGATCTTCCCCAGCAATCAGTCTTTAATAACATGTGTCAGATGACACCATTCTCTGATTAAATCCACTAGGAGCTTCCCATTGCACTTGCACTAAATCCTTACCATGGCCGGGAAAGCCCTGTATCACCTGCCTCTGCTGTCTCTGAGATTGCAGCTTCCATCACTACCTCCTCACTCACTGGGCTTCAACCTCCCTGGCCTTCTCTTTCTTCCTCGAACACACCAATGTCATGCCTGGCTGGGAACTTTGCACTATGTCCCCTCTACCCGGGATGATCTTCCCCTATAACCTGCTAGTTCATGTTGTTTAGATCTTGGCTCAAATACCACCTCCTCAGACTTGCTTTCCCTGACATCTCTATCTGAAGGAGTCCCGCACTCACTCTTTCTCACATTCTGCTTTTTGCTTCACAGCAGTTATCACAATCTGGTATTTTGTTGTTTATACATTAATTGATTGATGTTCTGATTCCTGTCCTTAGAATGTAGGCTCGTTGAGTGCAAGGATTTTGTCTGTCTTATTCTTCGGTGACTCTCCAGCACTTAGAAAGATGCCTAGTACATAATAAGCTCTTATTTAATGCATGAGTAAATCTATTGAATATAGGATTCTACACAGACATTGTGGAACCTCTTAGATAAAATATTGAGATTATTTCTTCAATTTCTGCTTTTACTTTGGATGGCCTCATCACAGAAAATCACTCCTCATCGAGTGGATGAGGAATGTTGATTTCAGTCATGGCGAGCATGCATGATTTCCTTGACCTCCAATAACATGGTCCTGACACTGCAAGTAGCATCTTGCTCACTCTTTTCAAGAACAAGAAAGGACATTTTTCCTTGGATTCTGTTGTATTCTGCAAAAAATTTATTTTCCCCCATTGACTGTATTCTGAATTTCCCCTTTGTTCCTTACTAAGAAAGCACCTAGACCAAGGTAGTTACATCAAACATTCAGAGATCAAAATTCCTGAATGTGCAAAGTGATGACTTCCCAGGACTCACTTTGATGTCTATCACCCCATTGGCCAATAGCTATAAAAACAAAAGTCTAACATACAGGGTCTTGAGAATAAGTAGAGTCATTTAGTTTGAAAGATAAATTATACCAATAATGTACATTATCACATGCTGAAGAGTCACCAACCTGCTTTAGTTCAACTTTGTTACCAAATTACTCATCTTAATTACTACCTTCTTCTTGTTCTTATCTCATTTTGCCCTAGTCATATTAATGGTCACATAATAATATTAGACAATGTTCACTAAGCTTAACTCTAAAAATAATGACTGTTTTAAATCAGAGTTAATTAGTATGTCAAGAAGTTCAGGTAATTATGAGGCCATGTGATTTTTTTTTAAAGGAAGTGAAAAAAAAAGTCACTTTACCAAATGCCACATTCATGATTCTGTGAAGTATTTTTAATATATTTTTCTTAGTATTGTCACTAAAGACTGAGTAACGTGATTCTTCAGTGATAACTCGTCATTGCTAACTACAGGTGAGTGAGCTCTCCCTAATCTTGCAATCACTGTGGGAAATAGATTTAACATTAATTTATGAATCTCAGTGTCATTTCTCTTCCAGATTTAACAGTGGATCGTGGTTTATACTATTTATATTTCATCACACATATAGAAGGTTGTCAGGAACAAAAGATCAGAGTAACATAATTCTCCTCTCCCACACCCTCATCAGCTGCTCCTGGAGAATGCTCACTGGTTGGAGGGGAGTTAGAAGACACACTGTCCTTGGTTATCCGTGGGAAATATTCTGGGATTTCAAGGGGAAAGATCGAGTGTATTGAGGGATGTCTTTGAGAAATGCATATGTATGGAATAAGGATTATAAATAAAAGACCTGCTATCTTGAGTATCATTGCCTGTAAACTTGTCCATCTGTGGGTCCTCTGAGGGTATCTATGACCTCTCCTTCAATCCTTCACAAAATAATCAGAATTTCAGTGCAATCAAGAAGGAAAAGCAAAAATAGTTTGCCTTTGTTTCACTGGTTCTTGGAATACATTTCTGCTCAAAAAATAAGGCCTATCTCTTTAAAATCAATACTAGCAAGGAAGACAGGTGAAAACAAGAAGAACTGGACAGCAAAAATAAAGAGGTTCCCTCAGAACATGGATAGATTCTCAAGTATATATTAAGCCTTGAGTCATTGGGCTAATTAAGCTGTTAACAGGACAGCAAGGAGATTATGAGGAGGCAGACTTGGGCCAGGCCTAGTGAGGGCAGGGCTGTGGGTGCTGACTGGGGACCAAGGAGATGCCCGTCAGTCTTCACAACCTACTGGGAAATCTCTGATGGAGGCTGACCTCAAGGTGAGAGATGCCAACCTATAATATCTCCTATTTTCCACTGTATCGAGTTCTCAACAGGGTAAAATTGTAAACATTTTGAATCTGTTAATATTTATTGAGTGCCTATTAAGTCCAAGGCACTATGGACTGCATAAAGATACCTGGGCTCCTATGACCCTCTTTCCATCCCGTGTAACAATGTGCCACACTGATCACAGTTGATTACTTAACTGTCCATTTTCCACATGGGACTGCCAGCTTGAGAACTGAGACTGTGTCTGTCCTGAGTCCACTACCTCTACAGTGCCTAGCACATAGCAGATGCTCAAAAATGCGTTTGAATGAGTGACTAGGAACTCATAAAATAGTTTGAGAGATAAGATCAACACTTGAAAATTTAACTAACAGGAGGCCTCCCAAGACAGCACACAATAAGTTGCAAAATGAAAAGTAAGACAAGTTCAAGAGAGGAGGGTCCTCCACTGCAGCTAGATTGGGGACTCTCTCAAGTTATCAGAAGAACCCCAACACTGAGTCTGTTCCATGCTTTTCCAGGATGGAGACAGAGGCTCCTATCTAATGAGGGAGGAATAGTAGGAAAAAGGAGGGAACAGTTGTGGGGTCGGGGGAGGTGTCTCATCACTAGGATTTCAATTGCTATTGCCTTTCTATTTTCTCATATTTTAGTTATTTCATGTATAAATTACATCAGTGTAGCCAATAAGACCCTGGACTACAATCACTTTAAAGAAAGGTTGAGAACTGATACTCATTTATCATTAATTAATTTAATGAATAATTAAAGACCCAGCTCTTACCTTCTTGTTCCCATTTAATCTGCATGGTGATCTATGAGGTCTCGTATCCCCATTTTGTGGATAAGAATACTGAGCCTCAGAGAGGTTATATCAAGTAGACCAACCACAATCCAGAACAGTTGACTTCCAAAGCATAGCCTCCCTATTTAACCCCAAATAATGACCTAGTCAGATACTAATCCTGCTGAACCCAACAAGTTAAGTGAACAGCTCTTAGATGACAAGCTGAAATCAAGCTACATTTATTCAAGAACTGAAGAACCCTTCACAGTGTGGAAGGGCTATGGACTACTGAGAAGTCCAGAAAACAATGAACTAGCCTAAAAATATCAAAAGCTGGTACAGTAATAACTCCAAAATCAGAAGGTTTCAAGGTAGCTCAGAGTCTAAGAGGGTAGGAAGCAGCAAGTGTGAGAGGGGAAGATGGAGTCTACTCCATGGTGTGATTCCAGTCTTGCCGATACGACCCTAGCTAAAACTGTCTCCCCTACCTCCTCTGTTTGACAATCCTCATTTACAGATTTACTCCTTAGCCTAAAGTGCTATTTTGCTCTCATCAATTGCCACCCTTTCCTTCAACTCAACTTCAAAAATATGTATCAGCCACCTATTGGGAAAGAAGGTAGTGTACAATCCCTAGGGTACAAAACTGAATAAAGCCAGGTCCCTAGTCTCCAGCAGAAGATGGGAAAATAACTCAATAAGTCTGAGTTTACTCTTAGTAGGGTCACCAATGAGTTATGGGAACACAGGGAAGGGAGCGATTGATTTTGCCTCCTCAGCCCCATGTTCTGTTCCATCCCTCTGCACCTGCCTGACTCCTCACCAATGCCATGAAGAGTCCCTCTGTTTCTACTGTTATCACTCACTGTGGTAGGTGTAATGCCCCCACAAATATGGCCATGCCCTAAACCCTGGAACCTGTGACTACGTCACATTACGTGGCAAAAGGGAGTTTGCAAATGTAATTAAGGTTATGAACCTTAAAATATGGAGATTAACCTGCATTATCTGGGTAGGTTCAATCTAATCTAATCACATGAGCCCTTTGAAACAGAACTTCCTTTGGTTGGAGTCAGAAAGATGCAGTAGAAGGAGAAGGCAGAGAGATTCGAGATGAAAAGGGCAAGGGGACAAAGAATGTAGGCAGTCTTAGGAGTTTAGAGAGGCTCCCAGCTGACAGCCAGCAAGGAAATTGGGACCTCAGTCCTACAACCACAAGGAACTGAATTCTGTCAACAATCTCAATGAGTTTGGACATAGATTCTTCCCCATGATCTCCAGAAAGGAACGTGGTTGTGCAGACACTTGGCTTTTGTCCTTGTGAGAACCTAGGCAGAGAACCAACTGAGTCATACTGTGTTAGACTTCTGGCCCAGTGAAACTGTGAGATAATAAATTGGTGGTGTTTTAAACCACTAAGTTTTTGGTCTTTTGTTGCAGCAGCAATAGAAAACCAATACACTGTCAAAAACCCTCTTCAGTCATGTTCATTCTTTAGGTCTTGCTCTAATGCCATGCCATCTATGAAGCTTTCCCAACCCACAAGGGAGACAAAGCTCTTCTCCCTCTGAATTTCTATCACACCTTGTCTGGACTTTCGTGACGTCACTTATTTCCCTCCTTTGCACTGTTATTAACTATTTTCATGACTGCTCCACTAGCTTATATAATGTGTCTTATTCAGTTTGGTGTCCCCCATAAACCCAGTTACATTGGCATAAACAGAATAAACAGTCAAACAGCCATTCAAGGTATCCATATTTAGCATCCCTGGGTGGCAGTCACATGTCTTTTTGGCTGGCATCCAGGGTAGTGGGATGTCAGTCCAAGACAATTCATGGTGAGAAGGGTGGTGTTATACAAGCAGAATAGCTCATTAGTGATCAGTTGACACCATTTTATTAACCTATATTGACTGCTTTTTAAATGCAAATTGAATGTTTTAGTGAAAACTAAATCAAAATATTATATTGGAATTAGGCTTGATAAAAGCACATCACAGACTGATGCTGGGACCATCACCTGCTCAGCTATAAATTACTAGTATATCAAAAGCCAACTTGATTATTGTCCCTCAGTTAGACAAAGACAATTTAGTGTTTCGCAAAACCATTAATCCATTAAGAGACATAGCGAGCAACACTAAATAAAAGAGCTAAGAAATAAAATGTGATATTTATTCTTTAGAATAAACTGACACTTTAATATATCAATTGTGCTTTCTTAGAATTGTCACCCAATTTATTTAAACAGCTAATTATCAGAGAGGTCAGAACTACCTGGAATGTGGAAAGGTGATAAATATTCTTTTAAAATATATGATGATACTATATAATTCTAGTGATTTTATGGGGGGATGTGTGGAAACAGATATCAGACATTGTACATTTGACTAAAGCCACTTTGAACTAATATTAATAATATATTACAAATATTAATACTGCCCATCTAACCTCCAAACAAGTTGAGAAATCTCATGTGATCCCACAGTCCTTGACTCCAAGGAGAAATCAAAGCTCCTAGTGGTGATATAACCATGAAATATGTACGTGTATGAGCATTATTCTTATTGATGTAATTGCCTCAAGTGATGTACTCACTCTAGGTAAAGGAAATCTATGGGGAAGTACTGATTTATCTCCTCACTCCAAGGTGTCCTCCATACTTGAGTAGAGTGAAATATTTATCTGTTTGTTAAAAAGGAAGTGCTAATTGGCCAATCTGGTTAAACTCCCTGGAGGGAGAACTGGATAAATGGAAGGTTGTTAAGAGGTGTAAACAGATCAGAAAAGGTAAACCAAACTGTAAATCAAAACCCAAATGCTTGTTAGAGAGAGAGAGAAGAGCGACTAATTTATGGAGCAGAAAATGCCATAAACTACATGTATGCTAACACTGACAGTAATGACGACGTTGGACGTTGGGAAAATCGTCCAGTCCCTGACTGGCCAGGCATCTGATTGCCATAACTATACTGTAGAGTCTATAAAACGGAGCTGCATTAGGCCATAGTCTCTAGGGCTTAACTCTTTCATTCAACCAATGAGAAATATTTGAGTGTCTACTACAGCAATCCACTGGACCAAGTAGTGTGGAGATGAAAAAATGAATCATAAGTAAATACTGTCCTCAAGGGGTCTGAGCAGAAAATATAACAAGAGTAAAAAGGGCAGTGGTTTTCAAATTTTTACGAAAAGTAATCTCATATAGAATTCCACCAGGTAAAACAGATAAAAATGCAGCTCTTCTGGCTGGAGTGGAAGGCCAAAGTCCTGGATTCCAGCTCTACATATCATCATTTGAAAATAATCACTCTGGTACAACCAATGAAGGCAGAAAGTGACATGTTCCATAAAGGAACAAAGAGGGTTCTACGAGAAGACAGAGAAAGTTGAGATTGGAGTATTTCAACTGGAGCATTTGGAATAGCACTATCCAATAGAACCTTCTAAAATGTTGGAAATGTTCTATATCTGTGTGGCCCAATAGAGTGGCAACAAGCCAGATGTAACTATCAAGCACTTGAAATGTGCTGGCGTGACTAAGATAAACTTTAATTTTAATTACATAGTCACAAATGCTACCATACTGAACAACACGGGCTTAGAGAAACTTTCATGGAGAAAGTAGAAGGGGCTTAGGAAACGGGCAGAGTTCAGACATTCGAAAGTGGATCAGGAAAGGGTACTCCAAGGAGAGGGAACTGAAGAAGGAAGACAGGAATATATCTCCTAAAAGAAATACTACTTTTCAAAAGAATTCATGTGATATGAGTTAGAATTTTTGTCTTTAGGGTCTTTAGTCCCTTCTATCCAACAATAGGAAATTGCCATGAATTTGGCTAATTGACGTTCAAAAGATATTAGTTTCAAGATAACTAGTCAGTCATAGTTTCCCAATTTGCCTCAAATAGAGCAAAAACAGAGAGCATAAACCAATAGCCATCAGCCCAGGAATAAGAGGCTTTGTGTCTGAGATAGATAATATAGGGGACATCTGCCGTCTGGTCTACCACTACATCATGAGTCCATGAGTTTACTACCATACACACACAGCATGACTTGGAAGAAATCATAGAAACGTGCTGTACTTCAAACCGTTTTTATAAATGAGCATGAATCAATCATATTTTTCAGTCAAATCATTTTTCCCACAATAATCAATATTTTATGATTGAAGGGTAGCCAATCTGATTCAATTGAGAAGATTTGTGAAAATTGACTAGTTTTGCCAAATGTGTCAATATAGTATCAAAGAAATAAAATTAAGATGATTCTTAGTTTGAGAGTTCCTTGAAAATCGAGACGAACAAACCATAAATGATGGGGATCACCAAAACATTACGGAAGGAAACTATAGGAAATTTGAATAATTTTTCCTTTGTCTTACAATCTCCCCTACCCTACAAATCTTTTTCCCACACATCCTAACTCTCAGGTTGAGCAAGCTCAACTCTAAAGGAGAAAAGGAACAGGAAAGTATTTGTCAATCAACAGAATTCTACTTTACTAAGTTGTCAAGGTCTCAATGATAATGGAAATGACCATTTATTTAGAGTTTACAGCTGTCTTGGTAATAAGCATTTTGTAAGTCACTTCATTTCATTCTCACAACTCTATGTGCCACAGATTGTCATTATTCCCATTTAACAAACAAAGGAACTGAGGGTTAGGGAGGAGGAGCTGGAACCCTGGCTAGTCAGACACCAAACCCTGTCTTCTTTCCACTAGGCAACACTGAGTCCCAGTCACCTCATTGTTTTCTGCTTGATTTTGAAACCACTCTCAGCCTCTGCTGTCAGCAAAGAAAGCAAAATATAGCACTTGTTGAGTATTCACTGCATGATCTGTGCTGTTTACATTCATTCATTCAACAAATATCTATGAGTGACCGTCCTGCCCCAGCACCATTCAGTGAGTATCAAGGCCAGCCCCTGGACCCTTGGAGTATGTTCTAGTGGACAGAGACAAAAAACAACCATCAAACACGCGCACAAAGAGATAGCTTAGGATGATGTTAAGTGATACAAATAGTAAAAAAAAAAAAAACAAAAACAAAAAACAAGATGGAGGGCAATAATGTGATAGAAGATGACTAGGACAGGGATCAACTTTAGATAAGGAGCTCAAAGGCCTCTCTGAGGTCATATGTTGAGCTTTGCTTTTAGATTCTAAAATCTGAAGGATAAGAAAAAATATTCCAGTCACAGGGAGCAGCATGTTGAAAAGCTCTGAGATGCCCAGTGTGGCAAGGGTATGGGAAACAAGAGGAGAAAGAGTATGAGATATGTTTGGACTGGTAAGCAGGAGCCATGCAGATTTTGGAGATACAGGAATTTGGGATGCTAGTCTATGTGCAGCAGGAAACAGTAGGCAGATTTTAAGCTCTACAGTCATGTAGAGGAGGAAAATTTTTCTCTTCTTCCCTTCTAGGTTCTTTGGCTAGCCTAATAATTAAATTGACATAAGACAGACTAACAGGAGAAAAACAAATTTAATTTTGTGCATACAGGAACCCCACAAAGACATGAGTGGCTCCCCAATAGATAGTCAGGTTATTGAGGTTTAAGTGCCATCCTGAGCCAAGGACAAGGGGGTAGATGTCTGAGACTTCAAAGAGGAAAAAGACAATTCACAGGAAGATGGGGAGAACAAACATTTGGTAAACAAAGTTTGCCATGCCACGCAGGTAAGTCTTTCTGATATAAAAAAGTGATCCCTGATAATAGCTCTCTTCCTGGCATAGGCCCCCTATCTAAATTCTTTTAGGCAGTTAAGGGGGAGGTGAAAAGCTCTGCTTGAGTCTGCTGGGCCTTGATTGCCTTCAGCTTGAAATAATCCACATGCCAAAGTAGCACATTCTGGAGTGGCCTACCCTGAACCCCATCAGCCACATGATATGATTTACATTTCTAAAAAGTTACCTTGGCTGTAATGTGGGGAAAACATTGTAAGGGGCATGTGTAAAAGCAGAGGCTGCTGCTGTTGCCCACTTAGGGACCATGGTGTTTGAAAGCACAAATGGGGACTAGTGGACAGACTCATGAAGTATTTTGGAGGCAAAGCGGAGAGACTTGTGAATTGGACTGGGGAGTTGGGAGGATAATGGGAAAAAGAGAAAAATCAAGGATTACATCTAAGTTATTGACCTGAACAACTAATGGGTGGATGGGGTTCCCTTTGTTGAAATGAGAAATGCCAGAAGAGGAGAAGTTTTGGGAGTTTGGTGAGAAGGAGGAGGAATGAAGAGGCTGAGAGAGAAGAAAGATTTCTAGGTTTGGGCTTGAACAACTAGCCCGTTATTTTATTGACTCTTCAGAGCGACCCTATAAAGGTATGCCTATTTTTCATGAGGAAATTGAAATTCAGGCAAGTTAAATAACATGCCCAAGGACACTCAGCAAGGAAGTGCCAGGGCTGGGATTTGAGCCAATGTGTCTGATTCTAGAATCCACAGGTGCAATTTCTACACACCATTACCTCCCAGTACAGAAAGATGGAGATTTTAGTCCTGGTTTTATCTCGATGAGCTTCTCTTTCCGTATTTATAAAACTAGACAAATAATACTCACTGCATAGGAGTTGTAGGAATCAAGATGATTAAATGGAGAGTTCTCCCTGCAGTGGAGAGTTGTTTATAAGAATAAAATATTATATTTCTAGTCATCGAATTTTCCCATATATTCTTGATTCTGCTAACTCTGAGTACTCTGGTTTTGATCATGTTCACACTCTAGCCTGGTAAATTTCTGCTTCTTTATTTAGCTTCCAGTCAAAGAACTTTCCGGGTCCCACTCCTGGGAGCCCTGAAGGAGACGCAAAGATTCTACCCCAAGTCTGGGACAGTGCCTTCTTCTCAAATATCACGAGAGAACTTTGGGATTCTCCCTGTCTCCAGGCTGCCTTATGTGATTTACCTTCAAGGAATGATGTGTCATTCTGAGCCTGGGGTTGAAATTTCTACACAAGCGGGGATGCTGTCATGTACACAAGTCACAGTAACTTGTGTCCTCTGCAGGGGGCTTTCTCATGACACTTTACAAACTGTGGAGACACTCTTAGCCTGCAGCTGAGAGAGTACTTGACAACTGCCCAAGCACTGTCCGCTTGAGCTAGGGAATGAGAGGAAGAGGAGGGAAAGAGGGAAAGAGACGGCCACCATCTGTGAGCTTCTACTGGGTCCCAGGCCCCAAGGTCGGTATTTTCACTCATATTACTCCTTTAACACTTAGAACAATCTTGGGAGGCAACAACTAGTAGTCTCACTTAACAAACAGAGATCCTAAAGCTCAGAGGGCTCATTTAACTTGCCAAAGTTCACACAGCAGATTAGAAGCAGAGTCAAAATTCTGCCCTACATATATTGACTCTAAAATACAATGTTTTTTTCCCACTAGGCCATAGAGCCAAAGTATAGTGATGCAGGCTCGGTGAGTCGAGGAGTCGAAGGAAAGATTTCTTGGACTCTTAAGGTCTGGCAGTAGTGCTCCTTTATTCAGAGAATAGCATGGAGTAGCATGTGGACAGGACCCATGGGCAGTAAGAGCCACAGTGTTTTGAGGGTTAGAGCTAAATTTATAAGGCATAGGTATGTGAGTTATTTCTTTCAAGACAAAGGAAAAATCATGAAAAAAATTGTTTAAATGGTATCAGTGTAGGTGGGGTCTGGTTAGTGGGTGGTCCTATAACTTTAGACAGGAATCAGATCGGATTAAGTCAGTACGTCCTATGCTTCCTGGAGGATGATATAGATCCGTACGTAGGGCAGGACACCTTGGACTTCTCTCCCTGGGGCAGGGGCAGCCTTGATCCTCATCATATAGAATCACGAGAGAAAGGAGAGGCAGAAAGGAGAACACAAGTGTCTTCTTAGAGTGTCACTCAGAATCCTATTGAAAATAGGAAGTCACAAGTCCACAGTGACTGAAAATTAATTTAATTTTCAGCTCAGGCATGTCAGAAAAAATATCTAGTTTTGGTTATTGTTATACATGTAGAATATAGGTTATCCAACTGCAGTGAAAAAACATCAGCCATATTTAACCAGCCAGATTTTTATTTCCCAAGGCCATGATAGGGAAGGTGACTGAAATTTAATCTGCATAATTGTAAAGAAACCGTGTTAGCAAAAGGAGAAGAAGGCAGCTTATTCCATTGCTAAGAGAATCAATTCTCCCATCCAAATAATGCCAGGTGAGAAATGGGGATTTACATGGCTATCTTTCACTGGGATGTTTTGATTTATGTAAGTAAATTCTATACCTTTCCAGCTCCTGAATCCAGAGTGATGCCTTTAAGCTGACGCATATCAGAGCTGACTCACTTTCTCATTCCAAGTTGATAATTTAAATGCCTACATTAAAGTTTCTATGTTAGCTTTCAGGGTTTTAAAAATGAAGCAAGTTTCTGTTCTCCATCAGATTTGAGAGCAGTTGGAATTAACGTGATATTGACTTTAATGAAACGTGGGGACACGTGATTCATGTCGGTTCCTGATCCTTTCCTTCTTTTTAAAGCACAATAAAATGAAAAATACAACAGCTGTTTCATATTAAAGAGAAATGCAAATGTGCATTAATGCAGCTCAAAAAATATTTTATATGTTCTGAGAATACACTATTTATATGAGTGAAATCAATCTACGTTTTTCCTATTTAATTAAATGGCACTTATTTCAATGGCTTTGCTAGCTATTTAAGCCAAATGCACAAAAAGAAATGGTCTGGGATCTAAGTCAACAGTATATTTCTTTTCCCTAAAAGTCTAGAATAAACAAAAAAGATTTCTGGTGCTGTTTGCCCACCAAATATATAAAAGCACCACCTTCTCCTTATACCTAGGGTAGTCAATTAACTAGCTTCAGTTGCATATTAAATAATCTCATGAGAAGAGTCGATTCTCTTTTAGTTTAGGCTGTTCCTTGTCACAGGGTGAGCTGTGTTCACACCCAGTACCTGTTGTGCTGGTGAACTGTGTTTGGAGGAGGCCTCCCGGTGAGCAGTAATGCTTTCTCATTATCATACTCCTTCTATTACCTACTTTGGATGCTGATATAAATTATTTAAAACAGGAGAGGTTTCCCTTGCTAATTAATGGCAGGCTGACTAACCAGCTCCCACCAATGCCTAAGGCTACATTCTATGCGCAGTTCTCCAACCAGTATAATAACCCACTTCCATGGTTTTGCTGGGTAATTTTAATCAGTCACAGTGTGTACCACGGAAACCCAACAGCTGTGCACTTGGATGACCTTATTATCATTAGTGGCGTGTTGGTTGTAGAGCAGGGAATTTTTCATCAGGAAAGACCACATGCTTTCATAAACTTGGAAATGGCCAGGTTCTATTTATTTTTTCCTGACTAGAATTTACAACTTAGGAAATGAGCACATTTAGAGTGAAATTCACACTTTAATGAAGAAGGATATATCTGAAGTTTCTTTCTAACACACTTTTCCCATATTCCTTTATTCTCTTCCAGGCAATAAGAGAACTGTCATTTAGAAATGTTTCCAGTGAATGAATGGGAGGAGTTTTCCATGACTTTTGCTTTTAGTGTTGGAAATATTAAGAGTTGCCTCCTGGTCGTCAGGGAAGCAACAATTCTCCTGAGTCTTGGGGGAAATAACCCAAGAAATTGCCCTAAAAAGAGATCTTTAGATCTCTATGGTGGAAGATGCACATTTTTGGTGCTAAGAAAAAGTCAGATAACCTGCTGGAGACACAATCACTCACAAGAGCATGTTTCAAACAGGTCGGTAGATATTAATTTTATATCTCTGGTGCAGCCCAGATGGTGCTTTTTTTATCAGACACCCCAATACTCCATATATTAGAACAGAGCCACCATTGCGTTAGCCATTCAGACTTTTAAACTTTCCTACATTACCTTTAATTTAATGTATAACCAAGTTCTTATCTTTTAAAAAATACATCTAATGGGAGAATTCACTGCTCTTTCTTCCGTAAGGGTAACTTCTCTAGAGGGGGCAGCAGTTTTGTCATAAGTAGTCCCTTAACTCTTTGATAATTACCAAAAGCTCATTCTCCTTGTTGTTAGCATCCACATGAAATGTATATCAATTCCTTTGTAATGCCACTGTAATGCTGCCAAATGGGACGATGACCCCATAGATATTAAAGATGATCTGTAGATGTGCAGCTAAGGAGAAGGAGTGCTATAGAATGCACAGTCTTCTTTCCCAACTTGCATGGCGCATGGAGGTGATTTCCAATTTGTTACACCAGCCTCAATTCTCTGTGATGTTTACAGGCTTGCCTCTTGTGGGTGTCCCCAGGGAAAATTGTGAAGGGTGCCAAAATAAGGCTTCAGCCTTCTCCTACCTTCCCTGTTTGGCTTTCATTCTCTTTCTTCATCCCCCATCTCACCCCAACACCACTGCACTCTAAAGGAACGGGGGCCAGCTGGATGGTGCTAAGAGAAGGTCCTTGAAGGGGAGTATAGTGGACACTGCAGTGATTCACTCAGGGCTGCTCTCCAGGGCCAACACACCCATCCCTCATCTGCTGGGAATGTCAGCTAAGGAAGGCTCCTAGTAGCATCCCTCACTGGGATATTCCCTCAGCCTCGGGGAACTACCTCACCCAAGTTTATGCCTACTCCCAGGATGCAGCCTACAATCAATGACTGGCTGAGGCTGGGATACAAAGATCTGATTCCTTGGCCTCAATTGGGACAACTCCGAAGGGCCATCTCAGCTATAGACAGTCGTCTCTATAGAGCCCCTATAGGGTTAGCTGAGGCCCCAGTTGCAACCTCGCTGTACATCAGCTTCTCCCTCTGCCCAGTCCTCCTTGCCTCCTTGCAGGTCTATCTCCAGAGAGCACTCCTGAATAAACCTTCTGCATCCAACTATTCATCTTTAAGTCTGTTTCCAGGGAACCCAGTCTAAGATGAGGGTACCAGAGTAGTCTGAGACTGCAGTGTCTTAACAAAGGGTGGCCAAATCACTCCCCAAAGAGGGGAAAGTTCTAACCAGGAAGACAAAGCCGCTACCTCTAAAAGGTAAGCTACAGACTGAACGCAATGATCCAAAGTAAAGTGAAATCAGCATTAAGATACAGGTAGGATGAAGTGTTTTAGGATAAATTCCAAGAACAAAAGGAATATAAATTTTTACATCTGAATCTGTCATATCTGCTTAAATGAGCTGGAAACTCCGTGGCGTCTGCTGGCTGTTCAGAACGCTCACTAAAGGGCACTCTAATAAACCCCTACTCTGAGGCTCCTACAGCCCAGCCACCCCAGTCATAACGTTTCTACCGTCCACACCATAGAATGGGATCCTGCAAACAGATTGCTACCTTCTACCCCTCTCCAGAGTCCCATTTGAAATTCTGAGACTGCTTAGCCATCTGTCCCTCAAGTCTACATCCCAACTCTCTGCCTCTCTCATCACTGTCTCCCATAATCCAGGCCATGAGTCAAATCCTCTGGACAGCTGTCATTCCCCTGAGCACGCTGGAAGCTCAGTTCATCGCCAAGAAGTTACCTTAGATTCTCAATGATGCTTATTGTACATGAAGATGGGGTTTTTTTCTCACAAGCTTGCTTTAAATATGGATATATTTTTCTCCAAGGCTCTAATTTCCTGCCTCTTACCAGGAAGGAGAGCCAATAATATATGCCTCCTTCCTATGCGAAAAACAACCTTTCCTTCCGCTCCTCCGAGCTGTGATGGCTAATATTGACTGGGCACCTACTGTGAGCTAGGCACTCGTCTGAGTGCTTTACATGCTTTATTTTGTGTAGTATTGATAACGACCTTGTGAAACAATTATTATTATTAGCCCTATCTTACAGATGAGGAAACAGAGGCACAAAGGGGTAACCAAACTTCCCCAGAGCCACACAATCAGAAAGCAATGGAGCCAGGATTCAAATCCAGCCAGTGCTCTCAACCAATAAGCTCTTTTGCGTTGCCCCAATCCTCACATCCACTAACATCCACTTCACATTCCTTCATATGTTGAGGATTTCCTTTCCACTCTGAATGCTGCCGTTACCCAGGAACGTAATCTCAATATCCCCAGTATGACGCCACCATAACATCAACATAATATCAATGACCCCACCAAAGCCCTACCCTCTCCATTCCTTGCCCTCATCTATTTCAATGATACTGACCATGTGCCTTAAATAATTGACTCCCAGCATCACACTCATCTCAAACTTTCACTCTGAAATTTCCCTCTGATCACCACCTTCTATCCTCTACTTGTCCTCTTCTTTCTTTTTCAGCTGCTCTCTGGCATCCCTACTTCCTCTTCCGGTATGGCCCACCCCCTTTCTCCATCTTCAGCTTTACTTCCTTCCCTGATGAGCCTGTGTTCCCTGTCTTTTCATCAATCACTCTTACCAGCACCTGAAACCCCCTCACCTTCCTTTCATTGCATGTATTATGCTAATCCCCAAGCCTGCATTTTTCTGTTGTTGTTATTGTTGTCTTCCCAGTGACTCCATCCTGAGTAAAGGATAACATCCCAGTTCCTAAGTAAGACCTTCAGGGCACTGCCTGGTCTTCTCCACCTGCTCATCTCTTACCGCCGCTCTCCCCCATGACTTAGTCTTCCATCCACACTGAGCATCAGTTTTCAAACATGCAATGCCTCTCCATAGCTCCTGGTCAGAAACGTTCTTCCCTTTTCCCCTTCTAGAAAGAAGCAACAGGATCAGGTGACTTCTTGCATGGAGGATTAGGGGGAAGAAAGAGGAGGATGGTGGTAGAGGGGCAAGTGGAAGATGACTTAGAAATGTTTACTCTGAGCACCTGCAAAGATGAGGGTGCCCTTATACTGAAGGGGCACTCTTGAAGCGGGAATGCAGGTGAGACAAAGGGTCAAACTGGGCCTTCTCAGACCAGAGGTGCTCATGAAACACCCGTGTTAGAGTACCATAAAAACAATAATAATTATCACAAACATTGATCCCCCAACAATTATCTAAATTTTACTATGATTATGTGCCAATGATTAGGCATGACATGTAGTTTATATGGATTAGCAAAGCAAATGAATTTGGGAATATTACAGAATATAACTGCCATTTGGATCACTGATAAAATGAAAAAATCACCAGAACTTACTTATATAACTGCAAACTACTTAGAAATATGATAAAAATCCTTGTCTAAAATCAATGTAGGGGCTGGCCCGGTGGCACAGCAGTTAAGTGTGCACATTCTGCTTTGCCAGCCCGGGGTTTGCCTGTTCAGATCCCAGGTGTGGACATGGCACCTATTGGCACACCATGCTGTGGTAGGCGTCCCACATATAAAGTAGAGGAAGGTGGGCAAGGATGTTAGCTCAGGGCCAGTCTTCCTCAGCAAAAAGAGGAGGATTGGCAGCAGATGTTAGCTCAGGGCTAATCTTCCTCAAATAAATAAATAAAATAAACGTGAAAATGAATGTTAGTTATTTCATATTTCACTAATAATTTATGAGATATACTTCCAAGCACTTGTCACATTACCAGGAAATTTATATACTGATTATTATAATGAACTTAGCCATCAGTGCTAATACTGTTATATATTAAAACCAAATTTATTTGAGTCATTAATTTCAGATACTTTTAAAAGTACATTTATATATATTCTCATTTAATTACTCATTATTTACCTTTAAAAGGACTTTAAGATCTTAGCTTTAGATCTTGCATATTTTGAAATTTTTATTTTCTAAAGATAATATGGAGGTAAAAAAAAAAGAAGATAAGAACAAAGGACAGCTGACAAAGCAAAAATATACTCTTTATGCCCCAGAAACCAGGAAACACATAGTGTTTACTTATTGGAAGAATTTAGGCTTTACCATATGTCTATTTTTATCATGAAAAAAATATTTTCCTGCAGGAACGAAAGTGTTTTTTAAGTGCTGTGTGGATTCTCTTATATCAGAAGCTCAGGAAACGGGATGCTACTCATTCTTGCAGAAACAAGAGCCACTTAAAGCTAAACGCTCACAACCTCGTGATGTAGAAAGTGGGCTAAGTTCAGGGGAAATCAGACAGCAAATGTGAAAACACATATACTGCAAAAAGATTCAAGATGTCACAAAGTTAATGACGGTGATGTCAGACAGTTGCTCAGTCATATGCTACATCCATTGACAAATGAGGATCCAGCAAAGCTAGACCTATTAACAATAGAAGAAAAGCTTAGAAGCGTGGTGACAGAAGAGGAGCATCAGGAGAGAACATGAGAAAATGAAGGTCAAAAGATGAGGAGAGACCTCTGAGGAAATGGATGAAGTCTACATTCTGAAACTCAAGTATGAAATAAAAGCTGTTGCATCATGTTATCATACCATTTTGCTACATAAAAATATCAACACCAGGGGGCCGGCCCGTGGACAAATGGTTAAGTTCGTGTGCCCAGGGTTTTGTCAGTTCAGATCCTGGGCATGGACATGGCACTGCTCATCAAGCCATGCTGAGCCAGCGTCCCATCCCACATAGCAGAGCCAGAAGGACCCACAACTAGAATAAACTATGTACTGGTGGGCTTTAGGGAGAAGAAAAAGAAGAAAAAAAAGAAGATTGGCAACAGATGTTAGCTCAGGTGCCAATCTTTAAAAAAAAAAACCAATACCAGATTTAATCTCAGTAAATATCAATTATTATTATTATTATGACTGTTATTATTATCATCGGTCATTAGAGTAATGGAGAATGAGGTCCATTTTGACTCAGCAGGGAGGGAAACCCAAGGAATAAATACTGAGACCTCACTGTGCTCCTGTCCTCAGATCTCCTGATGGTGCCTCCCCTTGGCTGAACCCAATCTTTGAGCCATTCGTATACACACAGATCAGCCTCCTGAAGCCCAGAGACAAGTGTGAAAGGGCAGACAGCGGATTTAGAGGGACAAACAGAAGATGCCCAACGCACACACACACCCCTTGAGTTCTATTAGGCCAAACCTTAAAGTTCTTAAGCTACTTCATTTATCCAGACACCAAATCCATTCTTAGAGCTTACTGCATGCCAGGTACAGTTCCAGGTTCTGGAGCCTCTGTAGTGTACAAGATTGACAGGATTCCCACCGTGGGTGCTTTATGACTTTCATGGCTCCTTCCTCCACAAAAAACATTAAAAATTCTATTTCATGACTGTGTTTAAAGATAAATTTAATCCAGACTGGATTCCTTATTTTATATTATTATTATTATATCTAATTTTTCTCCTAATTTTTAAAGAAATTAAAACATTTTCATTGGCCCTAAAAGTATCTTGAGTCCAAGGCACTAATCCCACTGTGTTCAGTGGGTAAGTGGGCCAGTCCTGGTCTCTGCTATTATGGAACTTATATTCTGGTGGCGGAGATAATAACAAAAAAGTTGCTAATACGTCAAGGTGAAAATATCAGAAAAGTGCAGTGAAGACAGTTCAACGGGATATCTTAGAAGTGATCAGGGAAATGGGGCAGTATAGATGGAGTGTCCAGAGCAGGCTCCCTGGGGGATCACACTTGAAATGAGAACCTCAGTGACTAGATGGAGTCAGTCTTCTGAAAATCTAGAGCCTCACAGGAGGAACAGGTGATGTAAGGCCCTCAGGTGGAAAGAGCTTGGCGTATTTAAGAAAAGTGAGAAGGCCAATGGGGCTGAAGGCTGGTAGAAGATGAGAGGAGGGACAAAATGAAAGAGGTAGGCAGGGGCCAGCTCATACAAAGCTTTACAGGTAAGAATTTCGAGTTACTCTAAGCTGTGGACTTATGTGGCTTGAATTGGAGAATGGATTACAGGGAGAATGCTGGCTACCATAGGCCACCCAGATGAGAGAAGATGCTACTTTGTGCCAAGGGGATAAGAGTGGAGATGAAGAAAGGATAATGGATGTAAGATGTCCCTGGAGCTTAGAGTCAACAGGACTCTTAATGAATTGATGCAGGCAGTGAAGAGCAAAGAGAGGAATCAAGGATGACTCGGGGTTTTGGCTTGAGAACCTGTGGGATGGGGTTTCATTCACTAGGACTGGCTTCTATGAACCCTGCTACTCTGGTTATATCAGTAACTAATAAAATGTATCGCAATGACGTAATATGTTGCAAAACAGATGTACAATCTGTAAATTCTCACACATCTTTTCAGGAGCATGTTTGTTGTGAGAGCACACCAAATTTGTGAATTCATGTTGTTAATTTCCAGTGACGTGGAAATAACTGCTTCGGCCACCATACTGCTTGCTGCAACTCTGCCAAACAGTCTTGTCAATAAAACCTTGCATGTTGCTTCCTCATCTTGCCTTTTAATCACCTGTAGGTATTTGGCTAGTCAATATTTGCATTTTAGACAGACCTGTCCCTCTAGAAGGACCTAATTGGTTCAAGATTAACTGTCCCATTTGGTCCCCAAACAATCCTTTGGCCTGGTACACTGAATCTGTTTTCTATGTTCCTGATCAGAATTTACCATTTGTATTCTGAATCTTTCTTTGTTCATTCAAGTACATTTCAAAGCATCTGAATTCTTCTCCAACTAGCTTATTAACTCCTTAAGGGATGATAAACTCAGATTTCCATTCTTATTCCTCTTGTCTTCTCATTCTCTGTACTTTCTCTGGGTGATCTCACTGACCCATTCATTCTACAAATACTTACTTAACACTGTTTAGATGCAATGAGAATGATGATAAGAGTTAGCATTCACATAGTGCTACTACATGTTTGCCAGATGTTCATTTAATCTTCAAGATGATCTATAAGATAGATACTGTTGTTCTCTCCATGCTAGAAATGAGGAAATCTCTCCATGCTAGAAAATGAAGGTTAGGATATATTAAGGAACTTGATCAAGTTCACACAACTGGTGCCTTCTGGAGCCAAGATTCAAACCCATGTAATGAGACTCCAGTGTCCATGTGTTATAGCAATCCCCCTATACCATCTTCTCATTAGCTTTGACTGTGCATCTGAATTATAGATGTAAATATCCAATTTCTTAATCTCTATTTGGATGGCCCACAAGAACCTAAAACTCAAAGTACTTAAAATTGAGCCCATCTTTCTCCCTACAGATGCTCTTCCTCCTCATAAACCTCAATGAATGGTGTTATCATCCATCCAATTGAGCAAATTAGAAACCTTGATGTCATTCTTGACTTTGTCCTAGCAACTTCCATCCCCTGCCAGCATACAATCATTGATAACGTACTGTGTCTTTTACCTCTTTAGCGTCTTTCAAATTTATTCATTTCTCTATCCCCATTCTTCTAACTTCATTCAAGCTCTCACTCTTTGTCAGCTGATTTTACTGCAGTAGCCTCCACGTGGTCTCTGCCAATAGTGAGGATCCATATCTGTGCTGAAAAAGACTCTGAGGCCATGGCCAGAAGCAATGGAACTAGTGTTGTGGTTGAGTGGTGATGTCTGTCATGGGAATAACGGGCAAGTGGTGGCACTAGTCCCAGGATTTGCCAGCCTTGCCCTTGAATTCTAACACAATACTTAATAGATCAAGGGAACACAACAAATTATACTAAATGAATGGAAAATGAATATGGATGTCTTACTATCTCTGTGACACTAAGCATAATATTCCGGACCACCTATGGTTAGCCAACAGTTGTGTAATGGGGTGCTCTTTGTTGCTAATGATGATAACAGATCATTTCATTTCTTCTAATCCAATCTAATTTAGCAGTTTTTGAAAGCTACTTCTTCTTTCTTCCCACATCTGTTAATGCATGCTGAGTGTCTCAAGTTTCTCTCTCACCCCCACCTGTCGCCCCTCCCCTGCACACCACCTTGTGCTCTATCCCAGGTTTCAGCAGCCTGACCATTTTAAATTTGGACAATCTACCCATGGAAAGTTCTATGTATCCATTTTATTATACGTCCTCAATAACAAAGCTGTTCCACTTGGAACGAGATTTCTCAGTCCTTTAGAGGTGCGGATATGACTGTTATGCTGCAGACCCTCCCCTTGATTTGGAGACCGATGTCTTCTCGGAACCTTATTCTATCCACTAACCTCTTGAATTATGTTCTGACCTTTTTTTTTTTTTTTTTGAGGGAGATTAGCCCTGAGCTAACATCTGCCACCAGTCCTCCTCTTTTTGCTGAGGAAGACTAGCCCTGAGCTAACATCCATGCCCATCTTCCCCTACTTTCTATGTGGGACGCCTACCACAGCATGGCTTGACAACTGGTGCATAAGTCTGCACCCGGGATCCGAACCCATGAACCCCGGCTGCCAAAGTGGAGCGTGAGAACTTAATCGCTGGGCCACCAGGTCGGCCCCTATTCTGACCTTTTTAATAGAGTTTCCTTCTTCTTTGCCCATCAGTCCACTCCATAAACATGTTAGATATTTCCCCTACATATGATGAATACTTTATATCTGGGTGACTGCTTTATTTTTACTTCTCAGGCAAAGCAAGTTTTTTATATATTAAATTGTTTGATAGATATAAAAGAGGTGTTATTTTTATTCTATATCCTTGTTCTTGATACAATCAACAAGCACAGTCACTAATTCTCATTTAGTTTATAAAGGTTACAGTGGATTGTTAGGCTGCCTCCCTCAAGATTCAAGGAGCTTACTAATAATAATGCAGAGCTGCTGAACCGTAGCATCTATTGGTCTGTAAAACTAAAGACATTTTAACATCTGCAGGATTCTGATCTGCTGCAATTAATTCCGATCAGATGTTTGCAGTCCAGAGTTGTTATTAGCTAGAGAGCGTCAGAAAGCGCTGGTGAATTTTTTGAAGGTGAATCTTTGCAAGTGTACTTTGTTGTTCCCAATAATTAGGAATTAACATTCACGTTTATATAAAAGATTGTAAATAGATAGGAAAAAGTATTTCGGCAATTACTCAATTTTTTGCTATTCTGGCTTTTCTTTTGCAGCAGAAATCCAACCTGCTTATATAATTCATATGTGTCAAATAACATAAGTGTTCTCAAGTTGTAACTAACTCAGTTGGCTGAAAGGGAGCCCTTCAAATATTTGAGTCGGGTCGGGGAGGTGGGGAGCGGCGTGGCCCAGTGGCGCAGCAGTTAAGTTTGCACGTTTCACTTCTCAGCGGCCCAGGGTTCACCGGTTCCAATCCCGGGTGCAGACGTGGCACTGCTTGGCAAAAGCCATGCTGTGGTAGGCGTCCCACATATAAAGTAGAGGAAGATGGGCATGGATGTTGGCTCAGGGCCAGTCTTCCTCAGCAAAAAGAGGAGGATTGGCAGCAGTTAGCTCAGGGCTAATCTTCCTCAAAAAAAAAAAAAAAACAGGGGGGAGAAAGAGCATGACTAGCCTCACTCCCTTTAGGTCTCTGTTCAAATGTCACCTTATCAGGGAGGCCCACCCTGACCACCCAAATAAAACAGTACCCCAACCCTGGCACTCCCTGCCCACCTTACCCTGATTTCTTTTCCTCCATGTGCTTCTCTTCATCTTACATTATATAAGAACCTGTTTATTATCTCTCCTCCCACTAGAATGTAGGCTTCTTGAAGGCAGGGATTTGTCTGTTTTGTTTACTGCCACATGCCCAGTGTTTAGAACCATATGAATAATATGTGACACATAGATCTTGCTCAATATATATGTTGTGAATAAATAAATTTTAAAATATACAGGTTAATTTTATCACTGTGCATGCATTTAAATTCCCTGCTGATTTCAGAACCTGATCTCTCCAATAATCTTATTTAATATTCTCAAGAATAACAACAAGCAAATCCATTAATATGTATTCAAGTTATAGAGGCTTAATATTAAAATATAATGAAATAAACAGTGTAGTCAAGCAGAATCCTTTAGTATTCTCCATTTATTGTCTAAGATTGGCAAACTATCGTAAGGACCCAGACATCTCCACACAGAATCTTATTTTACTCCTTGCTTGGTATGTTTCAGTGATTTCCAAAGTTTATGATGCAAAAACTACTTTTTAGGGTTGTATAGATAAGCCACAGTCTTGTGCTTGCGGGAAATAGAATGGATTTTCAAAGGTAATTTTGACATGTTCCATGTTATCTGTAGGGTAGCTTCCCCAGAAGCAGACCCTAAGAGGAGAATTCGTGTGAAAACGATTTATTGGAATGTGTTCCCTGGAAAAACTAGTAGGGTTTTGGGGAAGAGGGACCAAGCAAAGGTGGGATATTAAGCAAACTCCCACAGAAGGTAACTGTAGCCTAATCCTGCAGTGGGGTATAGAGATAGCGGAGCTGGTTACACAAAGTTGTCCTTGGAGTGTTATACTCGGCACCATCATCCTTGGTGGGGGGCTACCCTCAAGGGAATGTGAATTCCCAAGCACTTTATCTCCTGGTATAAACCAGCAAAGCAGGAAGCAGCAGCCTGTGGGCAGTCCTCCAAAAAGAGATCCTGGTGCTAGATGCTGGAAGTGAAAACACAGGGGAGCCAGAGCGCGCGAGGACGGTAAAGGGATGGGAGATGATGTAGGGAAGGGCCTGCAGGCATATGGGTGGATGACTGACATTGCCTGTTGCACGTGCTGACTGCATATGTGTCTTATTGAGTACAGCTCCAGAAGAAGAAAATAAAAAGGTATGTTTATAGAAAAACTAGCTAGCATTAAACTTGGAATATATTTTTTCAATTTTCTGATTTCCTTGTTATCCATGATCATTTAGTTATGTGTACAATGGAATTTCTTTAAATCACCTAATGTAATGATCCAAACTTTGGCTTGAGATCCCAACATCTTGTTGACTTTTTGAGTAGGACTGTGTTACAAGACTGTGGAGCCACACTAATCTCGTATGCTTCCTTTCCCCACTCAATTGTTGATATTAAATCCTACATCCTCCTATTATTTTGTGATAACCTCAAGATCTCAGCCAACTATTTGAGACAACAAAACCTTCTGAACAACTGCTCAATTCTGAGCCAGATGTCAGGGTCAAACATTTTAGCCAGGCAGGTCAAATTTTGGTGCCATTCTCTGCACTTGAAATTCTGTTCACAACATCTTCTTTATGGTGGATGAAAGGATAAAGCTATACCAAAAATTGTAGACCAGGAAACAAGCAATGCCACTTAGAGACTAAAGAATAGCATCCAATCTTTCTCCTTGAATCTGAGCTGGCTTTAGTAACTTGCTCAACCAATTAAATGCAACAGAAGTGATTCCAAGACTAGGTCGTATGAAGGCTTGCCTCTTCCACCTCTTAGAATGTTTACTCTGGATGAAGTCAGCCATCAAGTAAGAAATCTGGCTACTCTGAGACTGCCTTGCTGTTCAAGGTGGACATATTGAAGAGCCTTGAGGAGAGAGAGAAAGAGAGATAGAGATGCCCGGGAAGCCCCAGCTGTTCCGTCCATCCCAGCCCAGGCAGCAGATATGTGACTGAGAAGTCCTCATGAACATTCCAGCTCCACCAGACACAACATGTAGAAGAAGCAAGGAACCCAGCCTACGGTTAGAACAAAGGCCATGGGCGTGTGACCCCGGTTGAGCTGCTTCAACCATCTACTGCCATTTGAGTACCCCAGCTGAGCCCCCAGTCATCAAATGCAGAGATTAGCCATCCTCCCTATGCCAAGCCTGAATTCCTGATCCACAAAATCATGAGCATAATAAAATGGTTATTGTTTCTGCCACTAAGTTTTGAGGTGGTTTGCTAAAAAGCAATGGATAACTGGAACACACAATTCTAAGGATTCCCTAATGGAAGTGATTGAGTTCCTTAATCAGTAACTAATTGTTTGCAATTGTCATTTAATTAAAATCAGTAGTTTGTTCAATATCACTTATTATTAATGCTATCATTAAAGTAATGCAGGTTTATGAGAAAATATATAAAATTATAAAAAATAAAGTTAAAATCACCCATAATCCCATCGCCCAGAGATATATTTACATTTTAAAACGTGTATGTGTGTATTAGGGTGAGACTATATGTAACCGTTATCTATTGCTTCAGTAAAGGACACTCAAATTGAAGGCTTACAATAACAATTTTATTGTTTACAAGTCAGTGGGTCTGCAGGCAGCTGGTGGGTCAGCTGGAGCTGGAGGTCCCAGGTGGCCTCCCTCACAGTGATGGGCTACAGGCAGGCTGGGTGGTTCATGTCTCTGCTCCACGTGGTCTCTCATCCTCAAGGAGACTAGCCCAGGCCTTTTCACATGGAGGTCGCAGAAAAGCAAAAGCATGAGAAGATTAACTGCAAAATCTCCTGAAGCCTAGACTCAGAAGTCCTACAACATCATCACATTTACCATTCTACTGGTCAAAGAAAGCCACAGCCCAGTCAGATTCAAGTGGGTAGAGAAAGAGACTCTAAGTCTTCGCAGGAGGAGTAGCAAATTCACATTGCAAAGATGCATATATATTCAGGGATATACGTGACTATTATTATTACTGCTATCATCATCATCATCCTCTATAATGCTGTACTTGAAGTCTTCTTCCAAATTTTTATACACTGTTATGCTTAGAAAACATAATCAAAACAGTTTGGGTAAGTAAACTCTGTCCTTCACCCTCTAAGAAAGACTGTTATTATGTCTCAGATAAGTTCTTGTCTCAATATTGGGAACAGACTTTCTTTTCTCTAAGGAGAAAACTCCTTGCAGCTCTCAGGACCAATTTTTTGAGTGAACAGATCAATTAATTTAATTTCCATTTTTCCTGCCCCGAACTGATGGGTTATTTAACTGTCCTGAGTTAACACCACCTAAGCATTGCATGGAGGCCCCTGGTCATCACCTTTAGGGCTTTCCCATCCTCTGAACTGGATAACTGAGTGATGTAATAATAGCAACAGGGTCACTGGACCTCAAGATGACCTTACTTGCCATATTCTGATTGAAAGTTTATCTCAAAGACTTGTAAACACACTAAACTGTGGTACAAAGCTCACCAAGATTTATTTCTGAGAGAAATGGTTATCTCTGTCCTGCTTTGGGCAAAAACATCCCATGAGCTGAGGTTATAAACCCTGAATAAATAAAGTCCCAGGAACATATAAAGGTTAAATGAAAATGTCGGAGTAAGTAGGTGATCCAAGCAAGTGGACGGGTTTGAGAAACCCCTGGGAAGTGACAGTATCCCTGTCCTCAGCCATAATGTGGACTTCTATTCTCCATGGACACAGCTATTAATCATATAGGTTATTTTTAGAACATCCTAGAAATGTAAGTGCCCTTCTGGGTTGCTATTGTCCTCTCTTAGGTCAATGATACATGACAAGCTTATCATGAAGTCTATTAAGGAAAAAAAATCTGCTGTATTTTTTGTGTCTTGAAGCACAGAAACTTCAACCTGGCTAAGGTCCCTACTCCGTCACAATTCCTTCAGCAAACTTCCTGACCAGTGGTTTATTTGACAGTTTGCACTGTGCCCATTTTGATGTGACATGGTATAAGGGTCCTGGTATTAAATGGCCACCGGAGAAAAAGGCAGTTGAGAAAAGTGATTACAAGTATGGGCCCTGACAGGGACTGACCTATTTTCAAGTTCCGGCTCAGCCACTTACCACTAGCTGTGTGGGCTGGAGTGAGTTAATTCACCTGCTGAGCCTAGGTTCCCCCATCTGTGACATGGCAGTAAGTTGAGTAGAAAACTGGTTGAGATAATGACAATGCAAGGAAAGCATTTGGCAGTGTCTGGTGCATGGTGAGTGCTGAATAAATGTAAGCAGTGGTTGTTGTTAGAGAAGCAAGCCCAGTGTGGTGCCATGGACCTCCTTGTCACAGGGATGTTGGTGGGTCAGATAACAACTGTGAGAGAGGCTTTCCATGCTCTCATGAAAGGAATGCACGTATAGGGCATGACAGGATCCACAGTAGAACTAGGTAATAACGAGTTTAACTAAGTTTGTGAAATGGTAAGCTTCTGCAACTATAGAAATTTTATTACTCTCTCTGGGTACATATAATGAAACTTGAAAATAGAGAAACTGAACAAACCCCAATGCCACTCATTAAAATTCAGAAAAACAAACCAAATCCAGGTATTGCAGCTCTGAGGAATCTAGTTAACATCAGAAGCTATTTTTCCTGCCTTCTCAATATATTCACTCTCCCTCACAGGCAAAGGAACGCCACGCTTGCCACTACTAACCAAACAGGAGCTTCAACACAGACCTCAGCAGGTCACATTTTCTCTCCCTCCAAAATCAACCGTTGAAGAAAAGATAAATTTCACTAATCACGGGGCAATTATTAACACATTTACCTAGATCCAAAACAATGTGTTGAAAAATAAACTGTGGTTTTACGTAACTTGGGGGAGGAGGGCTGTTACTTTAGCGAATTCTAACTCATTTTTCCTGAGTTCCTTCATAACATCTGATGAATATGTACAGTCCTAACCTAGGAGATTTATTTGGTCGATTGTAACCGTATCTCTCAGGTACTGTTCTCCTATGTTTCTCCTCAATTCTAAAATGATAGTATGGTATCTTCCAGGCCCTCCTACCCACTGAGGTTCCCAACGTGCATCCTGTTACTGCAACTATGATGTTGATGGAGATTTAAACTGGTGTATGATATTGTGGTCCAGTTCGGCCAAATGGGGTGAATACTCAGATTAAAGGAGAAATAGGAGATTAAAATCATGGGCACGACATAAGGAGATTCCTAGCTTGAACAAAAATCCTATAGCACATGGAGTACAGAGCAGATGTCCAGTGGTTTGGGCGACGCCCTGGTGCAGGGAAACTGCACAGAAGAAGACTCAGGCACTAAGGATGGACTGTTCTCTTCTGCAGGCATTGGGAGGAGTCCACTGTGAGACTGCAATCGAGCTGCTGCAATTGCCTCCTCACCAAACATTCAGTGGATTGCTTTCCAGAGTACACATTTCTAATTTTATAAAGCAAATCAGCGGGGGAATGGGATTTACTTTACACGGTGTACTTTACTGGCAGCTCCCTGGAACACATCTATTTCATAAAAGTAAAGGATAGCCGTCCTGCATCTGATCCAAACTTCAAGAGGGATGCGGGTCAAACTCCACGAGTTACAATACGGTCAGAAGGTTTAACACTCCTAGAAAACAATCTAGAGCCTTAATGATGACAAATACTTCAGCTCGTTTCTCATAAACGCTGAGGCTGGGAATGCTGTCAGCCAGCGTGGAAACCCCTAGATGGGGTGCAGAAGCAAGACTCGTGGTACATGCTTCCCGCAAACATTTCATCAATGATGTCCAGCCTACTCAGCAAGCCATTTCTTTGCTCACTGATCTGTATCCTATTTGCCATGTAGACCCAGCAAAACAAACATTTTCAGCGACCTCATTGCAAATGTTTCTGTCACATAGACCCATTGCAAACAACCTCCAGTTTGGATTTATTCTTGGCAGACAGAGGTCTGCTCCAGAAGCCTATGAGGATTTCATTTACTGTTCACATCTTGGAGGGTGTCTCTCCCAGAAAACACATGAGATTTCTGCCACAGCAAAACAGCAGCAGGGGCTCCTCCTGAGAACCCATGTCCTGCCTCAAGTATTCATGGCTCAGATTCCCAAAGGCTGACATAGCTGTGCCTCAACCAATGACATTCCCCCCAGTACACAATCAAAAATATGGGTCTCGGGGATATGGTAAGAATGCTTCACTCCTTTGCAATGTTATTAATCTTCAGTGTATCACTGTGACTGAGGTATATCTTTTAATAAAAACATATGAAGCCATGAAAAAATTATTCCAGTTCATTTTATGGACTGATCTGATCCTACGACTCATAAATTATGGATGGTTCCATCCCGTGGCATTTTATCTCTGCTCACTTTATAATTCAGTTTGACATTTGGATAGCCCTGGCCCTTCCGCACTAAAGTGCTTTTGAATCACTTAATTATAACCATTATATCTTGGGGGAAAATGTGTACCTGTAATGACTTGCCACTATTAAGTGGCCAATTCAAGACAGCGAAAGTCAGTTTTTGATACAAAGAAAGAAGAGTTACCCTATTTAAAAAGAATGGTCTAAACTTAAAGAACTTTGGGTGGCAAATTATCGAAACCTATTCAGACTGGTTTGAGCAAAATAATGGGAACTAACTGGGAGCATCGAATGGTGTGTCCTTGATCCCAGAAGCAGCAATCTAGCCAAGTCAGAAGAGCTGGAATCTAGAATTTGCAAGCCACTAGGAACCAGAGCAACTAACCTCATCATCTCTCGATTTCTCTCAATTTCTCTTTCCCTCCCTTGGATCACGTGGTTTATCGTTTCTGCATCTTACTTTGCATCCACTTTATTTATCCTTTTCCTTGCCAATCAGTGCTTTCAGTTTCCCCACTTACAGCATGGAAATGGCTGTCCCAGCTCCACAGCTTCAGTACTTCCCAGCTGCAGAAAGAAAACCAGTTCCAAATTCCAAGAGAGAGAACCCAACTGAGCCAGCTTGGTTCACACGTTCACCCCTGCCCCAATCAACTGTGGCTGCTTCATTGATGAAACATCCACTCTTAAACCCAGTTAATCATTGACGCTTTGGAGTTACCCCAAAGAAAAATGTCTATGTTTAAGGAAGAAGCATGAAGCACATACACCTGATGAATGAGGTGGTAGAATCTTGAGGTTGGAAAGGACATTAGAAATCATCCTGTGGATACTCCCATTGATGCAGAAATTCCCTAACAGCTCAGCTTTCCTGATGGAAAGCATCAAGTGTTCTCAGCTTGAATACTTTCTATGACTGGGTGCCCTCTTTCTAGCAGAGGCTCATTCTACTAGCAGGCAGATTTCATTTTCAGACATACCCCACTTATGTCGAACAGAAACTGCCTCCCTCTGATGTCCATCCATCTGCTCAGGTTTGCTCTCTAAAGTTCACCGAAGAGTTCAGGTCTAGCTTCTATGGCAAATATTTGAAGATCTCCTCTTCTCCGAGCTGGACATTTTCATCTTCCCCCAAACATCCTCCCTTTAGATAACATCATCCTGACAGCCCTTCTTTTCATGCTCTCTGGTTTGTCAAGTTCCCTCAATGTATGGATATAATCATATAAAACTTGTGGAATATCCAAGATGATGTTGGCTAAGACTCTTACTGATTCTCACCCAGATGCAATACTTGTATTTACATGGCCAAAAACTGTGTTAGGCTTTTTAACAATGCACTATGGTATAGAGTTAAGGAGCCTGGATTTTCTGGGCTCATATGCTGTCTTCTCCATTTACTAGCTGATGGCTTAGGCAAATAATCTCTTTGTGCCTCAGTTTCTTTACCCATAAAAGGAGACTATCTACAGTGTGTGTTCCAAACAGTTGCTGTGAGAATTATATGATAATATATGGAAAGAGCTGAAAACAGCACCTGGCATGTGGTAAGCACTCCATAAATGTTAGGCATTAGTTTGGGATAACTGAATAGCATTGTCTTTATATGACTTTCTAAGTGGTTAGTTTCATCTTGATCTCTTAGTACAGCCTACAGATACTATTTTGTGTCCTGATTACCTCACTCAACAAATTAGTTATCCTCCTTAGGTTTGTATTATCCACAAATTTGATTAGTATGGCCTACATGTCTTCAGGATAATAAAAATGTTAAGTAAGATAGAACCAAGGAGAGAATTTGAGGCTTCCTGAGGCATACACAAAGTGTCTTTAAATTACAAAATGCTTTCTTGTCATCTGATTTGAGTTAGGTGTCATTAGCCCTGTTTTTTGGATGAGAATATTAAGACCCAAAACTGTGAAGTTGCTTGTTTGAGGACACAAAAGTAATAAGTGATAAGCCAAAACTGAGACCTAAGACTCCTTGTTGCCTCACTGTTCTGTGGATACCATTTATCTTCCACATTTTTTCCATAGGGAATCTTTTCCACAGGGAATAAAAGGATACTGAGTGAGAACACCAACTTGGGAATGAGACAGATCTGCTTTGAATCTCAGTTCCACGAGTGACTCATGGAGATGACTTTGAACACCTCAATTAATTTCTCAAAGCCTCAGTTTTCTCATCTAAAATGGGTACAATAAAAGTACCTAGCTCATAGGTTTGCTGTGAGAATGAAATGAAGTCGAGTGTGGAGTGCTCATCACAGTACCTGTGCATCCACTGTATGGCAGCTGTGATAATTCTCATTCTTAAAAGTATTATCCAGGAGAGATTGTCAAGTAGCTTACTAAAGGCAGGAAGTATTACTTCTTTTGGCATTATTCTGAATAAATTACTTGCTTTAAAGAAGAAAAAACAAACAAACATTGAAAGTCAACAATCAGGGAGCTCCAGGTCCTTGGACTATAATACTGTAATTTCCAAAGTTCTATCACTGAATTCTCCCAAAGTTAAAGAGGGGTATCCACTTTTAGAGAAAGGAGACTGCTGGCAATTTTTAAATTATATTTCTTCTCCTCACACCAGTTCTACAATCAAGATTTCAAAATTAATAAGGTCTAGTCACCACCATTATTACTGTTGCTGCTGTTCTAGGCTGAAGTGACAATGTAATATGGTATCAAAGAATAGAGTGATGACCAGATCGGATCACAGTTTTGGACACAAGCCTGTTCCATGACGAAAGCCGTGCTCTGACTTTAGTCATCCCTGCATATGGTCACTGGGCACTAGCTGCAAGAGCAACTCGTAAAAGGACATGTGGATGCTGGCAGTTACCATTCCCACTGCTGGAATACGACCCCGAAGCCAGGTTCCTACGAACTGTGGGTCTCTGACACCAGCTGGACACCCAGCAACTGCAGATGACGAAGGACCCACTGCTCCAGTTAGTCTGGATCTCAAGAAATGGAAAAACCTTCATTAACAGAAACAGCTCACCTGGATATACTGTGAGAACCAAGAAGCTTGTATTCATCTCCTCAGTACTCATGATATAGAATGCACGTGAGAAAGTGTAACATCTTAAGGAGGCAATCGGGAGAAACTGAAATAATAGCTACTTTTATTTGCCTATGTGCTCTTATTTCTGTCTTATGTTGAAAAGTGAATATCACTCAACAGAAATAAAATTGTAATAGCACAAATACAAATTTAATGTGAGATTCAAATGCAATTTTAATATTTATTTTGTGGAGATAAACAGTAGCAGCACATCTGACTAGAAGAGGTATTATGAATCAAGCTGAGGACTCAAACTGATGCCACTTGAAATATATTTATTCAGTGTGGCAGAGAAGGAGGGGGTGCCAACAGTTTGGCACCACGGGCTTCCCTTGCAGGGGAGGGAAGGAAGTCCTAGAGAACATCATTATCCTACTTCCATGTACAGCCTCTGCCCTAAGGGGATCCTTGGAAAAAGGAAGCTGATTCGAGGTGCTTCAGCTCTCACGGGAGCCCGAGACAGAGAAGAAGGGAACATTTGGTAATTTGAGTCTTTTTCAAATGGCTGCTCTCTGCAGACAAAATTGAAAACCAGCAGCCATCGAGCAGATGGAGACGTGGAAACCCCAGGCTGGTAGAGCATCAGCATCTAAGGGAGACATCAGGTGGGCGTGGTAAAGCATCAGTTCCAGGGGAAGAAAATTATACAAACGTTCTCATGTCACAGGCAGGCTAAAAATTTAACTATAGGGAATCAAAAGACAAGACGAGAGAAGTAGGATTCCACCCCTAGAAGTAGGATTCCACCCCTAGCTGTCGAGAATGAGTTACTAGCACCGGCTTGGCGCCTCCCAGGGCCTCTCCCAACCCCCAGGCCTCCACTTCTGTGTGTCTTTGCAAGACTTGAAATTCCCATTCTCTATCTTAGCTTCCTGTCTGTTTCTTTCCCAGGGACCGACTTGCTACTTTGTATACATTTTCCTTTATTTCTCTTTTTTTCATTTCCCCCACTAGGTTCCAAAAAACACCTGTTTTCTTCACTATTGACTCTACGAGAATGCCTGGCACCCAGCAAGTCAGTGTTCGTTAAATATTTGTCAAAGGAATGAGCAAATTCTCTCTATCATACCTATAAAGTAACATCTTAAGCTAGGGATGACATATTTGCTTCATTTTGTGTGTCACGTCTGATCAGTGACCAGCGGCTTCTAGGAGAAGGTGAATCTAGGCTCGATGGGAGCCTGCTGGTTGGCTCTGGAGCCAGGAGTGGGACAGCGGGCCATGCAGGTCTTATCTTCCACCTCTGCTAGAGTTCTCTGGTTGCACGGTGAATTGGAATGGGGTGAGGGGGGCAGGCATCTGTAATGTGTAAAGCTCCCTGGGTGAGTCTGACATGCAGCCAGGATTGAGAACCACTGAGCTACCAGCTCCTTGGGAATTGGATTGGCCGATCCCAGCAGCAGATCCTACTTGAAATGGGAAGAGAGATGATGGAAAGGGGAGGCGGTCTCCAAACCAGACCCTGCTCAGAGAGCCCGGTCAGGCTACCTGATCATGAGAGGGGCTGCCTGTGCTGACCGCAGTAGCACAATCTGATGCTCTGCCTCTGTGTGAGGCCATGTGCCCTCTGATCTCCACAACAATCACTACTTCATAACTGCAAAGCCGTGGATTTCTTATTGCCAAGTGGGAATAAGAAAAGAGCATTTACTCAGAAATTCTTGACTTGTGGTAAACCAGATGTAAACCTCAGGAAGAATTAATCTCATGTGTGCAGTAAAAATTTTTGTACAAACCCGCAAAATGTCCAAGAAAAGTAAATAATGAGTGTCTGATTTCCCTTGGCATAATTTAGCTAATTATACAACTCTCAGATTATAACAGTGCTTGGATCAACATAATGATATCTTATTTGCCGCGAATTCCCTTAGTTTAGTTAACCAATTACTATTCTAATTCTTCAGGTATCATTAAAGCCATCCTAATTTAAGAATAAGCAGATGTGTATCATAACAGAGCTCCAAATTTAACCCCAGACACCTAATAAATGTGTAAAAGGGAAAAAATTATCTATTCCTAATATGCTATTTAATTACAAGGTTTGAGGAAAAAATAATACATGCTAATGATGAAATTAAAGGCTTTAAGATCTAATTTGATTACGTTCTGTGAACATTGGTTATAACTCGGCTCACAGCTAAATTTATCAAGATGACTTTCCCGTTCACATGGGGCTAAAGGCAATTTTCAAGCAAGAGGCTACAGTCACGGTGGATTCTTAGCGTGGGATAACTTTTATCAAACAGCGCTGCATGCTCTGGATCTGTTAGTTGGAAACAAGCATATACCAAGCTAAGATGACGCCCATAAATAGTGCCATTAGCTGCTTGTATCTCAGACGAAGGTGTCTAATGGCCCAACATTGCACACTTTCCCACGGCAGCGGCTTATTTTACAATGGGTTATTATGCTAATAGATTGTAAAATAGTATACAAGAACGTGGCCTTAATGTATTTGTATTTAATGTATCCCATGGACAAGGAGGGGGGAAATGCTTTGCAAGCAATTATCATGAATTATTGCACTATCTAGAAAACAATTACTGTAGACTTGTGTGTTTCAGTTTTCCAAGTTTATTACCGTGAGCATGCACACAGAGAAAATAATTGAGCAAGCCACTCAAATCTGCACTTACAAACCTCGCACCCTGCGTAAGGGATGTGCATCTGTGTGCATCCATCCGCTGCTGCCCCTCTGGGTTCCCCCGACTCCAGTAAGGCCCTTTCTTCTTGATGCACCACGTACTTCTAAGAGAGGAATTGAACAATGGCTGTAATTTGGGAGGCAATTAGGTGAGCCACTTTTCCTTTTTTACCTCCAATTACCCACAGCAACCTGCACACGGCTACCACCAGCGCCTCCTCTCAGTCCCAGCTGTTGTTCTTGAATGTCAGACCAGGGCGATGTAACTTAGCCAGAGAAGCTGGGTTTAAGAGAGGTCCCCAGAGGAATCTGGCTAAACGGAAGCTCTTCTTCCCACTCCTGCCTTGCTGACAACATCTGTTAGGCCGGTTCCCTGGGGTCTCATGCATCTTCATTGAAAACTCTCCATAGACTTGGAGCTCACCATAACTGGTTCAGCCAACGCTCTTCCCCAGCATGTCTCAAAAATGTGTGCTCAGTGAAAGGGAATTGGCTCTGAGAAAGCAGGCTAAATGAACGGGGTCTTTTCAAAAAACAAGTCTGACCATGCTCCCTTCCTCCAACCTCTTTAAAACCTCTCATTATGGTCTGCAAATTCTGCATGTTCAGGTCTCTGCTCACCTCTAGCCTTTTCTTACACCAAGTTCCTTGATCTCTTGAGCCACAGGGCCTTTGCACATGCTGTTTCTGCTACTCATAAAACTCTTCACTCATCCCCTACTTCTAGTTAACATGTAACCAAACTTCAAATTTTGCTCAACTTTCCCTTCCTCTGACCTGCCTGATCAGTTAGATTCCTCTCCCCACCGTCCCTGCCCTGCCCATGTTATTCTCTCAGGATACCACATTCCCCTCCTCCAAAACTCTTACCACATTTGCAAATTTGACTCTTATTTGTGTGATTATGTGTTTAGCACTGGTTTTCCACACCACACTCTAAGCTCCATGAAGACAGTAATCCGTCTACCTTACTTGCCATTGTATCCCCCCTAGTACAGTGTCCAGCACATAGCTGGTGCTCAATGGATATTTCTGAATGCATAAATATATAAACAAAGTCAGAAAGATAAAAATACACATCACATGTACAGGAACCAGAATAACTAACATGGAGGGTATATATCAGGGCTTGATGAAAGAATGGTCTAGATAGTGTAAAATTAATTGTAGTAGTCATTGAAAATACAAGATAACTTATAACCATCTAGAATGAAAGAATCAACAGAGATGAAAGAGTATGGAGGATTTTGAAGACAGAGCCCAGAAACTGGGTGAAAATGAGTTTTAGATGGTGTGTGCGTGGTGTGGGGGAGGTGATCAACAGTGTCCAACATAGCATGAGCCAAGAGGAATAGCTCAGGAAAGAGCAGAAAATTTGTCTAAGAGGGGAGAGAGACAGACAGACTGACTATAGTTCTCAATGGAATGTTGGGGACAGGCGCCAGTCTGCAAGGACTTCGGAGGAAAGAGAGGTAGGAAAATGAAAACATCTGGGTATGAATGGAGGGACAGAAGTCAACCAACACCTACCAGCTGCATAGCATTAAGTGAAGAAGTGTTTCAAGATGGAAGCGATGCATCTATGTTAAAGGAGAGAGCAAGGAGTCCATGGGAGAGGGAGGGAGTTGGGGGTGAAAAGGCTGGGCAGAGGCTATGTGGCCAGGCAGCAGACAGGGAGCAAGGTCCCTCAGGAAAACACAGGATGCAGACTGCTGATAGAAACGTTGGCTGTGGGAAGAGGCAGGCCACCTCCCAGGAAAGCACTAGCAAGGAGCGGGAGGAGAAAAGCAAGAATAAGGAAATGGTGAGGGGCACATAAGACCCAGGGGGCAGGCTGTGGTGTAGCCGTAGTCTGTTTCAGAAAGTCAGAAGCAAGGACTTCAGCTGTAAACCAAGTCTGCGGGAAGGAAGGGGGCGGCACGTTCCCAAGAAAGGGAGCTTGGGTGTGTGCTTTTCCTGCTTTGTTCTGCATAAAGAAGAGCAGAAAGTACCCTCTCCCGCTCAGCTGATGAAGGTGAAGCCTATTCCAGCCCACACCAGAGGAAAAGAAGGACTTTCAGAAGTTGTGTGTTGGAAGCACCAGTTGCCACAAAAGTGCTGAGTTTCCCTGGAAGGTCACTCTTGGCCATCTGTTAGAGGCAGGGCTGAGCATCAGTAACATGGACAGCGACCCAACTGCCTGAGGAGACCCAGCGCACCTCCACAGCAGCATCAGGCGCGTGAGCCAGGACGTGTCAATTCGGTAACTTCGCGCTAATCAAATGATGGATGGCCAGCCCGTGAAGGAGAGCCACGGTCCCTCCACCTGGAAGGCCTGGCCATCTGAACCACACTTGGCACTGAGTGAGGCCTGCCCAGCTCTCCTCAGGTGGAACCGCCATCATCAGGAAACATCAGAAAAGCAGGACACGCGTTCCGGAGCCACACACAAGGTGGCAGCTTTGAAAAGGAGAGTTTGGGGGAAGAAGAATTACTACTGACGGCCCCAGAGTTTCTCCAAACATACTTTTTATTGATGGGTGCATTATATCGTTTCTAAAGGCATTTTTAAGACTTATAAATGACTGCTTACTGTGGAGCACAGAGCAATCCCTTGCAAGTTAAGCTGCTCTCGTGAATCACTTGTAATTACCAGGCATTTTCAAGCCCAGGGGATGTATGACTATATTATTGTAGCCCCGTGATTTTAGGAAGTCAAGACAAGGAAACAAATCATGGTGACTGAATTAATCTCTTCACCAGAGCTCATAATAATCAGCAGAAAACTTAAAAATCCCATAAACAAAAAAAAAGTCACTGTTAAATTTATCAGGTCTTTTTCTAACTACTACTTGGTTTGTTTACTCCCAAAAGGGAAGGGTGAAAGGGGAGAAGGGGAATAGGAGGGAGCAAAGGGTGGGAGAAAGGGGCTGAGGGAGAGAGAAGGGAGAAGGGAACAGGGCAAAGGGAAGAAAAGAAGGCCAGAGAGAAGGAGGGAAGGAGGGAGGGAGGAAAAAGGCAGGAAGGCAGAAAATTATATTGGTTTCCTGTGGCTGCTATAACAAATTGCCACAAACTTAGTGGCTTAAAACAACACAAATTTATTAGCTTACAGATCTGGAGGTCAGAAGCCTAAATCAAAGTGTTGGCAAGACTGTGCTCCTTCTGGAGGCTTCAGGGGAGAATCTGTTTCCTTGTCTTTTCCAGCTTCTAGCAGCCACCTGCATCCCTTGGCTGGTGGCCCTTGCCTCCATCTTCAAACCGCATCACTCCCACCTCTGCTTTCTTTGTCCCATCTCCTGCTTCTGTCTTTGACCTTCTTGCCTCCCTCTGATGAGACGCCTTGTGATTACACTGGGCCCACTCAGACATTCCAGGACCCAGGATCCCATCACAAGGTTAGGAAGTCAATCACATCTGTAAAATCTCTTCTGCCACATAAGGCAATGTAGTCATAGGTTCCAGGCCTTAGGATGTGGACATCCTTGGGGGGCTGTTATTCAGCCTGCCACAGTCATTTTTAAAAAGGGAGGGGGCTTTCCAACTGAATGTGGAAGATATGCCAACTGGAACCTCTATGCTATTGATATCGGATGACTTTCAAGGCATGCTGTAGGAATGGCTTTTTAAAATTGCCCTCTCTAAAAGAGATGCAGAATGTGCCATGTGACCTTTTAAACAATTCTTTCAAAACACAGCCACACCTATAAACTAATTTTCTCCTCCAAAGATACCTTGTCAGATAAGAAAGGCAGTTTATCCCTAGCTGCAAATAAGAAGACTGAAGGAGAAAGGCTGGCCAACTTGCAAGTCATCCCCCCACCACCGCAATCACCTAGGGAGCCACCAGCAGCTGAACAGGACCAGCTTGGCTCCGGACAGTTGTCCACTTCTTTTTCCACTGCATGACACTTATCAGCTGTACTTTCTTTATAGCTTTTTGTAAGAAAAAAAAAAAGAAGCAATCAAAGGCTTTTAGATTTTGCAAATCATTTGAAAAAGGGATCACATAGTTCACCCTCTCCCATCCACAAGCTCTCCTCGAAGTATTCCTGTCACCGGGGCCTGGTCACCATGCGTGGATATTTCCAGGGACACGGAGCTCACGGCTCTGCAAGTTAACTCACTCATAGGTATTACTCG
Source organism: Equus quagga (assembly GCF_021613505.1). Taxonomy (NCBI): domain Eukaryota; kingdom Metazoa; phylum Chordata; class Mammalia; order Perissodactyla; family Equidae; genus Equus; species Equus quagga. The sequence continues at coordinate 128,307,362 of NC_060267.1, forward strand.
CCGGGATCTATTTCCAAAGATAACCCCAATGAGGCCTGGGTCCCACACAAAGGTGGTCTCTTACACAGAAGTAAGGGCTGGAGCAGAATGGCATACAGGTGCAGCTCAGGGCCGTAGGTCACCTGCAGGACATGTCTCCACAGGGTTCCATCAGCAGTGCACTGGGCAGGGAGTCTGAACCGCACACTCCTTTTCCTTTTTTTCCTTCTGCCACTGACCCGTTGATTGGTGTTGGCTAAACCACCCTCCTTTTATATGGAGCTGGTCCAAGGGCAACTCGGCAGGAAGCTTTCATGTTATGGTCAAGAGGATGGAGCAGGGAGCCAGCCTAGTTGCTAGTTACTCAATGTCATCCAAGTTCCCTAATCTCTCTGAGCCTCAGTTTCCTCAGCTGTAAAAGGGGGAGAGTAAACCTCACCTGCCTCGCAGGATCATTAGGAGGATAAGGGAGGTGGTTGTTGCAAAGGGCTCAGAACAGGGTCTACAGCAGCAGCTCTGACTCCCAGGACCCAGGTTCTCCTCCTGTGCTTGACCACCCAGCTCTTCCTCCTCACACCCCATAGGCCTTTATGACTGGGACATCCTCCCTTAGCAAAATCCCTTTGCTCCAGATGCAACCTCTCAACACACACACACACACCCCATAATTGCTGTGTCTATCAATAGTCTCAGAATGCTTCTATTTCATTAAGCACTTCACTGTGCCGGGTGCAGTGGGGCATACAAAGAAAAATAAGAGTCTGTCTTCTCAGGGTTCTAAGTTTAGGTGAAGAAAAGACCCCTGGCAAATAACTCTGATGCAAGATAGAATGTTACAAGGTTCTAAGATAGGTTTGTATATAATCACATGCTCCGAAGTTTAAGAGGCCAGAGAGAATAGCACTGACTGGGTGTGGGAACGAGGCAGTGTTAACTCACATTCATTGTTCTTGACCCAAAGATGCAAACATGACAGGGAAGAACATTGTAGGCAACGGAGAGGTTTGTAGGGAATGGACATTATTGGTGTATTTGCTCGGGCCCAGTCCAGTCTTCCACTTTGCAGACCAAGAAAACGGATTTATTCAGGAGCCTGAGAGTGGAGCTGACATTCAGGGTAGACTCATATTAACCACACTCAGGAGCCTGATGTATAACACCAGATGGTCAATGTACTGCTTCCTATGAGCAGTAACTTAGATTAGAGTAATCATATCAGTTTGGCCATCATATATTTTCCCTGAAAGCAAATCATAATCAAAAAGTTGATAATTGAACATGAAAGCAGACCGAGAAGAGTTATATAATGTGACAGTTTTCTGACAGGAGGCTAAGGTGTCTGATGCCCTTATATTTTCAGTAAGTACAGAAAGCCGAAATTCCTTCTCTCCTTTTTCTTTTCTCATAGCTGACTAACCACCTCTTTCTGATTGATCCGTCTTTGTTTTTTCCTAAGACAATTATTTTAATTACATAATAACAATCTTGGTGATTTGAGAACCAGCCCATCTCTTTGAAATGCCTTTGTATATCTCTACTCAGATTCATAACTCTCACAGGGAAATAGTGAGCAGTTCAATGTGGTCCTGGGAGATGGGGCTGCTATGGTCTGACGGAGCCAGAGCCCAGGAAAGGAACTGGACCTTGCCGAATGGGTGGTAAATGGGAAGACTGCGTAACACCTGTAACATCGTGATAAGGACACTGATGCGCCACTCTGCCGACCTTCCTGGTCATCCATCTGCTTTTCCACAAGGAAGGGATTGCCCAGAGCCCGGCTGTTTCTCAGATGCAGATGGCTCGGAGAAGTATTTTTTGGGTAAATGTGACTTTGAGTGCTCCTCAATCAGAGGAGCACTTTCTGACCCGTAGGACTGACTGTGGACTGTGGACTAGTTCAGTCTGTACAACACTCAGAAGAGCTGTGCTCTGGGAAAGGGGGTGCGGATGAGGGAATGTACATATAGGATGGGAGAGGGAATGACAACAATTAACCAAAATGCTTCTGCTCCCCTGTGTCCCCCTGTCGAACTCCCCTCTTCAGCCTCCTCCACACCAATCAGACCTGACGTCCCCTGGGAGCCTTCCTGATCTCTCAGAGTGAAGCCCTCCTTCCTCTGTGCCAGGAGTCAGCAAATATTTTCCAGAAAGGGCTGGATAGTATATGTTTCAGGATTTCTGGGCCATATGGCCTCTGTAGCAACAACAATCAATTTTGCTACAACACGTTTCAAAAATGTGAATTCATTCCAATGTGATTAATATATTAGGGAACAATATGAGCATAGCATGCATTTCACGTTCATTTATGTGCAATTTCCTCTATGAGAAACACTAGGAGAAAGCAGAACAGTGCACCCAGCTGAGGCAAGACACGTCGGAACACACAGAATGCACACGTGCACACACCTCAAACATCCACCGTCCACCTCGGGTCGCATGGGTGTCAGGAGCCACACCATCCACATCCTACAGCTTCCCGTCGGATTTCAGACAAGCCTGCTCCCACAGCTTCACAATAGCTCACAAGCCAAAGCCCTCCAGCAAACGCCAGGTCTCTTTCAAAGTAAACTGCCATATTTACTGTAGCATTTATGTTTCTTAACCATTTAACCTGTGTAAAATTGTGTTGCCATCTTTATCAGGTTCTTCTCCATTTTTTGTGTGTCCCTGACTGAGTTTTTAAGTGTTGCCCAATGCCGTTTTCCCCATATGCCCTGTGGATTTTATTGCACAATCTTGCGCAGCGCGGTGATTTTTAGGAACATGTACCATGTTAAAGCAGAACTCACTGTACTCAATTCTGCCATTTTAGGGCAGAAATGGCCATAGATAATGTGTAACCCTAACCCTGACCCTAACCCTCACCCTGTGTATAGACGTGTTCCAATAAACTTCATTTACAAAACAGGCGCCAGGCCAGGTTTAACGCAGGCCTGCCTTTGCTCTGTTATCTCTCCACTTTGTACATGATTCACTTGCTGCACTTCGCACCTGGATGGAGACTTACTTATCTGAATGTCGCTCTCCCCACCTAGGCCATAAGCTCTGTGGAGATGGGGGTCTTCTATTCATCTCTTTCCTCGGCACCCAGCACTGTGCCTGGCAGCAGTGGGCGCTCAGAGTTCTGCTGAGTGATTTAATGAGAAACTGCCCCCCTCTCCCAGTGGACATTCCAGCCCGCAAGAGGGAGTGCCGCTGTCCTGGAGCTGCCTTTCCAGCAGGAGGCTTTGCTATCCAGGTTCAAATGTGAGTCATATTTGTTGAGCTCTGTCTATTCAGTGTGCTGGAGCATAAGCCATTACTGAAGAGAAACCCGGAAGATCTGTATACGTATATTATCTCTATTTCATGGGTTAGGGAATTAAAACTCCAAGTAGTTAAATAACTGCCCGAAGACACACAGCGCAGAGCAGAGAGTGCTCACAAGAGGGCCGTGGGTCCAGAGGGGAAAACAGGGAGACTAGTCTGGGGCTGCCGTCCTGCTGACTTGCTTTTCCTCCCTCTCACAGCCAATGTGTTATGACTTGTTAGGTTTGCCTAACAAAAAGAAACGCAAAAGGAGGAAACCTTCCTACAGAAATAGTTTCTTAAAATCTATTGATGATGTTATAGGAACCTAAACAAGGAAGCGTTAGAAGCAAATAAAGCTTCTGGTTCTCAGAAAAAGTAAAGAGAAGACAGTATCTAGCCCCAAATGACTCTTAATTTTCAGAAGGCTCTAGGAGTTCTTTGGTTCTTACTCAATTGGTTTGGTTTTATAGGATCACGTTGGTTTTCACTTGGCCATAAGTAGTCCCTATATTCTGTTTACAGAATGACAAAGGGTTTTAGTTTCACCTAATTTGCTTTAACACACAATAGCAAGAAAACATTTGTTCGACCCATTCTCCATTTACATAAGAAACATAAGCAACTATGACCAGCATCTTTCCTGAACTGGCAAAATTACCATCTGGAGTCTGCAAACATGAATCAAAGGAATCTCTGGAAAAAACAGAATGTTCAAAACCCACCTGGTCCCCATTATTGCTATGGAGCCTGTTCAAAGGCCCATGAGCCAGCCAACTCCCAAATGTCTGAGATGTCGGCAAGGTGGTCCAAGGTGTTTCCTTGTAGACCAGCGCAGCCGTGCCTGCCTCTTAGCAGAGCATGTCACCAAGAGCCCAAGGGAGGAGAAGCTCTTTGGTATGCTTCCCCCATGGCTGGGTGCCTGCAGTGCAGTGTGTACACAATCCATTTTATGAAACAGATGGAAATTGAGTTATAACCAATAAATCATATGGCCCTTCTTTTAGTGATGTCCTTCTATAGGGAATCCTCCTGTTGACTAAGTGCTGCCTTGTACCTCCTTGATCAAGCATGCAGATGTTTTGTTGATATTTCACTCTTGTGAGAAGTTTCTTGTTTAAAGACTCTGGAGCTTCTCAACATGCAGGGTTCTGCCACTTAGATACTGTGAGGAGTTTTGAGAATTGATTATTATAACCACATCCATTCTGCAGACACACACTCATGCCAACACAGGAACAAAAACACAACTATGCAACTGTGGGGATCAGAATTTGCCACCCCAAAATGTGTCTCTTTGGCTTGATTATTTTTAAAAACAAGAGACTCAAAAAGAAACTTTGACCTTTCCCCATTTGCCTAAAATAATTCAAGATAGAAGGCCTGTCTCAGAACAGGCCATCAGCATAGATAACTCTAGGTGTGGTAAGCTGGGAGGAACCTTGCTAAGCCCACTTTTATCAAAGTTCTCTCTCCAGTCACATTGTCTATAGATGACCCAGCAAACATTTGTTTATCAAACATTTGCTTTTCCATCTCCATGTGAATTGCCTTCCTCCTCTTTGAAGTCCAAAACCACCACTCCCAACAGCCCCCTTTATCTTTGACTAAAGATGGTATTTAAGGTGGTAGCTTCAACCATTTTGGTGAATTGCTCAGATTTCCTGGGTTTCTCCCATGTGTACATGTTACTAAACTTTGTTTGATTTTCTCTTGTTATTCTGTCTCATGTCAATTTAACTCTTAGACCAGCCAGAAGGACTTAGAAGGCAGAGGAATAGCTCTTCCTCCCCTGCATCACCAAAATCACCAGCACCCCCAAACATCTCACACCCCACCCCGTTCCAAATGTTTCATGCAAAGATTGGGGCTCGTGAAAAGCAGGCGATGACTTGGACATTGTATTTCAAGTATCTCTTTTACCATCCTCCAAATAGATGTCCCATCTAAAAGCCATAAATGCTTACCAAAGAGGCGATGATCTTTGGAATCAGACAGGTCAGGTTGGAATTCCAGCTTTACCAAGTATTGGCTGTGTGTCCATGGACAACACAACTCTGAGTCTCAAATCCAAATATGTAAGGTTAGAATATCAATGTGACCTCATAAAGTTTTTTTGAGAAAAGCCCCTATAGCACAGTGCATTGAGCATTTAGCGTGTGCATGTATGTTTGTCTTTTTTTTTGTTTCTTTTGGGAGAGATGCGGGTTGGTATTAATAAATCTTTCTTCCCTTCTCAGGTAACTTGCAAGTTTAAGGGCTTTTCACATTCTGGATGGCTTCTGGACTGAATATACAAAGCTGAATAAACTGCATTGTTCAGTAGCCAGACATATTTATTGAAGGGAGAAGATAACATAGGTAGGTTTAGCTATGCAATTAACAGTATTTTAAAAATAGAATATCAAATCTAGGAAAACAGACTAACTCAGATTGAGTACCCATGGTGTGCCAGGCACTTAACACAAATTATATTATTTAATCCTCAAACAAAATGAGGAAACTGAGGCTCATAAAGATTAAGTATTTTGGCTCAGACCACCTGGTGTGTAAGTGGCAGTCTTGCAGCTGCCATGAGGCAGGTGGGTCTGGCTCCAAAGGCTGGGCTTAGTTTTGCCTGGGTGCGTCTCACCTCCCCAAAGCCAGTCATTTAAAATGTGGGCAGTTACCCAAGAACAGTGCACATGAATAGAGACAAACAGCACAGGACTAGAATTCTGAGGGTGCCCTGCATGCAGCTGACGCGAGGCACAATAAATCAAGTATCAGCACGGCTTTAAAAATGTATATGGAGCAGCTCCCCCACCTGCAACAGGCAGTACTTTAGTCCAGAGAAGCCCTCTCAAGATTAAACAATGCTGATGCACCTACAACAGAATTCCATTGCTTTTCTGAGTTCAGAGTATGAAAAGGAGCCAAACAGGTGGAGCCTTGGATGGATGCCAAGCTCATTCCAGACTAGACAGAAAAGACAAATAGAAGAGCCAAATTCTTGCACTTCAAAACTTTAAACAAAGAGTGGAGATTTACTGACAAGGGTCAACTCTTTTGATGAACCAAAAAAGAGTCAACCTTGATTAACATTCTTCTGCATCATCAGAAGGAGACAGGTCAAGAGAAGGTAATTATAAGGTAACCCACTGACCACACAAAGCTGTGAAAGGCATCATCCAGTGGAAAGGGGCAGCTTCCTTCCCTGAGGGAGAGTCATACCATAGCTGGAAACTTCTGCCACCCCATAATTCTTGATAAAAAGCTTATCTCTCTGCAGTGACTTTTAAAGTCCCACAATGTTCTCTAAGGACATGGAGGGAAAACAAAATCGTCATCATTCTTTTCTATTTTTTGAGCCACACTGCTTCTTTCCTTGATTAGTGGCTAGTTGCCTATTTCATTTCTGCATAGGGAGATTGCAGTGGAGAGCCCTCTGACCTCACAGTAGACCCGCCTGGGGAGCTTTTAAAAAGTGGTGATTCCTGGCCCCGCAACAGAACAAATGACTCCGAGTCCCGAGAGGGGTCAGCCCAGGAACCTGTATTGCGAATAAGCCCCCCAGTTGATTCTAATATGGAAGAGGGTAAAGAGCATATAGATGAATGAATAAAAATAATTGGGATCTCCTTAAACTTTTAGTGGCAAGAATATTTCTCTGGGAGATGGAAAGGGACACTCTCTGAAGCTGACGAGTCATGATTTATTCTCAAGCTCAGGCCACTAAGGAGCTTTTCCTGGTATGGAGAGCACTTCCCCTTGAGTCACAGCTGCAAGTTCGTGGGCCAGTAACCGAGACACCCATACTTGCTGCATCCTAGGAAGTGAGGCCACTTAATTATTCCTGAACAGTCACTTATTGATCACTGGATAGGAAGAGAAAGCAGATGCTTTATCCAAATTACCTCTGATCAATTGATTTGAGAGGTGCTGAAGATTAAGTGATAGGCAGGGGTTTGCATGAAATAGCAAAACAAAATAAGCTATATTCATGAATCTCCTAAGCCAAAATCTCCTAAGGGGGGAAAAAAATCACAGATAGATTCAGGCCGTGATGCATGTCCTATTAGGAGAAGTATTGAAATGCAGTACTCAACAACAATGGATGATGGTTTGGAATAAGAAAAGAAACAAGAGGCTTGTTTCCTGTCTGACTCAAATGCACCACGTGGAATATAGACAGTAATAATCAACAGTTGGGTGGTTACGTGAAGTTTATAAAGTGAGGGAACTGGAGGCCCAGAGATAATATCACAAGCTTGTAAATGCCAGCAGGAGAAGTCTAGGCCTGCCAGCTCACCTTCTCTAACTGCAGTGTTATTCCACAGAATAGAAGAGAGAGAGTGCAAGAAAGAGATGTATATTCAAGTGACCAATTTTTCCCAGGGTGTCATTTATTATAAAATTTTTCACACCATCAAAGGGTATATTAACAGAGAATTGATTAAGTAAATTGTCATGCATCTCTGAAATAAAATACCAAAGAGTCATTATGAAAAATGCTATAGAAGAATGTTGTTGACACGGCAAAGGTTGACAATATATTAGGTTTTAAAAAGCAAGCTATGTTTTATATGACGCAATTTTATAAAAAATGAAGTATGTGTATAATATGAAAATACTGAAGTCATTCATTCATTTATTCATACCATAAATATTTACTGGGTGCCTGCCACAATTCTAGACATTGGGGAAATTATGGTGGGAAAAGATAGCTCCTGCTTCATGGAACCTAGATTCTAGAGTTAGGATGCAGGAAATAAACAAAGAAACATGTAAATATGATAATACGTGCTATGGGGAAAAATACAGCAGAATGGGGGAGCAGGGATTACCAAGGGATGAACTCCGGGCATGTAAGGAAGGCCTCCCTGCTGACAGAGACCTGAGGAAGTCAGGAGAGTCATTGCAGGGTGATTGCAGGATGGCGTGCCTTAGAGAGAACAGCAAACATCACAGGCTTTGATGGGCAGGAGTGCTTGGTATATTCAAGGGACAGCAACGAGTGGCAGAACAGAGTAAGCAAGAGGAAGTGACAGATGAGGTCCCAGTGGGGTTGCAAGTGGCCAGATAATGCCAGGCAGTGTGGCATATATATATATGTCATATATAATCATTTAGGGGTTTTCCCAGAGTGAGATGAGCAACTGTGGGAGAGATGAACAGATGTGTGACGTGATCTTTTTTAAAATTAAGAGTCACTCTGGCTGTTGTGTTGGGAACGTGCTAGAAAAGGCTAAAAGCAGCAGAGGAGTTAGGAGGTTATTACAATAATCCTGGTCAGCAGTGATCTCCTTGGACTAGGATGATGGTGGTCCAGGGACTGAGAAGGGTCAGACTCCGAGTGTATTTTGCAGGTGGAGCTCACATGGTTTGCTCAAGGATGTGAAACGTGAGAGAGACAAGTCAAGGAGGACTCCAAGGTTTGGGCTGTCACATGCTCCTGATAAGGCAGGTAGGAAGAGGACTGAGAACTGACCATTGGATGTGGGGACCCAGGTGGCATGGTAGAGAAACTCTGGTGGAAGAGGATTGAAGAGAGGATGGGAGGAGAGGAGCTGCAAACTGTGAATGTAAATGACTCTTTTGAGTAGTTTTTCTAGATTAAAAATGGGGCGGTATGAGATGTGGGCTTGAGCAAGCGATATAAATCAAAACGTTAACAGTGACTGGTTTTAGCTAGCAGGAATCTGAGTAAATTTACTACCCACCCCCAACCTCGCGCCCCATTTTGGACATTGTTGACATTTTCTAAGTTTTCTGAGTGAGACTGCATTCTATTTATAAGTAGAAATATAAAGTATTTTAAAAGAAATTACTAGGTCCTGAAAAATATGACTTCCCAACTTATAGGAGATAAGATATACAAAAAAAGAAAACTAGCTCAAAACCAAAAACAGAAAAAGAGGAGAAAGCATAGCCCTCCTGCGAATCATATCTATGCTACCATTTATGTAAATTAAAATTTGTTGCTGCTTGTTATTGCCATGGAGTTGACTCTGACTCCTAGTGACCCTGTGTACAGCAGAGTAGAGCCCTGCCCGGTCTTTTTGCGCCATCCTCTCACCTTCAGGCACTGTATCAGACAACGCTCCACTGCTATTCATAGGATTTTCACGGCCAATTTTTTCAGAAGTGGGTGGCCAGGTCCTTCTTCCTAGTCTGTCTAGTCTGCAGGCTCCACTGAAAACCGTCCACCATGGGTGACCCTGCTGGTATTTGAAATACTGGTGGCTTAGCTTTCAGCACCACAGCAACACACAGGAGCCACAGTATGACAACTGACAGGTGGATGATGTGGTTCCCTGACCAGAAAACAGACCTAGGTTGCAGCAGTGAGAGTGCCAAATCTTAACCACCAGACCACCAGGGCTGGATAAATTAAAAATACATACTAAAAAATAACACTATGTCTTTATATCTGTGTGTGTAAAAGTATAAAAGAATGAACTGGAAGGATTCATATCAAATCTACAATTGTGGCTACTTTTGAATGATGGGTAAAAGGTAATGGGGCAGGATGGGGAGCAAAAGAGAATTTCAATTTTATTTCTATTTATTTTTGGTTAAAAAGATGAAGCAAATATGAAAAAGAAATGTTCAAAGTAACGATTTCTGGTGGTGAATACAATGTTTGTCATATTACTATTTTCTGTGTTTTTAAAAAAACCTCACCAAACATACACCAAAGAATCATACCCATTCCTCCCCACCACACCGTCATCCCTTTCCATCTCTTTCCGACTCCCCCTTGGTTTCTGGCAGAATCTACGTATAATAAAATCATATGGTAGCATCAAAGCAATCCATTAAATTAAGAATAAAAATCAGCTTTATAGCATTATTCACTTGTTCATTCATTCACTAAATGTTAATTGTGTACCCATTGCACACAAACAAGATATTTCAATTGTAATTACATCATAAGTATCAAGATAAACAATTTCTAAAAAACAAATACTACATTCTATAAAGAAGCTTGGAATTGAGGACATACAAGGCTGAAAAGGAAAAGCGAGAAAACTCACCAATAAAAGGTGAATTAAGGCAATTCTGTACAGCCTATACGATTTTGACGAGATTATGATTTTTAATAAATCTTACATAGGTAATAATTTAGAATATATACTAGCTGCTAAATCCAAATGCAAAGGAAAAAACTGCGTATACCTTGCTGACATTTTTTTCAAGATTCCTATCTTCCGTTATAGAAGTAATTGTTTTGTTTCACAAAGAGAACATAGAATTCCTTCTAGTGTGAATGGCAGCAGCAGCCTTTATGGCTAATCAAAGGGAAAGGAAAAAAACAACTAGTGGAAGTGTAGAAATGTTAAATTTGTCTTTTCTTCAAACAAATTAAAAATTAGAAGCGAGCCGGGTGCGGACGTGGCACTGCATGGCGTGCCATGCTGTGGTAGGCGTCCCACATATAAAGTAGAGGAAGACGGGCACGGATGTTAGCTCAGGGCCAGTCTTCCTCAGCAAAAAAGACGAGGATTGGCAGCAGATGTTAGCTCATGGCTAATCTTCCTCAAGAAAAAAGAAAATTAGAAGCGAGTGAATTTCAGCAGGACTAGAATGGAGGTGTGCACACCCTACCACCCCCAGAATTTCTAATCACCTTCACTGACCCCAGGAAAGACCCCAGCAGACCAGAATTTTCCCAGAAGAAAGTAGACAGGGTTGTGACCCACGTTTTCAGAACAACATAGAGCTCAGCAAACAAGAGAATTTTAGTCCAGAAGAAGCTTCTGACATCACATCCTGTCTACCTTTACTAATAGAGGAGAAAACCAAGGAAATAGTGGATTTGTGAGGGTCAGACTACAGAGAAGCTACAAATCTTTCAGACTGTGAATGCCTTTAAATTTTATCTTTCCCAGGGTGATTATGTAACCCAATAGCCAAACTCTTTAGCATAATTTAAGCCAGATTTCTCATATATTTATAGTCTCTCATTCACTCATCGCCCTACTCATCACTCTCACTTTATCTCCCTCTTGCTTTCTCCTTTCTAAACAATCTTTTTTCCCATCAGCTATATAGTCACAGACTACGGAAGGAGCAGTCTTGCAAAGTAGTCCCCTAAGGAGCTTTCATGTATTTCACAAAGGTGAAAAAGTTAAAACTTAAGTGATATAAGATTAACCTGAAACAACATTCTCAATGAAAAATGCTTCCTACACTGTCTGCTATTTCTACCATTAAAGTCAGAGTTAAGGCAGAGTCCTTCAAATGAATTCTCTGTAAGAAATTATAATTGGCTTTCAATACGAAAATAATCTTTTTTAGGGGCCGGCCCGGTGGCGTAGTGGTTAAGTTCTCGCACTCCACTTCGGCAGCCAGCAGTTTACAGGTTCGGATCCCAGGTGTGGACCTAGCACTGCTTGTCAAGCATCCCACATAAAATGGAGGAAGATTGGCACAGATGTTAGCTCAGGGCCAATCTTCCTCACACACACACACAAATCTGTTTTAGAAAAATGCCTATTTTGATCTCCCAGATGACCATTAACTAGCCAAGTACTGCCATGCAAATTCAGAGCCCGTATTTTTACTGAGACCTAGTAGTAATACTTTCATTGTCTTGAGAAACGAATAGAAGCAAAATTAGAAAGTATTCAAGATATGCAAAAGCCAAATAATGTCAGAGAATCCTCTACGAACAAAGTTTGAAAGGGAAAAGAAGGAAGAATGTTGTCATCACACCACAGATAGTATAGGCTTGTTAAACTCAGAAGAAACTGAACCCCAATGGTCAGCACCACTCTCCAATTTTCTCAGCAATTCCATTTTCAGTGAAACTACATCATCTGTCACATTAAATTAGTGTACTTAATTTGGATTTTATTTGCTTTATGGATTGTTTGCATTTAATTTGCAAATATATTTTAGTTTTATCTTTGTATAAGAGCAACAAACATGAAGCATTTATAAGCAGTTTAATGTTTATAAGTATTTATGTAACAATTTAATAAACATAAGTCAACACAAGGGAAAGTCTATAAAATTTTATTCCTTTAAAAGGGGATCTACATATTGCTCAGTTTTAGAAACACAGAGTTAAAACAGTATCTACACTAAATATTACTTGTAGCAGGCCCAATAACAGCCACCCAAAGATGCCCCCATCCCAATCCTGAAACATGTGAATCTGTTACCTTCCACAGGGAAAAGGACTTTGCAGGTGTGACTAAGTTACGGATCTCGTGACAAGGAGAATAGCCTGTATTATGCAGGTGGACCTCATCTAATCATTAAGGTCCTTATACGAGGAGATAGGAGATCAGAGTGAGCAATAGGAGATGTGAGGACAGAAACCAGAGGTTGGAGTAATACAAGGAAGGGGTCACAAACCAAGGAACGCTGGTGGCTTCTAAAAAGGAAAGGAAATAGATTCTCTCCTGAAGCCTCCAGAAGGAACACAGTCCTGCCAAGACCTTGATCTGGGACTTCTGACCTTCAGAACTCTGAGAATAAATCTGTATTGTTTTAAACCACTAAGTTTGCGGTAATTTGTTACAGCAGCAATGGGAAACTAATACACTCCTTAATCCATTTGTATGGAATGATCTTAAAATCAATGCGTGCCACTGTGTTATCCGGGAAGCAGAACCACTGCCCTTTCTGATCACCAAATAGTCTCTTAGATTATGAGCAAAGCAAAGTCACATTTAAGTGGAGGAAAGAGGAATGAAATGTGGAAGCGCAGATAAAGCCAGATGGGGTGCCCCACTGGAAGGCCCTGTGTTGGGAATGGAACTGTGCACAAGTACTGAGTTTCTCATTAGTGAATGGTGTTGGCAGGGAAGGAAAGGAGGTTGGGAGCTGTAGAACAGTCATCCAAAGGAGAATGTGACTGGACAGGGGAGAATAGTGCTGGAGACTCTGACTGCGTGGCCAACTTTGCAGTTTCCCTTAGGCCCTACACTTGCGTCTGAATCTTTAAGTTTGCCCTCCAACTGCTTTTCCAGCATTTATGTTCCCAGGGTAAGTCAGGCTCTCTCCCCAAAGATCTGTTCTAGGGAATACGGTAGATTCTGACAGCACTCAAGAATCAAAGCAAATCTGAGCTCCCCTTTACTGAAGCTACCCAGGCCATAAGGCAGGGCCAAGGGCATGCAGACCAACAGAGGAAGCCCTTCTCTTCCTGGTCCTAACTGACGGATGGGAAAAGGATATCAGGTCAAGGGCCAAGCAGACTCTGGGAAAACGATGCTGAAAGCAGTAGAAACTGAATATCAAGCACCAGTATTTTGTTATTTTATCCCCCCAAGGAACCATGAGAAGCAAGGATTCCCTAAAGTTCTTGAATGACGCAAGCAAAACCAAACAAGATGTCACAGTGGCTGACAGGGAGGATGACAGCAGCAGAGGAAACAATATCTATTAAGTGTAGGCTAAACGGTGTCTGGTAAGAGGTAATGGTATATCTCACTGTCCCTGAATTCTCTTGTCCACACTCCTGTCCTTTTTACTGCCTCCTGGGCCTCCTCCCTTCTTCGCCCTCCCTATCCTGGGAGGCAAGATTCAGTTTTTTCAATTATCAGTCCTCTGATTCTTTCAGGTTTAATGTCTTCCTGAGAACAATCAGGCCAGGGCACACCAGTTCACTGTGCAGGGAAGAACACCAGAGCTCATGGTTTGAAGGAAAATAGAGTTAATGATGTTGTGTGTTGTCACTCAATACTTTCTCATTGCACGTCCCATTAGTATTTGAACCAGAACCAATTACAGGGCCCTGAAGTACCACTTTATTAGGGCTATCACTTAACAATCTAAGAATAATTTATTACATAAAAAGATAAAGATTCCAATTCTGCTCCAGAGCTTGAAGTCATCTCGTATCAGGAGCCTATTTTAAGCAGTTGAAAATCTAGCGATACTGTAACTGTCCTCTCACAACATAGAATATTTAGAACATAAAGGCTGCATAGGAAATTCTGAATCCATTCTAAAGACGCTTTCCACCCTTTAAAATATGATATCTCATTCTTGAAAAGTGTTTAAAGTGGTTGATGATTATTATCATCTTTATCACGATGCATTTTCTCATTTCAAAAGCAAATTCCTTAAATTTTTGCTGCCTCAGAATCCATGGTAAATTTACATTCAACTAGAGTAAGGTGCATATTATAATATCTAAGGGAAAAAAGGTTTTGAGGAAGATCATAACAGTGGAATCTGTAAAATATTCAGGAAAAACGATGATATGAATCACAAAATACATCTCATCCTCTTAAAGAAATAAATACAGTCTCATGAAACTATAGAATATTTGAAGTGGAAGGGACTCAGAGTTATTTACTCCAATTGGCAGACATGCGTAAGTCTCCTCCCCAAGAATTCCAACTAGTGATTGCCCAGACCTTCCCTGGACACCTCCACAGAAATGGAAAGCACTCCAATCTTTGGCAGCTCGTTTTTCCTCATTCTGAGACAACAGTCTACCTTGGCCTCCCTTCCTTCCAGCCCTGGGTCACACCTCTGCCCTCTGCAGCCATGCACGAGAAGTCTTCATCAAGTCAGGACTCCCCAGAGTTAACTCTTTGGACTCCTGCATGTGAAGTCTGGTTTTGAACCTCTCACCATCCTTGTCCTGGTACATGGGGCCACTCTAGCTTGTTACTGCTTCTCCTGGCTTCTGATGTCCACAACCCAACCTGGTATACCAACTGAGACTTGGCCTTCCACTTGGAGCACTTGGTTGAGCATTGGAATTTCTGTAAAAAAGGGATACAGTTATATTCACTAGATATGTTCTCTAAATCAGACTTGCCATTGAGAATGGCCTGCCTGCCGATGAGCCCAAAACTTGAGATTTTTTTCCTCTACTGTTCCTCTCTCAAGAGTCCAAATTATCTTTTCAAATCATCCTCACCTGTAAAAGTCAAAACAAAACAAAATTAAGATGCCTAAGAATCTCCCCCAGGAATACAGAAATAAAAGGCCAACAAACATGAACAGGTGCACTGCTTGCTAGCATAAAACTAAGAAAAGAAACTGGAAAACAAGCTGGAAAAGTCCCCTAACTTGATAAAGTTTTGTTTATGAAATTTCCCACCTGAGGACAAATGGAAAGTAGAGCCATCCTTGTGAGTGAAGTGCAGAAAAGATGATTTTAATATTCTCTACTTTCAAAACAAGCCCTAAATTTACTAGTAAAATATTTGCGAGTCCAGGTCTCAAAATGATTTCTTTGATAATCTTGTTCTTAAAGTTCAGGACTTACTGGGGGAAGCAGTGCATTTTGAAGGCAGAGCAGAGAGGGAAGGGGACCCGTGACTTGGGAAGAGGCCGAGTCAGCCTGTGTCCTGCTGGCGGACGGCGCAGTGAGACCCCAGCTCATTATGGGAGCTGTGGGCAGGGGTTTGGCAGGTGCCTCTGCTCCTGAGTGAGCAGTTTACCACCACTCTACGTTACGTTTTTGTAATGAAACAAAAGACAATTACTCCTCTAATAAGTTGGGCGTTTTGGTTTCACACCTTCCCATTTGGGCATTCTTTGCTTGGCCATCAACGAGGACTGATTGAAAAGAAAAACTCACAGAGATTTCAATTATTGTTAACGTTGCCTAACTGTTCTCACTGTCACAGTCTAAGGCTTCAACTTTTTAATAAGTTTCCCGTAATTATTACGAGTTTTTGGTCTAATTCCAGCTGAGGATTTAATGGGACTCATTCTGACAAGATATAGGATATTGTCCCAGTAGATGTTCATTTGGAAATGGGCCACTTGCAATTTTGAGTGTGCAGAGCTGTGCAAGATTAAAAGCACTGGCAGTATAATTTCCACCTTGTGTCCCAGGCTCTGTGGATTTGTAGCTCATCCAGGCTGTCCATCTGGGGAGCAAACAGCATGTACTCCTTGATGAGAAACTCTGGCCAACTGACCAGCTGTGAAAAAAATAGATTACTCTTGTCATTTTTTTCTCCGAGGTAATTTGCTGGGAGTAAAAATATAATTTCTTAGAAGGTGTACAGTTAAAAGCAAATCCTAGGGATGTGTCTGATTTATACTTAAAACTTCACTACACTTTTATTTGTTAAATTTAATTTCAACAATACCCTGGCTGTGATAATATTTCCTAATTCACAGGAGATGGAAAGGTTGGTTTCTGGTATTTGTACACTAAGCAAGCATGGGAAAGGGGTTGTGGAGGAGAAAGAACATAGATAAAGGACTCAGCTGGCGGGCTGAGCTAAGCACAAAGAAATGCACCGTTGCTCTTCCTACAGGTAAAGGAGATATTGTGATGGAATTAAATAACTGTCGGGAAAATAGATCTTCCTCTTGCCTCCCAGAAAGCTAAAACAGTAAATGTATCATTTTAAGGCGGTGACATATAACTTCATCCTTGTGAGAATTCAGAAGGTCACGCTAGATAGATAATCAGCGTAATTCTAGATCAATTGAGCTGAAGAGCTAAGAGGGGGATTGTTAATAACAGTTTGATTGTGATGTAATATGTAACATCTAGAGATGTAATACATCCACTATGCTATGTGTTTTCACCAAACCAAAGGGAATGGAAGGATATGTGCCAAATAAAATTAAACTATTCAGTTCCTACCCAGTGGAGAGTTAATGATATAAATTTGAAGTGAAAGAATTTGCAATAATACTTTTGCGCAGTGAGTTACAAAATGTATAGACACAAATGAGTGGTGTTGCTATCTGGAATCTAAAGATTATAGTGCTGTGCCTCATACAAGCTGACCCAGAAATTGTCCAGACCCAGAAAGTGTTAAAAAAAACTAATTCCAAAGAGGCGTAAGCGTTTTTAAAAATTGGTATATTAATATTACATATAATTTGACTTATTTTGACATTGGTATAGTTTGCTAGACATTAGTATATATGTATCCATACATATGACAAAGGACTTGCATTTAAAGTCATTTTTTCCTACAATTCACTGAAAGGAAGCCAAACAAACCAGTGAAAAATAGTAAGCAAAGATATGAACAGAATCTCCACAAAAGAAGATATAATAATAGGTAGTGAGCACACGAGGAGGAGCTCAACATCACAAGTTATCAATGCAATGCAAATTAAAAATATTAATGAGATACCACTCCATATCCATTAGATTGAGTAAAATTTGAAGCCTGACACTGTCAAGTGTTGATGAGGATATGGGGCAACAGGAACTCTCCAACTGCACTGGTGGGACATTCAATCTCTTTGGAGATTCAATGGTTCAATATCTTTGGAAAATAGTTTGGCACTTATAAAGTTTAACACTCTCTTACTATATGACCCAGCCATTTTACTCCTAGATATTTATCCAAGAAAAATGAAAACACATGTCCACACAAAGACTTGTATATGGATGTTCATAACAGCTTTATTCATAACAGTCAAAAACTGGAAACAACCAAAATATCCATCACCACACCAGGTGAATGGCTAATTAAATTGAGGTGTACCGTACAACGGAGTACCACTCAGCAATATAAAAGGAGTAAACTACTGATACATTCAACAACGTGGGTGAATCTCAAAAACACTATACTCGAGCAAAAGAAGACAGACACCAAAAGGTACTGTATGATTCCATTTATATGAAAGTTTAGAAAAGACAAATCTAATCCTTAGTAACTGGAAAAAGATCAGTTGTTGCCTGGAGCCAGAGATGGGAGCTGGTTATTGACTAAGAAGGACACAAAGGAACTTTCCGGGTAATAAATACTTTCTATATCTTGATAATAGTGGTATTTATACAGATAGATAAATATGTCAAAACTCATCAGAATACATTTCATTGTATATAAATGTAGACCCCAATAAATGTGATTAAATAAAGTTTTAAAAACACAATCGCCAATAGCCTTCCAATTCACTTAGAGTAAGTCTTTTAAATAATTACCAAGTTTATCTCTGGCTTCATTGTTTTCCCTTCTCCTTCTCTACTAAATTCACCACATTAGACCTCTTGATGTGTAGCTTGAACATGTCAGTTCAACGCAATGGTCTTGTGCAATGACCATTCCTTCTGCCTAAAAAACTATTCTTTCAGATACTCACTGGCTCACTTTCCCAACTCTTCCATTCTTTTTTTAAGTGTTTTTTCTCAGTGAGACCCACTCTGTCCCACTGATTCAAAACTATAACCTCCCTGACATTGGCCAAACCTTACTCTGTTTTATTTTTCTGCATAACTTTTGTCACCTTCTAATATACTCAATATTTTACTGATTTATTATATTTACTATCTTTAACTCTCAACTACAATGTAAATGTCATGAGATTGGGATTTCATCTGTTTTGTTCATTGCTGAATCCCAAGTACATTGGCACATAGGAGGCACTTACCATACATTTGCTGAATAAATAAATGCATGAAAGAAAAGAAATCACTTAAATAGTCATAATACTAAGTATGACAGAACTGAATTCTCACATTAAAAAGGAGAGATGGTCATATTAGGGTATAAACCAAAACCCAACTACATTCACCCAACTAAAGTAAAACAATCAATGTTGAAAATCACTTTATATTAGAACATTGCAAACAAAACATTAAAAGCAAAAGCAGCAGCAGCAATATTAATATTAATAAGACTAATCTAATATAGAGAATATCAAGTAGTTATCAAAAGTACAATATATGAAGAGACTTTAACATTTACAAATCTAAAAGTACAAAGTATCTAAAATAAAGCAAAAATATTACAAATGAAGCTGATAAACAAGAGTAATAGTGGAAATCTTTTTAGAGTTGAACAGATCTGGTAGACAAAAAATATAAGTATGGACATAGAGGAATTAAATGAAATAATAAATAAACTTGATTATGTATTTATTTCTCAATGGAACATTGTCATTTCCCTGAACTGTAAACTCCACAAAGCAAGGTATATATCTATGCTATTGACCGTTACACCACCAGCACCTGGAAAAGAGCCTCACGTGGAATTGAGTTTGATGAATATTTGTTGAATGACTATTTGCATTCACAAAATTTGACTTCATACTCGATTATCAACGCTTCTAACAAAATATTTTTTAACAGATGTTTTTAAAGTAGAGCTTGTGCAAACCACTCTCTGACCAAAACTCAATCATACTGGAAATAAATTATGAGATAGAGATTAAAGTGATATTCATTATTTGTAAATTAAGAAGCACATACCTATATCACCCTTGGATAAAAGAAAAAATCAAAAGTGAGATTAAAAATTATCCAGAATCCAATGAAAAGAACACTTTATAGCCAAAATTCATTGGACACAGCAAAAGGTATACAAGCAGCATTAAATGCCTTCATGTGAAGCTAAAAAATCACCCTAAATTATCAAAACCAGCCCAAGATGAGGTAGAAAATTTAAATTAATTATAATAAAAGAGTTCATATTTACAATTAAAAAAGATATTGAAAAGTTACCAGTACTCAATGGGTTCACAGCTAAGTCCAGCTAGGTATAGAAGAGTTTTTTCCAGTGTGACATAAACTATTACAGGTCATAGAATTAAAAGATATTCCTCAAAAGAATGTTTTCTCAATTCATATTATAAAGTAATTGAGCACAATTCTAGATAGAAAACTGTAGACCAATATAATGCATGAATACGAATGAAAAATTTGAAAGAACATATTAGCAATGAACAAAAGATAATAATACCATGTGATCAACTAAGGTATATTTTAGGAATGCAAGAGAGGCTTAATAGCAGGAAATCTACAATTATAATTCATTGTATCCCCTAAATTAAAGGGGAAAAAAACCATATGATCATATCAATATTTGCTGAAAGGGCCTTAGATAAAATTAAGCATCCATCACCAACATAAAAGCTAAATAGCAGCACTGTTACACTGTTTATAACAGCACTGTTTGAGATAGCAAAATGCTATAAAGTAAATGGTGGTCTTGAATAATAGGAAGTTAAACTCTGCTCAAGTCACACTAAGGACTATTATGTCTCTGTTAAAAACAGTGAATTATAACAGAAAGGGCCAAGATGCGGCTGTGGGAAGACCCTAAACTCACCTCCTCCCACGGACACACCAAATCTACACCTACACATAGAGTAATTCCTCCTGAAGAAGAACTAAGGACTGGTTGAACAGCTTCTGAATAACAAACAATAGAGGGCCACATAGAGATGGGGAGGAAAGACAGAGACATGATATTGACGGAAACCTCATCCCTGACCCTGCGACCTGCAGCAGGGAGGGACATCACTGAGGGGCCCCCACGAAGGCTTGCCTGCCCTGGGGCACAGCAGAAAAAAACCAGCAGTTTGAAAGGCACCTAAACAATACGGGAAGGAAATCCATTTAATAACCCTAGACATCTACCAAATAGACAGAGAACTGCTGAAACTCTCCGCAGTTGGAGGTGATGACAAGCGCCATTTATTGTATTTCCCCTCCACCTTGATAGTGTGGGCAGGAGCACAGTCCAGACACTCTAGCTGGCCTGCCAAGGCCACCCCAGCACCCCTTGGGCCCCCCAGCCTCCTGGCCCCCTGGCCCAGCCATCAGCCCAAGGTGGTCTCAGCATAAACATATGATGAGAAGGGGACCCGTCCCCAGCATTCCCATATAGTTTAGATGCCTTTTAAACTGCTGGGTTTTTTTCACTGTGCCCCAGGGCAGGCAAGCATTTGTGTGGGCCCCTCAGTGATATCCCTCTCATACATGTATGGTAAATTAATCTACAGCAAAGGAGACAAGACTGTACAATGGGGAGAAGACAGTCTCTTCAATAAATAGGGTTGGGAAAATTTGGGCAGCTACATGCAAAAGAGTAAAATTGGACCACTGTCTAACACCATATACAAAAGTAAATTCAAAATATATTAAAGACTTGAATGTAAGTCCTGAAACCATAAAGCTCCTAGAAGAAAACATGGGCAGTCAGCTCTTTGACATCAATCTTAGCAATATTTTTTGGTCCAGTATGCTCAGGCAAGGGCAATAAAAGCAAAAACAGTTGGAGTTACGTCAAACTAAAAAGCTTTTGTACAGCAAAGGAAACTACCAGCAAAATGAAAAGGCAACCCACTGAATGAGAGAAAATTTTTGCAAAGCATACATCCAATAAATGGTTAGTATCCAAAACATATGAAGAACTTACACAACTTGATATTAAAAAACAAAAAACTCGATTAAAAAATGGGCAGATGACTTGAGTAGACGTTTTTCCAAAGAAGACACACAGATGAACAACAGGCACATGAAAAGATGCTCAATATCACTAATGATGAGGGAAATGCAAATCAAAGCCACAATGAGATACCACCTCACACCTGTCAAAATGGCTGTTACCAAAAAGACAAAAAATAACAAGTGTTGGTGAAGAAGTAGAGAAAAACGAACCGTCATACACTGTTGGTGGAAATGTAAATTGGTGCAGCTACTATGGAAAAAATTATGGAGAGTCCACAAAAAATTAAAAATAAAGCTACCATACAATCTAGCAATTCCACTTCTGGGTACGAATCTGAAGAAGACAAAAACGCTAATTCAAAGAGATATAGTCACACTCATGTTCATTGCAGCATTATTTACAATAGCCAAGATATGGAAACAACATAAGCAATCATCAATAGATGAATGGAGAAGATGTGGTCTATATATATACATACACAATGGAATGTAAGCCATAAAAAAGAATCAAATCTTGTCATACGTGACAACATGGATGTCACATGTCACATTGGATGTCACATCCAATACCCTACAGAGTATTGTGCTAAGTGAAATAAGTCAGACAGAGAAAGACAAATACCATATGATTTCACTTATATATTGAATCTAGAAAACAAAATAAACAAAACAAAACAAAACAGAAACAGACTCATAGATACAGAGAACAAACTGATGGTTACCAGAGGTGGGAAGGGTTGGGAGTAGACGAAATAAGTGAAGGGGATTAAAAGGTACAAACTTCCAGTTATAGAATAAATAAGTCATGGGGATGTAACGTACAATATAGAGAATATAGTCAATAATATTGTAATAGCTCTGTATGGTGATAGATGATAACTAGACTTATTGTAGTTATCATTTCATAATGTATATAAATACCAAATCACTAGGATGTACACCTGAAACTAATGTGATATTGTATGTTAATTATACTTCAATAAAAAATAAATTTAATTTAATTTTAAAAAAAGAATGAATTAGGGGCCAGCCATGTGGTGTAGTCATTAAGTTCACATCCTCCACTTCGGCAGCATGGGGTTCGTGGGCTCAGATCCTGGGCATGGACCTACACACTGCTCATCGAGTTATGCAGAGGCAGAGACCTACATCCAGAATAGAGGAAGACTGGCACAGATGTTAGCTCAGGGACAATCTTACTCATCAAAAAAAGAGAGAAAAGAATGAATTAGAGTTAAATCAATAAACTTATAGGAATATCCATGAGTACTGTTAAATAAATTTTTTAAAGCTACAGAAAGTAAGTATCATATAATAATATCCCATTTTTATCAAACAATAACCTAGAAACCATGTTTTTTCATGACTATACAACCACTGAGAATAATACAAGAGAATATATACCAGGTTGTTAACATGGCTTCCCCGGGTAGGAATTGATTGATGCAGGACAAGGAGGGTGGGAGGAAGATGAGAAGGAGGAGGAAGCCAAGCCTAAAAGGAAAATACTACATTTTTAAAGCAAAGCATAAAATACTCATTACATAAAGTATAGAGTATGTGCTCCTTTTTATTCATTTGTGGGGTGTGTGCGTGTGTGTGTGTGACAGAAAGAGAGAATGTGAGAGAGAGAAATAATTCACTAGTTTTCAATGGAAAATAATTTTTTTAACTATCTTAAAATTATTTGGCTCTTTTCTGCTCAGATGAATTTTTCAAAATGCTCAGAGGATGAAAATAGATACAAATTATTTAAGTATTTTACAACCTATCAGAAGCTTAAATGTGCACTTCAGGAAAGAGGAAAGACTTGTTTCCAGAAACTTCCTTATCACTGAAATGGTAGCAACTTTATACAACTGATAAAAATCACAGAACAATGCACATAAACCATAGCAATTTGAGTCCAAACTCTTTTACTTTTACACTGCCCTTATTAGATTCCTATATCAGTGGGAGATTTGTGAAAACAGTAAGTACTTTACTAAAAAAAGAAACAAGCAAGTTCAAGTTGGCTGTTTCATCAATAGACTACAAAACCAAGAAGTTAAAATAGGCTAGAATTTTTCTACATTCCAACATGCATGACATAGAGAAAGTTCACTTTTATCTTAAAGACCATGAGGGATTTCCATAAGGATAGAAGAAACTATTCATTCTCACACGCTGTATTAGTTTCCTGTGGCTGCTGTAACAAATTACCACAAACCTCAAGGCTTAAAACAATAAGAATTTACTCTTTCACAATTCTAGAGGCCAGATGTCCAAAATCAGTATCACTGGGTTGAAATCAAGATGTTGGCAGACACATGGTCTCTCTGTAGGATCTAAAGAGAACCTATCACTTTCCTCTTCCAGCTTCTGGTGGTGGCCAGCATCCTTGATCTGTGAGAACACCACTCCGATCTCTACCTCTGTTGTCAAATTGCCTTCTCCTCCTCTGCCTGTCTGTAATTTCCCTCTGCTTCTCTCTGATAAGGACTTACAATGGCATTTAAGGTCCACTTGAATAATCTAGGAAAATCTCTCCATCTCAGGATCTTTATTTAATTTAGTCATATCTGAAAAGATTCTTTTTCCAAATAAAGTAACATCATAGGTTCCAAGGAGGAGGACTTGATACCTTTAGGGACCATTATTCAGGCTACTACAAACACTGTGGTAGAATAAATTAGTACAATTTTTCTGAGAGATGATTTGCTAAACTGTATTTAAATCCTTAAAAATATCATTGCTAGACATGTATTCTAATAAAACAATTTATTCAATTAATAGTTAATGTATACAATCATGTGAACAAGAATGTTTGCCTAAAAGAATTATTTATAATAATGAAAGCTTGGAAACAGCCTGAACAACTAACAACAAGAGATTGGGTTTATAAGTTACACATTCATACAACAAAAAATGAAGCAACCACAAAATAATAAGTGCCTATTTATAGACATGGAAAGACATATACATTTTAAATAAAGAAAATCAGGTTACCAAACAGTGTGATCCCATTAAATATTTGTTTTTTATGTCCTTCTGTGTTTGTATGTATTTATGTATGTGTGTATACATATTCTAAGCAAAGACAAAGAGTGGAAGTATGTACATCAAAATATCAAAAGTACAGGGGCTGAAGGGGATCACTTACATGGGGACGGACAAGAAATAATTTACAACTGAAACTTCACAATGATGTAAACTATTATGAACTCAATAAAATATATATATATATATATATCTCAAAAGTGACTACCCAAAGGTGATAAGATTAAAGTTTATTTTTCTAAGGTGAACATCTATTGCCATAATAATTCTTTTAAAGTCAGGAAAAAAAGACTTCTGCTTCTGGGAATAAAAGACTAAGATAACTACTGAACAACTCCCCTGCAGAAAAAAAATAATAAAAACAGATATAATACAAAAAGTGCCAACCTAAAGGCAATGGACAACGAAGAAAAAAGACCAGTTCTGGTGGGCATACACCCCAGAGGAAGGGAGCTGCACAAAGTAAAACCCTGTTTGCACAGCCTTTTGCCCGGAGCTAAGTGTGGTTGATGTGGAGCAGGCAAGAGGGTGAGGGCGCAACTGGAAAAATTGCAATATTTCTGGCTTGAGCAATCAGAAAAATAAAGCCGAGGAAAGCATGACTGTAGAAAGTAGTGGGGAAATCCCAGAAGGGAAAGAGTCCCCAAATTTGTGACCCATGTTTCTAACAGATCCCTGACCCACACATTTGTGGAACAGGCTCAAAGCAGCTCGGCTAGTGACAGAACGTCTGAACTGAGGTCTGAGCTGCCACCGCAAAAAACAGGGTTTGCACATTCAGTCAACATAATTGCCTGTGAAAACAAAAGAAGCAGCATTCACATGAGTAAAATAACAGAATACAGACTCTCCACAGCTTAACATATAATGGCTAGGACACAATTCAAAATTACCCAATACAAAACACCAAGAAAATGGGACACTTTCTCGAGAGAAAAG
The DNA here is from genome assembly GCF_021613505.1 of Equus quagga. Lineage (NCBI taxonomy): Eukaryota > Metazoa > Chordata > Mammalia > Perissodactyla > Equidae > Equus > Equus quagga. The sequence continues at coordinate 128,332,722 of NC_060267.1, forward strand.
AAAATCCACTAAATCTTCCCCTGAGGTGAACCAGATTTTGGAACTAGTAGATAAGGATTTTTAAATGGCTATTATAACTAGTCTAGATGAAGTGAAATGAAATGTACTTACAAAGAATAAAAAGAGAGGCAATCCCAACAGAGAAACAGAAAAATAAAAAGAACCACGTGAAAAGTTGAGAGCTGAAAACAACACCTGAAATAAAACATGCATTCACTTAACAGTCAAATGAAAATGATACAAGAAAGAGTATGTAAACTTGAAAACAGATCAGTAGAAATTGTCCAATGTGAAGAACAGAGAGAAAACAGTTTGAAAACAATAAACAGAGTCTCAGGGACCTGTTAGCTAAATGAAAGAGTTCTAGGGCCTGCCCAGTGGCGCAGCGGTGCAGTGGTTAAGTTCTCATGTTGGATTCGGCGGCCTGGGGTTTGCCAGTTCGGATCCCCAGTGCGGACATGGCACCGCTGGGCATGCCATGTTGTGGTAGGCATCCCACATATAAAGTAGAGGAAGATGGGCACGGATGTTAGCTCAGGGCCAATCTTCCTCAGCAAAAAGGGGAGGATTGGAAGCAGTTAGCTCAGGGCTAATCTTCCTCAAAAAAAAAAAAAAGATGAAACAGTCCTAGACATGTATGATTGAAATCTCAGAAGGAGAAGAGTGAGAAAATAAAGCAGGAAAAATATTTGAGGAAATAATGGCTTAAAATTCCTCAATTTTTATGACGGGCAGAATTAATCAACACAATATGCTAAATGAATACCAAGGAGAATGAAATTTTCACAAGGGAGCTCAGGCCCAGGCACATTGTAGTCAAGCTTTGGAAAGCTGAAGTTAAAATGCTCACCTTATAAGCAATAAGAGGAAAAGGCATATTATAGAGAGAGGAACAATGAATTATATGATGAATAGCCTACTTCTCATCAGAAACGATAGGGAACAGAAAAAAAGCGGAATAATAATTTTGAAGTCCTGAAAAGAAATCTGTTTTCCAGAATCATATATCCATCAAAAATATTCAAAAGTGAAGATGAAATAAGGACACATTTAGAGAAAAGAAAATGAAGAAACTCTATTGTCAGCAGATTTCCACTACTGCGAATGTTCACAGAAGTCCTGGAGGCTGAAGGAGAACAATACCAGATGAAAGGTCGTATTTTCAGAAACGAAAAAGCATCAGAAGTGGTGAATATCTAAGCATATGCAAAAGATTTTTTCGCTTTTTGCTTTTCTCCTCTTTGTTTTTTTTAAATCATATTAATGTTTAAAGCAATATTTAACACATTATTTTGTGATATTTATCACACATGTAGATCAAATTCATAAAATATATGTTTAAAATCATAACGTATAGAAGATAGGGGGTGGAGAGTTGTAAGATTTCTGTATGTTACGCAAAGCAGCAGTTAACCATAGGTAAATTGTGAGAACTTAAGGATTTTTAGTATAATTTGCAAAGCGGCCACTGAAATAATAATGCAAAGAAGTAGAGTTAAAAAGTCAATAAGAGGGGACAGCCCCATGGTGCAGCAGTTAAGTTCCCACACTCTGCTTTGGCGGTCCGGGGTTGACCAGTTCACATCCCGGGTGTGGACATGGCACCGCTTGTCAAGCCATGCTGTGGCAGGCGTCCCACATATAAAGAAGAGGAAGATGGGCACAGATGTTAGCTCAGGGCTAATCTTCCTAAAAAAAAAAAAAAAAAATTCAAAAGTGACGATGAAATAAGGACACATTTAGAGAAAAGAAAATGAAGAAACTCTACTGTCAGCAGATTTCCACTACTGTGAATGTTCACAGAAGTCAGAACTAAAGAAGAGAAGGAGAACTCATAGAAGGAGAACTAAAATGGAATTCTTTAAAATATTCAAAAAATCAATAAAAAGGACAGAAAGAAGGAAGAAAGTAACGAAAAATAGAGTGGACAACTTGAAAACAAATAATGAAATGGAAGATCTAATCCCAACCACATCAGCAATTACACTAGACATTAATTGACTAAACACTCCACTTTAAAGGAAAAGAGTGTCAGAATGGTTTAAGAAGAAAAAGAGACCCAATAAATATGATGTCTGTAGAAAATGTGCTTTAAATATAAAGACACACGTAGACTGAAAATAAATGCTTGAGAAAAAATACATCACATAGACGATAACATAAGAAGACTGGAATGGCTAGCTTTTGGATACCTGTCTACGGGAGCACTCCTCCAAGCACTTTTCTGATGGTGCTCCTGTCCTCAGTAGTTGGTGTGTAAGGTCAACCAGGACAGCTCTTGCACACAGTCTGCCTGCACCACCAGCCTCAAACTCATGTAATCTCTCAACCCCACATCTGTTGGTTTACACCTGAGTTCATACCTCAAATGTCTTTGAAATTCAAAAGCATTTTCTTTATTCTGGTAAGCTTCTAACTCATTTATACATCTCAAATATCATTTGTAAAATATTCATTAAGCATCAATTGTGTGCAAGGTTTGGTGCTAAGGCTATAAAGCGAGAAAGATGAGTAAGATAAAGGTCTCATAGACTTTGTGAAATGAAGTAGGAAATAAATAAACAAGTACAGCTCCTCTTTGCCTGCTATCTAGCAAGAATAAGCTAAGTACACACAAATTATAAAAATTATATATTATAGATGAGGCACCATAATGCTCAATATACAGGACTTTGAACTGGGGGTGAAGAAGGATATACTTTTTTTTAACCCAAACATATCCCACTGGAGAGTCTGATATGCCCACTCCACTCCCAACTCCTACCAAGAGATGGACAGAAATACTACCACACGGATTTGTTGCTTTTGATGGAAGAGTTTCACATCCCTCCTATTTGCTAGAGCTAAAAAATGGTGAAATGAATCAGCTACATATAATTCTTTTCTAGTTAAATACATGTATATTAATGGCATATTAGAGTTTCATATGAAGTACGATGTAGTAATATAGAAAAAAACTGTGATGCGTTAATTGCACATTCCATCATTTTGAATCTCTACTTCTTTGACTCAAGTTCCATAGTTACATTTTCAACAGAATGCAAACACCGACCACTGACCCATTGACACGTATAAAAGTCTTTAAAAAGTCTTAAGAAAAACATCATGGACTAATTATTCCCAGAATTATCAACAAGGTGGGGACTAGAGTTAAGCAAATGCCTCACTTGCCTCACCCTCGTCCCAAATGAGAAAAGCCTAGTTAGTGGATCCACGTAGGTGAAAATCAAACTTCTACCATCCACCTGGCGGCAACCATCCCAATAGTAAGGGTAACTGCTCTTGTCTAGCTGCAGAGACTCAAATTTGTTGCACTTGCCCTGAAAAACTAAACTAACAGAAACTGAAACAGAAGCAAGGGTGTTAAAGAGACTCTGGTTGACCATTAATAGACTCAAATATTTTCAGTTACTTGAGTTGTGCTTACATGAAGCAAGGTCTTCAGTTACTGGGTTAATTTAGTCCAAGAGTTAGCCAATACAAAAAGAGAGAAAAAAAGAGTGATATCAGCTATTTTATTGAATTGTGGTCAGACAGGTGTCAGCGCTTTAGCTGTGGTTATAGAATACCGAATAGGGATGGAGGCTACCAAGAAAATGGTAACGATCAAATCAATATTCACATGTACATAGCAAAGCAGTCCATAGAAATTGGACATTGTTAAGTTTAAGCTGATTTTTAAATGTTAAATCCATAAATACATATGACCATTTACATTTTAAAACTTTTGCCTTTAAATGTTAAAGTCTGGTATTTATAACAAGATGATGTTGGGAAGCTTCCTATTAAATGGCTTTGACTATTTCAGTTTGTACAGGACAAGTTATTTTTCTTCCTCTTTTCTAATTATAAATGTAACATATTCTCATGCAGATAACTTGAACACTACAGAAGTGTCAAAAAGTAGCAAGAAATCTCCCATAATCCTAGTATTCAAAGGCAATCGCATTGTTCGTTTAGATATAGTTTCTTCTAATCTTTTTCTTTACATTTTAAACACAGGGAAGATTATGATAGGTCATTTATAGACTATCATTTTTTTGTACTTATTTAAGAAGGAACCCTTTCATATTTTCAGATGTTGTCAGTTAAAAATCATGATAGTATATACTGGGAAAAATTCTTGGCAGAGCTATGAGATAACGCTGTTAACAAAGAACTGGAAGCATCCTGCCAGCAGTCTACCGTGCCAAATCCATGCTTGAGAAACCTGACATCAGACGTGTATTTCTGACTACATGCAATTATGACCAAAACATTTATCTCAAAGAAGTTTCAGAAAAAATGTTTTCACGTATGTCCTGCTGTCTTCTTGCATGGTCTACCTAAAGTGATTCATTAGCAATAAGCTCTCTTTAAAAGAATAAATTCTCTTTAAAGGAATGAAGACTTTTTTTGTTGTTATTATGTTATTTGTGTTTTTTAAAAGAACTAGTTAGAAAGGACAATGTTATGGATGAAAATCTAGTATCTCAACAGTACCAGTTTGGGGGCCTAAATGACATCAAGAGGATGACTATGTCTGCCTCGTCAGAGCCAGAGTGTAATCAGCCCCCATAACAGTAACCTTAGCACAGGAAAGCAGGAGAGAAAGTTGGGAATGAGCCAGCCAAACCCCAGATGTTAAGTTTGAGAACATTCCAGATTTCTACATCTGGAGGCATCCACTGCCAAGCCTGTCCCATCTGTAACAAAGGTGATAAATTCCTCCCTCAGAGAGAAAACCAGAAAAGGTGATGATACAATGTTGCTGAGTCAGGCTTATAGCAGGCTAGTGCCAGTGTCTGGCAGCCTTCTGTTCATTCCCCAGTACCAAAAAAGGACTGAAAAAAACCTAGGAAATCAAGAATTGAAGCTAGAATGCTAGCAAAATTCAAAAGAAAAAGCCAGTTACAAGGATACATAAATTAAGTTGATTGGGAAAGAACATTGTTGTTTGTTCTTCCCTCCCCCAAGCAATAAATAAGATACAACAGCGCACCCTTCTGGTCAAAATACAAAACTAACATTCCGATAAAAGTCTAGTCGCCGGTCTCCCCTAGGTCCCTGGGGATAATCTCAAAATATTCCTGGTTTCCACGTGTGGTTAGGGTTCATAGCAATGACCTCATTTGCAGACTTTTTTTAAGTGACAAAAGCAAGAAACTCATTTCCACAAAGGAATTTTGTCACTCTGAATGAGGTGAATATGGTAGCAAAGAAACTTGTAAAGACCTTTGATACTGCATTTACTTAATATTTATATGGGTGTCTAGCACTCCATTCCCTTGACTTCCTTGGAGCTTTCCTATGGGGCCTTAAACGTCATACTTACTAAATATTTGTTGAACAAATTAATCAAGCAAATTTCTGAAACTCTGGCCCTCAGTAAAATCTGAAAACCAATTGTATTTTGTCACAAGTGCAATAGCTCTGAAAGTTTCAGTGAAGGAAAGCTCACAGTATTATGCAATGGGAAAGCGAGTATGAAAATGCTTAGCCTTTCTTGTTACGAATTTGTACAAACGCATTAACATCAGCATAGAGTTTATGAGCAATGGAACTTGCTCTATGTAGAACCAGTTGTTATCCCTATTTCCCTTCAAGTGAAGGCCATCATAAACTGCTGCTAGAAAACTCTCTGCACACTTGTTTTGATGGAGCAGTGAGTAAAAGGTGGTTCATAAACAGCTTTGTGTAAGAAAGGCTGCTTCCAGCCCACCTGTCCACTTCTGCAATCTATAGGTAGTGGAGGACACCAGGGAAATCACTGAGCATCTTCCAAGAAAAAAAGGAAAGTGTTTCAAAAAGTCTTTGTCCAATTTTTGGAAATAACTATAGGTATGCGGCCACCTATTTTCAAAAAGTTGAAGGTCAATCAGGACACAGGTTCCTGAAGAGTAATTGATAATGCAAAAATCCATTCTCTCCCTAACCCGAATAAAAATACACAGCATAGGAAGTCTTCCTTCCCTTTAGACCTGCTCATATTAAAACTTGGTATGTCCAGAGCACGTATTCACATACTAGCTTTTCTTGATTACATATTTGAAAGTATCAAAAGACTCAAAACAACGTTTTAAAATGTCAGCAATATTTACAAAGCATTAATTGCCACAATACACCCATGTTTCACTCTCCATAAAAGTATCCAGGGTTATCTTACTGCCCTTGGCCACCCTGCAGGGCTCTATCTCTCTGAGAACGGTTTTATGCCTTGCCACAATCTCTTAGAATTAGCAAAGCTAGGACTTAATGTTTCAGTAAATGGGAGCTCTTTCTTTGGCACTAGGTTGACATTATGCCATACTTCTAAATGTATATTTGCCGCAAGCAATATATACTGCATTACATGGTCTGCTCAAGTCAATGATTCATCGGACAGACAACACCCTAAAAGCATAATGGTATGACTCAGTGTTAGCAAAAATAGATTTTACACATTGACCAAAGTTTGGGGATATTCCTGTAAGAAGTCTGCTGTATACTACTTCCGAGGCACACCAGTTAAGAACCACTATATCGACCATATGCAGAGATAAAGAACCACTATATTGACCATATGCAGAGATAAAGAATTATTAGACATTCTAGAGTGAAAAATAGCCTCAAAGAATTATGAATACTGATATCCAAAAATAGATGGTAACCTGAAACTTTTCACAAAAATCACCCCAGCCACAGGAAATCAATGAAAGCAGGAAACAACTTCTCTCCTAAAATCTACACCAAAAAAAAAAAAAAAAAAGATTTCCTAAGACACACTTGGGATTCAGTTTTTAGCAGTAAATTGTCTTGCCTATAAAGATTTCTTTCAGCAAGTTCAAGCCAAGCAGGTATCAGACACTATAATGCTAGCATAAAAATTTATCACAGTACAATGGAAAGGAGCAAAGTTCACCAACAAAAGATCCCGACTTGATGGGGATATCAGCAGGATGTAATCAGAGAAGAGGCAAGAACAGAGACCTCCCCAAGAAATGAAAGCCTCTGCTCGCTGGCTTGTCAGGGCAGTGGAAGAAACACATTTAAAACTGAAAAATGTAGTCAAAGAGAGCAACCAAGGGTTAAAGTTCCTTGAAATAGAGATGAAACTAAGAACCATGAAAAGCAAAGAAGGTTTCCGGAGCAGATAACTTGCATCCCCAAATCTTGAGACAGCAGGCAGTGAAAGTACTCATATATTATAAAACGTCTTGCCTATCTCAGAAACACTTGGATCCATCGACAATAAACCTGAAATAGTGTCCATATCAAATGAAAGCTGAAAGAGAGCTTCAAGAAATAGCAGGCCTGCTTTGTGGAGTTCGAATATTGTGATCAGGAAATAATATAAAATGGGGCACTGGAAGAGAATCCTTGAGGAGTAGCCATGGGTAGGTGGGGGAGATTTATGTGAAGGAGTCAAGCTCAGTAAATATTTTGTAAAATTAGCGGTCTGTCAGAAATTAAACAGATGACACAATAAGCTAAGACTTTTAAGACAGCCATTATATAGCACTATATGGAAGGTTAGTGATGGGGTGTGCAAGTACAGAAATGATGGCAAAGTCTGTAACAAGTTGTAAAAGTTTAATGACACACTGAGGTCAGTCTGTAAGCCTACCATGTACCTAAGCTCTGTGGTAGGTGTTGACAGCATGAGGAAGAACGAGAAGACACTGTCTCCATCCTCCAGGTGAACAGGAGTTAATGGTTCTAGAGTGCTCTAATCCTTACAAAAATCCTGTAGGGCAGATTCATTTTACAGATCCATTTTGCAGATCGGGAAACTGAAGTTTGGAGAGGTTAAGTATTTTGCCAAAGGTGCACAGCTAGAAAAATTGCTAAGTCAGAACTCAAAGCACTTGATCTTTTCACTAAATCAAATTTTCTAATAGATTATAGAAAAATGTGTGTCATTTCTTAAAATAAGCAACCAATACAAAATGGCATATACTATGTTAAACACTAAGAAAATTTGGTAAAGTGCAGCACAGATGAAATGTACAAACATAATGAAGTGCTAATTATGTCTCCCAGACATCAATGCTGGAGCCAATCAGAAAAGACAGGGATCAAAGAGGGCAGAAGTAATCAAGGAAAGCAGTGGGGGAGAGGTTAACTTCCCCGGGAGGAAACATCCTGTGCAGATAGGAAACTGAACATGGCTGGCTCATGAGGCAGGAAGGGGAGCAGACTGGCCAGAGTCAAGCAAGGAGGGGCCATCACTGAGAAACGCAGCACGGGCAGCTCACACACAGCCTGGAGAACTGGGCAAGAAAGTTGAGATTTAAAGTGGCGGGAAGGAGGGGGCGCTAAAGACTTCTGAGCAGAAAGAAGAAATTCCTACCGCCCCACTGTAGTCTAAATCTCTCCTTACACTAGTTTTCTACAGCTGCTGTAACAAATTACCACAAGCTTAGTGGATTAAAACAACACAAATGTACTATCTTGCAATTCTGTCCGACATGGGTCTCACTGGACTAAAATTAAGGCATCGGCAGAGCTGCATTCCTTTCTGGCGACTCCAGGGAAGAAGTCCTTGCCTTGCCTTTTCCAACTTTTGGAGGTTGCCTACTTTCTTTGGCGCCTGGCCCCCTTCTTTCATCTTCAAAGCCAGCCATGTTGCATCTCTGTGATCATTCTGCAGTCACACCTCCCTCTGGCTGCAGCCATAAAAGTTGCCTGCTTTTAAGGATTCCTGTGATTAGATTGGGCCCACCCAGAGAAACCTGGCTGCTCTCTCCTGTGGGTCATGTCCTTAACATCAATCACATGTGCAAAGACCCTTTTGCCACATAATGTAATATATTCACAGGCTTTGGGGATTAGGACAAGGACATTTAGGGGGGCGTTATCTTGTCAACTGGGCTCCTGACTGTCACCTGCCCACTCATGTATCTCTAGCCCCCTGTGCCTATGATACCCAACCTCCTCTCTGTTCCCAGGATAACTAGGCCTCTGCTCAAAAACCTCAATGGCAAAAACCACTCACTGAACACCAAAGTGCATAGCTTGGCATTTCTGTCAAGTAACTGGGAACACTCATTTAACAGCCAAATAAAGGAATGAAAGCAATGTGTAGGGACACCTGAGAAAAATGAGGGCAAGTTGGAGGAACAGGCAGATGCAGGTGAGGGGGTCAGCATGGCCTGGAGGTGAGTCCAGGGTGGCAGGAAGGCACACCATGCCTTCAGGGCCAGACTCCACTGCTGGCAGCTGTGATGTGGGTAAGTGATAGCATCTCTGTGAGCTCCTGTTACCTGGTCTGTTAAAATGGGGATACTTATAGCACCCTCTTCACGAGATTGTTGTGGGAGCTAACGAAACAACTGTAATTGAATACACAGAAGCCACTTATCACAGAGTAGGCACTCCATAAATGTTACTTCCCTCTCCTTTCCCAATACAAGAAAAAATAAAGCAACTGAATTATAGTGAATGCTTCATGAGAACCATCAGAGAGATGCAGAGGTATTAAATGTTAGGCTTAGTTCAGGATAATTGCTCTTTCCACACGGGTAGAAAATGCCACATTGCTTTCTCTTTATGATGTGTGAGCATATTTCTATAGAGAACTAATGAAAAAATGTCATTAGCAATGAATATTTAATTGAAAAATTACAATCTAGAGAAATAGAACCTAAATGGAAGTGATAAGTACAAAATGAAAGTTCTTAAATATGTGTGCATATGTGTGAGTGTATAATATCATCACTAAAAATCAAACATATTCATAACAATTGAGCATTAGAAAATTCATGAATCATTCATTTATTCATTCATGCATTCAAAAGTACGCATCGAATGCCTTTTATATGCCAGGTATGGTTCTAAACACATGAGATACACTCTGACCTCTTGGAACTTATATTCTAAATGAGGGAGACAGATGATGTATATATGCATATATATAAAATATTTATAAATGTTTATATTTATAATATGTGTATTATATATAATGTATATTAATATTTATTAAAAATTTATATATGTATATATATAAAATAAATATGTATATATAGTAAATATAATAAGCGAAATATTCTCTTCCCCAAGATTTTTTCATGGGCCCTTAATAATTTTGCAGATCTAAATTATATTTCAACTTCATAAATTTTTTCTTATTAAAGCAGGAAGAAGCCTTAAGAAATATTACACCAAGTCTTGGCTATTGTGAATAATGCTGCAATGAACATAAGGGCGCAAATATCTTTTCACATTTGTGTTTTCATGTTTTTGTCACCTGAAATTTATATAATGTTATAAACAAACGTTACTTCAATAAAAAAAAGAAATATTATGCCAAGATAAAACCTAAAAATGAAGCAAGAAGCCTTAATAATCAATTACTCTTAAGAATATGTGTATATAGAGAAGCATACTGTTTATTTCTATACCCCCATATCATGCTAAAAATATTTAGACATAGCTAAAAAAATCCATATATGCAACAATATAGAACAGAAGAAAGAGAGAGAGGGAGAGAGAAAGGAGGAAGGAAAGAAGGAAAGAAGGGGGACTAAATAAAAACAACTGTAGGAAAAACAGTGAAAATGAAAAAACACCAAAAAAACAAGATGACTCCTGGAACACAATTCTTTTTTGAAAAGGTGCTGGAAATTTGGCTCTGAGCTACTTAGCAGTCAAAGCGAAGAAGGAACATGATTACTAACAATAATCACAGGATTCTAAAAATAAAAATAAACATGTGCCTGAAGAGAAGCATACCTTTATTTCTCCAAGACCTAAGAGGACTATCTCCCACAGATTCTCATAACACCTGTTATATCGCATCTTCAACAAACGGCCAGTAGCGAGCTGCTAGATGTTTCACACCCGGCTTGGTGGAAGGGGTGCTGATCTGAGGTACTATGGTGTAAATACTCCAACCATGGCCAATCTCAAGCTACCAACAGGATGTAGTCTCTAACTTGAAGTTGAGAAGAGATACACAGCAGCATATCATATAGTATTTCCTCAAACAGATATAATAGATGTAAATAACCTCAAAAGCATAGATAAAGTCAAATAATTAGGAAGTGATGAATTTTAAATATTTGTTACCTGTCTTTAAAGTACAATTTATTTTAGGGTAACTTTGTGTAATTTAATTGTTAATAATGGCAGTGTTTAACAACCAGCTTGCATGCCACTGAATCCCCCTAGACTACACAGTGAATTTCCCATGGTTGTTCTTTTAACATTCCTCAACATAAGCTTATTATAGTCCAATACCAAAGAACAATTCAGTGAGAGTTATTTGATGAGGGGCCAAATCAGTGTAGTCCTACAGGACCAGCATCATCCATGTATAACATGGTAAAAAGTTTAGGTGCTACGATTTTAATGCTGGTGTCTTCAACATACTGATGGCCACAGGTGAGTCTAAAGAAAAGAGTGGCGTTCCAGCCAGCACTCCAAGACTGGTATCTCAGAGCCCGTGCCACAGACCACACAGTGAGCAGCCTCAAGGACACAAGTGTATTGAACCATGAATGCTTTCCTCTTCTCGTGTCTGAGGAGAAAGACTGGGAGCCTCTGATCCTGATGCAAAGATCCTTTAGGCATTCTTAAGTGTGAATATGGTTAACTAGCTGAGCTTGGTAAGACCAGGACAAAGGGGAATTTGAGAGTATGTTCTCTGCCAGGGGCCTGGAAGATGAATCGTCTAGTCATCTACACGCAGGAGGAGAGAGTTGGTCTCTTCTTATGAAAGTCAAGAAACCTCCCAGAACACTTGCCTGACAAAAGACCACCTCACCTGTGCACTGAGGCCAGTTGAATCAATGAATCTGATCATTGTAGCATCCTGTTGTGGCATAGCCATAACCTAAATGCCTCTCTTCAACGAAACATTAAAATGTTCAAATGAATCATACATTTGAAGAAAACAGTCGCAAGATAATTTAATTCTGCTATCACAGTTTGATTGATTTTATATGTTCCTTTACTTTTCAAATACATTCAAAGTAATCAACCATGCTGGATTTTGACATTTGCTGTTCCTTGGAGTACTATCAACTTTAATTAGATTCTAGAAATGAACTAACAATATCTTATCAACAGAAAGATATTTTGGGGATGGAAAAGTCAACATCAGACATGACCAATCTTGAGAAACATTAAAAGCCAAATTTATAAAACAGATAAATTAGTGGAATATAATTTACTTTTCCAGAATGATTCCCGACCTCACTAAAGCATTCACTGCAGGGATCCTTTAAACAGCAGATTCCTCTTGTGCATTTGAAATATTAACTAATTTACAAAAACTCCATTTTCAGGACATATTTATGGTGCTAATCTAGGCACAGTGCAATCAACAAAGCTTAACTCTTCTACATGTATACTAAGAAATTAGAGGCGAGTTACTTTACTTCTCTGATCGGTGGTTTCTACGTCTCTACCTGGTCAGACTACCATTCAGAATTGTCATAAGGCTAAAGATCCTATTCTTGAAAGTGTTGTGTGAACTTTAAGGTCCTTTTCAAACGTTTGTTTTTATACAGGAAGGAAGGAAGGGCTCTAGCATTCACACAGTGCCTCGTGTGTACCAGGTGCACCCACATACGTTATTCGATTTTCTCTTCACCACATTGTTACTTGAGTCTCATCATTACCAAATGAGGATGCTGTGACTCAGACAAGCCCTTGCTCCAGGTCACACAGCTAGTCAGTGATAATTCCAGAATATTAAGCCTGGTCTGTCTGACTCCAAACACCACTGTTCATTCCACAACATCACACAGATTCAAGAACTCATTCTGTCACCTACTAATAGTGTGACTTGAGCAAGTCAATGAACCTCTCTGAAATGCAGCTTCCCTATCTCAAAATTGAGATGATAATATGTCTTACATCAGAAGTTTGCTACAAGGACTGAAGCCTTGGCACTGTGCCTGACCAACTACACACCGAGTCGCTGTGGATTATGAGAAATTTTTGATCCCAAACAGAAACTAAGATACATCTGAGCACAAACAGGAATTAAACATCTAAAAGTGGAAAAGGATGCTTCTTCTAAGCAGAATATGCAGTATCAGTGGATTGAATATTATCCCTGATATTACTATAGTATTTCTATTATGCATACCAGGCAAAAGCACTAGATTTAGTATCAATAGTCAGGAAACCTAGATTCTTAGCTCAACTGAGTCATTAACTAGGAATCTGGCTTGAAGCAAAATCTCTATATGTTTCCATTTTCTTTACTATCAAAGAGAGATAAAAATACGAGAAAATAACAGAAGTGCAAACAATATATACATACAAGTGGTGCTGATTTTCCCTTCCCCAAAATGGCAGACTAGTTTGTTTGAAGTGGATCTTACTGCCATAAACCAGTATAAAAGCTGGAGAAAATTTCTAAAAAAACAAAACTGAACATCTATTTGAAGGCATCAGAGAATTACCAAGACAGTCAAGATTTGAAAGGCCAAGATCTTAAAGAAAAAAGAAACCCAGAGAGGTGAGCTGGCTTTTGGCACCACTTTTCCCTTTGAGGCATTTGCAAATTCTCAAGAAGCAGCTGAGAGATAAGAAAAATTGAATAGAAAATAGTATCTGAAGGTCTGCAGTGCTGAATAGAGTTTACTGCAGTCTCACAGGCTGGGGGAAAATTGGGGTTCAGAGTGCACCCAGGAGGAGAGGCCCAGGTAAACACTCTGGGCTTTGAGCTGGCACCTCTGAAGTTCTATAACTTAGGAGTATGAGCTCTAAATAGAAGAGCCCTCCCAGAAACTGAAGCCCAGCTTTGAGTCTGCTCAACCTACGAATTGATTAAACGGATCAGCTTCCAGGCTACCTGCATACTAGAAACAAACTTAAATCTTCTCTGAAGTGAGATATGATCCAGGAACTCAAATCATCTCTGTAATTTTCATACACAATGACCAGCATTCAACTAGAAGTAACAAAGCCCATGGCAAAAAATTATCTACAAACCAAACCCATAGAAGATACAGATATTAGAATTTCATATATGGACTTTAAAGCAACTAAGTATTATGTATTACAAAGCAAAAGACAAAATGGAGAATTTCGGCAAAGAACTAAAAATTGTTTTTAAAAGTCAAATGAAATTATAGAACTAAAAAAAAAGAATCCAATAAATGAAATTAAGGACTCAAGGAATAGGTTGAAAAGCAAAATAAGCCTAGCTAAAAAGAGAATCAATAGACCAGAAGATAAATTAGAAAAAATATATCCAACTGAAGAAGACAGAGAGAGGGGAAAATATGAGAAAGAATGTAGACACATGTGGGATATGGGGAAAAGTTCTAATATGTATAACTGGAGTCCCAAACAAAGAAGAGAGACAGAATGGGGCAAAAGCGATATTTGAAAAGATAATGTCTGCGAATTCTTTTTAAAAAGCTGGGAAAAGGTATTAAGCCATGGACTCAAAAAGTGCTATAAGCTCCAAGCAAGATAAATACAAAGAAAATCACACCTAGACACACATTGTAAAAACGCTAAACACCAAGGACAAACAGGAAACTTAAAAACAATTAGAGGAAAAAGTTACATTACTTCTGGAGGATCAACAGTAAGACTAACAGTTTATTAACAAGAGAAACCAAAGATAACAGAATTATATCTTCAAAGTGCCAGAGAAAGAAATGTTACTAAACCTACAATTCTAATCCCAGTCAAATCACCTTTCAAAAATGAAGTTGAAATAAAGTCTGAAATTTGCAGACAAACAAAAGCTGAGAGAATGTCAGCAGCAGATCTGCACTGAGGGGTGTTCTTCAGCAGAAGGAAGATGGTCACGTTTAGAAGCAAGAAGGTAAGGGAGGAAATGAAGAACAATGGGAAGGAGTAGCATGTAGATAGTCTAAATGAATACTGTCTGTATAAAGTGATACTAAAAACACCTATATGGCTTAAAATATCTCCAGGAGTGACACATTAGCAAGAATCGAATATATTAGCAATAATATTAAAAAAGGCAGGAGGAGGTAAATGGCATTAACATGTTCTAAAGCTACTGCACTATGGAAGAGGTAGTAACTATACTAAATTACGTAATATTTCATAAGTCAAAGATGCACTTTGCAATCCTAGAGTCACTACTACAAGAACAACAAGAGAGAGCTAATGGTGGAGAAAGAAAGGAGCCATAAAAAATAATACAAAAGAATTCAAGAAAGGAAAGAAAAAGAGAAAATGAGTGAGACAAAGAGAAAACAAATAGTGAGACGTTAGATTTAAATTTGAATATATCAGTAATTCCATCAACTGTAAACAACTATCTATTCCAAATAGAGGACAAAACTTTTCAGATTGACTTATAGCACCACAATGTATGCTGCTTACATGAGACACATCTTAAATACAAAGACTCAGAAAGCCTGAAAGTTCAAAGACAAAAAAAGACATATACAAACATCAATCAGACCAACTCGTTCAGCTTTGCTAGTAACAGACAAGATCAAGTTTACAGTAAACAGCACCACAAAAACTGGGAAGGAAACTTCATAAAGATACAAGGGACAATATGCCAAGAAAATAAGGCAATTCTACATAAATTTGTGCCTAGTATCATTCCTTCACCTTTGCAAGTGTTGTAAGAATTGACAGAACTAAAGGAGAAATAGACAAATTCACATGATACTGGAGATCAAAATACCTGTCCACGTAACTGGTAGAAAAAGCAGACAAAAGATGATAAAAATAATTACATGATTTGAATTATATCCTTTACGAAATTGATCTAACTGACTTTTATAGAAAACTACAACCAACAACTGCAAATACTCATTCTTTCCAAGGACAGATACAACATTTACCAAAGTTGTCCATATTCTGGTCCATAAATCAAGTCTCAAAAAATTTTCAAGGGCTAAAATATTAAAAGCATGCACTGTCCACAATAAAAATAAGCTACAAATCAAGAGTGACAAGAACAACAGCAAAATGAACAACAATGAAATAACTAAAAAATTCACAAATGTTTGGAAGTTTATCAATGCTCTGGATAATCCACGAAGCAAAAAAGAAATCACAATGGAATTTTTTTCTTTTTAGTTTGATTTTTAACAGCTTTATATGTACAAAACCTGTACATATTTAAAATGTTTAATTCAACGAAACTTCACGTGTTATACTCCTATGAAATTATCACCACAGTCAATATAATGGGTATATCCATCACCCCTGAAAATTTTCTCGTGCCCCTTTGTAATCCCATCCTCCTGCCCCTCCCTGTCTCCTATTGCCCAGAAGACCACTAATCTGCTTTTGATCATTATAGACTAATTTGTATTTTCCAGAATTTTATAGAAATGGAATCACATGAGATGTACTGTTCTTCTCTGGCTTTTTTAACTCAGTATAATTATTTTTTATTTTTATCCATATTGCTGTGGGTCTTAGTAGTTTATTACTTTCTATTGCTGAGCAGTATCTTGTTGTATGGATATATCACATTTTGTTCACCCACTGATCTGTTAATAAACATTTGGGTTGTTTTCAGTTCGGGGCTATTACAAACAACACTGCTATGCATATTAGTATACAAGTTTTGGGATGGACATATGTTTCATTTCTCTTGGTTATGACAAAGGTGGCATTGAAGTGGAGTGGGTGAAACTGGTCCTTTTACTACATGAGGATCTGTCAACTATCCATGTGGAAAAAAAAAATCCCAATCCACTCCCTACCATACTCACATCATACACAAAAATCAATTCCAAGTACCTCATAGATCTAAATACAAAATGTGAAAGCATAAAAGTACGAGAAGATAACACAGGAGAATATCCTTAGGACTTTGGATTAAGCAAAGATTTCTTAGAACACAAAAGCACTAGCCATAAACGAAAAGAATGATGAACTTTACTACATTAAAATTAAAGATTTCCGCTTATCAAGAGGCACTATTAAGACAGTAAAAAAGCAAGCCACTGAGTGGAAGTATTTTTTGGAATCCATGTATCCCACAAAGGCGCTAGAAGGAACTACTATAAATCAATAAGAAAAACAAAAAGGCAATCCAGTAGAAAAATTGGTAAAAGATACTTCATGAAACAGGATATCAAATGAACTTACTAAAAGATGGGAAACATCATTAATCATTAGGAAAATATAAATTAAAACCACATGAGATACCACCACAAACCCACTGCAATAGCTAAACAAACAAACCGGAATACTCAAGTGTTGGTGAGGATATGGAACAACCAGAACTCTCATTGACTATATTAGGCGTACCCAACGACCAGCAATTCCTCTCCTAGACACATACTCAATAGAAATATGTTCATGTGTCACCCACACAGACGTGTACAGAAGATTTGTAGCAGAGTTATTCAAAATAGCAAAAAACAGGGGCAGGCCCCGTGGCCGAGTGGTTAAGTTCATGCGCTCCGCTTCGGCAGCCCAGGTTTTCACCAGTTCAAATCCTGGGCACGGACATGGCACCACTCATCAAGCCATGCTGAGGCAGCGTCCCACATGCCACAACTAGAAGGACCCACAACTAAAAATAGACAACTACGTACCACTGGGAGGATTTGGGGAGAAAAAGGGAAAAAATAGCAAAAAATGAAACTGAAATCCATGTCCATCAGTAGGAGAATGTGGTTTATTCATATTAAGAAATACTTTAAAGTTATTAAAACAAACAGGATACCACCACACACACCAACATGGATGAATGTTACAAAGAATAACGTTGAGGTAAAAAGCCCAGGCACAAAAGAAGATATACTGTATAATTCAATTTATATTAAGGGCAAAAACACAAAACTAATAAAGGAGTTAAAAGTTAGGAGAGCCATCTTCTTTGTGTGTGTGGTAAAATATGCATAATATAAAATGTACCATTTTAACCATTTTTAAGTGTACAGTTTAGTGGCGTTGAGTACATTCACATTATTATGCACCCATCACCACTGTGCATCTCCAGAACTCTTCCCACCATCCCAAACTGAAACTCTGTAACCATTAGACAATAACTCCCCATTCTCCCTTCTCCCTTCCTCCCAGCCCCTGGTAACTACTATGCTACTTTCTGTCTCCATGAATTTGACTATTACAGGTACTTCATATAAATGGAATCATACAATATTTGTCTTTTTGTGTCTGTTTTATTTCATTTAGCATAATGTCTTCAAGGTTCCTCCATGTTATAGCATGTAACAGAATTTTCTTCCTTTTTAGGGCTGAATAATATGTATGTACCACATTTTGTTTCTCCATTCATCTGTCAACGGACATTTGAGTTGTTTCCACCTTTTGGCTACTGTGCATAATGCTGCTATGAACATTGGTATACAAGTCTGTTCAAGTCCCTGCTTTCAATTTTTTTCTTATACACCCCAAGGTAGAATTGTTGGATCACATTTAACGTTTAGTTTTGGGGGAGAACTGCCATACTGTCTTCCACAGTGGTTGCACTATTTTATGTTCCCATCAGCAATACTCAAGGTTTCAATTTCTCCACATCCTCACCAACATTTGTTATTTTCCTTTTGTTTTTGTTTTTGTTCGGTTTGGTTTGGTTTTGACAACAGCCATCTTAAAGGGTGTGAAGTGGTATGTCAATGTGATTTTGATTTGCATTTCCCTAGGGACCAGTGATGCTGAATATCTTTTCAGGTACTTATTGGCCATTTGTATAACATCTTCTTTAGAGAAATATCTATTCAAGCCCTTTTCCCATTTGTTAATCAAGCTGTTTGTGGGGTTTTATTGTTGTTCTTTTGGGTTTTAGGAGTTCTTTTATATTCTGAATTTATTAATCCCCTTATCAGATATATGATTTGCAAATATTTTCTCCCATTCTGTGGGTTGCTTTCTCATTCTCTTGATAGTGCCCTTTGATGCACAAAAGGTTTTAACCTTGATGAAATCCAATTTATTTATTTCTTCTTTTGCTGCCTGTGAAGAGTCATCATCTTTGATGATGAGAAAGGAGTTCAAGGATAATTGAGAGCAGGAGAGGAGCTTTTGAGGTGCTGCTAGTATTCTACGCATTTATCATTTGTGCATTTTGCTGGTTACACCTTTTTTGTGTTTGTATGACTGGAAAACAGAGGATAAAAGGGTAGGCAACTTAGTAGGTTTGGTCTGGTTTAATGGTCAATTTAGACCACTGCTGTGGGAAGCCAACTAACTTCAGATATTAGCCATTAAGTAGGACCAACAAAAAATCAGATTTACTTAAATAAAATATATATTTTTAAATGCTTATTTTCAAAATATTTAAAATTAATAAATATTAGATATTTATTGCTTAAGTAAAGTGGTGACAATACTGCTGAATTACAATAACTGACTATTGAAAACATAGCTAAGCATTGTTCTCCTAAGTTGTCAGTTTTCTAATGTCAGAGATTGCCTGCCTCCTTCACTGTTACAGCGCATCTGAGACACTTAATTAATTTTGTGCCATAAAATTATCATTTCTGAGAAACAATTTCAGGAAATGGACCCAAAAAACTTCTACTGTATTTGCTCCTTGACTCACTTATTCTAGTTTTAGGAATATATTCAGAGGAATAATCAAGCAAGTAAACAAAAATATGTGCAGGGATAGCCCCTGAAGCATTGTTCATAATAACAAACAATGGAAAACGATTGTCCAACAGTAGAGGATTGGTTAAATAAAATATGGTCTACACATGGTATAGAATAGCATACATCCTTTAATTTTATAATTTAGATCTATATTAATGTGAAAAGATAAAATAATTACATCATAAGTACAGTTTCGAAAATCAATGTGTACAGCATAATCTCATATTCCAACGTGAGAGAAAAGTCATAGAAGGTAGGCATCAGTATCTTAGCGGGACCATCTCTGGGAGGTAAAATTACAGCTCATTTTTCTCTTCAACTGCCTACTTAGAATTCTAAATTTTCTACAGTGAAATGTATTATTTTGTTTTAAATACTCAAAAAGTGGCTTTCCCTCTGAAAGTGAAAAGTGTCTTCTTGGATCAGATTTATCATAATTTAATTATTAGTTTATGAAATGGCATTTTGCAGTTTTCATTAACTGGGTATGTTTACATATGCACAAGCACACACATATATAAATATAATAAAATAACAGTCTTCATAGCAAGCCAACGTGTTCCAATTTTAGATTAAAATTTTGATGCAACCCTGCAAATAAGTTCTCAGTATCTACAAGTCCACACCAGTGCATCACAAGCACATTAACTGCATAAAAAGAATTTTTTAAAATAAAACACTTCATTTTGATCTATCATGTGAATGCCAAATGGGAAAGGAAGATTTCAATTATGTTGTTCATTTTATGCTTTGCTGGTTTGTCTTGATTGGTTTTGATTGTTAGTTGGATGGTTGTTTATTTGACTTATGACTGTGTATGAATGGCAAACAGAGGACCAAAGATAGCCTTTTCAGGGGCAAGCCACATGGCACAGTAGTTAAGTTTGGCCTGCTCCACTTCAGCAGCCTGGGTTGCTCCAAGGTGTGGACCTACACCACTTGTCAGCCATGCTGTGGTGGCAACCCACATACAAAATAGAGGAAGATTGGCACAGATGTAAGCTCAGGGTTAATCTTCCTCAGCAAAAAAAAAGGATAGCCAATTTAGTGGGTAGGTCTGATTTAATGATCAATTCAGATCATTGCTGTGCAGAGTCAATTGACTTTGCAGAAATTTACCGTCAAGTGGGACCAACACTCACATCAACTCTGCCACATCCAATTTGAACACAGCACCCAAATATAGCCTTTGGCAAGAAGAGCTCACTCACTCAGCTTCTCTATAGTCTCAGTTTTCTTACACTTTCCTGTATTTATTCCTATTTGGTAAGCTTTCTGTCACAAAGAGGAAAATCAAGACTGGAAGGAAAGAATTACACTCTTTCTAGTTTCAATTACAAGAGCTAGACAGCACAAGGAGAAATCAAAACGGGGCCTTTAATGTAGCAATGGATTCTTTTCTCTCACTGTGGGGAGTGGCTACTACTGGTGCGTCATTAAGACACAGTTTCTACCCTATCTAGTTTCTGCCAGAAGCCAAATTCCACATTCAACTTAACAAAAAGTCCATCTTGTCTTTACCAAAATGTCAACCAGGTGGTATGCCCCTGGGCCATGTAACTACTGGATTTTGGAGAAAAGCCTGAGAACCATTTCGAGTTACTCGAAGTGCAGAGCTGCGATTCTGTCGATCTGAAAGTGTGAGATTGATGTGTTCCGAGGAGAGACTCTCGTTCTCTGAAACCAGTTGAATGACAGAAAGCTGATTCGAGGCTTATGATATTGTGGCTTACACCTAACTATCTCGTGGGTGCCTTTATAATGAGGACTCCTGAATATAATAAATGGTAACATTTGTCACTGAAGCAACTCCCACCTCAATTGCATTCTGGAATTTATCATTTCCCAGTGTGTAGGTCTTGCGAGTGGTATATTCTTCTGTCAAAAAATATGACATCAACTAATAATTCTGTACTATTCATCACTGGACTTCTCTCTGCATCACCACCCAAAGGGACAAGCCCATTTACAACCATGTATTTTGAAAATGAATTATTTTTGTAAGTCCAGTTGATCTCAATATTTAATTGCTTTTAAATCAACCAAACTTTTAAAGATTTGGTGAATTATATTCAAACCATAGAATTACATTTTAAAATAATCAGTATTGATTTTACTTAGGAAGCCAAAGAAAAATCCAGAAAATGAACTGAAGACTGACCTTTTGAATTAAAGCCTGTTCCACTCTCAGTGCCTTTGTACCAGGTTCCAAGATGATAACACAGTGCTGCCGCTCTGGTCAGAGACCAGCAAAGGGCATTGCAAGAAAGCTCCTAGTGAAGGGGATTTGGGGAACACTATAAACAGCGCCCATCCCCACAGAAATTCATGTTGCAAATTAACACATTAAAGACTCTGTGAATATAGCAATAAAGTAACTTAATCCTTTGCCTAACCCAGTGTTCCCATCTACTAAAAATCCATATTTGAGAAACAACAGCTAAGCATAAAAGAGAGATCTAGAAGAATATTGTCCAATAGAAATATAACATAATCCATACATATAATTTTAAATTTTCTGATAGCCACATAAATATAAGTAAAAGAAAGAGTTATAATTAATTTTATTAATATATTTCATTTAACTCAATATATCCAAAATATTTTTTCAACATATAATCAATATAAAATTATTAAAGAGATATATTCTTTTTTTGTAATAAATCTTTGAAACTCACCGTGTATTTTACCCTTACAGAACGTCTCAATTCAGACTAGCTATGTTTCAAATGCTCAACAGCTGTATGTGACTAGTGGCTACATTATTAGACAATGTACATATCAAAGATTAATAATGATATGAATTTAAATGTTTATAATGTCATAAAATTTAACAAATCAATTATAACAACAGCTAATCAACAAATGATGTACAGGATAATTACATATTAACAATGATTATTTAGACAACAGTACTAGGTTGCACTGTAATTCTTGTTTACAAATGAAAACAGAGTTGTCCAGTTATGTCCAGCGGCTTTTTTGAAGACAGGATTTTAATGCATTTTATTAATTGCCTTATCCACAGCACCTAGAACAGTGCCAGGGATATAGTAGATGCCCAATAAATATTTGTAAAATGAATGCCATCCTCACTTAGGAGAAGGCCATGTCTATATCAAATTGTCAATAAATGCCTTTGGCTTGCCTTATTCAAATCAACAAACTGACTATGTACTATTCAGAGCACTGACTATGTGCTATTTACTAAAAGTTGTGTAGTTAAAGAATTGAATAAACCCTCAAAGAAAGAGCTTACAGCAGGGGTTAGCAAATTGTTTCTGTAGTGGTCCAGATAGTAAACATTTCAGGTTTTGTGCACCATGTAGTCTCTGTTGCAACTACTCAACTTTTCCATTGGAGCCTAAAAACAGCCACATGTAATGTATAAAAAAACAGGTATAACTGTGCTCCAATAAAACTTTTCTCACAAAAAATAGTTGGCAGGACATATTTGGCCTGAGAGCTACAGTTTGCCAACCTCAGGCTTATGCACTATAGTAAGCAACTCAGATACATAAAACCTAATTATAAACCCATTTACAATAATGACAGAAAAGATGAAACACCTAAGGAATAAAGAATAAACTTATTTAAAAAATGGGGAGAAACTATATGAAGAAAAATTTAAAATTCTACTATAAAATATATGTAGTCCCTATCACCTCCAAAAATCTAGCACATCTCTACCTTCTTGTAGTTATTCATGACCATGTGATGTTCTGGCCAATGAAATGTGAGCAGCTTTGACATATATCACTTCCAGAAGGAAGCATTTAATGGCTGGTGTTTGTGCCTCCACCTCCCTCGCTTCCCCAGCCTTGGCGGTGGTGGTAGAATACATTGATATGGAAATGTGGTATGACTGCAGCAGGCCGGAATTCTGAGCTGAAACAGAGGACAGCTGCCCCACTGAGTTGTCCTGGACCTCCAGCAGCCTTTATGTAAGCAAGAAATAAATATTTGATATGCTAAACCACTGGGGATTATTTATTACTGTAGCATAATTTAGATGACTCTAGTTGATACAATAAAGCTGTAGTGATGATTAAATAAAATTATATATATTAAAAGCACTTACATTATCATTATCATCAGGTGGTACCTAATAATATGGTGCAAAATAATAATAATTAAGTACTTTGCACCTAGAGTTCAATGAGCGGTTGCCTTCATTATTACTGTTATTGCTTTTGCTTTAAATCCTGCTGCTCTTCCTCCCATGTCACAGTTTGCTCTTGACCCACTCTGATTTCTGTTGTCGGGGAATTTATTACTATTGCAGAAATATCTCAGTCTCTTAGGTACAGAATATGTGTCCATTGGTGTATTTAAGTGTGTATTTAAGTGTGGCTTTGTTCCAATGCAGCCTGCCAAATGCCCGTTGGAATCATCATCTTCTATTCATGAGCCAGGGCAAGTCTTCTCTCTCTCTCTCTGTCCTGGCTATATGTCTCTTGCCACTCCATCTGCCTCTGGGTTTTGCACCTTTGTTCCTTGCCTTGCCATAATGGGATATATCCTCCCTTACTTCTTGACAAAGAGTAACTGCCAAGTAGAATCCAAGTTGAAAAGTGTCCATGAGGCACAAAAGAAGAAATCCATGACATTTCTTGCAAAAGCCCAGGAGTTTTCGTTTAACTATTTTATATCCACCGTCGTATGAAGTAAAGATGCTTATATAAGGGAGATGGTGATAATGTCAAAAACAATGGAGGAAAAGTGGAATCAAAAGTGGGGAAGGAAAATTACATTTTGAAATTTCATTTATTAGTCCTTTTGATAGGCACTGATATATATTATTTATTTCTGAATAGGGGACTTTGAGGGGCAACTCTAGACAGTTCCCTAGAACAGTTGGTTAGGTCTCTAAGTATCATACAATTAAAGCAAAAAAATGGAAAAGAGCCATTTGTCAGTATCAAAAGTTACATGTACCACACAAGGATGTCGAGAAATTGGAAACCTCGTGCATTGCTGGTGGAAATGTAAAATGGTGCAGTAACTGTGGAAAACAGTATGGTAGTTCTCCCCAAAAATTAAACATTTAATCACCATATGATCCAGCAATTCTACTTTGGGGTGTAGACCAAAAAAATTGAAAGCAAGGCCTCGAACAGACACTTGTACTCCAACGTTTATAGCAGCATTTTTCACAATAGCCAAAAGGTGGAAACAACTCAAATGCCCATTGACAGATGAGTGGATAAACAAAATGTGGTACATACATATTATTCAGCCCTAAAAATGAAGGAAATTCTGGTACATTCTACAACATGGATGAACTTTGAAGACATCGTCCTAAGTGAAATAAATAAGCCAGTCACAAAGAGACAAATATTTTATGATTCCACTTCACTGAGGTACCTAGAGTAGTCAAATTCATAGAGATCCTGGTGGTTGCCAGGGGCTAGTTAGGGGAAGGAATGGGGAGTTGTTTAATGGGTACAGAGTTTCAGTTTTGTAAGATGAACAAAGTTCTAGAGATGGATAGTGGTGACGGTTGCACAACAATGTGAATATACTTCATGCCATTGAACTGTACACTTCAAAATGGTAAATTTTACATTATGTATATTTTACCACAAGTTTTTTTAAAAAAGAAAAGTTCCACAATTCCACAGACAATGCAATTTGAGGTCAACAAGAAGGATCTGCCTATGGGAGTTCTGTGCTCTTTCCTCTGATGTAAGGGGAACAGCATTCACAAGGCAAGGATGAAAATGTGGATAATACCAGTTAAAGCAGAGCAGCCAGGCAATTCAGTTGAAAGTATTTTGACATTTGATTTAACTGCAATTTCCCAAGCATTTGATGCTTTCTTCCTTCAGGAAGAACAGACGGATTTCGCTGCCTTGACTGTTCTGTCCAGTAGAGTTTGTGAGTTCTTTCCAGCCTCACTTCAGAAAGGAGATACAGATGGTAGCATTTCTTTTTTTCCTTCTCTTCATCACCTTGCCAATAAATGCAGCTTCCTTTCCAAAGCATCCCTGTTGCACATGTCATGCTTTTTCCGCTCCCCTCTTCTTTTATTAATTTTTCTGTTTGAGACATATGGAGAGACATGTGTCGGTGCAGGCACAGTTTCCTGCACCACTGCCAAAGTTAAGGGCAGCTCTGAAACTTAGGGAATTGATCTTAGACCTGTAAAACTGATGAAGAGGCTAGAAAGAAGTCCAAAATGCTAAATAAGAGTTGGTCTATGACCAAACTGTAGCCTGTTAAAGTCAGGAAATAACTCAGGCCATGTTGGCAAAGACATCACATGTTAATCTTTGTCACCCAGCACTAAAAATATCACAAAGCTGTTTACTGCAGCACTGGCTGTGTTGGGGGAGATGAGTTATGACCAAAAAATGTGTCAATCAATGAGAGACCCATTAAATATACTATGGAACATCCACTTTGCTAACAAAGTGCCCTTGTGTGAGTTAGGAAAAGTGTGCCCCCTGGCGGTGGACAAATTGCAAAAAGAAAGACACTTCCCCTCCTCTGCTTGGGTGAAACAATTAAACAAAGTGTCCCTTCCCGCCAACTCTCACAGCCCTATGTTAGTGGTGCGCAGGGTAGATTTCAGCCCCTAGGACACAATTTGCTCACAATCTGAAATACATGGAGACTTTAAAATATAAATGTCAGTGACAGGCCCAGTAGCCTAGTGGTTAAGTTCAGCACACTCCGTTTCAGCGGCCTGGGTTCAGTTCCCCAAGCACACCTACACCATTTGTTGGGAGCCATGCTGTGGTGGCATCCCACATACAAAATGGAGGACGATTGGCACAGATGTTAGCTCAGGGTGAATATTACTCAGGAAAAACAAGGAAAATCTCCAAGATACACTGTTAAGTAAAAATGAAAGGCTCAGAAGAGTAGCTTTTTATATACAAATATATACATGGGATATTTCTGAAAACAATCCAAGAAATTAGGCAGCTTAACAGTAATAGCAAGGCCAGCCTGGTTGCATCGTGGTTAAATTCACATGGTCCACTTCGGCAGCCCAGGGTTCACAGGTTTGGCTCCTGAGCATGGACCTAGCACTGCTCATCAAGCCATGCTGTGGCAGTATCCCACACAAAATAGAGGAAGATTGGCATAGATGTTAGCTCAGTGACAACCTTCCTCACACACACACAAAAACCAGTAGTAGCTCAGATTTGGAGTGTAAGGTGACAGATAAGTGAGCATTTGTACATGGAATGGAATGCCAAATGTGCTGGCTGGGGCAGTATTAGGCAGTTTTTTCCCCTTCTCCTTCTCCCCTTCTTCCTTCTCCTCCTCTTCTATTTCACCTCCTCTTCCTCTTATACATGAGGTTGCATGCTTTGAATTGAAGAGCATGGGATCTCTATTAGTATAATTTCCCCCAGTTTCTGGGGTAAGAATCAAACTAGGAGAAGTGTTAAAAACTCTCAAGAAGTAATCTAGACCTTTCTTGCTAAAGGGCACCACTATAAGCAGTTTTCACTTAAATTAACAACAACTGAGGGCTTGTTCTTATTCATAGCCTTAAGAATTATCTACCAATATTTTACTGAATTATCTGCCTTTGGCTCAAAACCAATATTTTCCTTTGGAAGAGGGAGTGTGGAAGGTATGGCAAACTAGGTCAAGTCTTGGGTTCCCCATTTAAGTTTGCCACTAACATTACTAGATGTGTGCGTGTGTGTGTGTGTGTTTGTGTTTGTGTATTCTGTTGGTTTTGTTACTTTGGAAAACCTTGACTAATCACTATTTGATAGGCTAGTCTTCTTTCATTGATCCAAAGTTTTCCTTATTGTTTGTGTTGGTTTATTTTTCCATATAAATTTATAATCAATTTGTCCAGTTAAAATAAAAAATTGACACTGGAAGTGATGTCAGCATCATGGTGGAATAAGCTCTTCCCTTAGACTCTCCACCCTAAGAAACAACGAAAAGGACCTTCATAAATCAACAGAAGACATTTATATAACACCAAAGATGTCTGAGAGACTCATGCAACCATATTTCTGAAGATGAAGGTGCTGGACCCCCCAGAGGAAGTGGACGGAGGTAAGAAGATCTCTTCTCCTTCCCCCAGCGGCAGTGACTCAGGGCATGGGACTGTGTGTGGCTCTGAGAAAAGGGGAGGTGGCTCTCCACGGGAGCACCTTCGCTCTTCAGGTTCCCACACAGCCCATGGGAAAGCCCCACACAGAGGTGGCTAAGCTATTGCAGTGGTGTCTTCATCAAGCCAGTACACCAGGAGAGCAGATAGTGAGGGCAGAGCAAGAACACCCCAGGATGGCATATGTGAAAGAAAGTGGCCCTCCACTCACCCAACACTCCAACTCAGCCAGCGAGCCAGAGTGCCCGTACATACACTAGAAAAGCAGCAGCTGTGAGTGAGCAAGCCACGGATCCTGGAATGCTCAGAATACACAGCTCTTGACCCTCACCAGTGGTAGCAGGTGTCAGCTGCAACTAGATACTATCACTATGTGGAGGCAAAAATCCATGCTATCAAATAGTATGAAGAAATATATTAATACTCCAGACCAGAAGGAAAACAACAAGCACCCAGAAATCAATCCTGAACGTCAGAAATTTATAATCTAAATGACAGAGAATTCAAAATAGCTATCATTAAAAAACTCAATGAATTACAAGAAAATACAGATAGACAGTTCAATGAAATCAGGAATGAAATGAACAGAGGTAATTCTTCACAAAAGAGATTGAAACTATAAAGAAAAACCAATCAGAAATGTTGGAGATGAAAAACACAATGGGTGAAGTAGAGAAAAATCTGGACTCCCTGAACAACAGAGCTGATATTATGGAGGAGAAAATTAGCAGTCTGGAGGACAGAAATATAGAAATGCTTCAGATGAAGGAGGAGAGAGATCTAAGACTAAAAAGAAATGAAGAAATTCTCTGAAAAATATCCAACTCAATTAGGAAATGCAATATAAGGATTACAGGTATTCCAGAGGGACAAGAGAAGGAGAAGGGAACAGAAAACCTGTTCAAAGAAATAACAGCTGAGAACTTCCCAAACCTGGAGAAGGAGCTGGAAATACAAGCAAAATAAGCTAATATAACTCCTATTTACATCAATGTAAAAAGACCTTCTCCAAGGCAGGTAGTACTAAAGCTGGCAAAAGTCAATGACAAAAAAAAAAAAAATCAAAGGCAGCAAGGCAGAAGAAAATAACTTACAAAGGAACCCCTATCAGGATTTCAGTGGATTTCACAGCAAAAACCTTACAGGCTAGGATAGAGTGGAATTATGTATTCAAAACTCTGAAAGACAAAAACTTTTGGCCAAGAATACTCTATCCAGTGAAAATATCCTTCAATATAATGGAGAAATGCACCCCCACCAAGAAATGCTCAAGAAGGCCCTCATACCTGAAAAAAAAAGAAAGAGTTTACAAAGCCTTAAGCAAGGAGATAAATAAGCAAACAAAATCAGAAAATTGCAGCTATCAGAACTGGTTAGCAAACACTTAATTATAACATTAAAGATAAAAGGAGGGGGCCTGCCCTGTGGCCGAGTGGTTAAGTTCATGCACTCTGCTTCAGTGGCCCAGGGTTTCACCAGTTTGGATCCTAGGTGTGGACATGGCACTGCTTGTCAGGCCATGGTGAGGCGGCATCCCACATGCCACAACTAGAAGGACCCACACCTGAAAAAAATATACAACTATGTACTAGGGGGATTTGGGGAGAAAAAACAGGAAAAAAGATAAAGGGAAGGAAAGCATCAAAAATAAATATAATCACTGCATTTTAACTGCAAACTCACAACACAAGATGGAATAAGTTGTGACGATAATAACCTAGAAGAGGAAGAGGGAGGGGATGAAATCAGCTTAGTCTAAGGGAATAAGAGGCAATCAGAAAATGGATTATCTCATCTATGAGATTTTTTTATACAAACTTCATGGTACCACTAAACAAATAATCAGAACAGAGACACAAATGATAAATAAAGAGAAAACATTATAGAGAACTACCAAACTGAATTGGTAGTTTGAAATACATGGGACAAGAAACAAGGGAAATGAAGAAGAACCAGAAAACGAGTGATAAAATTACATCATTAAGCCCTTATATATCCATAATCACTTTATACATAAATGATGGAATTCTCCAGTCAAAAGACACAGAGTGGCAGGATGAATTAAAAAACAAGATCCAACAATATGTTGCCTCCAGTAAACACATCTCAGCTCTAAAGACAAACACAGACTCAGAGTGAGGTGATGGAAGATGATACTCCAAGCAAATGGAAAACAAAATATTGCAGGTGTTGCCATACTTATATCAAACAAAGTAGACTTCAAGATAAAACAGGTGATGAGAGACAAAGAGGGGCAGTACATAATGATAAAAGGAACACTCCACCAAGAAGATATAACACGTATAAATATATATGCACCCAACAGAGGAGCACCAAAGTACATAAAGAAACTATTAACAAACCTAAAAGGAGATATTAACAGCAACACAATAATAGTAGGGGACCTTAACACCCCACTTACCTCAGTGGATAGATCATCCAGATCGAAAGTCAAAAAGGAGGGGCCAGCCCCATGGCCCCCCTGGCCGAGTGGTTGGTTAAGGTCACATGCTCTGCTTTGGCAGCCTGGGATTTGCCAGGTCAGATCCTTGGTGTGGACCTAAACACTGCTCTTCAAAGCATGCTGTGGTGGCATCCCACATAGAAGAGCTAGAATCACCTACAACTAGAATATACAACTATGTACTGAGGCTTTGGGGAAGCAGAAAAAGAAAATAATCTTTAAAAAAAAAAAAAAGAAAATCAACAAGGAAATAGTGGATTTAAATGAAAAACTAGACCAGATGGACTTAATAGATACATATAGAATACTCCATCCAAGAACAGCAGAATACACATTTTTCTCAAGTGCACATGGAACATTCTCAAGTATAGATCATATGTTGGGAAACAAGGCAGGTTTCAATAAACTTAAGAGGATTCAAATCATATCAAGCATCTTTTCTGACCATAATGCTGTGAAACCAGAAATCAACTACAAGAAAAAAGCTGGGAAAGCGACAAATATATGGAGACGAAACAACATGCTACTGAACAACCAATGGATCCTTGAAGAAATTAAATGAGAAATCAAAAAATATCTGGAGACAAGTGAAAATGAAAATACGCCATACTAACTCATATGAGATGCTGCAAAAGTTGTCATAAGAGGGAAATTCATAGCAATACAGGCCCACCTTAACAAACAAGAAAAATTTCAAATAAGCAATCTTAAACTACACCTAACAGAATTAGAAAAAGAAGATCAAACAAAGCCCAAAGACAGCAAAAGAAGAGAAATAGTAGAAATTAGAGCAGAAATAAATGAAATTGAAAAAAAAAACAGTATAAAGGATCAATGAAACAAAGGGCTGATTCTTTGAGAAGATAAACAAAATTGACAAACCCTTAGCCAGAATCACTAAGAAAAAAAGAGATAATGCTCAAATAAATAAAATCAGAAATGAAAGAGAAGAAATTACAACAGATACCACAGAAATATAAAGGGCTATAAGAGAATATTATAAAAAGTATATGCCCACAATTTGGACAATCTAGAAGAAATGGATAAATTCTTAGACTCATACAGCCTCCAAAAATGGAACAAAAAGAAATAGAGAATCTAATTAGACCAATCACAAGATATTGAAATAGTAATCAAAAACCTCCAAAGAACAAAAGTCCAGCACCAGACATCTTCTCTAGAGAATTCTACCAAACAGTCAAAGAAGACTTAATATCTATCCTCCTCAAAATATTCCAAATAACTGAAGAAGATGGAACACTTCCTAACACATTCTACAAGGCCAACATCACTCTGATCCCAAAGTCAGACAAGGACAACACAAAAAAGAAAAATCATAAGCCAATATTGCTGATGAACATAGACACAAAAATCCTCAACAAAATATTGGCAGACTGAATACAGTAATACATTAAAAGGATCATACACCATGACCAAGTAGGATTTGTACCAGAGACACAAGGCTGATTCAACATCTGCTAATCAATCAATGTGATACATCACATTAACAAAATTAGAAATAAAAACCACATGATCATCTCAATAGATGCAGAGAAAGCATTTGACAAGATCTAACATCCATTTGTGATTTAAAAACTCTCAATAAAATGGGTATAGAAGGAAAGTACCTCTACATAACAAAGGCCACATATGACAAACTCACAGCTAACATCATACTCAATGGGGAAAAATTGAAAGACTTCTCTCTGAGAAGAGGAACAAGACAAGGGTGCTCACTCTCACCTCTCTTATTCAACATAGTACTGAAGCTTTTGGCCAGAGCAATTAGGCAAGAAAAAGAAATAAAAGGAATATAAATTGGCCATGAAAAAGTGAAACTCTCACTGTTTACAGATGGCATAATTTTATATGTAGAAAACCCTAAAGAATCCATTGGAAAACTATTAGGAACAATCAACAACTACAGCAAAGTTGCAGGGTACAAAATCAACTTACAAAAATCAGTTGCATTTCTGTACTCTAATAACGAACTAACAGAAAGAGAACTCAAGAATACAATCCCATTCACAATCACAACAAAAAGAATAAAATATCTAGGAATAAATTTAACCAAGGAAGTGAAAGACCTATACAAGGAAAACTATAAGACATTATTGAAAGAAATCAATGATGACATAAAAAAATGGAAAGATATTCCATGCACATGGATTGGAAGAAAAAAGATAGTTAAAATGTCCATACTACCTAAAGCAATCTATAGATTCAATGCAATCCCTATCAGAATCCCAATGGCATTCTTCACAAAAATAGAACAAAGAATCCTAAAATTCATATGGGGCAACAAAAGACCCCAAATAGCTAAAGCAATTCTGATAAAAAAGAACAAACCTGGAGGCCTTAAAATCCCTGAATTTAAAATATACTACCAAGTTATAGTAATCAAAGCAACATGCTACTGGCATAAAAACAGACACATAGATCAATGGAACAGAATTGAAAGCCCAGAAATAAAACCACATGTGTACAGACAGCTAATCTTGGAGCTGTCTGTAGATGGAGAAAGGAAAGTCTCTTCAATAAACGGTGTTGGGAAAACTGGACAGCCACATGCAAAAGAATGGAAGTAGACCCTTATCTTTTGCCATACACAAAAATGAGCTCAAAATGGGTGAAAGACCTGAGGGTAAGAGGTGAAACCATAAAAATCCTAGAAGAAAATATAGGCAGTACACTCTTGGATATCAGTCTTAGAAGGATCTTTTTGAATACCCTATCTACTTGGGCAATGGAAACAAAATAAAAAATAAACAATGGATCTTCATCAGACGGAAGAGCTTCTGCAAGGCAAAGGAAACCAGGAACAAAACAGAAAGACAACCCACCAACTGGGAGAAGATATTTTCAAATCATATATCCAACAAGCGGTTAATCTCCAAAATATGTAAAGAACTCATAAAACTCAAGAACAAAACCACAAACAACATGAGCAAAAAATAGGCAGAGGATATGAATAGACATTTTTCCAAAGACGATATATGGATGGCTAACAGGCACATGAAAAGATGTTCAACATCGCTAATCATTAGGGAAAAGCAAATCAAAACTACAATGCGATATCACCTTAAACCTGTTAGAATGGCTATAATTACTAAGACAAAAAATAACAAATGTTGGAGAGGATGTGGAGAAAAGACAATCCTCATACACTGCTGGTGGGAATGCAAACTGGTGCAGCCACTATGGAAAACAGTATGAAAATTTCTCAAAAAATTAAAAATAGAAATACCGTATGACCCAGCCATGCCACTACATGGTATTTATCCAAAGAACTTGAAATCAACAATTCAAAAAGACATGCATCCGTATGTCCACTGAAGCATTATTCACAATAACCAAGACATGGAAGCAACCCGAATGCCCATAGACCGATGATTGGATAAAGACAACATGGTATATATATACACACACACACACACAAAGGAATACTACTCAGCCATAGAAAAGACAAAATTGTCCCATTCGCAACAACATGGATGGACCTTGAGGGTATGATGTTAAGCGAAATAAGCCAGACAGAGAAAAACAAACACCACATGATTTCATTTGCATGTGGAAGATAAACAAACACATGGATAAAGAGTACAGATTAGTGGTTACCAGAGGGGAAGTGGGCTGAGGGGTGGGCATAAGGGGTAAGGGACACATATATATGGTAACTGACAAATAATAATGTACAACTGAAATTTCACGTTATAAACTATTATGACCTCAATAAAATAAAATAAAATAAATTCATTTAAGCAAAAAAAAATAGACTCTATGTTTTAATGGGAAACACTTCAAAGTCATATTTCAAAGGAAGTGGATACAGGAAAGGGTGTAGAATCACGGTCATTTTTGCAATTAATCTACAACTCCTATTAAGTAGCAGGCATTTCTATACACTAGGCATTACAATTATCACTTCGTTTGGTTCTTATTACAACTCAAATCAAATAGGTAGAATCCTATTTGAAGATGAAAAAACTGAGGCCTAGAGAAGAAGTTAAGTAATGCGACCAAAGTCCCACAGCCAATCAGTTGCAGGAGTGGGATTCAAGCTCTGCTCTGACCGACTCCGGAGCATCTGCCCTGAGTAGCTATGCTTCATCACTTCTCTTTACTGCTAAAATGTTCATTCTGATAGCCACAACCCATCTGCCTAGGAATCCAGGCCTCCATCTCAATACTACTTCAGAAAAGGCACCAGAGATCGCCTACAGATGGCATAGGTAAAATGGAGGAGGAGGGCTTTCTCTATTCTTAATTTCTGTAAATCAAGTTTTATCCTGGGTATTAGATTTAAATTTATGGATGAAATCTCTGAAGGAGTCTGAATTTCAATCCTAATCAAGTAAAACTTTGTCGTGTATACAAAGATTGCATACTAACCCCCAAAAGTCATTTCAGAATTCATGAGAAAGATTATCCCATTTGAAAAATGTAAGATTTGATTTACTGAAGGTCAATCATTAACATTACCTACCCATTTGTATAGGCAATTTCCAGCTTGTTAATGAACTGTGTTCCTAAAGTTCATATGTAAGTCAATGATTTAGAAATCAAATTGCATTTTTTCATAGAAATAATACAGCAAATGCTTCCAGGGTAGCCTATTAAAGACCACTTAACACATAATGGCTGATATATAAATCCATTTATAAAAAAGACTGAAAGAATAAAAGAGCACTTCCTAAAGTTTTTTAAAAATAAAATGTTTCTGGGGCTGGCCCGGTGGAGTAGTGGTTAAGTTTATGCGCTCCACTTGGGCAGCCCGGGGGGTCACTAGTTTGGACCCCAGGCATGGACCTACACACCACTTATCAAGCCATGCTGTGGCAGGCGTCCCACATGGGGACACATTTTATAAGTATGAAAATAGAGAAAGATTGGCACAGATGTTAGCTCAGGGCTAATCTTCCTCAAAAGAAAAGTGTTTCTGAAAAAAAAAGTCTAAGTTTCAGTTCAGTATTCCATGAGTAGAATTGTCTTTCTTTATGCCCTCTGAAAATGGAAGAGCAACATGAAGATTTATTTCCCAACAGATATGAACCACGTCACTTGCTTTAGAAGGCAGAATCAACTATAGTCACATTTGGTTTTAAATAACAATTATTTCATCTCACTACATATATAAAGAGCATTCATACAACCTGTGCATTAAAAAAATCACAGGAATATTTCCAAATGCAAAATACAGTTCAGATTTCCTATACTAAAATTGAAAATAAAAATTACTTCTAAATTTAAGTCCTCTGCTCAAAATCCTCCAATGGCACCCCATCTCATTCACAGTAGAAGCCAAAGTCATTAAATGGCCTCTCAGGCCCACATGATCTACCCCAGCCCCCTTACCTCTATGGCTTTGTTACCTTTATCTTCTCCCTCTTTGCACACTCTGTTCCAGCTGACGCTGACCTCCTTATTTTTCTCCAGGTAGGATAAGCACACTCCTGCCTCAGGGCCTTTGCCCTTCTTTCCTCTAACTGGAACACTCTTCCCCCAGATATCTGCATGGCTCCCTCAACCTCTTCAAGTCTTTGCCCAAAGGTCATTTTTCAACTGGGGCCTTCACCAACCATCCCATGTAATACAGCAACCAGTATCCCTCCTTCTCCCCACTTCCTTCCCTTTACCCCCTTCTCATCATTCTTCCTTACTTAAATTTTCTCTATATCACTCTTCACTTTAAGTACACTATATGCAATTCACTTATTTTTTGTTTGTCATCTCTCTCCCATCACTACTAACATGTCAACTTCATGGCAGTGGTTATTTTATACCTTTTGATCCCTTCTGCAGGACCCAACACCTCTATGTTTCAGAACTCTCCATAAACAACTTTTCTAACTTGTTTCACAATCTATTTATTTATATACACATTTATTTCACGTGTGTATTTTTTATTTGACTATCTCCTTCAAGTCTGCTGCATAAAGGGAATAGATCTTCCCTTTGGCAAAAAGATTTATCTCAAAATAACTAATGAGCCATCAGAATTGCAGATAGGAAACTCATTATTGCAATGGTTGGTGCAACAGCCTTTCAAGTAATTCTTGGTCTTCAAATCATTCTTGAAAAATCTGTGCTTTCTATGTTCCTGTAGAGCTGCGTAAATTTGGTTGAAGCTGTTCTCTAATCAATACTCATTTGGATTGTACTATTGTGTAATGTCTTAGCACCCTGTAGAATTATATCTGCTGTCAATAAAGTATCCATTCATGAATAGCATGTATTGTATTATTTAAAACCTAAAATTACATCTACTATCAAAAAGATCCAGTTCAATGATTTTTGCTATTAGATTTCATTGAATTACAATTTTACTACTTTTTTAAATCTGCTTTTTTTACCAATTAATCTAAATAAAAACCAATCTCCATCATTGTCATGAATAAATCCACATCATTACTTCCAAGTATTTTTTAGTATAGCTACTCTGCCATTTGTTGGTGTAATCTCTGTAATGCAGCTCTGCTCATATGTGGCTGTCTTAATACTCATTGACTCTGATTTTCAGTTCATTGGATCTGGTTGGGCAAATACTGTGGCCTCCAATCAGGCTGTTAATGGTGCCAAATTGAAAAATCGTTTTGCAAGACTTATAAAATCAGAGGTGAGATATGAATTCAAATTTCTTTTTAACTTAGCCTGGGTGCTGACGAAAATATATTGTGTTCTGCCTATGTTCTCACACCAACCCTTCACATTTTATGGGTTTGGTGTTTAACATCAGTCTGCCCCACCCCTTCACGTATGCGCCACTCAGAATACAACCATGAGTTGAACACATTCTGCAGTATTCTCCTTTGAAGGGCTCTGATGAATTCTGAAAACTAGAACACAAATGTCATTTAAAATTCTTTCCAAGTTACATAAAGTCCTACTGTAACTGACAGTCAATCTTTGATAATTATTTAGGGGATACATTAAGAACATGTTGAAATACTTTAGTAGTAATATCAAAAGTCTATGGAAATACGAATCATTCTGAGTGAGTGCCTACCACATATGTAGCCTTGTATGTAATAGACATACAGACAAGACACAGATACCGCCTCAGGAACTTATAAGCTCTACATATATACAGAAGAGTATCCTACAAGACACATTATGGTACGTTCCATTAAAATAATATTTTGTTGTTAATAAATATTGACCAAATGATGGATAAATGAATGGATATAAACTTTTCTATGAACACCACAACTTCTTTCCAAGAGGTTCAGCTCTTCTTAAAAATGTTATTTTATTTAGTTTATTTTTCAGTTTGTAAAAATTTGGAATATATGTTCAACTATATGAAAATAGTTTACGCATCCTTATGAATAGCTAAGAAGAAAACATTTTCAGTTCATCATCTAAAAATATGGAAATTCTCTTTCCAACTTTCTTGCAATTATTTTCTTTGGTAACTTTAAGAACACAGAGTAGCAGCAAATTTTATATATACACACATATATATAGTCTTCTCATTTCTCTTCATAAGAAAAGTTAATCCTACCCTTTTCTGTCTAAAACAAGTTTTCGTTATTAAATAAAAGTCACATAATAAAGAGATTATAAATATGTTTGATAAATATTTCGGCATGACTTACCATCATCATAATTTCAAAAAGGATTACTTAAATCCCTACAATAAATCATAAAAGACTGAGACAAAGCCTCAAGAATTCTAACTCAGATAATAAAATAGACAAAAAATGAGAAATTCCAGAAACAAGAAATCAATAAAAATATCTAGGGCATAGAATGTAAATCTAACTGAATATTTTCTATTAAAAAAGACAAAATTCCCAATTCTTTTAGTGCAGAATTATAATGAAGTTACAAGCATTTAGATGAATGTTATCTAAATATTTGTCAATTTATAGATTATTTTAAAGTATCAGAATAATATATTTGAAATCTACCTCTCAAAAACCTCACATTTCTCTGAGTTGCATATGTCTTCTGAAGATTTGCTTATTGTTTAAAGTTCCTTTGCCTACCAGCATGGAATATCTGACTAGTTATAAATCAAACTATGTATTCTGAGAATCTGCACATATCAGAGATTTTACAAATAATTACTTGATTTCATACACCATCACGGCTGTTTATACTGTGATGGATAGAGCGGTGAATTTTGAGAAAAGTCAAAACCATGATATTTGATTGATCAACATCGGGATTCCCTCATTGTCGACCAAGCCCTCAGGGTTACAAATTAAAGGTAAGATTTACTGTAAACGAAAACTTAGAGATCAGTTATATCTGTATTAACTGATACAAATAGTTGAAAAGTTGTCATGGAGAAGATGGGCTACTCTCAATCTGTGGTTGCAGAGAGCTGCACTTGCACTAGAAGAAGGAGAAGGAAGGCAGATTTCAGCTCAGAATAGGCAAAGGCTTGAACTAGAACCAACTAGAAATGGAGTATGCCATCTTATGAGGTAGGCATTCCTGGTCCCTTGGTGTATCTTACCATTTATTGGGGATGTTCTAAAATAATTTGAGCCAAAATGTTAGAAACCAGTTATCTGGCACCACTGTCTGCCTCTCAGGGGCCCTTCTACCTTATGAAACCCTGGTTTATGGCCAGCTCTAGTCATCACTCACTCAAACTTATATTTTACATTTGTTCAATGTGAACTGATGTATTTACATCCATGCCACCACAATGTATAAAGTAGCCTCTTGGTGACTCCTAATTTCCAACCAATTTCCATGTATAAATAATTGTCCTTGGGGGTGATGACTTTGATGAACCAGAAACTGCCAGCAGCAGTTACATAGGCCCTTGTGGGACAGAGATAATGAGATAAAAGGTAAAGGTAGATGAAGAAATATACATAAACTATTATTCTGACAGCAAGTTTCAAGAACTTTTCCTTTTTCTTATTTCTCTTGATACATTTGTAAAGCAATCTTTGACAGCCTCAATATTCTGTCTTCCATCAATGTTCAAAGTGAAGTGTTGTTGAGGTCACTGATGGCCAAAGAAAGATTTTTGTGTAGTTGAGTGGCAGGGTATTTTGACATAGCTATTCCAGTGCTGATTGGTATGAGTCAGATGTAAAATCACTATTAAAAATTACAAATGATGTTTGCAATAATATGCCTATCCGTTACCTTGAGAGAGGCTCACTTCACCCCTCACCCTAACTGGCCCCTATTCCCCACTCCATCCCTCATCCATCCCTGAGTGTCTAGTAACTCATTCAGAGATGGAACAAAACATGGAGTCAGGCTCAGGGTTGAATGAAGAACAGGGATTGAATGAAGCTCAAGGACAGAGTCAGGAATAAAGTGTGGGTTGTGGAGCAGGTGGGGTGAGGAATAAGATAAGTCAGAAGAATGGAGTGAAGATGTCTAATGCACTCGTTACTTTATAATTTGTAAAATCTTGACAGTTTAAAGGTCCCATTTTCAATATGTCTAAAGCCACCCCCAACCCAACCACTTAGGGAAGCTGGGATGCTTCCATAGAGAGATTTTTTGCTGATGCCTCCGTGAACTGTGTGCTCCCTTCCAAGAAGTGCACCACTAGGACGGTGGCTCAGACACAGCATCCCATCACTAGACCAACCAGGTGTGATCTAACATAGAGGAGAAGCAGCCCATGCATTCCTCTCCCTGAAAATGAATGGGTCTTAACCATTGTGCCAACAATTATGAGTTCCAGGCTTTTGGGAACACTAACATCCCATTGTTACTTATCTGATTTCACAAAATCTCCTTTACTCTTCTTAAAAGAACTCTGTACTGTACACTATTAAAATAAGTACAAATTAAACAGAATTTGAGAGTCTTGAGAATTTTGCAACATGCTTTGGGATATGCAGAGAGATTCCAAGTTGCTGGCTTGGAAATTCAGTTAGTGACAGTAGCTGAATCTGAAAGGACACAAAGAAGTGTTATTCTTTGTCTTATTCGCTGCTTAATTAATGCAGGTTAGAGAGGAGAGGAATGAGCACAAAATATGAAGGAATGGGAAAGCTAATAAAACTGACCCAGTTGTAAGATTAATCCAGGTCTAAAGTA
The DNA here is from genome assembly GCF_021613505.1 of Equus quagga. Classification (NCBI taxonomy): domain Eukaryota; kingdom Metazoa; phylum Chordata; class Mammalia; order Perissodactyla; family Equidae; genus Equus; species Equus quagga. Next base: position 128,372,792 of record NC_060267.1, read on the forward strand.
GTCAACCATCCAATGAACGGTGTCTGGTCAATTTGAACCTACTTCCTGCAGGCATCACCTTCTAAGGAGGTCTAACTCTGTGGGAGAGCTTAGATGAAGGAATGCAAAGGACATGATACACCAATTTCAACTGGCTTCTATGAGTTTCACAACTATAAAACATTCACATCTTGAAATCAAAGAGCAGATGGAATTTATGGAAATTCAGTTCACCTGACATAATATTCATTATTCTTGCAGATCCTAATAATTATTAATAAAATGTGAATGTATTTTAGATACATATTCATAAAGCTTATTGCTAGGATAATTAAATACCTAATTCTTCTTAATACAGTATCTGAGTCCAATAGTCAAACTTTTGAATTGTCCACACTCATGGGTTTTTAAAGGTATAAACAGATAAAGTCAAAAGTGTGTCCCTGGGAATTGTGAATGGTAATGTACCATTCTGAATGAACCTAAAACAGCTAAACATATGAGAAACTAAGTTCTTCTGAATATGCAGGCATATTTGTACCTAGGTTTACATTGCAATAATGATCTAAGTTTATTTCAGGGCTCACATATTTATTATATTATATATAAAGTACATATTATAATATATATGATATTATGAATTATATGTACTTATGTATCTCTATGTAATATAATATACATTATATTATATGCAATATATACTATATAATAAAATCACATTATAACACAAATTTACTGTATTATGCTCTTCTACATGATTGTAGCTTGTGATTATTTATATGTATTTTTCTATCTCTTTACTCCTATGGGGTTTTTCTCTTCTCGTTCCCAGTCATTTTTGTTCTTCATGGATGTTGCCCTTCAGTGTGATGGACTTTCATCTTTGAATCTTGATGTATTTGATCTCTCCTTTAATGTTTCATTAGCATTTCTTTTACATATTCTCAGAAGTTCACAGCGTTAAGCATTACATAGTTCTTAAAACTTTTAAATCTTTGATTATATATGTAAATGCTGAAAATACCTAAAATTCTTTTAGGAAAAAATCTTCATAAACACACTTAATTCTTATAAACATGCTTAGACATTATGTTAAGTTCAAAATATATGGCATTTATTAAACTTTGAGCTTATTATTCAGAAATTTATACAATTCTTAAAGCAGTCACCACCTACTTCTCACCTTTTGATGTCAACATTTATAAATTATTAGATATGGCTTTCCTAAACTACTGAAGGCCCAATCTAGTAACATAATCTCATAAAAACCACAGAGTTAAAATCCAAAAACCAAAACAGTTAAATCTTGCAGAAACAGAGCTAAGGTTTTTGTTGTTGTTGTTTCTCTTTTGTTTTAATTAAAAGATAATATCCACCTCCAGGAATACGGGTCTGTCAAAGATAGAGTATCAGAGTCCCGGGGGGAGCCAGAGTACTAAGCAGGGCCACTAAGGAAAGTACTAAGTACGGCCTAGTCTAACCCCTCAAGCTCCTCCTAACACAAAGACAAACAATTCTGTGGCAGTACCTCTGACTGGTAGGGTTGAGGTTTAAAATACGCTTCTTACCTTCATCAGAACTGGCTCAGAATCTGAGCCTCAGGCAAGAAGGTATCAGAAACTAAAGTAGACAAGGACTGGAAAAAGTAGACTGATAAAAAGTAAAATAATCCTACCTAGAGAAAGATTTAGTGATAACCAATGTAAAAAATTTGCCTCTCATAAATGAAGCACTGACCTACTCATCCATGAGATCCTTGCAAAATATGATTATTAGACCTCTCTGACCCTTCCCTTCTTCCCTCCACTTCACCGCTGCTAACGCCTTCCCCACTCCAGAGTTCTACAGAAAAGAATCAGGCTTTGGGCTGAAATACTGTCTTAGTACTTTTAATCCTAATGTTTTACGAGTACAGCGCATCCCACCTGCCTGCAATAAGATTTGTTTTCTGCATTAGTTCACTTCATGGGTGTGTTCATTTTCTAATATTATGAATCAAACCCCTTGAAATATTAATGGTGCAGAGGTCTATGTGTATTCCTGGTGGTTATATATAAGGGACTGTCAGATTCCAACCCCAATTATGTGTACTTACTGAAAACACATTCACAAATGAGTAGAACTCAAGATCATAAGTTCTATTAATTTTAATGCTCCCAAGATGAGTCAGAATTTTTAAAGAAAATGGCTCATTTGCTTGGATCCTTAGCTCTGGAAGTTGTTTTAAATTAGTGAAATTGGTTGTCCAGAAATGTTTAAGTTGATGTAGAGTTTTCCTTCCACTTCTGAGGATTCTTCCCAGTGATTAAAGACGTTTTATATTTTAATATTAAATAAAAATTTGCCCTCAAAAACTTGTAATATTTTTACTACAATATGCATGCCTGGCCTAACATTAGTCAGTTCAAAATGATGTATAAACTATTATAGATAGAATTTCATTAGTGTTCTAATTTCTCTACGAGCTGCTGTATTTCCCCACTGCTTGAATCTAAAATATTATGTGACAATAAATATTTAAGAGGATAAATTCCACAGCAATTTTGGTTAATGGAATTCACCATAACTAAGAAAAATATTACACTAAATATATATTAAGATCCATTTAACCAAATCCCAGAGTGTTAAACATTCACAAATGCCCCTAAAATTTAAATAAAATATTCTTATAGAATGCAAACTTGTAAAATTTATCATCCAGAGAAACAGGGCAAGCAAAAACGTGGGCTGATTTAGAAACACTTAGAGAAGTTCATAATCACTAATACTTAACTTTATACTCATAGTTAAATTCAGATAAATATGACTCTGCACATATATATCTATTCTGATGTTAAAACAATTGTGATATGGCATGGCATGACATTTTGCTTATCTCCTTTTACTCATATAATAACTTATTCATTCAATAAATATATACACCAAGCATTTCCAATGTTCCAAGCACTGTGTTGGCCCTAAAAAGCAAAATAGTCATGTTTAACTCATGTCCAACACAGTAGTAACCACTAGCCATGTAGCTATTGGGCAGTTGAAATGTGGCTAGTCTGAACTGAGATGTGCTATGAGAGTAAAATACTTATCAGATTTAGAAGATTTTGCCCCAAAGAAAAAATAAAATATCTCGGTAATAATTTTTATATTGATCGAAGGTTGAAATGACAATATTTCGGATGTATTGAGTTAAATAAAATACACTATTAAAGTTAATTTCATGTGTTTCTTTTCATTATTTAATATGGACATGAGAAAATTTTAAGTTATATATATCTAAATTAGATATATATATATATATATATATATATATATACACACACACACCCATATGGTTCTCATTATATTTCCATTGGATAGTGCTAGTCTAAAGGAAACCGACAATAAATGGGTAAATAAAAAATAACTATAGAATTTATTTTATGTAAGAAAAAAATGCAATCTGAATCTGATACTCAGAAAGTAATGATAGGGTATGTAGTAGGTTGAACAATGGCCACCAAAGATATCAAGTCCTAATGCCTGGAACTTGTATATATTATCTTATTTGGAAAAAAGGTCTTTACAGATGTGATTAAATAAAGGATCTTGAGTTGAGGGGATCCTGAGTTGATAATACTCTGGATTATCTGGGTAAGTCCTAAATGCCATCTGAAGTATCCTTATAAGAGACAGGGAAAAGGAGATAACAGATAGAAGAGACGAGGCAATGTGACTATGGAGGCAGAGATTAGAGTGAGGCAGCCGTAGGTCAAGGAATGCTGACAACAAACAGAAGCTGGAAGAGGCAAAGAGTGGATTCTTTCCTAGAGCCTCCAGGAGTATGGCCCTGACAACACCTTGGTTTTAGCCACCAGACCTGTGAGAGAATAAATTTCTGTTGTTTTAAGACACTCAATTTGTGGTAACTTCTTATAACAGCCCTAGGAAACTAATATAGAGAATAATAGTGTGAAAAGGTGGTTTGGAGTGGCATTTAAAGTAAGTGTGGAGAGAAAGCTACTTGAATGGCATGATCAAGGAATGTCTACCTGAGAAAGCTACATACAAGTGAGATTTAAAGAACAAGAAAGTGCTAACAATTTCAAGAGACTGGTAAGAGCATTCTGGTCACAGAGAACAAGATATAGGCGGAACAAGAAATGGGAAAAAGCTTCATCTCTTCCAGGAATGGAAAGAAGATCAAAGTGTCTGTAAACAAGGGGAGCATGACTCAAGAAGATGGAGAAGTAAGCAGGAGCCGTGCAATGCCATGTTTGCCATGATGAGGAGTATAAACTTTAAGTATAATAAACTGTTTTAAGTGGGAGAATATCATGGTTAGATTTGTGTTTAGATAAAGACTTCTGTGGCTGATTTATAGGGACTGTGCTGGAAGGGAACAAGTGTAGAGTAGGAAAATCAATTAGGAGGCTATTGCAGTAGATCAGGCAATAGATGTTGATAATCTGGACCAAGCTGGTGATAGTAGAGATGATGAGAAGCAGAAGAATTTGAGATATATTTTTAAGACTAAATGTAGGGAAATTGTATGAATTGAGTGTGATGGGTGGGAGTACACAGAATAAAATATAACTCCTATGTTTCTGACTTGAACAACTAAATAGATTATTGATACGAGGAAGATTGGAAGAGGAGCAGTCTCACAAAAATTTACGAGTTCATTTGAAGTTATGTTAATTTTGAAGTGCCTGTGAGATACCAAGTGCACAGCAAGCAGAAAAATATGTGAATTTATATATGAGTTTTGAGGTCCAAGGATAGCACTAAGTTCAAGCTAAAAATTTAGAAGTCACCACTAGGTAGTGGCATGTAAATCCATAGATATGGATAAGATGATCCAAAGAAAGACAGTAAAGAGATTAGAGAGGGAAACCTAGAACTGAACACTGAGGAACTCTAAAATTTAGAAATTAGATAGAAGAGGAAATGCCAAGGAAAGAGACCGAGAAGAGAAAACCATTGAGGGAGAAAAAGAACAGAAGACTGCGATATCACAGTAGCCAAAAGGGAAGACTACTTTGAGAAGAAGAAAATAATCCCCAAATGAATAGTGCTGAGGGGCTGTGTAGGAATAATGAGAGGAAAATAGCCACTGGATTTGACACAATGGAGGTCAATGGAGATTTTGTTAAGATCTGTTTTCACAAAATAGTCAGAGCAGAAGTCAGATTGGTATCAGTTAAAAGAGTGAAGAGACTGATTTTGTTTTATGGTCTGAGATAAAGATCCAATTTTATTGTTTTCAATACGGATAACAATTGAGCTTAAAAACACATAAAACTGAGGAATACATTTTATGATGATGCATATTTATGTGGAAAATTATTTTAAATGTAAGAGAATTATAAATGCAAAATGTGGGCTAGTAGTTAACTCTTGGGGAGGAAGCAGAGGGATGAGATTGAGGAGCAGCACTCAAGCATCTTCAATGGAACTGACCATGTTTTGGTCATTAGTCGGTCACAGCTTCATAAGGATTTCATAATCCACATTACATCATACATTTTTATATATAAAATATACTATAGACAGAGGATTCTTGGAAGATGATGGAGTAGGAAGCACTGAGTATCTGCCTTCCCACCTAGACAACAATTGTACTGGCAGAATCTACTTGATATAACTATTTGGGGACTCTAGAGTATATTGATGCCTTGCAACTTCCAGGGGAAGGTTTGAGCAGTAAATTATGGTTAATTTTGGTCAGTCTCAGCTCTTAGCTCAGCAGCAGCTACCCATTCCCCACTTGCCAGCTCTCTGATAGGCAGATGTACACATGTTCCTGGAGCAGCTTGCACATAGCCTGCAGGAGTGAGGTGGGCAATCAAGACCCTGTCCTCCAAATATCAAAGATCTGTGTTCTGATCACTGGTACCTGCTTATGATCACAGAGGTGCAGAAACAGATGCAGGCAGCCATTGTTTCACTCCTTCCCCATTGTTGCAAGCCTCTTCCCTTCAGGCTGAAGCAACTTCCAGGGGATTTGAAGGACTGGTGTCTTTTCTACTCCTTCATTTTTTCATTTTCCCTTTTTGAGAATCAGACATCTAAGACTAGGACATTCAAAAGGAACTGCATATGCAGGGAAAATTAGAAAGTCACCATGCATGCCCAAGGAAATGTGCAGGCTCAGAAAAGACCAGAGAAGATCCCAAATTTACATCTTGAGCTGATCCTTGGAAAGAGACAGCCTACAACAACCAAAACAAAAAATGGCAAACCCTGAGAAAAGGGGAGAATCTGATTACCATTATTACCATATTATTAAATTTAAAGGTCCAGTTTTCAACAAAAAAAAATCACAAGGTATACAAAAAAAAGAAAGTACGGCCCATTTAAAAGAAAAGGTAAACCAACAACAGAAACTGTCCCTGAGAAAGATCAGATGGTGGGCTACCAGACAAGGACTTTAGAACAACTGTTTTAAAGATGCACAAAGAATGAAAAGAAATGTGGAGAAAGTCAAGAAAACAATCTAGGAAAAAAATGGAAATATCAATAAAGAGATAGAAAACCTAAAAAAAAACAACTAAAAAGAAATTCTAGACCTGAAAAGTACAATAATTAAAATGAAAATTTTACTAAAGGGATTCAAAGTCAAATTTGATCAGGTAGAATAAAGAATCAGTGAACTTGAAGATAGGACAATGGAAATTATCAAGTCTGAGAAACAGAAGAAGATTGAATAAAAGTGAAGAGAGCCCATGAGACACCATAAAACAGACCAACATATGCATTGTGGGAGTCCCAGAAGGAGAAGATGAGAGAAAGAAGCAAAGAGATTATTTAAAGAAATAATGGCCAAAAACTTTCCAAATTTCATGAAAGACAAATATAAACCACCAAGAAACTTGACAAACTCCAAGTAGGATAAATTCAAAAATATCCACACCAAGACATATTATAATCAAACTGTCTAGACAAAGACAAACAGAGAATCTTAAAAGAAGCAACAGAGAAGCAACTCACCACATAAAAGGATTTTCAATAAGATTATCAGCAGATTTTTCATCAGAAAGTTTGGGGGCCAGAAGGCAATGGGCTGGAATATCCAAAGCATTAAAAGGAAGAACTGGCAGCCAAGAATCCTATATCTAGCAAAACTGCCCTTTAAAAGTGAGAGGGGAACTGAGGCATTCCCAGATAAACAAAAAATGATGGAATGTCTTACCACTACATCTGCACTGCAAGAAATGCTAAACAGAATCCTGTAGGTTGAAATAAAAGGATATGAGCCAGTAACTCAAAACTGTATAAAGAAATAAAGATCTCAGTAAAGGTAAATACATAGACAATTATAAAAAGCTAGTACTATTGTAACAACAGATTGTAATTCCACTTTTTGCTTTCTACATGATTTAAGTACTAATACATTTTGAAAAAATAATTATTTGTCTAAAAACAATTATTACTATAACTTTACCTTGTAACTCCACGTTTCTTTTACATAATTTAAAGACTAATGTATTTTTTAAAAATAGTTA